>NC_071574.1:54604426-55221172 GCF_024509145.1 Vidua macroura
AAACTAGGAGAATTACTGACGTAAATAAAAGTAAAAACGTCAACAACATAGAACAAGTTCAGTCCCTCTCATGGTTAGCATGTCATGATTTCATTATTGGACTTAAGTGCTCAATCTCTCTTTGAGGGAAATTTCTTTAACTGACTTTGTATTAGCTAAAATGATACAAAAAACTATTTCTTTGGTGCCTTTACTTAGAATACTTTTGCTTATACTTTCAAAACTTCCTGGATGTTACTGTTGAGAGCTGTCAGAATGCAAAAGAAATGCAATGAAAAGCATGCAAAGTTCCTGCTAAAGATGCTCACTGTGCTAATATTATACAGTTCCCAGTGATCCTTTCCTCTATCAGAAATTGTATCAAGTCACTTTGTAAGAAAATATAATGAAAGACATTTTTTTCATTGAGATTCTCACTGTATTAGCTGATTGGAGAAGTAGCAGCAGTAGGTAGGAGTTTATAGCAGGAGTTAAAGAGCAATAGCTGCTTTGATCCGTGAAAAATGGATCCATTATTACACTGAGAAGTACCCCTAGTTTTTCTTGTATGCTTATGTGTCCTGAAGAAGAGTAACATGCTCATACACCTGTAAGGATTGCCTACACTACCTCAAATTGTGGGTCTTAAAACTGAAGAACAAATCTGTTGCAGATGAACTAAAACTCAAATTGTTATAATTTCTGTAGAGATAGATATTAGTCAGGTTTTAATAGACATTGGAAACAACATATAAAAGTTTAAAAACCTATCTAATAAGAATAGACCTCAGTTATTCTCTTGTAAAAGTTAACATTAGCATTCAGGAATTTCTCAGTGAAGCCCTACCATCTCTTTAGAATGGTTTCATTGCTTGAAAGTCCCTCTGAAATAATTTGAACAATTAGAAATTCAAACTGAGTTGAGCAACATGCCCAAAACAAGATTTTGGTTTTTAGTAAGGCAAGAATGTGCTTCTTGTGAAGATTTGACCATGGATGTGAAATGCTATTTGTGCTGTCTGTGTAAGCCACAATATAACAAAGAAACAGAAACATAGGGCAATGTGGGCAACAAGGTACTAAAATCAGAGCTAAAAAATCAAGAATTCTTTTAGGGAAACTAATCATAGCTTACAACTCCTGTCATATGATTTTATTTTTTACATATTGAATATTTTACTAAAACAGTTAAAAAAGAATATTTTAGTATTTCACATCCTTTCAAACCCATCTCCCTAGTTTTATCCTGGACTCATATACAGAACACAAACACACAAGCATCAGTTTTTAATAAGAATAAACAGAATAATAGATAAGCAGTCACACAAAACTGTGGTGTTAGTCTGTCTCAGGATATGTTGACATAAATCATTAGCACTTTGTTTTTTAAGTTTGGCTTATTTGTTTATTTCTTTAATATTTTAGATTCCTAAAATATACATATAACCTTCAAATAACTACAAAAATAAAGACTGGTTTTACTTTCTTTTTTATCCTTGGTGATTTTCAGCCTTCTTACTTTCTTAAAACACTCTGTCCCACCTTCCTCTTGAGAACAATACCCTTTTATTAACAAATGGTTATGTCCTAAGGGGACACGCACCTCTGCAGATAGCAGTGGACACTGATATTTTATATCTTCTCACTCCAAGGGAACTGACTTCTTCTTTGTTTCCTTACTTATGCATTCCATCATCAATTGAATAAAAAAATTTGGAAAGAAGTGTTGTAACTACCTGTTCTAAGCTTCCCATTTCTTCCTCTTTTAGTGGCTTCGGATCCAAGACTCCAAAGATCAACTCAGGTAAGACACAGCCTTGATTCACACAGGAAGAACTGTGAGAAAGTCTGCAGAGATATAAGAAAGGTAAGACTACAGGGTTAGGATTGTTAAAATGGCATTATTTGGTGCAGAAGGATTCAGGAGAGAAAATACCTGCATAAAAGGTTATAAGATGTTAAAGAAAGGAAGGATAGTTGAGTGAGTGCAGAAACAATGACTGGGGTCAAGTTATTGGTGTTAACAGAGATAGTGGATGATGCCAGTTGAGCAATATTGAAGTCTTGGTCTGGTGTTTGCAAAGGCTGATGCTTCTTCTCTCAAATGATGCCAGTCAGGGCAACAAAGACTGCTTGGATACCTTGGCAGCGTGAAAAATCCATTAATCCTAAAACCAACAGTTTCCTAAAGGTTGGAGTAATTCTCAGAAGAGGAATGAACACTTGTGTTTTTATGATCTTTACATGCTTTTTCTCCCAAGATTTCAAAAGTGTTAAGTGCAAAAAATTGCAACACCTTCCAGTGACTACAACAGATTATGCATAGTTATCTAACTACAAATATTGTGCCACTGAAATATAGCTAAAAGGTTCTAAAAAACATAGAAACGTTGCTAGAAATTGAGAAAACAGAAGAATCTCCAATTATTATGCTTAGGAGGTTGCTGGTTCTTCCTAGTCTATCCTAGGGCATTTTTTTGGATTCATTTGTTTTGCTGATCCACCACAGTCTTTCATTTAACTAGACAGTCTTCCTCCTGTAATCACTAGATTTTTCTGTCACATCTCTTTTTATATTAATTATTAGGCATATAGGTAGCTTTAGAGGGTTTCAGAAAGGGTCTAAAATCCTAATATTCCTTTACAGGATCAGGCTAGACCTGGAGGCATATATAGAAACTATTAGAGGTTCAACTTTCAAAACCTGAAAGTCTTCAGCTGTTCCTATGGTAACCAATTAGATCACTGGATTGAGAGGTACAGCTTGTTCTGAAAAGGGAAAGTTTTAAAATCAGGGATTTTATACCAGTTGAAATACTGAAATAGACTACTATCACAAACAATAGGCAAGTACTCTTTGTTGCTTTCCTCTGCTTCTCCTATTGAGTTAGTTTTTTCTCTCTTTACAGTTGTTATGGCTTTCTGTGATTTGATCAAGGAGCCATACTTTTGAACTGGATTGGTCAGCCTTTGATCTGCATATATAAAACTCCACAGATCAATTTTATGAATTTCCTTAGGTGAGTCGTTCAACAATTCTAAACCTGAAGGAAATAGTTGTAATAACACCAACACCTTTGCATATAGACTAAATATGTACTAAATTTAGTCTTATCTTTCAGTTATACTATTGCAGCTTTTGTGTCCTCCATTGATTAATGATTAATGATTAATGATTTCTCCACCTCAAACCTATTCAAATCCATAAATAAAAGAGGGATATTTTTGTAAAAAAATCTGTTTAAAACTGTAAAAGTATCTTTTAATACACAATTTATGATTAACAAAAACAATTAATAATTAAAATATAATATGATATTTTAGAAAGATCAGGAGATTAAGTTGTATTTCAAATACAGAAGTCTCTTTCTGTGTGTCTGCAATCAAATAGTCAGGCTTGTTCACCACGTGTGTATGTGAGAGAGGCAACATTCTCACCTGTATGGTACAATCTTAGATGGCCCATATTTATCAAGTAAACAGAACTGCTAAATCACACAGTACAACAGCAAAGCACAAGAATAACTCAATTATACTGAACAGCATTTTTTTACTTCTTGCATATGACCTTACATTTCTCTTTTCTGGTAATATACTTGAAGATGAGTATGCTGTCTGAGAAAGTCCACATAATTGCTCCCTCAACTTTTTTTCATGTTGAGTGGCCTCACAAGATGTACCTATGGCTAATAATTTTAGGTGAAATCCAAAAATGGATTTGGAAAAACACACAAAGTTGCCCTGGATGCTTCTCCTGAGATATCTGATGAACTCAGGTGGCTAGCAGGCAGATACAGTAAGCCCCTTCAGGGAAAATCGGTTGTCAGAGATGGAATGCATCTATGCTAGGGAGATATCCAGTTTGGTTAAGAATTAAGAAGAAATTAAGAGTAAACAAAATTAGATTTTAAGAATATAGTCCATGTGATCACTTCTATCACTTCATTGGTCTTATTGCTCTCTCTGCACCATGGTTTTGATAATGTGAAATGAGCAGAGCTACAGAGGTGTGAAACTGGGTTGAGATAACAGAATCACTTGCCCAGAGCTGTTGTGTTTTTCTGATTTCTTAAAAGACAGGGCAGAAACAAAATGGGTAGTTGTACTATATGGGAAAATGTCCTGCTGTTTCTAAGTAGTGACCTTGTAGACAGCTTCAGCCCTTCTGTAAGAAATTCTATTTAATGATTTTATACATTTTTTAAAAAATTCATAATTAGAGTTTTTTAAAATACCTAAGCATTGTATACATGCTAACTCAATCTAGGAAAAGAAAACAAAAATCAGAAATTAGAAAGCAGACTTTTACCATCTGTAACCAATTTGACAACTAATAAAAGCATATGGATATACAAAAAAGAAACACTAATGAACATGCAGATTTCCTATTGGTACATTTTTCTATTCCTCACATGGCAGAAAAGGAAAGGGGAAGGCAGTCTCCTTCTATTGTAGAATGTCTTTAGTGCAAAAGATAATCTACTGGGTACTGGAGTTCTCATAATATAAGCAACCCTTTTGTGACTTTCTTTTGCTGTAGGTTTGTAATGGTCCAAGGCATTTTAATAATTAGTCTACAGGGAGCCTTAATAGACTAGGGCAACTCTTAATTAATTTAATCCCCAGTACATGAGTTGACCAGGAGACATCAAACCACATTTTAGCTTGGAGGGTATGTGATCTCAGAGGAAATCTCATTTTTTAGCTACTGTGGTGCTGCATTTTTTCCTTCTAGCATAGTGTGGTTGTAGCTAAACACTTTGTGCCATCCTGTTCTGTAGTAACCAGAAGCTTTTATTTTCAGTAGAATTAATAATAAATGAAGATGTCAATTTCAGCATATTTTTTAAGGTGCAAAAATTATCGTTGGATCTTGTTCATATGTGGTTAAAACAGTAAGAAGGGATTTTACTTAATTTTTGCTATTTCTCTATTGTGTATTTCTGATGCTTAAAAAACCCTGGACCTATTTAAAATACATGAAAATATACTGATAATCTTTTTAGCTACAGTAGGTTTTAATTAGAAATATTCTGTACTCCTATGATTTGGTACTGAGGACAGTATTCTAGTATATGATTAAGCTTCAACCATGCTTTATATTTATAAGTATTCAGTTTGTACTTTATATTCTATTCTTGCTTCTTATCAAGATTTGTGGTAAATCTTAATAGCAGAAGAAAAAAATTAACTTCCTGAGGCAGCCTTTCTCTTTTCATTTCTATGTTACTATTCACATATGCAGTAATACTTTTAATGAAGTGAGTGTTGCTTTAGGAATATAATCCTGAGGTATCTAAAGCTGTGTAAAACTAATGATTATCACTGAATTGCATGTAGTGACACTGTGGGCAGCCTAACAGTGATGAAAGAGAAAATGTCAGTATAATCACATAGCACCCATGTGAAAGACAAAGCTATTCCATAAGGTAGATATGCTTCTGAATAAACATTATTAGCAACAGAACCTATTAAACACACCTATTTTTATTCTTTAAAGTGAGTTGTTTTGGCGTTGGTATTTTTAGCATTTGCAGCTGATTTCCAACTAAATGTATGAAAGGTACATTTAAATTAAGTGATTTAAGAGAAAAATCACTGGGCAAAGAATTTTGATCTGAGCTGTGACACGAAGATGCTATTTAGCTCTTTGAGGATGCAATTTGTCTGTCCCAGTTGCTGAATGCTTTGGGGAGCACACTTTCTTTAATATGCATTCAATTAGAATTTTAACCAACATCTCTAATGTTACAAATAAGTTCAAAAATAATTGTAATCAGGTTAACCAAACCTTCAGCTGGACACTTACAGATCTCACTGTCAAGGAAAGGATACTAATTTAACAGCTGCACAAGATCTGGATTAGTGAGAGAACTGAGAACATAAATGCTTTTGTGATATACAAAATTATAAAGCATTAGGATATTTCCTGAAAAGGGATTTTTTTAGCATTATGGAAAAAAAATAGCTATATCTATGTGTATTGCACAGTGAAGCATTATAAGAACTCAAAAATTGTATCATTAGTAAAAATGCACACACATTTGTTCCTGCTATTAAAGTAAAATTTAATTCACCTCATTAAAACTCTTCCCTTCTATTTCAGTAATGTTGCATGTATTCAAGAACACTGCATTTTATAGTGAATTCAATATCTTATATTATTAATCCCCTTATACAAAGGAAAATTTAATCTCTTAAAAAATCTTGATGTAGTCAGTTTAATTTCCATAACTATAAATCTTTTATAACAAATGAGTTTTAATTAGTTGCTGTCCTTGGCCATGTACAAGAGGAAGGAATCATCTTTCAATTAATCTATTGTTAGGTTATACTGAATTAAAAAGTCCCATATGCTTAGGATGTTCAGACTACTATCTTTCCAACTTAATAGACATTGACTCATAAATTTCTAATATTTTTCAAGGGTTTCCCTTTGTTGTTGTTTTACAATAGAGGCCATTTTTTTTTAACTTGATGGGTTGATGGGATAACACTAGAAAATAATTCCAAAATTGTCCCTAGATATACTCAGCTATAAACTGAATCAAAATCTCCAAACAAATATCCCCAAACTTAGATTGCTTGAATCTTTTCAAATTTCCAATTTACTTTTATTTGGAGTATAAAATTAATGGGTGTTGGGTTGATATATGGTCCAACTGAATTCAGGAGTTAAGGAGCAGGCTTGATTAATCCCCATTTTTACTTCATTTTATATTTTACCATTCGAAGTTTGTCTGTAGTTTCATAAAGTAATGTGGGTTGCAAGATACCTCAGGAAGTCATCCAGTCCAGCCTTAAGCCCAAAAGAGGGTTAGACCAGGTCTGTCAGGGCATTGTGCCATCACTCTTGTACACCTCCATGCATGGAGACTGCACAACCTACCCAGCAGTCTGTCTCACTGTCACATTCCTGGCAGTGTTCAGGGCCAGGCTGGATGGGCTTTGAGCACCCTGGTCTAGTGCAAGGTGTCTCTGACCGTGGCTGGGGGGTTGGAAGTCGATTATCTTTAAGATCCCTTCTGACCCAGGCTATTCTATGATTCTGATGAGGAAGCTTCTCCTTTCTCCCCATTATTTATCTGAGATTTTATGTTTTTGTTGAGAGCACCAAGAAGGAAAGGGACAGGAAAGATACTACATGTAATTTATTCCTATGACATTGAAAGAAAAATAAAGGTTTTATACTGACATTTCAATAAAGAGGTGTTTCAAATGGCCTGGAAAAGAATTATTAAAAATTATCTAAAATTCTGTTTATCTAATGCTTCTTTTCGCTGTTAAGGTCACTTTTTTTAGTGAAGAAACCAAAGACTATGTTTGATTTTTAATAGAATTATATTGACCTAATTAAGCAATGATAAAACAGAAGTCATAATATTTGAGTAGGTGGTTGTTGGGCTTTTTCCTTTGTGGAATTTCCAAGAAGCTAGCCCAATTAGATAAGCTATCTGTGAGCTAGAAAATGTAACATAATGTGCTACAACTACAGTTTCTGTCAGGGTGGCAAGTGAGATACTGCATAATTAGAAAAGCAGCACAATTGTCATTCTTTCCTTAAAGGCAACAAGCTTTGTCTGCATGGTGCCAATGGGCCTCATGCAAATACTTGGTTCACAGCCACATCATTACCATAAAAACGTGTCTATGTTACTGCAAAATGTGTCTGAGATCTGAAATAAGACAAGTAATGTTACAGGTTTTCTTCATATGTGAAGAAATGAAAAAGGATTAGTCATGTAACTTCTACTAAAAATTATTCAAAAGCTGAGACTAACTTACCCTAGGTTGGCATCCCTGCATTATTCATCTTACCTCCTCCCATATGATCCTGCACACATTAAGCATAAAGGATCCTAGTAGAGATGTGAATTTTATATAAAGATCCCTAGATGTCTGAAGTATCTCGTCTATGCTTGGACAGCATAAGTCACTTAAGAAACCAGGCCTCTCACCTATTCTCAGTTAGTATTGGAATGCAGTGCTTATTTTTAAGAGATTTCAAGTTGGCAGTGCAACCTTGTGACAATAAGGTTGAGGCCATATGGGGCTCTATTAGCCAGAGTGCAGACAGATCTCCAAGAGACATGGTTATTCTTCTCTATTGTGCAGCTTGGGAGGCCATGCCTGGAGCACTGTGTTTGTATTTTGGCTCTTCAGTTGAAAAAGAAAATCACATCCTGGACACAGTCCTCCAGAAGTTAAGCAAGATGATAAAAGGAACTGGGCTACATAAAGAGTAAGAAGGTTCTAGGGGAGCTGGCTTAAGTAAAAAAGGTTAAGAGAGGATCTGCTTGGTCTCTTTGATTACCTAGTGGGAAGTTACAGGGATGATAGAATCAGCTCCTTGTCAGCAATACACAGAAATTGATTTTTTGAGCAATATACAATTTCAAAAAAGAAAATTCTGAGTAGGTGGAAAAAGATCACAGTGAAGGGATAAAATACTGAACCAGGTTGTCCAGAGACATTAAGGAATATTTATCCTTGGAGATGATCAGAACTCAACTGGCCAATGCTCTGAACAAACTGTTTTGACTTTTCAGTTGGCTCTGCTTTGAGGCAAGACCACTTCACAAGATTCTCCTCCAACATTTTTTTTTTCTCTGAATGGTTATTATAACTCCAAGATTAAATTATTCTATTTTTAGCTGTGGTTTTAGCCATTACTGACCCTTCCCAATCCAGCTTAATAGGTTAGTAGTGAGGCTGCTGCAAAAGTTAAAAGGTTCCCAAAAGATTTATAAATCTACTGGTTTCACACAAGCTTATTTGATCTGTTGAGTCAGCAAATAGTTAGCAAAAACTCTTTGAGAATGCAAAAGGGTTTTTCATGGGAATTTTAGATTAGATAGGTATGGACTAGCTGATGGAAAGCAATAGACCAAGGAGGGAACTCTAGTAGTAAGGTAGGAATAAAGCTGGGAATGGTTTGAATTGGTATACAGGAAATGGGAGAGCAGCTAAGCTTATTTAAGTAGGGATAATCAAAAAGTGTAGAGAAAGCACTGGGAAGACATTCTACCACCAGGTGAAGGCACTGCAGGATGGGCTGACAGAGTTGAAGGAAGTCACAGAGAAAACGAGGAAAGTTTCATAAAGTGTAGCAGCAACGAACCAGGTTGTGTACTGAGTGACACTGAACTGTGAATAAATCATCAAGGCATCATACCCATTATCACCCTGCCACAGGCAGTTTTAGCTACAAGGGACTAAAAAATAGCACAACTGTGTTTGAGCATTATGCTAACAAGAACAAATAGCAACTACATGGAGATATTCTGTGTTAAATCATCTGAGCAGTTTAGTCTAAGGTTAAAAAATTGTTCAGGTCACAGGGTAACATGTCCTAGAGAGATAATAACACAGAGTAAATCAATCAAAATCACATTTATGTAGAATTGTATTCAGGTAGCATCTTTCTGTTGGTTAAATGCTGTGAAAAGGGAAAGATGATGTGGAAGAATCTTATAGTACAGCTTAAAAAGGTGGTAGATAGTGTTCAAGGTATATAAATTAATAGTGATGAAATCAGTATCAAGTAATGTACTAAATTAAAAATAGAACCATATAATGATTGGGGTTGGATCATTCTGTCCAAACCCCCTGACATAGGCAGGGATTCTTTCTACTGGACCAGGTTGCTCAAAGTGCCATCCCACCTGGTGTTCAACACTCCAAAAAACATCCACTACTCCCCTGCGCTACCTGTTTCAGTGTCTCACTACCCTCATGACAAAGAATTTCTTCCTAATGTCTAATCTAAATCTATCTCTTTGAGTTTAAAGCTATTCCCCCCAATCCTATCCCTATATGATCTTGTAAAAAGTCCCTCTCCAGCTTCCTTGAATGTCCCCTTTAGGTATTGGAAAGCTGCTATTAGGTCTCCCTGACTCCTCTTCTGCTGGCTGAACAGCCCCAACTCTCTCAGCCTGTCTGCATAGAAGAGGAGCTCAATCACTCTGATCATCTTCTCTTAGTAGTGTCATTAAAATAACACCTCTGGATACATGAATAAATTGGGGGGAAATAAAAAAGAACAAGGGTTACCTAGTGGGAGATTACCTAGTGGAGTATTAGTCTCAGCTTTAGTGTAAGAGTAGAAAACCTTATATTACTTATGTTATGTATGGACCACCCATCAAAAATTTTGATTATCTGACTCTTCACAGGTAATGATTTAGTTGCTTTGAGGCAATGGTAATTAAAGATTTGTTCCATAATTCATAGCATAGATAGGAAAATAAGGAAAGAAATAATTTATTCAGCTATAACTGGCATTCATTATATTATTAATGTATTTCAACCTAAACAAAAAAAAGCTACAAGTAAGTCTCAGTAGTCCATAAATCCACATGCAAAATTCCTTTTTTCACTATGCTTAGCAAATCACCTGTTAGGAAGTGGCAGTTCTCATTATTACTCCAAGAGTTTTTGGGCATTAAACTATATGAAGTTTGGCAGTGCTGATTCATTAAATAAGAAATCTATTTACTGCATTAAAACAGAGTCAGAAGAACAAAGGATTGCATTATATGAAGAGAAGATCAAATGAAAAAAATAGAAGAAAATTCAATTTCTCTGACATAAGATGCATGAAGAAATTACACGCTATCTACTGATATTAGTGCTTGAGGTGAAAAAGCATTTAATAGATTGACTTAAAACATATACAGACCAGATTAAAAAAAAAGTCAGTATTTTTTGATTAAACATAATTTTGCTTTAACTTTGATTTAATTGTTAAATCATTCTTATGTTAAGCATATATTTCAGGTAGAATCAATAATGATTAAGTACATTTATATTGGCAAGAATATAGTAACAATTAAGTTATCAGATTTTCACTGTATGAAATAAAAAGAGAATGTCCTTATTCATTTTTATCCATTTCTGTGGTTTGCAGTGCACATATTAGACTAAACACCATCAATAATCACCTGCCATACTCAATTAGTATCTTTAATATAATCTTTGTCCTGTAATTAAAGGTTAATATACTTGTATAGTTAGTAGTGAAGTTGTGGAATGGAAGTTTTTTATTCTTGCAGTATGATATTTGTCTATACTCTGGAGGAAAAATTCTAGACAAATTTTTATATAAATGAAAACATTACTTCATGAATTTTGAAACATTTCAGTAAAATTCTTCAGCTAGTAGTAATTCACCAATATTCACCTTGATCTAATTGTGAAGTATACCTATGCATTTTACTACTAGTAATAATATTTAGATTGCTTTTATTTCTATTAGAACTGTAGAAGCATTAAAGTTATAGGAAAATGAAAGTAGACTTCTTCCTCTCTCTTACCCAGTCAATGAAGTGATTTAATTAAAATGTCTTTAGTCAAAATCCTCTTCTCAGCCTATTGAGAGGTGAACAGCTTCACTCCTCTTACACAGTTAGGTCAGTTAAACTTGTGATAGTGATCAGCTGGATGGAATGCAGTTTATTTCTCAGATTGAAAGAAATAAGAAATATTAACAGAGACAACAAATTAATCTAGTTTGTTCACTTTTGCTAATGAATGAGATCTGTAATAAAAATATAAAAATATTGAGGCAATAAAATGGAATTACCATAACGCTGTTAAACCTACGCTTTAGAGCATATAGTGAAAGTAAAACAACTAGGAATTCAAAAGTCTGGTCTGTTCTAGAGGATTCTATACTTCTACAGTCCTAGTGGTAATCTCCCAATTCATAGATCTCAGCTCTATGATCCACTCTGAGACATTAGCATAAAGGTATCAGATTAATTTTACTTTTCTTCAGGAGGATTATTCAGGGGGAAATGATATTTCTGTAGCTCCTCCCTATCTTTTCTACAATTAATAGCTTTTCTTCAGATTATAGTATTAATCATTTCCATAAAATCATAATGTCTATTATAATCTAAGTTATCTGAATAACTGAAGAAAAGCAGACTGAGTTTAATATATATTCCTAAAGAAAAGAAAAAACTTCTCTTTCTGGAACAAAGTTTATGTTCTTTATACAATTTAATGCACTGTAAAGAATACATTCAAATAATTTCTACTTTTAAAAGAAGTACTGTAAAGAGGCTAATTTTAAATTATTTTATTTATGAAATGCATTTTAATTTTTTTCTGCATTTTCTATGTCACGACTGTTAGTATTCCAATATTTGGAATACTCTAATTTAGCCATAAACCCTGTGTGCCTGTTAACAAAGCTATGTGGAATGTATTTGAATACAGGGGCACTGACATAGTAATGCACTAAGTATATCAGTACAAGTGAATACTTGATGGGCCCTCAGCCCATCTCCATCTGACAAAGCACCACCCTGGCAACAGCCATGGCTCAGCAGAAAACATGTTTGCTCTTGGGTCATCACACTGTGCAACAGAACATTAAAGTAGCTTTGGTCCTTCTTAGTCCACCAGCAGATTTGTGTCAGCTTCTTAATTTTTCGTATGTACCTTATATTAATATTCTAGAGTGTAAACATGTAAGGAGTGAACAAGTATCCCATTCAGAATAGATTCAAATATCTATTCAGGATAGATTCAGGATGTCTTTACATTTGGAAAAATAAAATTTATCATATGGTCAAGGTAAAGAGCTAGGACTGCTTGCCACTTCAGTCATCCCAGATACATCTTGAGGAGAATTAGTACCTCCGCAAAGTCTCTTTTCATAGGACATAACACCTGTAGAAAATTCTACAGTTCATGTTCAAAGTAACCAGAACCCTCTTAATGTCAAAACCACAGAATATTAAACCTGCAACTCTTAGTAACCTAAGTATATGTCATACAGTCTAGTTCTGCACTTAGACCAAACCAAAAGAAAAGTCCCAAGGGAATGAAAGACATGAGTTTCACAGTCAAACTTAAACCACAAGCATCAAGAAGCCAATGAGGAGAGAAACAGTCACAGATGAGACTGATCACACTATCAAACTATTCTTTCATCTCTGTGATTCAAGCTGGTTTGTTTGTGATACTTCCCATTGTATTCTTCCATTCTTTCTTGCTTTGTCCTTTTCTGAAAATTAAAAGTAAAAACTTTTTACCTAAAGAAGAAGATTCATTTGCTCTTCCATTTGTAGGGGGAGATAGAGAAGAGTAATAGGTAGAAGGAAGAAAGTTTTATGGGAATGCAAGTGTCATTCTTGTGAGTTTCTTTGAACACAGAGCAGGAAAACTCATAATATTTTCATTATTGTGGAAGACAGCCAAGAAAAAGTACTAGAAGAAAGAAATAATCAGAGTAGGTCAGTTTCAGAAGTACTTAATTTATCTTCTGAGATCAACACAAACTGTAGTTGACTTACTTATTGTGAGTGATCCAAAGGTACACATACAAGATTTAGTACATAAAGACATTGTTTGCCTCTGAAGTTTCTATTAAAATTAACAAACAGCTCTATTTGCGAGTCTGCTGTAGGTACTCAGATAAGAAATATGACCTAAACACAATTAACTTCACTCTAATCTTTTTAGAAAAAGATTGCCCTCCTAGTCGAGAATACTAGTCTGTTATTATTTTATAAATATTATCTTAGTAATATTTTTTTCTGTGAACTACTTCTGAAGTTCCTGAAAATTTAAGTATTCAGTCTTTCTGGACTCTATCAGCTTGAACTCCTATAAATACAGAAGAATTTCACTTTTACCTGCAGCTATTTTATCAGTTGATAGAGATCCTTCTAATATAATTTGTACCTAGCATCTTATTGACCCCCCCTTTTATTTCTAGATAACATATTCAACAATCTATGAAAATCTGTATTAATAAGAAAGATTCATAGCTCTACTAGGCTGTTAAAGAATAACACTTACAATGTTCCTCATTTTGCAAAGTGTTTTCTTTCTGAAAGGGGTGCCAAGTTAGGCATTTAAAAATGGATATGCCAATAGTCATTAATCCTTTAAGAAATCATGAAGGATCATGCCAATGAATTTCTAATAAAAAATTTCCTATGGGTAAAATATAACTGGTCTTATAGCAAAATGGTGTCTGTGCCATGCAAGGCCATTTTATTTTGTCCTTTAATTCAAGTTTTCAAAACATGTAAAGTGGTAGTGGGATTCCAGGAGCAGATACAAGACCAAAGGCCTTTTTTTTTACTTCATAACCTCTCATCTTCAAGTGACATCATAAATCCTTGTCACTGTCAGAAGGCTGCAGTGAGCAGTAACATTATTCCCCCAGCTACTGTAAAATACCAGCTGGTATCTTGCATAAACTACACGGTAAATCATGGGAAAACTGCAGTGTTATTTTATAATAGGGCTGTAAATAACCTGTGCCTTGATCATAAATCTGTATCACCAGCAAGAGCCCCAATCAACAATAGCAACTTTAAACTGGAAGGATCTTTCTCTTTGCCTGTAAAACTGTTCTTGTTATTCTGGTTTTGCTTAGTGTCTAGTAACTATATACTCACCTGCTCTGTGAAAATGAGCTTTGAATAAATATTTGAGATGTGTAATTTAAATACATGACAGCTTTTGTACTCAATACGCACTATATTTTTTGATTCAAAAATGAATGTATGCAGGGGCATCTTCCCATACTGTTTTTTTATTATTACTTAAGTGGCTTCCAACAGTGCAAAAGCAACCATCCACTGAGCTTTGATACAAAAGCAAAATATATAGATTTCTCAGGTCTGGGTCACAATTTATTTCTGAAGTTACTCAGAGGGCCAGAGGAATAAAGAGAGACAAAAACCCAAATGGATGGTCATAGATAGAGCATGTGAGTTTTTTCTTTGCATTGCATTATGGCTCACTAGGGCTTTAGCAGTCATATTACCTATCTTTATAATCCTGCACAGATTGCCAGTACTGGAAAAATAATTAACTCTACACAAGATATGGTAACCAGGGGATATGACTTGCTCATATTTAGTATTCTGTTGTGTTTATTAAAATCCATATATAAAAAAACTTACGCATTTTTAAGCAGGAGGAGTTTCAACCATCTTGTTCAAAATTTTATGTGTTTTTCAATGTGCTCCTCAGAAAGCTGTTAAGGGAGTTATTAGAGCAATATGTGCCACATTCTTACTGTCATTCTATTCACTATCCCTTAAATGCTATAAAAAGTATCTACTAAAAATTCAGAACTGTGATAAAATTGTCATATCAACTTCTTCTTTGCCCCTTTCCACCACTGTATATTTTATTCACAGTTGTTTCATCACTAATCATCCCAGAAAGAGTTAAATTTTTAAAAAGTACAGAGTTTTAAATTATTTCATGTTTCAATTTGCACATAAGGAGATACTGACTTTAAAGATTCATGCATGCTTTTACTGAGTGGTTATATATTTTTTCAATTTTTTTTACTTTCAGATTTAGCAAAGCCCTGCCAGAAGACATTTAATGCTGTCATCGATATTCACTCTACTGTCAGGGATATTAAACTGAGAAGAAAGACCTGGCACACTGACTTCCTCTTGAAGCTTTGATAGTATGTTGGCTACAGCTTAGCAGTGTGAAGAATAGTGTTGCCCTGCAAGCAAAACCAGGAAATTTTCTTCTTGTCAATTTAGAAAAGTTGTGAGGAAAGTCAGCTTTAGACCCCATAGGCTTTGCAGATTAGAAGCTTTTGTTTCATTTGCTAAGTAAAAATTTACCTCGTTTCTTTTGTCAACATTGACTATCCTGTTACAGGGCACTGGATTTTAAAAGGCTATTTTAGTTCCAAGAATCCCAAGGGCTCCTTTCCAATTTCATCCCTTTACCTATTCAGTAGTATTAATGAGAAAATGTGCAAAACATCTAATTTTAACCATGAGCATACTCATGGCTCATACAGCAATGAACCTGGAAGAAAGGAACTGATTTATAAGGAGTGTATATATGTGTAAGAGTTCTAAGTATTAGCAACTGGAAAGATAGCAGATTGAGACAGCTGATTTCATCCCTCTATTCATGCCTGGGAGGTCCCCAGCTGGAGTGCTGTGTCCAGTTCTGCAAGGGAGACTTCGATGCAAAGCAGTGAATCCAGTGTAGAACCAGAAAGGTGATTAAGGGACAGAAGAACGTGTCACATAAGGAGAGGCCGAGGGAGCTGAGACTCCAGCCTAGAGGAGACTCAAGGAGGGGTCTTATGAGTGTGTATATATACCTGATGAGAGAGGTCAAGGAAGACAGAAGCAGACTCTTCTCAGTGGTGCCCAGTGAAGGAATGAGAGTCAATAGGTATCAACTGAAACACAGGAATTCTGTTTAAACATTAAATAAAAAATAACCCCAACAGTGATTAAGTACTTGTGCAGGTTGTCAAGAGAGATTTGGGAGTCTCCATCCATGGAGATATTAAAAACCTAGGAGAATATGGTCCTAATCAATGTATTCTAGCACACCTTTGTGCACAGGGGTTCAGGTAGATGATGTGGGTCCCCTTATGCTTCTGCCCTTTCTGAAATTCTTTGAAAAAGGGAGATGTTTGGGACTTGCTGAGTGGTAGTTTTAAATTATTACTATTAATGTGGATTGTCTGTAAGTAGGAATGAATGAGTTTAAGTACTGCAAGTCAGCAGAAAGAAGTGTATCTTGATTTAAGGGTAGAAGGTAGAAATATTCAACAATTTGACATATTTCCCTGACAATTTGAAAAATAAGATTCTAAAATTCTAACTAAATTGAGATGAAAAGTATGCTGGCTGTATCACCTAGCTAACCACTCAAAAATAATTGAGAGTCACATTTAACCAGAAGCTGAAAGTCATAAAGATTATAACAATTAACCAGACAAGTAACCTCCAGAAACCATTTTTCCTTAACCTACTATAAAGTTTCAAATACATCTGGGGTTTTCACACATACTACTCAATGTTCCCTCCTAACTTCCCTGCATCTCCTAACTTCACATTTCTATTAGACACTGGTTATTTTCTCTCTGATGATAAAATTTGTGACATCAGTCTGAAAGTTTCTCCATGTTTTGTTTCCCTACTTGGAATTCATGAGAGAAGTTTCCAGAACACTCAAGTTGAGCCAGCTGGTGACTAGGAAATGCTTTTTTCCATGCTGCATTGGGTAGAGGAGGTGGTCTTGATTCCCATCTGCTTTATTGCTGTCTGTTCACTCATTTATACTGTTTAAGACACTGAAATCGTACTCTTTTTGTGGACTTTGAGTAACATTTAATAGCATTGCAGTTACTTGTTTGACTCTTTTCACTCTCAGAAGCCAAAAGGCTGACTAATATAAATTGCCATGGCTCCACAGTCTTTGTTAGGAATTATAAAAGTTGGATCCTGAATTTTTTACTGCTTTAAAGCAGAAGAAAGTTTGCAAGCTTTATATTTTGTTTAAATAAGAACTGTGAACTGCAGCTGGAAAACCTTAAGTTTGCACTGGCTTTGTAATTCTGAGTTTTAATTGAAAACTCTTAGAAATATGCTGCAGCTTCCAGAGTTCTATGATAATATATGTCTTAGCAATTTTATCAGAATATTAATAATGTCATATATAGAAGGCTTCAGAAACTGAGAGTAAATATGGGTATTATCATCCTTGGCAATTAATTATATAGTTAAAAAGCTACAGAATTAAAATTAATATGTTAAATTAATTACCTAATTGAGTTAATTTTTAAATGAAAGCTGTTAAAGTGTTTAGAAAGAACAGCAGATTTGTAATATCACAATCATACCAGACTACAGAGGTTTTCCTCTTTTTTTTTTTTTTTTCAGTTTTACCAGAAATAGGTGTGACACGGTCTGACTGGTCAAGGTCCTAAACAATCTGAGTTACATTTTGGGATTTGAGCAGATAATATCCAGAGATTCCAGTGTCATTATTTACTCTATTTAGTTTAGGTTAGTACTGAACACAAAGGATGACAGAGCAAGAAAAGTATTGGCAAGCTGTGCAACATACGTTTTACAGACATTTTTATAGAGTTGGTTGTAGCAGTTAATGAGTTAATAATATTCAAAAATAGAGCTGTTTCATTTGGGATTTTTTTCAATGTATTTTTCATATCTATTTCATATAAATGACAAATAAATTTTTGTACAGGGTGGGGCTCAGGAGAGCCAGATTCAGTGTGGCAGAATTATTTTGGGAGGTATTTGTAGTCTAAAGGGGCTGTTTTATGGAGAACAGTATTTAGAGTTCATATGTATGCAACAGAAGCTGAAAGCTCAGAAAAAAGGTAGACAGAAAAATTATTACCTTCTAGGGAGATAGTCTGAGCCACTATCTAATCAGGACATTTTAAGTTGCAGCTGAAGAAGCTGTTGAGAAAGTGGTAGAATTTACTCAGCTGTTATTCTACTACAGTGAGCCGAAATAGTTTGAAAGTATTTTTGATTTCTGTTAGGCTGAATTTTACAGTTAATATTTGAAGAAGAAAATGTGTAATATTTCTTAAATCTCTTGAAAAATTAATTTTGGTTTTATCAGACAAGAGAGAAATAGTAGAGAGCTTTATCATTACAGAGATCTTTTTCTCCTATGTCTTCATAGAGTCATTTCACTTGCATATATACACTACCACACCTGAGAAATCATAAATGGATATCTACAGACTGGAAAACGGACCAAGTATTATGCTAAAAAATCTGCCTCTCTGCCAGGGGTTGGAAAGCAATAGGGAAATAGAAAATACAGAGGCCTAAGATCTGGTTTAATTCAAACTAATATTGCAAAGGTTTAAATGCTCCCTCAGTTAATATCCACTCAGTTGTAGATACTCAACCATCTTCTCACAGGCACATATGTATACCTGGTGTTAGGTTACAGAGCGAAAAGACAGAGTTCCCTTCTAACTACTTTGTTTAGGCAAGGGCTTTGTCTCTGCTGTAGTAGGTCAGAAGGACAGTGATAATTAAGGAATGAAGAAGCTGGCATTCCCTGTAAAGGAAGACAACCTATGGGAAAGAGATAGTAACAAATGGAAACTGTAGGACCCCACTTATTTAGAAAGCATCTGAATGCTAAGGATCAGTGAGATATAGTTCCTAGTGCTCAGACAGAACTTTTGTTTCTCTTGTTGTTTTAGAGAGATATCAAACTGCAGAGGAAGGGAGAAAGCAAGGACAATAGAAATTATAATCCAAATTATTTATGTCAGCCTAAGCCATGTTCAGTTATTGAATTTGTATAAGATCCCCACCAGGACATGAATAAACTGTAGATGATACAAGTTTCCTGAGCACAAAAGATTCATGCCCATGACCAGAGAGCTTGAAGTTTCTGCATGGGCAAATATTCCTCCTGGTTTACAACCTGATAGTCTTTTCAATTAGATGCAGGAGTGCACTGAATGGGAGTGTGAGTCATATTTATTTTCCAATAAGTCATGAAAATAGCTTTAGTTCAACTGCAATAGTTCTATAAAAATATAGAAAGTTTTCAGCTATGGACAGATCATAACTTTTGGATTTCCATATGCTTTGGGTGACATACATTTTGATCACAATGAATTCATTGAGCACAGAAACAGAAGCTCTTCACCCAAAAATTACAAACTGAGGTCCAGAAAAGCGGCCAATTTTATGTACGCTCTTGAATTTTTCTTGCATACAGTGAAGCTGAAATTACTTTGTTTGTTACCCATCATCTCAAATCCCACAATATTTCATCAATGCAACAGCTCTCATCCAGAACTAGACCTAGAGAGTGGATCTGTTCATATGACATGCTATACTCAACACTTAATGATCCATAGCTGACAGTGACTGAAAGCCACTGAAAACAGAATTACTGTAGTGTGTGTGCACAGAATACTTCAGAGATGGTTACTGTAGGACATTGCTGGGATTTCAATACCAGGACATAAATAAATGTACAATTGCAATACAATAATATTTAAAGGCAGAGAGAATGGGTGTCTAATTTGGCTTAGTTTCTGAACCTTTAGTAATGTCAAGCATTAATTTCTCCACATATATATGAACAGATATTTTACTAGATGATGTTAACATTAATTATTTTTAAGGTAGTCTGATTCTTTTCATTATAAGGTTCTACTTTCATTTGTTCCAAACATCAGTAAACTTCATCTGTTTGGGTATATGTTTTTCCATAGCAAGTGATTGCTTCAGATTGATTTTCTTTGTGGTTTTCATTTTTTGTTTCGGCTTTAATGTCATATAAAACAGCTCATTTATTTCTGAGAATTAAAGCAGAAAATAATATATTGTTTGCCAATGTTAAATAATTGCCAGAATTTAAAAAAAAAAAAATCACAAAACATCACATTTTGGAACAGTTACTTAGAAATTGGTTGGAAGGGGTCTTTGTTTAAAAGACAGTTCCTTAGTCTTCTATATGAATATCTGATCTGCTAAAAATTTTCGAATCCAATGTTAATACATAACATAAAGATGATTAACAATACATATATCTTTGCTTATGTAGAACATTCTCTGTTCTAGTATAAAAGTGGACTTTTTAAATTTGAAGCTCCAGGACATTACTTAATTGCAATTATAGATTGCTGATGGTATTCACTGGGAGATGTGACAGAAAGAAACTGACCAGTTGAAGTGAAATACAGTCCAGTAGAGACCAGAAAGTGTAAATAGGAGAATAGAATAGAAATAAAAATGTAAAGTTATCTGTGAAACAGGCAGCATGAGAAGGAAACTTTCAATCTTAAATTTCAACTTAAATCTGATTTTGAGTTTCAACAACTAATTGGTCATAGAGACTAAGGATAAAGATGGGAAAATTGTGGAAAGACTTTCACAGGTCACTTTCCATTTAATATAAAGCATACTGAACAGAAGACACCTATGTTCTGCAAATGAAGTTATGCCTGATGGTCAATTCCCATTTTTATCCTTAGACCATGAAATAGAGCTGTCATGGCGAAGTCTCTTTTAAAGTATAAACCAAAGCAGACCAAAATAAGATTAAACCTGAAACTGTCTATAACCACCTGGATATTGTGAGATGGGGCATGATAGAAAAGACAATGATTCACTTGCAGCACCTAGGATGCAAAATGTCTAGGCACTAATAAAGGAGGAACATACTTTCTGTTCTCTAAGATAGTACACTGGTGCTAATTCCCACAGTACCTGCCACTGATAGACTTTACCAGTCCTGTTTTTATATGTATGGCTGAGCAAAACTGTGGGGAGTGTTTAGGATTAAGTAAAAGTCAATAAGTGAAAAGTTTAACACACCTAACATTCTATAATTACTTGAATTAGCAGCATAGGTTAATAGGACAATTCAGTCTGGGAGGAACCTGAAGAGTTTTCTAATCCAGCCTCCTGCTCAAACCAGGATCAGCTGATAGATCAGACCAGGCTATCCAGATGGGTCTGGAAAACTCTCAAGGATGGGTATTTAAGAACCTCTCTGGTTGTTCCAAATGCTTGACTCTCCTAATACTGAAAAAATTTGCTTTATATTCAGAACCTGACTTCAAATTATGAGTTTTTTGTCATACTTTTAGACAATAGGTTATTAAAGAACAGAAATATTTTATAGAGATAAGCGACATCTGAAAAACAGGAAAGATTTCAAATGTCTCAGAAAAACATATGTTTAAAAGCAGAAATCTAAGACATTGGTCTCATATTACATGTAGGTATTATCTATGTAGGTGACAGCTATACTGCCTATATTTAATCTCTAATACATTATTTGCTATAGTAAGGAGTGATTTGAAACAAAATGAGAGTATTTGGTGATAAGGTATGAGGGGGGAAATGCATTATAGTATGTAAAAATTTGAAATCAGCAAAATGTTTCATTATGTATTAATAAAGATAATAGAAAACTTGGGCAGAATATAATTCCTTTTTGTGTGGAAGAGTATCCTGCCCCAAGAAAAAACATCTTGCACACATGAAGGAAATTCTTTTGACCTCAGGGAGATGTGGGTCTGAGATTGCTAGATTGAGATTTGGACCATTAGCTTCAGCAGTATAAGGCTCAGTTCTTCATGGACAAGGACATGTGCTTTTAGCCCTGAGAATGACCTCAAGACTTTTTCAATGAAGAATGGTGCATTTAGTAGAACTTGGTGTTACCAATGCTTATCTACAGATTTTATGGTTTTCTTGTTCTTCCTGTTAGGAATATCTCAAAGAAAAGTATGCCTTGCCCTCTCCAAGTGTACTGGTCAACTGTGAGGGTACCCATGCTTTATCATAATTAACAGAAAGTAGAAAAGTCCCTCGGGTTTCTAGAAATTGTTACAATTAGGATAAGTTTATACTTCTGATTCAGAAAAGTAAAACAGAAATTCATAAAATGAAAATTATTAATGTATTCAATATTGCCATCTTACTGCTAATAGTTTAAATAAATTATTGGTATAGAGATTCCCTTAGCTGCTTAAAAATAGCACAAGTATCTCCAATTATTCATGTTTAATGTTGCTCAGTGAATGAGAGTGAATCTTTGACCCTATTAATGCCTTGTTAGAAATGAGATGGATGTCTAGAATTTTGGGGATCATACAGTTCTATTACAGCAGCTATATAACAGTACTTAGGCAGCAAGAGTTATAGAAAAGTTAGAACTACTTAACGTTAGGAATTTTTACTGGTGCTAAACAAAAACTTTGAAATACTCTTTGTATGTGTTTATATGTGGATGCACATATATGTCCATGAATATAACACAAGAGAGGTTTAAAGAACACCACACAAAACCAGATCAGGGGAGTCTATTCAGTATCAAGACAATACTAAAAGAGACTATTGTTTGTAATGTGTTGGAAAAGAAATAATGGCCTCCTTGTTGAAGGACCTTTTTACTTGCTCCCAGGTGTCGCTTTTTACACTGTGCCTGAACTATCAAATGCCTAATTCTGTTAGCTTGGGTACAACCAGCAAAATCCCAGTGCAGGCCTACGGCACAGACAAGTTTTTTTACATTTCATATGCATTGGGGTAATTTGCAATAAAATATTATTTCCTAGATCCTGTGCAATTTTTGAGTTTGATTCTCCTAATATTCTAATTCTATCAGGCTATCACTCTCCAAATTGTATGTTTTGGTTAAAGTGCAGTTCATGAAGTGGTTTGATATATAGAGCTGTATCAAGCTGTGAGAAAAGCCAGATCTGTTTTGTAGCTGCTACATCAGACTTTGAACTGTAGCTGTAACCTTGGTACTTTACATTTTGGAATCAGGGCTATGAAATCATTCATGTCCTCATTCTTTTATGTATGTCCTGTCCTGCTAGGGGATCCTTTAATTATTTAACACTTTTATATTTATATATATATATATATATATATATATATAAATAAATAAATATATATGTATGAGTATTCATGAGAAATTGTGTGATGATACAGATATGTATTTAGGTGACTGATGAGAATTACTAGATTCATTGACAGGAGAAAAGAATAACTAATTTCTCTTGTTTATTTGTTGTTTTTTTTTTTTTTAATCCTTTACCAAATACTGGTTATGATGATCAAATTCAGACATCAAAATATTCTTTCCATGTTTGATGTAACTGACATCTGAAATGTAGGAAAAAGAATAAAAAAGCCTTGCACAGTATTGCTGGACTCACCAGGGAAATAAGGATATGTGACTTGTAGAGCTGCAAAAGTTTTCTAACATTTTCTGCCATCTCTCCACTCTTGATACAGTTCCCAGGATGTTTAGGACTCCCAGGATGTTTAGGACTCCCAGGATTCACCTACATCACATGCTGGCATAGAAATCCCTCAGCAAGAATAAACTTCTGCCGTAAAACCAAGTGGAAGAAATAGAACTATCCTGACTCTCAAATCTGAGGTTCTTATTTTCCTATTTATGAATTATGCTAAAAGTGTTGCTCTCCAATTTGACCAGTGTGGGAAAATGCATGTCTTAAGATTTTAATAAATCTAGGCAAATCCTAGTTTCGTATTTTGTCCTGTTCCATAGTCATTTTAATGATGATCACAAAAAAATAGAGTGTATGGAGGAATTACTTTCCTGTTAGGTATTGTACAATTTTTGTGGAATTGACTGTGTTTCAAAGCAAGAATAACCTCCCAAAGAATATTAACTAGCTTTGTAACTACAAACATTTCAAACAGAAAAGTGTTTAGAAGGCATTTACTGGATCTTTTAGATGGGGCTTATTTCTTATTTTTTTAACTTACCTGGAATAAGGCAGTGTTCATTATCTTCTGGACAGGTATAAAAAATATATCAAAAAGTTATCTGCAAAGGCTTACAAAATTTCTGTGCATCTGCATATTTCTATAATACTGAAATTCAAGTAATTAATACTCTTGGTAAAGTAACTGGTTGAAGGGTTAATAGCTTCTGCTGCTGAAAGAATATCTAATGCGGTTTTAAACTATAAATGAAGAAACCTATCACAAATTTCAGTACCCAATACTTTTCATGTTTTCATTATATTTTATGTACTTTTAACCATTACAGAATGATAGGAGGTTTTATTTTCTTAAGATATTAATATTTATGCACTTTTATTATTGCCAGAAAGCCAGCATCTTCTCAACGGTCAGATGAGGTTGTCTCCAAATTGTAGAACTACAACATTAGTTCATTTATTATTAATAGAGCTCATAAATACCCATGCCATCCAAAATAGCCTTAAACAATTTCACTTGAGCATGATCTGAATTATTATTTTCCCCAGGGAGTTCTATTTTCTGGTGTATAATTATGTGTCATCAGCTGTGACTGGAAGAACTCTGCTCCACCCCATTTTTTACAATAAATGACAGACATTATAGCCTACAGCTAGTAAAATATTTGACTAACTAGAAAACAAAAACCAGCAACATGGAGTGGTTATTATTTTTTACAAAAATATAACTAGATCACTAATAATTTTTTCTAAGTCTTCCTTATATACAGTTTGAAAGACTGTTCTTGAAAGAGATGGAGTCCAACAAAACCTCACAACAAATTTAAATTCATTGCAGAGAAGAATGTAGTAAGTGACCTTTAAAATATTTGAACGGTGAATTATAGTAGCCCTTGTATATATGAATGAACATATTTATAAATAGCTAGAGAAAACATTATTCACAGCTGTATACTTTCCTCCTAATTTGGAGGTTTTCAATGAGAGCAAACTACAAACGCCTAGAAAGAAGGAAATTTTCACTGGGCTGTCTTTCCTTAACATACTGAACTCTAAAGTTAAGATATTTCATAATTTTTGTTGACTGACCTGTTTATGCATAAAAGAGACAGACCAAGGCAGGCTCCAAAATGGGTTCAAGACTTTCCACAGCATCTTAAGTACGTTACCATATTTGTGAGCATTGTTGTACCATATTTCAGTCTCCTAAGATGTGATCCACTGGAGAAACTCAGTTTAACTCCAAACCCAGGCTCATAATTCTTGCCCTCTATACCCTATCTTGCTGCATTAAAATGATTGTCTTTCAAATTATGAGCTATGAATTAATAGTACAGTGGATCATACACATGGAATATTATCTAAGTATTTGTTTATTTAGTATTTAAAAGCATATACATTGCGGCTAAGACAGGAACAAATGCTTATCATTCACAGAAAAAATTAAGTCAGACAGGATGAAAATAAAAACAGCTAAGATTAGAGCTGAGGGGATAAATATATCTTGACAAAGCGCTAAAAGGAATAGCACTGTGATGGGTTGATCTTGGCTGCATGCCAGATGCCTACCAAGGTGCTTTGTCTCTCAGAATAATCACAGAATAATAATGAGGTTGGAAGAGACCTCTAAGATCATCAAGTCCAACCTATGCCCTAACACCTCAACTAGACTATAGCACCACGTGTCATGTCCAGTCTTTTTTTAAACACATCCAGAGATGGTGATTCTACCACCTCCCTGGGAAGACAATTCCAGTACTTTATTATTCTTTTGGTGAATTTTTTTTCCTAATATCCAACCTATACTTTCCCTGATGTAGCTTGAGACTGTGTCCTCTTGTTCTGTCAGTTACTGCCCGGGGAAAGGGACAACCCCCACCTGTCTACAACCTCCCTTCAGGAAGTTGTAAAGAGCAATAAGGTCACTTCTAAGCCTCCTCTTCTCCACACTAAACAACCCGAGTTCCTTCAAACGTTGCTCATAGGGCTTGTGTTCTGAGCCCTCACCAACCTTGTTGCCCTCCTCTGGACACTCCCCAATTCTTATCTGGACAGAGAGAGAAAATAAAATGGAAAACCATTCATAGGTTGAAATATGGCAGTTTGCTAAAGCAAAGGTGAAAGGTCGTGCATGCACAAGCAAAGAGAAATAAAAAATTTATTCTCTCCTTCCCATCTGCAAGCCATGTTGCTTCCTGGGAAGTAGGGCTTCAGCATACAGAGCAGTTGGTCTGGAAGCCAAACACTGAAGATAACAAATGCCACCCTTTCCTCCTCCATTTTTTAGATTTGTATCTGAGCTGGTGTCACATGGTATGGAATATCCCTTTGGTCAGTTCTGGTCAGCTGCCCTGGCTGTGTCCCCTCCCAGGCTCTTGCCCACTCCCAGCCCTGTGATGGGGGGAAAATGCCGAGAGACAGCGCTGCTGCTCTGCCAACCCTGCCCAGCAGCACCCAAACCACTGCTGTGTTAGCAGCACCTTTTCAGCTACCAATGCGCAGCACAGCTCTGTGAGGGCTGCCGTGGTGAAAATTAACGTAATCTCAGCTAGACCAAATACAACCACATTGTATACTGACAATTCAAAATAATATTTAAGTTCATATAGATTCCTGGAAGGAAAAGTGGCAACAACCTCAGGAGTGGAATAATGACTTTCAATCCTGACATTGGAATAAATATATGAGCAGTTTTATTACACAGTCATCATGAAGCCTGTTTTTCAAGTACTTGAGATGGATGTACATTAGTTCCATGCAGTGGTAATTAAAACAACACAGAGGAAAACAAATGTCCTTTTACAAGGGAATTTGACTTAATTCTGCTAATTTAACAATGAAAATTTATATTTACTTAAATTAAAAATGGTTGTTAGAAAATTTCTCCAAGTTAGAAAAGAAAAGGATGCAGGTAAATGGCAAATGCCTGTAAAAACCAACGTTATTTTAGAATTCTTCCTGTGGCCCTGGTCCTATTGATGTTGATTTTTCTTTCAATTGGATTCTAGGATTATATTTCTTAAGCTGCATGTATGCTGAGGTGCAAAATTAAATATGTTCATTTTCTGATATTTTGATATAAAATTAATTTTACTTTAAAAAAAAAACAAGCTAACAAAATTACAACTTGTGTTGTAATGACAAGAATGACAAATGGATAGGGCACTACTATATAGAAAAGTAGATGTAGGTTTTGTCTGATCATATTTTCAAAATATCAAGATGCCATGCAGATGAAGCAGAAGGAGCCTGCTGGAGAAAAAAATAACTGAAAAAGAGATGTAGCCAACTTTGACTGAAAATGTTGCAGAACCTCAAACAAAAATAAATAAATAGCTTTTATTATTGAGATTTAAAAAAAGATATTTGAGATAGTACCCTCACAATCTGCAGACTCCTTTGTGCACAATTATATTTGTTATTGTATTTCCCTTGTAAAGCATTCAGTGACTAAATTTTAATTAAGAGAATCAATAACACTTTTATCTGTTTTTCTTTGGAAAGGATAACATCTTAAAACGAAGATCTTAGAATTACTTGAATTAGACTTTAAAAAAAATAACTGCATCCATCTTTTCTTCATAGGATCACAGAATTATGGAACACCAGGTTGGAAGGAACCTCTAGGTTCATCTGCTGCAACCTTTCTTGGCAAAAGCATGGACTAGACAAGATGGTCCAGCCTCATGTCCCACGAAATTGGGATGATTATTCCAATGGCTGATTGTTCCTATTCTGTAAACTTTTTTTCTTGTGTCCTGTTAGAATCTCCCTAGGCACAACTCCTACCCATTACCTCTTGTCTTTTCCACATGACTCTTTGTAGAAAGGAGTCTCCATTTTCTCTGTACCCACCCTTTAAATACTAGAACAAGGTCTCCCCTAAGCCTCCAGTTCTCAAGGCTGACCAAACCCAGCTCTCTCAGCCTTTCCTCACACATCAGACTTCCGAGTTCTTTGAACATCTCTGTGTCCCTTCTCTGGACCCTCTCCAGTCTGTCCACATCCTTTACTGTACAGGGGGGACCACAACTGAACACAGTACTCCAGAAGTGACCTGACAAGTGTTAAGTAGAGTGGAGCGATGACTTCTGCTGATGATGCCCACATTGATGCAACCCAGCATCCTGTTGCCTTTCTTTGATGAAGCAGCACACTGTCCACTTATATAGAGCTGGTTGTCCACCAGATCCTTCAGGTGCCTCTCCACAAAACTTCTCTCCAGCCAGGTAGATCACTACCTGTGTTTCACTCCTGGATTATTTTATCCTATGTGAAGGAATTTACATTTGTCCCTTACATCTGTTCAAAAGGCTGACTTTTCCAACCTATCCAGGTCTTTCTACAAGGTGACATTCCCTTTTGAAGTGTCCACTTCCCCATTCAATTTGTTGGCAAATTGCATCAGGGTACACTTGATCCCATCCAGTATGAACAGATTAAACCCTTCATGGCCCAATATTCATCCCTGGGGGACAGCATTTGTGACAGGTTTACAGTTTGAAAAGCAGGTGTGTTCCAGCCTCCTGTGGGTGTGTCTGGTCAGTTTCCAACCCACAGCACAGTCCACTAGACCACAGTGCAACAGTTTCTTTAGGAAAAGGCAGTGGGAAACCACACTGAAGGTCTTGAAGAAATCTATGTGGGCAATGTCCAGTGCTTGGCTGATGTGGGACATAGAAAGCAATCAGATTTGTCAGGTGTAATTCACCCTTGGTAAATCTGTGTTGGCTTTTCCCAAACACATGCTTCATCTGACTTGTGGCAGCCTGCAGGAGATTTCATTATGTAACTTCTTCAGAGCCTGAAGTAAGACCACATATTATAAAGGTTTTATATTTTGCCCATATACCATGCTGCATTAACCTAACATATCTTGATAGAAATGAAATAATGCAATATAACCCAAAATGTAGCTGAGAATTAACTTCTGGAATCTGTTGGGTTTAGCCATTCGTAAAAGACTTTTTAAGGTCACATTTTTCTTGTGAGAACAGAGGCTCCTGGTGAATCTATTATCCAGTTTCTGTGTATGATCTGTAACTGATAAGTTATCAACTAAGTCCTGTTATATGTAAGAAATTCTATTAAAGACTTATTGAGGTTATTAAGGATCATGTTAAATCATGCCATAGGAATTCAAGAAGAAAAAAATAATAAGCACTCAGAAGACACACACACACAAAAAAATCAAAAATTTAATTAAGCTAGTTTCTACTTATTTATTTAAACATAGAAAGAGAGTTGAATAGTTTTCCTGGATAGGACAAGTAGCTGGGGTTAAAATAGGAGTTTGTTTCTTAACTGCTGGGGTTTTGTACCTAAAAACCCAATAAAACATGATTAATATATTTATAATTATATATTAAAAAAGAACAGGGTGTGTACTACAAGTACTAGGACTGCAAAAAGGTTAGTAATACACAATAGAAAATCATTGGCTAGCTGTTTCCAAATAGATTTTCCTTTTGACTTCTTCAAATGTAGACACAACATAAAAAATAATTTATTTAATCTATGTCTTTACCTGTATTTTGAACACTTTTTTCAGTATTAGTTTGTCTTAAGGAGTTCTCAGCTATCAGTTAGTCCTTATGCCATTTTCTTAGTTAAGCTAGCACAACTGTTTGCAGGTGTGGATTGTGAGATTGAGAAATTGATCCAGAATAAAAATAAACCATTTTTCTTAGTTATTTTTAACAAAGGGAAGTGAGGATAAGGAACATCAGAAATGTAGGGACTGCCTGAGACAGCATAGGTGCTGATATGAGTAATTATCAAACTATAGCCGTTCATATCTTATTCTGCCACATACGTGCAAAAGCTTGAATTTAGAGGTAATTAAATCACAAATCCTCACTGACTGCAGTAAGGCTACATTGTATCATTTTATTTTATCCCATTCTGTCTATTACCAGGGCATGAAGGAGGACCTTAAAACAAATTTGGGAGTATCTAATTTTAAAATATATTTAATAAAAATTTCCTTTGGGCTACAAAGCATTGTGATTCACAGGACATAATGAAAACTTCTCTAAACAGAAGGAGAGACAATAGAAATCCTGCAAAACTACAGATACTATGATAAAAAGATCTGTCCCAGGGTAGGGTACAGCAAACAGAACCTGACTGTATTTTCAATGTATCTGTTTTTCTGTTTTTCCAGAGCTACAATAGGTCTTGAAATGATATCTTGCAATTCTGAAGATTTTGACAAAGCATCTTCCTACTCTCAAGAAGTGTAATTATAACTCATACAGAATGAAATTGAGCATCAAAAATCCCTGAAGCAGAGCCCTGTGTCAGCCTCCCTTAATACTGAATACATTCCAGGCTGTGGTGATGTGACAAAGCTAGCTCTAATACAAGACGTGCACACTTCAACATTTGGTAGTCTTTCAACATATAAGTGCTTAAAAAAAAGCCACGATAGCATTTTAAAGGTAGCAGTTTATGTGTTTTCTACTATGATAGCATTTTAAAGGTAGCAGTTTATGTGTTTTCTACTACATGGACACAACATTGGTAGCTGAAATCCAATGTCTCAAAGAATTAGGAAAGGAATTAAGGGGTTTTTTTTGCTATTTTATAACATGTAAACTTGGTGATTAAAAATACCTATTGCCTGAAATCTAATTTAAAACGAAATAACACATGCTGTTCTCGTTGCATAATTTCAGCAAGGGATGCTAAACAGATTGCAGTAGTTTGCTTGAAACTAAATAAGAGATCTCAAAGACAACATTACCAGTATATAAATAGCAATAAATAATGATTAGTAATCACAATAAAAGAATAAAAAAATCCAGCAGGAGTGTATATATAAAAGAAATTTTCAAGTCTTATTGTTTTGAATTTCTCAGAAATTTGGTTTCAAAACACTTTGTGGATGATTAAATTATTATCAGGCTTTGCCATAAGCAAAGTCAATAAGAATTTTGACCTTGCTGACTGATCAGTGCGATTGCTTTTGAAAATCCCATATGGTTATATTATAATTACAGTTTATCAAAATAAGATCTGAAACACTTTTTTTCTGAGTAAAAGGAATATTGATGTTAAAAAAACTAAAATAATTTTGAGACTAAAGAAGATATAGGGAAAATGGCGTCTCTTATTCAGCTAATATGCAGAAGCTACATTCTTTTTATTCCACCAATTTTTAAAATGTATTTCATAATTTTTTTTAGGGGTCAAGTCATATATGACCTGACAACAGGGGTTTTTTTTATTATTTCCAGTATTCTTTATGCCCATAAATTGAGTTTTAATGTTGAAGAAAGAGATGAGAACACTTGACATTTTCATACATTCAAGAGAAGTTCTGTCTGAACCAACAGTCTGTGCTCAGGGTCCCACATGAGGCAAACGAACACCAAAGCCTGGCAGTGATAGCAGCACCAGTCCCAAAGGCAGTGCAAGTGCCTCCTTGAGGCTCCCTCTATGTTAGCCAGCCTTGGTATTTGATCTGCACTGACTTTAGCATCTGAATTAGGGTCATGACAATTTTACTGTGCTAGGCAGCTTACCCTGGACTGGCTTGACTTTAGGTTGAACCAGGTTATAGAAACACCCACTGGACCTAGAATGGTTGCTGGAAACATCTGTGAGATCCTTCTGGCACTGTCCTCCCTTAGATCCACTTCTCCTGAGCATCCCTGAACAGCAGGAGACTGTGTGGACAATCTGAATAAATGAGTCAGTCCCTTCCTCCCAGAGACTAACACAAGTGCTGGTTTGTCAGTGCTTTCATGCTTCCATTGATTTTTCTATTATGTACATATTCCTATTTTATCATGTAGGAGAAAGTTATCATTCATTATTTAATAATGAAATCATGTCTTATAAATGGAAACATTTTTAGGAACTTAAAAAACTTTTAATATATTTTAATACTCAGTATTATTTTTTGTCGTATTTTATATTCTGCACTGCAAAATATATTTCTGTATTGCTTTGTGACACATTTCTTGTCAAACCCTTACATAACTGTAGTACTTAATGTACCATAGAACACCACTGGAAAGTATCTCTGTGTATGTGAAACAGAAATTCATACTGGAAAGTCTAATCTGTCATTTGCTTTCTAAGATATTTTTTCAAAAGAAACATGATACTAAACAAAATATATTATCCATGGTGTCCAAGACCCAGTTGCAAATAATTGCAAAGTTTAGGAAACTACTGTATCTTTAAACTGATTATTTTTTCTAAAATCAATTTGGGATCATGAATTAAAAGCTCCATATAATCTTTCAAAAATTTGTATTTTTAATTTTACTATTTTTCAGCATCTATTATTGTGCAAAGTGCAAAGTAAAAACTTATAAAGACTCTAAAATTACTTTTTAAAGTATGACGAAGTTGGTTAGGCATTATCTTTTTCTTCCTTTTTTCCATTGAATGACCAAGGAGTGACCCTACTGCTCTTTACAACTATGCGAAAAGAGGTTGCATCAAAGTGGAGGTTGGTCTCTTCTCCCAGGCAACCAGAGACAGGACAAGAGGATACGGCCTCAGCTCCACCAGGGGAGGTTTAGTTTGGACATCAGGAGGAATTTCATCACAGAAAGGGTTGTTCAGTATTGGAATGGGCTGACCAGAGAGCTGGAGGAGTCACCATGCCTAAAGGTGTTCAAGATATGACTGGATGTGGTACTCAGTGGCATGGTCCAGTTGACAAGGTGGTGATTAGTCAAAGGTTGGATTTGATGATCCCAGATGTCTTTTCTAATCTAAATGCTACTGTGATTCTGTGGCTACAAATAGATTTCATAGAATGTACTCTTTACCCAACCTATTTAATTTCCAACAATTTTAAAAAACGTTATTCTTTCAATTGATTGAATGTACAGTATAAAGTTGGATAACTTGGTTTTGACAATATTCACTAAAAATTCAATGCATATTGATTAGTAATAATTGTTACAAAAGTATATGGTATTTTGGTCTCTTTTACTTATTACTTTAAAGAAAATAATTTTACACCTGTTTATACAGTGTTTCATAAAAAGGAGAAGGCAATTTTAACAAACTTTAAATCTGTTCAATCCTTTAATATTGTAAGCCAGAGGCTTGGAGCTACAGCAAGATATACTGGCCAGGATCAACACTTACATTTAATTGCTTTTGTCATGTTTCTACAGAGCAATTAATTTAATTTGGAAATATTGTATTCACAGAGAACTGTACAGTCAAATCTCTTTCTGACTTATTTAATTGCCTGAGTAAGGGGACAGTTAGAAGGTTGAAAATTCCTGTTCCTCACTTGTATTGTAAAGGAAAACTTTATTTTAATAAATATACAAATTCTTTTGTGAATAATCACTCAGATTAATAGTACTTCATTATATATTATATTCTCTCCATGTTTCTTATTATATATGTGAATAGGGACTGAATAATGTCATTATTTGGACCCTAGTCCATAACATAAGTCACATTCAGTGAGTGGTAAATCCATCTGTATAATTTCCAACATCAAAAGGTGCAAAATACAATGTATATTCCCCTCAAAATATGTTCTTAGAAGTCGATGTGTTAAGAATTGAATTTTAAAGCTAATATTGGGAAAACCAATTTTAAACTAATTTTGAATTTACCCTTATTTTTGTTTCTTTTACGTTTATTAAAACAGGGAAAAGAGGGCAATGCTATTATGACATATTTCCTTTATTAAAATAATATTTTTGAAATATGTTGTTGAAAAGTGAGGGGTTGTAGATGAATGTATTTTATACTCATTGGGTATGTGCTGTCCAGATTGAGTTCGAGCAATAATCATAAAAAGCAAATCCAAAATTAGCTTGCATTGGTACAACTTGGCCACTCTTGAGTGTCTGATTAATGCTAGAACCTGTTAAGATGGCAGGCACTTCTAAGAGACTCCCCAAAGAGTGAGGCAGTTTAATTAATTATTTTTCATTTTGATTTAATTCAGAAACAAGTTATGAGTTCACTAAAAAGAGTAGGGTGGTCTCTGTTCACTGTAAAGAACTTGACATTCTCAATTAAGGCAGAATAGATCTCATCCTGGTGGAAGTGTCACATTACAGGTCAATATCAGGTGCATAATTTGACAATGACTAATTGAGAAAAGTCAGAATAATAATGAAATTGTGTCTGACTCTAAATATCCCACAGATACCAGGGATGGAATGATAAGTACAGCTAACTAAAACTGAATGTAAAGAATATCACATATTCCAGCATCATTATTAGAAATTATTTGATATTTATGTCACTATGATTTGTTCTATACAAAGGAATACCTCATTTTTTTTTATATTTCTTTTTAACTGCTCAAAATTGAACTTTTTTTTTTTTGCATCTTGGACCATCCCATGAATCAAGAATTCATCTTCTCCTCATGATGAAGTCACCAAAACAAAACCAAATTCATTTTACCTTCCCACAATTAGAAAAAAAATTTATTTTATTCGTGCAAAAAAAAAACACCTTTAAAGGCATTTGATGAATCCCTTCAAACAAATCAGGGTTATACTGCCCTTCAGATAAGTTTTTCCAAGATTTTATCCATTCTGATAATCCTTAATTATTTAGTGACTAAGTGTTTTGATCAAAGATTTTTTTCCCATTTGCATACACGTTAGTAAAAGTCAATTCCTGTCTCAGTGACCTTTAATGTGTTTGGAGACTGAAAAAAAGTTATAAGTATAAATAATATTAAGGTTTTTCAAGAAATCTCAAGATCCAGGTGACCCAGAAAAAAACGTTTATGCTAAAAATATAAATAAATATATTAGAGAAGATATGCTGAAGTAATGATTACTTCAATATTTGCTATGCTGTAAGATTATGCCTTTCATTTAGCACAATGAAAAAAAAAAGGTTTACTAAACTCTTTTACTGAAAACTGTTTTCTATAGTATATGGAAAATATTCACTATACACATTGTTACACTAAATAACCAAGTAGAATAACTCCTAATTTTTTTAATGTAAAGGCTGTAAGTTTTTAAAAAGATATTTTGAAAGTAATTTTATTTTCATAATTATAAAATATTTTAAGCTGGAAAGGACTTCTAGGACAGTTGAGTCCAATCTTTAACCTACCACCTCAAAGTTCACTACTAAGCCACATGTGCAAGCACCATGTCTACAGCTCTTTTAAACATCTCCAGGAATAGTGTCTTAATCTCTTCCCTTTGTAGCCTGTTCCAGTGCTTGACAAACTTTTCTGTGATGAAATTTTTCCTAATATCCAACCTAAACCTTCACTGGCATGACTTTGAGGCCATTTCCTCTTGCCCTGTAACTCATTACTTGTGAGAAGAGGCTGACCCCTCACCTGTCCACAACCTCCTTTCAGGTAGCTGTAGAGAGTGAAAAGGTCTCCCCTGGGCTTCCTGTTCCCCAGGTTAAACAACCCCAACTTCCTCATCCACTTCTCATACAAATTGTGATGAAGGCTGTTCACAGTCCCACTGCCATTCTCTGGACACATTCCTGAAGGGAGTGACCCAGTTCCTGAAGAACTGGACACGCACTCGAGGTATGGCTTCACCAGCACCAAGTACAGGTGGATGATCACGGCCCTGGTCCTGCTGGCCACACTACTTCTGACACAAGCCAGGATGCCATTGGCCTTCTTGGCCACATGGGCACACTGGCTCATGTTCAGCCAGCTGTCAAACAGCACCCCATACAGCTTTCCAGCTACTCTCTCCCAGGGCTGTAGCATTGCCTGGGTCAGTTCTTCTGACCTAGGTGCAGGATCCAGCACTTCAGCTTAAACTGATCAAACTGGTCTTGGTTTTCCTCCAAGAGGTTGAGATCCCTCTGCAGAGCCATCCTACCCTCATGCAGATCAACACTCCTAGCCAAAGTGGTATCATCTGCAAAGTAGCTGAGGGTGCACTTGATCCCCTCATTCAGATCATTGATAGAGATATTAAACAGGACTGACCCCAGTATGGAGTCCTGAGGAGCACCAGCTGGATGTGATTCCAGTCACCCCCCACTCTCTGGGCCCAGCCATCCAGCCAGTTTTTTACTCAGTGAACAGCTTACCCACCCAAGCCACAAGCAGCCAATCTCTCTGGGAAAATGCTGTGGGAAACAGTGTCAAAGGCTTTATTAAAGTCCAAGTAGACTGAATAGGTAGACAGACAGTCCACAACTGATTTAGGTAAGTTGTTCTTAACTGTAATATAAAAGTGTTCCAGATATACAACAAAAATCCCTCCTACTGCAACCAATTATTTTTGTTTTGTGTTTGGTGGCAGCATCGACAACAAATCATCTCCTTGCAACAATTTGTATATTGGAAAATTGTTAACACATGACACCAAGGTTCTCTTTTCAAGACTAAATAAGAAAGGCTTTTAATATTTTTCATTCATTCTTTGAGAGTGGTCATATTTTCCACATCTATTAACCTTGTGTTGCTTCTATCTCATCCCCTCCTTTCCTTAGGACTTAAAACTGCATTCAGTAATCCTCTTAACGCTTCACAAATGCTGACTAGAGTAAAATAGTTACTCCGTATGTCTCAGGACTTACATATTTTAAATCATACTTTTTCTGATGGCTTTGCAATATTGGTTAATGTCCCATTTGCAACCCTTTGTAATCCTGAGCCCTTTTTCTGCAGTATATCTGCCTAGCAAGACATTCTGTATTTTACATTTTCCTTCCTAGGCAGTTTGCATGTCTTATATCTTATTTTATTGCTTTGTACCCTTTCTCCAGTTTATCAAAACCATGTTGAATATAATTCTACCTTCCAGAATTTCTATAACCTTCCTGGTTAATGTTATCCACAAATACTGGTTCTTCAATTGTAATAAAAATATTGCATAATGCTGCATTCCAGTTTTTTCTTTCAGACTGTCAGTGAACAGATGCTAAGATGTTTCTGCTAAGTGATTCTACTGATTTTACTGTAATTTCCAATGGGAACATATTACCATACTTCTGACAGCGTCATATGGAATTGTCACATGTCAGCAAAGAAAAGGTATGTAAATACTTCCCTGTTACTCACTTAATTGTGCTGCCATGGAATCGTATCAGATTGACCTGTTGTGATTTGCAGCTCTTTTGTGATTTCAGTAACTCTCCTGTGGTTACTTTTAATCAACTTCAGATTTTCTAGGTGCTCAGAGAGAAAAATCACTGATTAATAATTGATTGTCTTAACATTCTAAGTGTAAACTAGGAATGATACATAATATTATTTTTCTTTTTAGTTTTCTAGTTGTATTTTTCCATTAGATGTCCCCTCAGATTTTATCTGTTCTGCAAAGTTCTCAAAGGTGACCGCTAATGGTTCTAAGAAGATTTCAGATCATAAATAGTTTAGGAAAAAATGTTGTTAAGTTGTGGTGATCTAAGAACTTTTCTGTCTGTTAACCAATTCTGGCTTATAGTTCTAGCACTTAGTTACTAATGTTAATTATTTTAAGCTTCTGGTCACAATTAACCTCATTGGTGAAGAATGAAGAAAATTATAGTGAAGATATTGCACTTCATTATGTCATCTGTTATTTGGTCCTCATTTCTTTTAAATAATAGAAATTTTACTTCTTTCATATTTTCTTTATTTTAATGAATTTGAGGAACTTTCTCATATTTCCTTTTACCCAAGTTTCATATGGTGTGTATTTGTTCCTTGGCTTTTCTAATTTTGTTCTTGTACAATTTCTTCTTCATTGTTAGAGCACCATAATACTTACCCATATATAGGAACTGACTCTAAAACAGATCAGACTGAGTCCTGTTAAAGACAATAGGAATTGTCACCAGTGACTTATATGGAGAAGGAATTTCATCCTAAAAGTGCAAGGGTTTTTCTGGGATAAAAGATTTAGCTGGGATAAAGTTAATTTTCTTCATAGTAGTTTGTATGGAGCTATGTTTTGGATTTTGTGCAGAAAACACTGTTGATAATACAGGGATATTTTCATTACAGCTGCTTGCGCAGAGCCTTTTCTGCTTTTCACTGTACACCAGGAGCAAGGCTTGGAATGCAAAGAAGTTAAAGGAGACACAACTGGGACAGCTGATCCAAACTTACCCAAGGGATATCCTACACCACATATGCCCAGCATATAAAGCTAGGGAAAGAAGAGAGAAGTGGGGAGGTGACATTCTGAGTGATGTTTTTTTGTCTTCCCAACTCACCCTTCTGTGTGATAAGACCAGGTTCTCCTGGAAATGCCTGAACACCTGCCTGATAATGAAAAGCAGTGAATTCCTTTTATTGTTTTCCTTGCCTGGACAGCTTTGACTTTACCTATTGCATCAGCCCATGAGTTTTCTCACTTTTCCAACTCTCTTCACCATTCCACTGCAGAGGAGTAACAAAGTCCCTGAGACCAGTTTAGTTGCCAGGAGAGGTTAAATCACAACAGCCCCTGGAGCAAGGAAGTGCTATGCATAGGGTCCCAATCACACCCCAGAACTGAAGGCAGCTGTGGAGGATTGGCCATGGTTGGATGTCAGGTGCCCACTAAAGCCACTCTATTACTGCTCTCCTCAATTGGACAGGGAAGAGAAAATATAAAAAAAAGGTTTGTAGGTCAAGGACAGGGAGAGATCATTCATCAATTACTGCCATAGGAAAAAGAGACTCAACTCATGTAAATTAATTTATTGCCAGTCAAAACCAGAGTAGAGTAATGAGAAATAAAACCAAATATTTAAAGCATCGTCCCCCCACCCTTCCCTTCTTCCTAATCTCAACTTCACTCCTGATTTCTCTACCTCCTCCCCTACCAGCAGTGCCCAGGGAATGAGGGTTATGGCCAGTTCAACACATGCTGTTTCTGCCACTCCTTCCTCAACAGATAGAGGACCCCTCATACTCTTTCCCTGCTCCAGTGTGGGATCCTTCTCACAAAAGACAGTCCTTCAACAACTTCTTCCACCTGAATCATTCCCACAGGCTATGATTCTTCACAAACTCTTCCAGTGTTGGTCCCTTCCATGGGGTACAGTACTTCAGAAACCAGCTGCTCTGTCATGGATCCCCCGAGGGGTCACAAGTCCTGTCAGTAAACCTCCTCCCATGTGGGCTCCTATCTCCAAGAGTCCACTGGAGCCTGGTCCAGTGTGGGCTTCCTACAGGGTCACAGCATCCTTCGGGAATCCATGGGCTGTAGGTGGATGTCTGCTCCACTATGGACCCCCATAGGCTGTGGAGGCACAACTGCCCCACTGTCTTCACCACGGGTTGCAGAGGAATCTCTGCTCCGGTCTGAAGCACCTCCTTCCCCTTCTTCACTGACCTGGGTGTCTGCAGAGCTCTTGCTGTGGTGGCTTCCTCCTGTCTCTCTTCTGACTGCTGTTCCACTGGAGTTTTTTTCCTCTGCTTAGGTATGTTCTCCCAGATGCCTTGGTCAGCAGTGGGACCATCTTGGAGCTGGCTGGCATTAGCACTGTTGAACATGGGGGAGCTTCTGGCAGCATCTTACAGCAGCCAACCCTGTAGACCCCCCACTACCAAACCTTGCCATGCAAACCCAATATAGCAGAACAGCCGTGTTGGTGCAGCTCTCAACCTGTCTAATTAGGCTGCCTCTCAGTGGGAAACTGATTCATAGTTCGTCAGTGTCTCTGCATGAAGCTACTATACTTCACAAAACTTTTTAAAATTTATTAACAGAAATTTATTCACAGCTAATTAACTTTATTCAGAGCTAATCTCTGAAAGCAGTGCCACTGAGTAACACATACTGAACATATTCGAAAATAATCACTTAGAGCCCTAAAAAACTCAGTGCATATGATAAATACCCTTTATTATTACTTTCAGTCATGTTTTATTGCATGTAATTTCCAGATGATCCTTTTTTTTTCTTTTGAACACTATAAACATCAAGATCACTGCTTATGTCCCACAAAGCTAGTCTTTCGTTAACTTTTCTGTTCAGACCAGCTCTTTTCCTGTTCAAATATTTTAATACCTAAGTTCTCTTTTTGTTTGTGAAAGGAGTCAGATAGGCATACATTAAACAAGCTAGAGTTTAAACCACCCAGATGCTGCCTTAAAAATGTATGTTGTACAGGTCCAGTTTTTGGGAAGACTAATTGAGAACTATCACATCTCTTGACCCCCAACAATATGTTGATAAGAAAGGAATTTGCAGTTTTATATACTACAAACCTGGAATTTGCTCCACATGATCAGCTAAGGTCCAATAAATTCTTTTGAGATGGCAATATTTAAATACAAATCTTTATTTATTTACCCTGATGCTACTGAAAAATGAATACATATAAAGTCCAGCTCCATAGCTATTATCAATTTTCAAGCCCCCAGTGGTTCCAAGAGAATTAAATGTATTAATGACAGTTGCATTATTTCCCTAATAAGAAAAAAAGTCAGTTGGACTTTGCCTTGATTAACCATGTCCCATAAGGAAACATGGACAGTTAACATTTAACTCTACAGTACAGCGCTGCTGTAGAAAACACAGTACCCAAGAGTTAATATAATTATGAAAGAATAAAGCTTTCCCTCCTAAAATCTAATAATCCCAGGGCTTTGGTGGAACCATCATCTATTTATCTTTTCATTGCATCTTTATCCTTATCAACCTGCAAACAGTGTCAGAATGCTTTACATATACATGATGGATTATTGCTATTATGCTCATGAGAATGGCAGGCATGAAGTATAAGAACAGAGCCAGCAAGTATGACATAAATTATATATAAGTAGCTTTTAGTGTCGAGTACTTTGAAAAGTTCAGTAAGTGCATGTAACTGAAGTTAATCACCCTGTGTCACCACAGGACTGTTTCTTTTAAGAGTGTAGGTAAGGTTTCTTTCAACATGCTTAAAAAGTGTATCATTTTAAGAAAGTATCTCATTTTAATTATGTAAGCAAAACACTTCTCTGGACATAGAAGGAGAAAGTTTACAGGATCATTGCAAGTCCTGAGAACCTAATTACAACCAAAGTCTGATTTAAGATCTAATGGGATTCGAGTGTTTGAATATCAATCCCATCTCTTTTCTATATTGTTGCTGTTAGATTGCACAGAGATCGTTAGTATGCTTTCCCTCAGCTTGAATTTTGAGGAAGTGCAACTTGGGACAGGGCACAGAACTAGGATTTTTTTCTTCCCTTCAGCCACTGTTTCTGTGCATACTCATGTTGCATTTGTACATGCTTCAGAATCTGTAGACTACTGTTAAGGTAGGAAGTGACAGGTTTGGTACTGTGAAGGTGATGAGATCTGACTGCTTCCTTCCTCAGTTGTACCAACTCCTTTAGTGTATGGCAGACATTATACATTAAATAATTATAACCAAACATTTTCCCAAGGTGTTTAAAAACATTCAGGAAAATGAAGGGAGTATGGGTTAATTAATTGTTGAAAAAATGAAAATAATTGCATTACCCTCCTTTATGCTTTATTTGGCTTTTCTTGTCTTATTTTAATATAATATTTGGTAACATTTTATTGTTGTCAATTCTTTAGTATATAAGCAGGTGGACTGGCTAACGTAACAGTATATAAATAAGATATCCTTCCTTGCAATCTCCATAATGCTTAAAAGTGAAAGGATCACTCTAACATACTCGCAGGCATGCCAGCACACAAACACACACACACACACACACACACACACATGTGCAGAGCCCAGCAGGATTAAAAGCACTCTAGCCAGTGGAAAATCAGGAACTACAGAGGAAAGTATTTTCTTGTTTGAAGATTTGAAAGAACCATTCTAAGAGAAAAGGGAGAAGGCTTCTGATGTTAGGGATCTTGCCCCTTTCATGTTTTAAAAAGAGTAAAGGAAGTTCCTCTTTTATCAGCCTGAGGTAGAAAAGTAGTGGCTTTCCCAACTCTAAATATTTAAAGAAGCCCTCATAAAACTTGAAAAAGGTTTGAGTTGTTTCTTTGTGGGACTAAATTCCTAAGGGTATAGGAAGACATACATTGATATTTACCTCTTATGATATTTTACTTCTTCTATAATAGATGCATCATGGGACATTGGTATTATTTTCTATACTTCACAGTAATTTGCTTTTATATACTTTCAAGAAATCTATACAGTGTAAATTATAAATAGAAATATTTTTAATACTCTTTTCTGTGGGAACATAGATATAAAAAAATCAAAGGTGAAAGACTACCAAGATATATCCATGATATATATTTAATGGTAAATATCACTGTTGACCTAAGACAGCCAAGGTAAAGCTCATCATGTAGCAGAGCTCACACAGCATGCCAGGTCACATGAGGGATTCCACTGTTGGATTTGAATAGTTACAGAAATGGGGTGGAAATAGCTGAATTTGAGGGCTAGCTCATCTTTGAGCTGAAATCCACCAAACTAAACATCCCAGAGTTTAGTTTAAAGTCTTCTTTTTGTTGAAAATAAATCACTGAAAAATGAATCAGTTTGCAATTCTTAAAATGCATTTAAAAACATTATCATATGACCATTTAAAAGTTTCCTTCTTAGAAAACAAGATAATTGCAGGATATTTTTAAGGATTATAATTTTCTAAATTTTAAGCAAATCATTCTGTCTTGACTTGCATAGATATTCTCTTCATGTGAATGTCAATTATTCTCAGAACAGTCAATATTTGTAAAATAAGAGAATTTATTGCTTGAATACCGAGGAATATTCTCTCTTGCTCCTATATATTTTGTATAGCATTATTTATTTGTAGTACAAGGGTACCTAAAGGCACAAGAAAGTGTCAGTCATCCATTGTACAAAGCAGTGCACAAATACATGGGAGGACACCAGCTTATGTGCTGGTTCACAGGCCAGCTGACAGCCTCCAGTCCTTCAGGCACACATGACTATCAGCTCTGTCTGTGACACCCTTACATGCCTTGAGCAAGTGGTGAACTTTTAAGGCCGGCTCTTCAGCTGGCACAGCTGAGAAAATGGAAACAAAGCCATACTTTATTCCCCTGACTTTAGAATCAGCCAGGGGCAATCTAATCCATACTGCAATTTACAGCAGCCCGGCTGGCCAAGAAGTTATTCTGGCAGCTGAGAAGCACCAGAGCCTAAGGTCATTCTCCACTTCTCCCAAAAGTGCCTGTATGCAAGGGCTAGAAAGTGAACAATATTAAGCATTGCTTTTGCTTTTTTAGCTGAAGTGTCTCAAAGCAGCTAGAACAGAATTGATGATTGGCCTGTTAATATTGTGATTTCTCTTAGTTTCATTATTGGAAGAGAGTAGCCTTTGAAAAATAAAAGGATACTTTATTTTAATCATTGATTTTTTTTTCCTATATGTGTAAATGTCAGTCTCTGGTAATTCCACATATGGATATTTAGTTTATTTGTGAAATGCAAACAAATTATTTCATCGGTTTTAAAAATCACATACTGCAGCCATTTTGTCTCATATTTACAAAACATTTCTATTGCTTGCTCCTGTGTGACAATTTGGAAAACCTGTCTCATAACAGGGGATGATTTCTGGTTGATGGCTGGGAGCTCCTAAAGAGTGCTTGCAACAGGATATGTTTAAAATTTACATTTTAAATGAGGAATTTCTTTTTCCACTTTCAAATTACAGTGTTATCAAAAAATGCCAGAGAAATTTAAAGCAGAAATTCTTTCAGCTCCAAAAATGTTCACTACTGTACTTTCAAAATTTTCAGAGGTAAAATAAGCTACCTTCTCAAAAATCTAACAACCCACAATCCCTTGTAGAGAGAGGAGTACATTTTGAATCAAGGTATGCATAAAAGTAGTGAAACACACATTTCAGGGGACTGTCAAAAAGCTCTCTCAGTGGATACATTAGAATGAAGGAACCTCAAGCCAAGCCCAGAGCAGAAGACAGACAGTGGAAATAGTGGATGAGATAATATCTCTTGTTTATCTCATGAATATGCTCTCCAGAGGAGATCTACCCCACATGAGACAATCTATGCTGAAAAGACTGGAGAAACTTATGAGATAGAAGTTTTAAAAATTTGTCTTAAATCTCCAGATTTGATTTACCAGCAGAAGCTAGGAGGTACTAGCTCATTAACCTTTATGGCATTAGCTGTCTGGATGGCACAAATAATCTACAGGTTTGGCTGGGATAAAGTTAAATAAGTTAAAGAGTTAAAGTTGTAGTATTTTGTACGGGACTGTGCTGTGAGTTTGTGACTGTCCTGGTTGCAGAGAATGGGAGGAGCTCAGTGCTGATGGAAGCAGTGCTGATTACTCAGGGTTGGTTTAGTTATTGCTGAGCAGCACTGACACAGAGCTAAGAACTTTGCTCCCAGCCCCACCCCAGCAGTGAGGAGGCTGGGGGTGCACAAGAAGTTGGGAGGGGACACAGCTGACCCTAACTGACCCAAGGGATATTCCATACCCTGTGGCATCATGCTCAGCACATACAGCTGGGGAGAGAAGGAGGAAATGGGGATGTTTGGAGTGATGGTGTTTGTCTTCCCAAGTCACTGTTGGATGTGATGGAACTGTGCTCTCCTGGAGGTGGAAGAACACCTCCCTTGCCATGGGTAATGGTGAATTAATTCTTTGTTTTACTTTCCATGCTTTCAGTTTTGCTTTACTTATTAAACTGTCTTTATCTCACCCCATGAGTTTTTTTTTTGTTTTTTTTTTTTTACTTTTACTCTTCTGATTGTTCCCATATCCCACTGGACAATACTGAGCAAGAGGCTGTGTAGTGCTTAGCCACCTACCAGGGTTAAATCACAACAGCCCAAAAACTAAAAACTCAGGAAAAGACCAGGAATAAGCTACTGAAATGCTGTGAAATAAATGCCCCCCAGAGCTGGATGGAAAGTGAGCAGAATCCTTGCAGATAAAACTTAAAATTCATTATACCTAATAGAGGTAGGCTTCCAAAGACAGATTTTAGACCAACTGGGGGATAAATTACATTGAAAGCATAAAAACATCAGCTGGGCAAGTGATACCACACACTGAAGTGAATTGGAAAGCCTTAAGATACAACGGCAGGTACTCACTTGCAGTTATGAAGTGCAATACAATGTAAAAGGCCTTTGGCCACACATTCTCCTTCCTTTTTCTCACCCATGCTTTACTTTTCAAGTTAAATATCATGGCCATTCTAATTTAAAGAAAGAAGAATTACTTTCTGCAAAGCTTTGCTTTGTTTTTGCTTTCTGCTCCTGGAATTTCATTACGGTTTCTTCTGCAAGCTGGAGTTCATGTAGATTCTATGCTTAGAGCAATTCTTCAAAACTGAATCTTTAAAGACTGTAATAATGAAGAAGATGTCAAGAGAAGGATGTGTGAGGAATAATGTAAGTTATTGTTGTTGCCTTCTTTACTGAGTGAAAGTAAGTTAGGGATAATGGTCTGAGGCAAGGCAGAATGTTGTCTGTGCAAGTCTGGAAACAAGGATGCCCTGATGCCACCACAACATCACCATAACTGAAAGTCTATGATCTTCTTTTTTGCAAAACATTTTGAATTAATTATATAAATTTAAAATATTTTAATATAATATCTTTCCCCTTAGAATAAACAAAAATAAATTTCTGCCACCTACACTAAATATCACTAACAAAAAAACAAGTTTGGTGAGTCAAAAACTAAGTGAAAAGAAACGCCAGAGTTCTTGTTGAAGACTAGAGACCCAGCTTTCCTGCATCCCAAAATTGTTTGATTGTGAATTCTTTTATTGAATGCCAGTGTATTTGACAAAGATTATGTCGGAGTAGTAGTGGGCAATTTACAATATTTCCAATGTAAAAACTTTCTTTTCTGCAAGGAAAATACTACTGAATATTTCTAAGTAGGAAATGAAACCACTCTAAAACTTCTCCCTTTCTTAAATATTCCTAGACTGTACGTGTTATTTAAAAAAAAAAAAAAAAACAACTTCATATCACTGGGGAAAAATGTGGTAAGTTGTTCTAAATCCATTAAATACAGGTATGTGCCTATGTGGGTATAGAAACAGAAGCATTACAGAAGTGTGCTTCCTATAATGAACCAAAACGTGTTTTTTCAGTTGTTTCCTTCTTTGAGGAAAATGGTGGAAGAGCTAGAAGGCATATCAGAATATCAATGTATTCAGATTCCTGTTGTTCCCCAAACAAAGTTATTACCCAAACAGAAAATCCCTATATTCATAGTCTAAAACACACATTTTACTCCTGTTCAGTTCTTGGCAGATCTGAGTAGGTTCTTGCATAATTTTCCAGGATGAATAAATCTCTGTGTTTAGGATGTTGTTAGGATGAAAAATCTCAGTTTTGGCTGTTGTCTGTTGTGCTCTAAGATAGCAGAACCTCTGTGCTACACCAAAAGACATTCATTAAAATGAAAAACACAAGCAAGCAGTCTCTACCAGCTGATGAAAAGTTACATGATGATGATGGTGGTGATTTATCTATGGTGAAATTAATCTTCCCTAGAATGTCTAATGATATCTAATACTAATCTAATACAGTTTTTTTATCATACCAAATTGAATACATTGTTAATATTTCTACTTGAGTGGTTTGGTTACAGCATCCATTATTGTATATTGTAAAACTAAAGATGAGAAGGGTTGTGTAGGGAGCAGAATGTGAACAAAGTCCAGACTCTGAGAAATACTTAAGAGTTTTACAGCAATGACAGCAGCCTCCAGAACTGTTTAGTATCTGTCTTTCAAAGGCTTACTATAAATAAGTTATACAATGCTTTTACTGCTTCTGCATATGGTTTCTGGGGCAATGCTGGAGGAAGCTGAGATACCCTACTCCTGGCTGAAGGATTGGGAATGAATATTAAACCAGCATGTCCAAGATTGTTAAGGCCAGATCTCAGATCTCAGGATTTTCAATCTTAACAGTGTTTCCTGAAGTAGTTTTCATGGACTTTCTCTCATGGGAAAGAGAGGCCAACAAAAGTACTTTTAATACCTCAAACGGCAGCTTCAAATGTGCATGACAGGAAGATGAAAAACTTGCTGAAGGAAAATATCATAGCACCACAGCTCTCTGGACTGTCACATCTCCAAAAGTCAGGTGCTCATAGCCTGCAATAAATAGCTGCAATAACATTGCACATCTTCATTTGTACCAACCCCAACTAATATTAATACAAAACTGAGCAGTTACTAGACCTGTACTAGGCTAGATAGGAACAGCAGCTTGATCCTGTATATCACTGCAAATTCTCTCCAATTCATAATGATGCCATCAGGCAGTAATAACAAGGTTTTTGCATAGCCCATAGAGTCTGATAATTAGCCCATAATTTCTGGTGTGTGACTACCAAAAAGGCTGCATTAGCAATAGTCAGCAAACTTCCCTTCAGTTTTGTACACTCTCTATGCTTGCTATTTCAAGAATCTTTAATTAAATTTTGTGCCGCCACAAAAATATTCAAAATAATTTGTTTGAATGGTTGTCCATCATCAATAGCTGGACTTCATTTAAAACAAACTAATGTCACTTTGAAATCAAATAAGTGAGCTGAGTAAGTTCCTGGTTTATAAGTCACTTCCAGTGATGCGCTAAGTGGTGCCCATTTAGAGTGTGGTAGAAGTGCAAGATTTCCTAAATTCAATGCAGACTATCTCTTAAGCAGAAGCCTACCCCATCTTTCTGATCCTCAACCAAGTACAAGCATTGGTATGCATAAAATGGACATATTAATACAGACTTGATATATTCTGGAAAATATCATCTGTATAGAAGGAAGGATCATCTGCTCATTCTAAGGTCTTGCACTACACGCTGAGGTACACAATACATAGCAGTTAGACCAAAAGCAATCAGTCAGTTCAAATCAAGATACAAATATGTTCCTCCCGAAAGAAAGAAAGAAAGAAAGAAAGAAAGAAAGAAAGAAAGAAAGAAAGAAAGAAAGAAAGAAAGTAAGTTTACTTTTTCCTGTGTTATAATTCCCTAAGAATAAAAAATTGAATCTTGCCCTTTACTTGCCTAGTACATACAGTGTGTTTGCTGTGTACAGAGAGGGAAACATTCTGTCCTTGAGAACCTGTTCGTAATCTATGCTTTGAAGAGGTTAATTTAAACATGTGTTAGTATATGAATGAGGAGAAAGAAAATCAAATGAGACAGATTTCTATTTTATTTTTTAGCTCTACGCCTTGATTTCCTGTATGCCTCCATTAATATTGCAGGCACAAGTTTCCAGATTGCTTACAGATTTAATATTTATTTTTCAAAGTTCTACTAGCTTATTAAAATTAAAGGAGAAAACAAAAAATTACCACAGTATTGCTGCAACTAGGAGATAAGTTCTGACTGATAATCAGAAGTGACCATCTTAATTTAATTAGGCTTTTCATTATTTCCATGAAAACTGATTTTTTATTCTCTGTTTTTATTTATTATTGTGTATCTGTCCTTCCCTTTAAGATACTACTTAGATTTTTTATTAATCTGACCTTTTTGTCTCTTAATATGTCTTATTTTAAGCTTTACTTATTTGTAGAGTTTACATCATGATGAGAATTATATCTGCACAGTTTTTATTATGTATATTTGCAAAAAGTCTGTAGGTTTTAAACATAAAAGTGTTTTAACTTTTATAGAAACTGTCAATATCACACTTTTCTGGCTTTCATGTGGAGACTAAGCAGTTCAAATAGCAAATAAATTTAGTTTTCTCTTTAATGTAATTAAAACATGCATCTTAATAAAAGTTACAAAGATTTTTAAGTCTCTTATGAACTCTACATAAGAACACATCTTTAGTTCAAGAGCCAAAGCAGTATTCAAAGGATTGATGAAGGTGAAGAGCTGTAGCTGCATCTTCATTTTAAAGAGAAGTAAAACTCCAGTAAAGATCAAAACATAAGGACACATTGGACCAGTGACTTCACTTATTATCATACTACATAACCTACAAGTAAAATAAATGCTAAGTATAATGAATTGGCATGTCAAAGGCCAGTTTTCTCCTAAGATCAAAAAGGGACAAGATGAATTATATATTGAAGTTTACTTCCTTTCCTTGATATAGGAAAAAAAATGCACAAATATTGCAGGTCAAGGCAGAAAGCAAGATTTTGAATAAAACCCTGCAGATGGTCATATACATGTTTCTCCAATATGGCAGAACAACAATCACAGAGAGCTAAAGTGATTTTTGTGTTTGTACTCCTTGTTCCTTTGTAATGAATGATGTATATTCCAAGTAAAGAAATTACATTTTGAGACACAGGATAGTAATATATTTCTTCTTGAAACAAACTGAAATGCTCAAACTCATCTTGTCAAGGTCTAAGGAAAAATGAGAATTAGATACAGATTGTTATTTATACAGTGCATGTCTCTGTACATGTATGTATATGTATGTGTATGTGTATTGTATGTACAATATTTTGGACTTTAAAATAAATCCCTTTCATTACCAGTGGTCATAATCATATTGTTGCTCATGGGAGTATTCAGAGACAAGCAAGAGGCAGTGAAAAATATTTTAAAGAAATGAAGAGACTGAAGCAATAGAACATACTTCACCCTGCTTTGATGAAATAATACCTCTTTTCAGTTCTCTTTCACTGAAAAACATAAGCCAAAAAGTATCATGAATACTGCTCAAGTCTCATGGAAAAGTATATTTTGTCAAACAAAACTGGCAACTATGTTGAGACAGCAATTTTAGACTTCTCTAAGGCTTTTGCAATTCTGTCACATGGCATTTTTAATTTTCTATAATGCAAGATTTTTAATCAAGAGGAAACACATTAGATGAATTAAAAAAGGTCTTATTGGCAGATATCAATGAGCAGGACTGTCCAAGGAAGGTCTCCTGAGAGAGATTCCTGGTCCAACACTATTCAGTACATTCTTAGAAACAATCTAGATGATGAAATAAAATCTTAACTGATTAAATTTGCATATGACACAAAGATTAATGGGATACTAAAAAAAAAGGAGGGCAGTTTACTGTTAGAATTTAATCTAAATCACTTGGTCAGATTGTCAGAATCCAACAAAATGCAGGTACAGACTAATATACTTTGCAACGAGATCCATGGGTTATACTATTAGCTAAGAATTCTTGTCCATAGAAAACAGTAACTTATAAAATATTTGGAGGTCACCTTTTAAGGCTGCTTTACCATGAGCTCACAAAGCAAACTCGTGGCAGGCATTATTGGAATGAAGACCTCTGAGCACAATTTAACAACTTTAATCTTAAACAAAATATAATCATGATAACTAATAAAGGAATAGCTCTGAAAGGATGATAAGGGAACAAATGAACATTTGTGGCAAGATATAAAATATGTAAATATGTATATGTAAAAGTATATAGTTGTAGAATAATTTTACATTTTCTAAAATAGTCTGTTTATTCAAAAATTGTTTGTTTATTTAGTTATGATTATGAACTCTAGCAGCCTTTAGTCAATGAATCACTGTGGAAAATTCACTGGAATCAACCATTTCATGCCTTTTTCCTCTTTCATGGCTAAAGATGTCTTTTTACGCAAAACAAGCAAAGCTACATATATATCTTACCAACAAAATATTTGATAGATTTTGCACCAATCTATTTATTAATGTGCATATAAATGTATAGAGATATATTCTTATGTATGTTCATATGCCTACACATCTTTTTATTATTACATTTTTTTACAAGTGCAATATTTCTCTGCATTTTTAAGTCAGAAAATATTTTATTTATATGTTCTAATACACAACCTGCAAATAGAAGATTTCTTTCTTTAAGCAGAATATAGACTCAAGAATTAATTTCAGAGAGAACCACAAGTGATGAATTAAACGTCTTGTGAAACTTCAAGTCCTGTTTTTCATGCAGTATGTAGACAATTAAAATTAACAAACTTCTGTATTAAACCTGCTCTACTGACTTCACTCTAGTTCTGTGGTTTCACAGTCAACAATAAAAACAAATTTGTTTCTTCAAAGTGAAATACCAGCAAAAAACATACCACTTTAAGATTAACATGAGAAAGCTCTGACCTGTTCTGCTTTTTTAGGACCTTTTTGATGATGAAAAAAAGTACACTAAAGCACACTGTGGAATCTATGTCCTTTCCAGCAGCAATTCCTGTGAAGTGAATGCAGGATCTAAACTGAAACATGGTAAAGAGAGAAGGAGATGTCATTCCACCCAATTTTATTATGGTTATATCAGTGTTTATATCAGAAAACCCATCAAGGAACTTTCCATGTCAGAGCCTAATGTGTGATGCATTGAGCTGTATTATAATAAAGCAGTAGAAATAGGCAGCAGAAATCTGTGAACCAGAACTTAGGAATTTGCCAGCAATAATTCCTATCCACCTCCAGTATGTGCCACAATGTATATTTAAACGACATATACTATGCATTACAGGCTGCTATTAATTTAAAGAATATTCTACATTTAATTTTGTATGTCTTGTTAATATTTCTATTTTGGTTTAAATGGGGGAAATTGGGTATTTGATTTTTTATTTTCTCTGAGCAGAGTCTTTGAATATGTGATTGAGAACAACTATGTAACACATGTTAGTGAATTAATGAATTAATATATAATTTTACTTTCAAGACTTTGACCAAAAATTGATATTTATGCCATGTGAGTGAAAAAAACATTCAACAAAAAATTATGTATCACTCAAAGAGGTGAAAGCTCTAGGGTTTTGTTTGAAAAACTTGTTTATTCAGAAGAAAATATTATAACAATTTTTTCTCTGGATATTTTGAAAATGTGTAAGCAAGGACCTGATGTCTCAGTTTAACCTTAACTTTCAGTTTGTGTGCCAGAGAAATCTATAATAAATAACATAAACTGCCAGGTTTACATTTCATCCACTTATGAGATTATTTTTTCACTGGAAGGGTAGATGGGTAAATCAGATTAAAACCATACCTGACTGTCATCCAGTAAATCCACTCTTCCAGTTATGTAGTTCATTTTTCTCTTACCTCTTTGAATGAGTTTCAATGTCTAATAAAACTTTATTTACTGGGAGTGCCAAGAAATGAGTCAATAAATTTATTGAGCAAGATATGAAATAGAAATGTCAAAGATGAATAAATTTTAGCACAGTGTTTACTTTATAATTGTATTTTTTTCATGGAATTCAATTTCTCTGTAGACTCTGAAGCATAACAACAGCAGAAAATGAAGTCACAGTACCCAAGATGATAAAATGTAAAATAGTAAACTTCTTTTTTAGAGCAATAACTGAAAACATTATCAACGTTGTGAGTATTTAATAAAATACAGCATTTTCTGTATTACAGTCTAAATTCTAGACTGTTCACCTCCATCTGTACTTTCCTGGGAGAACTTTGTTTCTTTCTTTTAATTTTTATATCTATATAATTATCCGGAATAGTCAGCTTGTCCCTGTATGGCCTGAGTTTCTGTGGTACTTTCCATTTCTATTGTACCATAGGCAGTAAGAGCCAAAACAAAAACATAAAGCCTTTAGCCCAAGCTACAAACAAAAGCATGTTTTATATTCTGTCATGAGAACTTTAATAGAATTATTCAGCTCTTGGTGATTTTGAAAAAACAATGGCCTCTGGGATACAAACTGATGTATTTTTAATCCCTATTTTAACCACAAAACCTCCTACTTCATTCAATAGAAACAAATTATCAATTCAACTCTTCTCATCAGAGCTGTAGTGTGTTCCTTCATCAGACTTACTATTTTGCAATCTGGGATTCTTCTGCATACATACTGTGCACTACACACAGCTGAGCCCATGCTTTTCCAGACAGCTTGGATTCACATAGACAAGTCTCAAAATTTTCTTGGACAGCAGGAGAGATATGTATGAACCTGTATCACCAGTGTCCGCAATACAGCTGCTGTCATTATAGTGAGGTCTAGACAGATTTGAGTTAGCAGCCAAGCAAACCTGTCAAATGTAATGTTTGAGTCCGTAGTCGTCACTGGACTTTGATGTTCTGACGACTCAAGTCATCTAGCTAAAAATTAGTACAGGTTTTGCATTACACAAATCATGGTGACAGCTACAGAGCAGACACGCGATTTGTTACTGCTCAGTGCTTTTTACAGTCATAAATCTCAGCAATCCCCATTACAGTGCCCACATATTAAGTTCAAGTTAGGATTAATGAATTCTCAGCTGAAAAAAAAAGTCTCAGCCTCAAAACAATGACTGTTTGACAGCTTGTAAATAGACAATATTGAAACTACATTATCTAACCCTCCAGCTCTTTTTGTTTCTTTGGTCCAAAAATATAGAATATTAGAAAATGCAATGAGTATTTACAGGTCTTTCCTACAGGCTCAATGAAATTCTCTTCTTGACTGAGCTTTGTAAGGGCAATAATTACAACACTGTTGCTCACAAAAATATTTAGGCAAATATTTTAAATCAGTCACACATAAAACAAAAAGAAGAATTCGACTTTTTTGGCTGAGATTCAAATACACCTACAGAGGTTATAGATAGATTCAGCACTGTGTTATCACTGACCAGCCTTATCACATTTTGCTAATCAGAAGGAAGCCCATTTAGAAACAGTATAAAAATAAACAAATAAATAATAAGGCTAACACAATTTAATTTCCAATTGCTTTTACAAAGAAAAGCATATGTCCTTTAAAGAATGAGGGAAAAATCATGGAATTCTTATGAAAGGCTTCTTAAAGCAGACCAAAAAATACAGGATTTATTTTATGTGAATGCATGGTACAACAGAAGTACTGAGACAAAATTAATGAAAACCATTGAGTAGTGTAAATTTTAAATGGCTGCAAAAGTATATCAGGACCCACCTTTGCTGCTGCTCACATGGACCTATCAAGTGCTAAACTATTTCAGCTGAAAGCGCTGCACAAAACAGGCGAGGTCCTTATTCAAATAGGAGGGTTTGTCTGTCAACTATCTGGATTCTGGCTTGGTTCCACAGGTGAAGATATAAACAAACTTTAATAATTTGCCAGAAATTTATGGCCTGCTTATTATGACAGTTTTTAGCTAATATTTTTTGTTTAATTGATAAATAGTATTTTTTTCAAAAGTGCTTTAACTCTATTCTTATATTTTTATCAACAATATAATGGTATATTATCTGATATGAATTGCTTACAGATTATTTGCTCTTTGTGAGTAACTGTTTCTGAACTGAGAGCAGCTTTATTATAGTTAGCTTTAATCTCCTCTTGATCTCATTTTCCACATGCTCTACACTACCTATAATCTTAAATCTTGAGTTCATTTGCAGTTTGATATTAGAATAATAACTTCAGATAACCAATACTGCTTCAGGTTTAGCCCCATACTGACCCTTTTACAGTCAGTATTTACACATTTCAAGAATATATTTGTATGAATAAAATATTCAGTTTCAAAAGTCAGTTACAGGGATGTAATCTTGCACTAAAAAATTTATTCTTCTTGAATACAGGGAAAACAAACAGTGGTGCTATCTTGCTCAAAAAATCCACACCTATGATTTCATCATCAGTTTGGTCTCAACTATTTTTCTTTCTGATTCCTCTAATGATTATGTTCACAAATCCATCTCCAGGATATATGCCGTATAAAAAATCCTATGTTAATAGCCAGGGAAATTTCTAGTCCACAGTTTTTGCTTCTAGTCAGCTCTGGGTCATGACCATTATTATGGTCACCCATGATAATCTTTGCTGGTGGCTTTTTTCCTCTGTTCACGTATGCTGAGAGGCTTAAAAATGAGATAAAGAATTGTTATTTATTTTACTTCAGCTGTCTTGTTGCTACCAAATAAAAAGGATAAATTCCATGTAGGAAAACTTCACATTCTGAAATGGGATTGGGGATTATTTTAGGTGATGGTGGAGGATAATATGTTGAAGGATTTGAATGCTCGTTTTGTTAGGCACGGCATGCTTTAAAAGCCTCATAATTTAAATTTTAATTCACACTCCATTTGCAGAAATCGTAACACTTCAACATTCAAAAGTATTGAAGAGCAGACAGGTGTTTTAGTATAAGGACATTACTATTATTAAATCCATGCTACCAGAACTCATTATGAAATCATGGTTCTGTAATCACATACAGCTGTTAGTAGCCTGGTTATTTTTACTTGCATTTGACTAAGGCAGAATATCTCTTGCGTGCAACTTCCCTACTTAGCTCTGTGAAATGTTAGAACAAAAGGATACCAATTTCACAGTACAGTTGTAGCACAAATATTTATTTTTTCTATAGAAATCTGTATTAGGTCAGAAACAATATTTGTGATGGTAGATTTTTAATAGTTTAAAATAAAAATTTAAAAGCAATGAGGTCATTTGAACATCTCATTTTTTGCACTCTGAAGAGTTTTTTAATAACTTTCTGACTGTTCAACTTATGATAACAATAATAAATTATCTCTAAATTAGATATTTGCTGGCTGATTAATAAATGCTGAACTTTTTGTGGGTATGTGACACTGTTATGCATCCATGAAAAGAAAAATAGCATTTGGAAGTAGATAATTAAAACAGTCACATTTCCAGGCAAATGTTATGTTCCAATGTAAATTAATCTTCTGCTACAGCAAATTACCAAAATTGGTCTAGGCACTTTAATGAAAGCAGAGTGTTAACAGGCAAATATAGAGTCCCCTAAAAATCCAGTTCCCAAAATGTGTAGTTACTGGTGAAAAAACACTGAGAATAAAAAGTATTACATTATCCTATCTAAACTATGAAAGCCACTTCTTTGATATAGGAAGCTCAGTGGTGAGTTTTCACCAAAATAATAAAGCCACTTCTCCAGTTTTATCGAGTCTGTTTTTACCTTTTCATCAACAGGTGTGCAACATGGGAAGTTATTTGGAATATGAAAGGCATTAGCTCTCTTGGTTTTGTTGCCTTATCCACTGCAAGTATAGGAGCCTGGATTCAATTTGATCCATTATTATAGCTCTTGTGTTCTGTGAGGTTCTCTCAAGTTCATCTCTTGAAAATTCACCTCTGAAAGCCCTGAGAACAAGATGGGGAACTAGATTCATTATAGTCCAATACAAAACATAGTAATTTCAATTCTCTGCATTTGAAAATGTATGAGAAATCTATCTTTGATTACCAGGAAATATCCTGAAAGGTAGAGTTTCCAATCTACTTGTAATTGGATAAAATTGGATAAAAAGCCACTTGAAACACAGGTAAGTTCTCCAACAGCTGAAATACAGGAACTGACTTAAGAAGAATGGATTTCCACCTTGCTGTGGTTTGTATGGTCTAGTTAAATATGTGTGTTCAGAAGAAAAAAAAAGTATATTGAAGTTTTAAAGGTTTTTTTCAGCCTGCTGGAATTAAACAGCCTTCAGTATTTGTGAGGTAATGACCAGAAATATAATAATTTACTTATGAGATTTTAGGTGTTAAAGAAACTTAGGAATCTCTAAGATTAGGGACTTTAGGGGATCCATGTTAATGTTTTATTTCAGATTGGGAGAGTGTTTTGAAGAGAATCTTTCCATTTTACCCTCTTGCTATCCTCTAGTTTAAGTTCTGACTGCAGAAATTACATTTGAGTACATATCACTGGGAGACTCATTCCACTTGCTGAAGCATAGCATAGCATAGACTGAAGTATACCCCACAAAATTAGTAGTTTGTTATTGTTAGGTCCTCAACACCAACCATTTCACAATACAGATCTACACTAGCACACTAACTGTGATCATCTTTTGGGATCTTAGTTTTGGACGGTTATGACTTCACAGTTGCCTGTCTCAAGCACTGTTAAGACCACAAGACTTTGCCATGAGATAAGCACAGAGAGGAGCAGCAGGATGGTAGTGGTTCCAGGCCTGGGGAGGTCTGGCTGGCACATCCTAGCTAATGCATCCAGGCAAGAATTCCCACTGTGGCAAATTGTGCGGAGGGACTACTGCCCATACAAGCATCGAGCATCCTGGTCAAACAAAGCTCCCCAAGTTATGGTCAAATGGCATCTTTGGCCTCTCATGCCCCCACCTCCCTCTCCTCCACTCTGAATATGCTTCAGTGGATTCCTGGATTTTGGACTGTATTTGTCCAAATTTGTGTCTGATGGGAATTTAAGATAAAGGTGGTCCTATTATCCAGGTGTTATCTCAGACCTAAGGAGAGGTAAAGAATGCTGGGGGGGGGGGGGGGGGTGGGAGAACACTGAAAAGGGACACAAAGAATCCACAAAGAAAGCCAACTCAGCAGCTGTGTTGAAATCAGGTAAGATAATTCCAGCAGAGGAGGAATTCCTGCAGGGGAGGAATTCCACCACAGTCCACTGACTCAAAGAAACCCACCAACTCAAAAGAAGAGAAAGAGAAGTATGGAATTAATTGACATTAGAAGTGAGGTAATAATTTAACCAATAGAATAAGAGAACTATGCAGGCAAAGAGCATCAATTCCTTTGTTTGATAGCATGTATAAATAATGAAATGTTTTCAGCAACTTTGGGATCCCCACCATCGAAAAGCTTAATGTAAAGTAGGACAAATGGGATGTCAGTGGATTCATGGGTGGTGACTATCTTCTGCTTAATCTGTCTCTCTCCCTCCCTGCCCCCTTTCTATTTCTTTCTATCTCTCTACCTTGAATTTTACTGTTAAATAAAATCTGTACTATTGTCTTTGGCATATGGTCTTGTTTGCACTTTAATTTGGGTAGAGGAATCTTGTAATAATCAGGTCTTAGCATGTTCAAGGAACGCAAAGGATCCCTGCATTTTAGAAGAGAAGTTTTCAGACTATTCAGAGATATGCTTGGAGCAGTCCAGGAGAGCATGTTGATACCCAAGGATCACCTCCTGAAAACTCAGAATAGTCCATTCCAAGAAGTAGGAAATAAAACAAAGGCAGCAGGGGGCCAGCATGAACAAGGAATTTTAACTGGACTTGAACACTGAAAGGTAATGTACAGGAGGAGCAAGCAGTAACAGGTGATCCAGGAGGAATATAAAGCTGCAGTCTGATTGTGCAGGGGTGAGTTAGGAAATCAAAGGTCCACCTGGGACTGAATCTGACAAGGGATGTGAAGGGGCACAAGGAAGGATTCTACAGCTATATAAATGGTAAAAGGGAAGCTAATGTAAATAAGGAACCAATGCTGAATAGGGCCAGGATCCTTGTGACAAAGGATGTAGAAAAGCTGGGTACAAGTCCAGAAGGAAAGTCTGGAGTAAGGTTTATCTTCAGTGGAGGGGAGCAAAGCAGGGAAAACATAATCAATCTGCACATACATAAGTCCAAAGGCCTGATGTGTTGCACCCAAAAGTGCTGAAGTCCAAACAGCATGTGAAGGGATAAGAGTTTTGAGATTAAAAAGAATAAGGAAAATACTAGTCACACTAAGTTGTGGATTTAAATGTTGTCTTGGAGTTTTTGAACTCCTGAGTTCAAATGAATGACAAACTGAGGACAACACTTAACAAGTTAGAACACAAAAACAACTCCACAGACATTTGTTCTCACTTCATGGAAATGGAAGAAATTAATCTATTCAAATGATAAAATCAGCTTGACCAGAAGAGGAAGGTAAAAAGACTTTCTCAATTCTGATATCCATAGAAATGTGTAATATTCTCAGCTTGAAGACTTGAGCCCAGTTATTGTAAATCAACCAAGCTCTCACTTTTCTGTTATACCGACATCAGTTATATTGATATCAATATTGACTATATTTAGATTGCCATGAAAATAAGAAACAAAAAAACATTATATCCATTCCATTGATTGGAGCTCAACAAATAATGGCTTTTTAGTACAAATGATTTTGAGATAAATACCAAAGCTCTTAGCCACTTTACCTCTAAGAAAAATAACTTTGGTCCATGTTTAACATACATTTGAATGAAACAGAACTTTATTCTACATTGATTGAATGTGTGATTTTTCATTGTTAAAGCCAGGAAAGATTATGAATTTTTGTTCATTTGGTTTTATAAATAAAATTTTATTTAAGAAAATTTAAATAGTTGAGAATTTAGTAGATTCCAGACAGCTATAATATATAGATTGTATATCTTTAATTTAAAAACTGAATTAAATAACTTTTCTTCAGTAATTTTCCTGTTCTGTATTGTTATATATTCAGCTACAGCTACCTGATGGCACTTTAAAATCCTTGAGTTATGTGGAATGGAACATCAAGTCTAAAACCAATCTAAGCCATGCCTTTTGCATTTCAACAGGTTTTCTAGTCAGCATAACAAATGCAGAAAGCAGAACTCATTAGTATTCCTGTCTATTAAAGGTCATCATAAAACACAAGCATTACATTGCCAAATATAATTGTGAATTTAACTGTTTTTTACATGGAAACTTTAAACATAGTTTTCTCTTATCACTTTTATTAATTTGTCCATATATCTACACTAATATATCTCTGCCTGTATGTGTGATGGTGTGCTCAGCCCCCCAGCCTGACCTTTATTTCACGTGATTTTACTCAAGTGATAATCAGCAGTGGCAATAATGGAGGTGTCTGGTCTGGTCATGATGGTTGCAACCAACTTGTAGTGGATTTGGCGGAGATAGATAAAAACACAGCAGTAAAGAGCTAATCTGAGCAATGTGCCTCCCCTAAACATGGTGCTGGTCAAGAGCCCAGTCAAGCCAAGCTGGGAAGAAACTAATTCTGTAGTTGGTATGCAAATGTAACTATGAAGCAATTATCTCAGTCCATAGATAATGGACAGTCCAGGGCCCATTGAGCTCTCCTGCACAGCAGTGGGCTGCAGACTGGGATGTCCCCTTGAGTAGAGGTGCCTCTAAAGGTTATTCCTTGAGGCTGATAGATTTCTTCCCACAAGAGATTGTCATTAGACTCTCATGCTAAATTTTGAAATGTTAGCTAAGTGATATAAAGAATTTATTTTCCTTTAGATATAAACTATTGATCAAGCTCTGGAACCAAATCCGAATCCAAATACACCTAAACTCCCCTTTGAGAAGGACAAACAAATGTTTAGAACACTAGGTGGCCCTTTCTGAACCTCATGACTCAAGAGGTCTCCCTGACAGTTTTGTTCGACCCAGTCCTCTGTGCAGTAAATAATTTACTGTACCTTGCCGTAGAAACTTGTTAAACTAGTGTTTCACTTGCCACCAAACTTTGTTAAATCACTAATTTATATTAATAAATGTGTTGCTACTTCTATCTTGCAAGTGAAGTGTATCCCTCCATCTGTAAAAATTTGTCACATAATTTGTGTTTACATATAATATGGAGAAATATGTGAATAGGTAAATATTAACAAACTATCATGGCTTCTTATGGGAATTTCATCCATGCAAACATGTTGAAATGTGTCCTGAGGCTTTCTGGAATTCAGACTTCTAGCCACTAGTGACTGCTTCAGGTGTTGTTATTATACTTAAGAATAAATGTTTAACTTAAAACCAGTCAATTCTCCCTAATGTCTGGGCAAATATGTCCCCACTTTTTATGGGCTTGCACAACATATTGCTTAGGTTAATTGGGCTCAGCTTTCAGTTGTTTATTGCTTGAATGTTAAGGGGAAAATAGCTTTGAAATCCTTCCTTACTCCAGAATTCACAATAGACTGAAAAGCTTTAGAGTTTTCAAATATTTTCTGCTATAAGTAGCAAAGGCAAAACTGCTGACATTTTCAGATGAGCAAACTCACAATAGAAAATTAATTTCTTTTTCCATATGGAACTTATCCTTCCCAGCCACTGTCTCAGGAAATTCAGAGACACACTGAATTTGAGTCTCATTGTCTCAAATTCCTTCTTAAACTCACTCTGCTTAACATACAAAGGAAGTAAAAAAGCCAATGTGCATACAGTAATTAACAGAATTTTTTAAGTCATCCTTGGAAACCTTTAGCAAACTCTTCCTTCAGAGAAAGCAATTGTATGTTCTGATCTGGCAGCTTCTTTGAATCAAATAAAAGAGGACATACTGTGAAAGAGATTACACTAACTGTGCTGTGCAGCTATCGCTGTTTTCTATTAGACAGCAAGAGCACTTACTTGATTACAGTTTTCTAAAAGCAAGATTCACGTCTTCGAGCAAAACATCTCAAAAGGAAAGCAGCTTATGAAATGATTTATCAGTAATAACCAGCATCTGGAGCCAAAGGCTGAGAGAGACTTGGCCTCTTATTTAGCCACTTCCAATGCCTCTCTAACCAGAAAATCAATTTAGCGACTTTAAACTAACACAGGCATATCTGCACAGCAGAACAGAATTTAGCCCAGAGGTATTGCTTTTCAGCCTCTAACATGATGATCATCTGAGAGTTTGTCTGAGGGAGAGAGGTCAGCAACACAGTGAGACAATCAGATGGTGGGCAGAAAAAAGGAATAATAATAATAATAATAATAATAATAATAGTAATAATAATAATAATAATAATAATAATAATAATAATAATAATAATAAATTTGGTTTAACATGAGAACTGAGTGGGTAAGTAAGAGCTAAAAATTTTATTCTAATATTATTTTCATGGAACAGTGACTTTAGAAAAGAGACTATGAGAAAAATAATTTTAACTGTGTCTGAGTTTGTCTGTGTCTCAGACCATTAAACTGGAGTGTCTTCACTGTGAACTGAGGTGTGAACTGAGATAATTACACTAATTCTTCTGACTGGGAAAACTGACGATAATGGGAGAAAAAGAGCAATTTTTAGAGGGCATAGAAGAAGCCAGGTGACACAAATCTTTTCCACCTAAAAGGATGCCACATTTTAAAATGGGAATTCAAATGTGTGGAAGAACAGTAAAAAAGAGAAGGGGAATGTTGCATCTTCCCTGTCTTCCACTGCCATTGTACAGCTTGTCCTCTCCTATAAGCATCAGGAGGCATTTAAAACCTTCTCAATATCTCTTCCTCCACTCTGTATTTATTTCCATCCAATACAGCTGGTCACAGTAGTTAATCAGTTACATTAGTCTGCCCTGACAACTCTACTTCCCTGTTTCTGATGCATTGCATTCAGTCAAAACTGTACAGGACAACTATGCACACCTGCCCAAAAATATCTTGAACCCACTACTTCAGGACTTAGCAATGAAAGGGTTCAAAGGAGATCAGAGGGATGGAGAAATATAATGGCAATTCTGTGATAACTGTTGCGACCAGAGACTGTTATGCCATCATTTTGCTACAACTTTCAGTTAGCAATAGTGCTGAAATAAATGGTCCCACACATACTCATGCCCGTACATTTGCTATTAGCATTTGTAGGGCCATTGAAAGAAATTGGGTGATGGAATTAATTTGGAATACAAATTAAAGTTTTTTCAATACTTTTGTATTACTTCCTTGATGATATTTGTTCATCAGTTTTCATTTCTTCACTGCTTTCAAAAGTAAATACTGTACTATATAAAAAGAAACTTATATATGGTTCTTCCATAAAGTGTTATGGTGCCTGAGCCCCTCCAGAAGACTTCAGTCCCTCTTGTAGGCAGGAGAGACATGAAGAACCACACCTTTTGTTCCTGCCAGTACTGGGCGAAAGGATAAATGGTGCCTGGACACTCATCAGGAGCTATCAGCTCATATGTTTTGACCTTTCTCAGTAGCAGCAAGTTAATGTTTCCAGGCAGTGGAGAAGATCAGTACTCATCTTATACCTAAATATGCCTCAGAAACATCAGAGCTTTCCAGTCTTATGAACCAGAGAAAAATGTTCATGTTTTGGTTTTTTTTTTTAGTCTAGGATTTATTCTTTTTCTTAGGACTTGGAAGAAGCCTCCTATTTGAAGAATGTGAGCACCAGTTCTGAAAAGAGTGAAGGCTCAAAGATCCTATTTTATTCTAAAAAATCTCACAATCCAAGCCTTACTAGGTTATTACATCTGAAAAATGTAAATGGATATATTTTAATATCAAATATTTATGTAATGCAATGGTGAGTTGCAAAAGCTGGAATCTTTTACTTCAACAAATCAGACAATTAATCAGAAGAAAATACCAGTTGATTTTTTTGCCATAGGCTAAATTACAATGAGAATTTTGTGCTCTGAAGCATGAGTCAAGTAAATCCACTGCATTATGCAGGGGTATGTAAAGGGATGAAATGAGGGAAAGACAGGACAGTTCCTTCTCCACTCTACATTCAGAAAGACTTGGTACCTCTTTGAAAACCTTCTTACACTGAGCAATTTGAATATGTCTTCCTTATGCTGCAGCCCAGAACAAAGAAAGTTTTAATGTGCGTATTGCTGATTTTGTAACCCATTTGGGGCCAGGGAAGATAAATGACAGAAACCATGGAGATAACAATGATAACTGCTAATCAGCCCTAGATACAGAGAAAGTCAAAGTGATTTGCCTCATGCTGCCTGATTAACAAGGCCATTAGCAGCTTGTGCTGATGAACCACTTTACAATGTAATAGAGAAGACAATTACCCCATAGGAGGCGACATCAGCACATCATGTGTGGGCCTTAGACTTAATATCAAAGACTGAGACCAAGATGAAACCCTTTTGCACAGGGGCCAGGCCATCAGTCAGAACAAGGACAAGGGTACATCCAGCACAAGTGTTCTGTGAACCTGGATCCTGCAGCCAGTCTGGCCCAGACCAGAGGGAAAGGGATTATAACTGGTGTATGATGTGTAAGACACAAACACTAGACTAGAAGTTGCTCTCTATCTGAGCCATCCTGCTTAATAAATGAATTCGCAATCCACTGAATGATGTGGTTCTCCACGTGACATGGAGAGGTGTGATACCCTATTTTTGGTTCCCTGCCCAAATCCAAAAAGAAATTATTATTTTCATTAAAATCAAAGGATATATTGTTATCAAAACAATTTTCCCAAGGTGATTTTTTCCCAGGTAAATTATTAGCTTGTCTGTTTCCATGGGAGAAAATACATATGTATGTAAGTACCACCTATCTGCAAAATGTGAATGACATTACCTATGAAGGTAGTATTTTTCACTCAGTAATGTGATTTTTCTTTTATAGAATCCTTGCAAATGTTGCATTGCAGAAGACATTCCAGTAGATCTGCTTCTGCCCCCTAGAGCAAAAGAGTAGTGGTCATGGGCTAGAATGGCAGAAGAGATCAGTTCAGGCAAGGAGCAGCCAAAATTATATCTTATTCCCTAAGAATTTATCTCTTATTTCACATAATGACAACTAATTCACTTGTCATCAATCCCTCTTTTTAATTCATATTAACCATGTCAGCAGTCTATTTTATTAAACATAGTTCTGTTGAGTCCAACCACCCTCCTTGGTTCCCTCTACCTTATACTTATCCACCATCCTCAAGGTTACCAAAGAGAGTCCTTCAGCCCTGGTAACATTCCAATCACCTGATCTATCTTCACCTCCTACTCTGGCCTTTTCCTCTTAGGCTCATTGCCCTCACAAAACAGGGAGTTTAGGAGCACCATTCTAGTCTTGGGATTCCCATCCATGTGTCACACATCCATATTTACTGGCAGGGTCTTATGTATATCATTAAAATTGGCATGCATACATATAACAACACTGCATATTTATCAGATACCTCCTATTTCAGAAAAAGAAGGTGGCACTTTGAGAGAAATATTTTATTCTTGTCTTACATAATAATCCTTCTCCACTTATAGCAAGTGTAGCAGAGATGTCTGTGGTGTTGACACAGCAATTCAAAAACTACATCTTTGGTTATGAATTACTTTCACATGACAAAGGAACCACATACATAATTTTGATTTATTTATTTTATTATATTAGGAAAAATCTTGTATTGTTTTATTTTAATGAGGTAGCTCTGACAGTGAAACCTGAAATAGCTGAAAGTGAGGACTAGAACTAGTCTCAGCATAAAGCTATCTGCCAGGGAATTTTTTTTTCAACATCTGGAATGCCTTTGATAATATCCCTGACCTTGTAAAAACTTTTTCCCTGCTGACAGGAAAGAATAATAAAACTGTTAAGTAGTATAGGGGTTGACTAATCAAAATTCTGTTTGCTTCAGGATTCCTTAAGCTCAAAATGAGGCAGGAAATATTGTTGACCAAATACTAAAGACAGAAGTAACTGATCTGGCTTTTCCCTTTGTTGGCTTTGAGTCAATAAAGATGGCATTTAATTACATGTCACAAATGGCAACAAGAAGAAACTTAACTCTTTTGAATTGTCAAATTCATTTCTCTGTGTTAATCATGTTTATTTTACATTGGGTGTTTTGTAGATCCACCTATCCTGTGTGATGTTTACTTTATCAGTTACATTCATATCTGTGGAATTACATTATGAGAATTACAAATGAGAACACATTTTCAACAAAGACTCTGGTTGTGAGAACTTGCCACAGTCTTCTGTGTTTTGGAATAGGTATAACTGATGAGTCGGAACTGCATGTAACCAAATCATCTGTCAGCTACAGATACACATTAATTGCACTTACTTGATCAGATGTTAGTTTTACACTTTACTGCTCTTTCTTTAGCTACCAGCAGTTTGGATTCAGACCCGTTCCCCCCCTACCCCATAAAAATCAATAAACTTGTAGTTTACAAGTACACTATATTTAAGTGTAAATATAATGCTTGGTTGCAAGCAGCAAAATTGACTGTGAAAATCTGAAGCAGTTGAATGCACAAAAATCTTTGCAATTACATTGTTAACACTGGCAACTAAACAAAATTAAAATATTAGTTTTTGGCCATTTGTGTATACTTGGGGTGTTTGGTATGACTGATATAAAAAATAAGGATAGTAAATAATATCTATTCATTTTTTGTGTACTTTTGTGATTTTTTTTCTTGTATTTTTACTCTGTGTATACTCCAAAAACAAATTTCAAGTCCAATCTACAGACCAGAAATTCTTCCACTGCCAGTGTGAGAACTGTCTCTTCTTGAACAAAGTCTTAAATAAAGACTCATACTACCACCAACTTAGCTAGAGACAAAAAATGATGGATTTCAGTATTTCCAGATGTTAAATTCACTAATACAGAACTGAATAAACCCCAGGGTAAGGTGTGAACTCTGGGATTTGCAATGTCTATTATTGTTTGAAATACTGAAAAATATTGTTTACTTCATGGAATCCCATTGTTCCTCTGTTGGGATATGGAGGAACAAGAACAGGCCCTTGGTCTGCAATCATTGTCTCTAATTTTGTAGTTGGAGTACTGGCATTTTCTCTGATATAATTTTACCAGCAAAATTTTAAGACTAAAATCTTAAGCAAGGAGTTTTGACTGTTACATTGTGATATTTTTCTATATTGGTCCTTTCCTCTGTCTACAAGAATTTATAGATATAAAATAATTTTTTATTACTAAAAAAAACAACAAACAAACCTCAGTTTCTTTCTCTGACTGTTATATAATTCTGGAAAAATATGATGCAAGTCCATAGACATTGACAGGAGGTAGGGGAAAAAGAGGCAAAATTGTCTTGCATAATTTTTTATTCAATAAGTTAAACATAATATAAAATATTTCAAATATCACAGTAACAAATTACAGTACCTTAGAGAATTGGTGTTTATACAATGATTGATATATCAGTGCAGCCCCTGTGGGAGGGGAACAGCAAGAAAAGGAATAAACAATTCTGAAGATGTGTCATAGAGGAAAAAAGAGTAGGATTTACCTAATCTTTCACTGTCCAGAAGTTAAACATGTAGTCTAAGGCACTTGACTTAACTCCTTTATGTGTTGGAAAGGAAGGAGATCAATTTTTCTAGAGGACAATTTTTCTTACCTTACTTAAATGTTGGTCTTAAGAATGGAAGAATTGCTCTCAGGAATCATCTCTTTATGTTTCTTCACTTTGAAGAGAAAGTTGGCATGAATGACAAGCTCAGATTAGGTGTCTAACTTTGAGGACTAAATTAGGTGAATGGCATCTTACCTTTTTTCAAGGCATAACTCTTATTCCAAGGGCTACATGCATTAACTTGGTCTCCTAAAAAAGTAGTTTTCAAAGGTCTTTATTCTGCTGCAGATAGGCCTCTAGTGGATTTTAAAAGTGTATAAATAACTAACAACCTCAACCTTGTAATTCTTTTGGGCCAGAAGCACAAGGACTTTATACTCTTAACTCATGTATATACAATTACTTCTACTGAGAAGTAAGTTTTTGAACGGGACTGCTCAATTTTGCTGCATATTTGGACTATTAAATGGCTGTGTAAAATTTGCCCTATATGACTACAGAAAACCTGGATTGCAATATGATGTCAAATTTTTTAGAGATACCCTTAATTATTTTATTTCATGTATTAAAAGATTCTTTAGGTGAAATAAACTCACATCAGCTAAACTTAGGTTCACTTTTTTCGCTATGACAGTGCACAGGTTGCCCAGAGAAACTGTGGATGCCTCATCATTGGAAATGTTTGAGACGAGGTTGGATGGGGCTTGCAGCAATCCAGTGTAGTGAAAGCTGTCTCTGCCCATGGCAGAGGGGTTGAAACGAGATGATCTTCAAGATCCCTTCCAACCCAAACCATGATTCTATGAATCTATGATTCTGCAGAGCTGTCCCATTTCTTAGTACAAATTAGGTATTAAAAAAAAAAAATAAAAAAAAAAAAAGAAAAACCCTTCTGGAAGGATTAATCAAGCCATATGGACTTTTGTGTTCCTTACACTTTGGAATTTGATCTCATTCATTTAGAGCTGGAATATGTGTCTATACATCATACTGCTGAAAAAAGAACAGAAACACTACAAGTATTCTTAAGCCAAAACAATCTACTTTGAATACTTTCTATTCTTGAATTGCAGATTCACAATATTTCATCAAATTATGGTGCATAATATATAGTTGTGTAACTTAAAGCACAATATCCTTTATTGCAACATGTTACCATCTTCAAAAATAACAAGTCTTTGAAACTAAGTCTTAGAAAAAGCAGGCATACAGAGTAGGTAAATATACTGTATTTCTTAGCAAGGAATACAGCTAAATCAAGCTCCTCTTTTATTATCTACATAGAGAACATCAATCCACAAGCAACTGCATTAGGAAAAAATGCATTTGTTTGAATTTATTACAGATGGACAAATTGCAGTCAAAATTAAAAGTGCACATTGCAAAAAAAAAGAAAGCACTAAATGAAGAAAAAGTGCATTAGTGCATCTCATATATATATATGTATATATATATGCACAAAAAGAAACAAAGCAATTCAGTATCTGCAGTAATTAATTTATAAAGCAGGTATGTGGGGAAATAAATAATGAAGATTCCTAATACACTACAATACCAAAATTTTGTCTTTTGGAAGAGTTCAATTTATCATTCATACAGATGCTTCTATGCTTCTGAGACTCTTTCCAGGAGATACTCCCCAAATGCTAATGCTTACATGTCACGTTCTTTTCTGAAATCTATTAAAAGAAGCTACCCACTCTTTCAGCTTTGAAGAGTTAGCACATTTGGGGAAAATTTATTATTACCGTATTGTTTTTGACATTTTCTTCACAGATTGTCCCACTGACAAAATATCAAAGAGACTGCAGAAATGTCCTGCTCAAAGGAAAAGTAAAATTTAATAAAATATTTCTTTATTTGAGGAAAACAGTTATTGAGAGAGAATAAAAGTACATCCATTTGTTTTGCAATTGGAGATAATAATGACACAACTGAAAATGAAAAATGGTAAAACTACTAGATGCACAAGTTGAGATCCACTCCATATTACCTAAACATTTAATTTCTACCTTCTGAGTTTCTGCATTCTGGGACAGTCAATGGATATGTGTCTCTTAGTTTTTACAAAAGGAAAATTTTTTACCTAAGATATGGCAATTAAATCAAGAAGAGAAATCTACTCTTTTGATCTTTAACAGTACTTTTCTCATCTCTTTAATTACAAAGAATTTCACACACTGTAGGTTTAAATCAGTCACTTTAAGATGGGTTACTGATGGCTTGCTCATGTCTTTTGAGATGAGTGCCAGTAACAAGGGCATATAACCAGTCCTCCAGCTGCTAAGAACAGTGAGTCCCTTAAAAGTCTTTAGTATCTGAAAGCCTCATGGCACTGCCTTACATATTGTAATATTGTAAAGCGTTTCAAATGGTGCTTGACCTATATAATTATTTTTGAGAAAGTGAATCAATATCTTTAGGAATGTTAGGTTGTTAGAATTTAAATATGAGTGTAAATTGTCCTTCAGTAAGTAACTAATAATTGGAATAAAAGTCCTACTGGAAAAGAGCATTAAATGAAAAAAAACAGGTGATAGGTGTGTCTTCTAATTTAAATTAGCAATTTGATGGACCTTAGAGAAACTTACATTTCATTTCATTTCATCCAATCTTAAGTCTGTCTGATTTTGTACATCAAAATCACCAAGACACACTTTACAGTGCAAACATATACTTTGCCAATCCGCAATTTAGCAGGCTTGCTTACATTTATTGCCAGTGAAATATATCATTCACTACCCTCTGTAACAACTTCCAGGACTGAATTATATTTTGGCATACTGAAACTCACTTTCTTTCTCTTAGATTTTTCTTCTGGAACCTTGATTTGATGATGTTAAAATATAATAAACTTAGCTCTTTACCAGAAAATCCTATACATTATTCTACATACCAAAATGTATCAACATACCTAAATGTAGCTAAGACAGAGAAAAGGCAAGAAAAATCCTCTCAGAGAGCTGTTAAGTGATGCTACCAACTTTATTCCGTATAATATAATAGATATTTCACCCCAAGGCTCATTCTGATAAAGTTTTTTGTCTCAGTAATAACCTCTATAGTAAAGTCAGATCATATGGATATAGTCTAATTAGTCCTCAGTTTTATTTCACAAGTCAGATTTGTTTTAGGTATTCAAAAATGTAGGCAAAGATGAACTCTCTGGCTGTAAGGAAAGAAAGTACAAAAGAATATTAAACAAAAGGCTTTGAGGAAAAAAAATGTGGGAGCCTGAGAATGTATGAAAGGGTCTATAGGCTTTCAAAGATTCTGAAAAGCTGAAGACTTTGCTTGTATTGCTCTCTTTCCAGAATTATTTATTATTAAGTATATTCTGTGTTATAAGTTTTAGACACTGATTATTATCTCTAGGTTCCATGGATTTTAAATGAAGTCAATACTTGCCTCAGAAACATCACAGTGTCCATTAATATTAGACTGACACAGAGATGACATTGTTAGTTTTCTGTTAAATTAGCTTTATTCCAAGAGCATCATGTTTATAATATAGCCAGTTCCCAGCCCCCTGGTTTCTTCCTTAATGTCCAGAAAACTTGCAAGGGTGTAAATATTACCAAAAATTCAATACAAGAAATAAAGCAAGCAGCAGTATAGAATATTTCTTTTGTTTCTTGAAAAGAAAGCAAAAGTAAAAATCCCCCTCTTTTATTTCTCCCCAGTCTGACTTGTACTGAGAGATGTTGAAAGTATGCGAGTACTTAATTTGAGTATTATGAGTATTTTTTGAGTACTTAGTTTTCTGGACATGGATAATAGTGTGCTGAGCTTATATTAAATAATAATTGGTATATTGATGACAATATTGTCTTCAATCAGTTATTTTTTTAAATTGTATTATTTTATCATGTTATTTATCCATGACATATCTACAACATCTAGGAATCAGTATCACATTGATATACTTCAAGTGTATGTTTTTATATAGAAAAGTAGATACACAATTGACCTTCTTATGGAAAGAAAATAATTATGAAAATCTCTGTTTGAAAATCTCTAGACTTGATCTAATATTTCTAATAAGATATAAAACAGAAAAAAAAAAAAAAAAAAAAAAAAAGCCAAACCAGAACTAAAAAAGGGATTAATATTGCTTTATAAAATCGTGTCATATTTTCAATGGGTAAAGATCACAGATAGGGTTCAGAAATTCAGAGAGGAAATACTTATAGAAAAATCATTTTGTAAATGCCCCTGTAGAATGCCTAGTCTGTAGAGGCATCTTGAGCCTCTATCCTGTATGAAGGAATTTCTTAACATCACTACATAATAAAATATTTTTGTACCCTAGAAGACTGAAGTGATCACCTGATTTACAGAGTCTGCATATTTCAAGCTAAAGGCATGAACCAAACTGCCATCCCTTTCTTCAAAAGTTTCAGCAGTGACTTCTTCTGAATATTCAAAATAATCATTAACTGTGTTCTATCAAAGTATTAAAAAAAAAAAAAAGAGAGAGAAGTAGAAAATATGCTTGTGTGCTCTCAACAGAGAAAGCTGAGTGTAGACTGCTGTCACTTCCCTGTGGTATCATCCTCTAGCAATCATTTGAATTTGTTTTTCAACTTCATAGCTGTACTCTCCCTTGCTTTCCAACCCAGAAAAGCTTGCCTCTGTCTGTGCCACTAGGCTCTCCTCAGCACACTGCAGAACTTGGATGTCATCCAGGGAAGAGCTGCAGAGTTTGCTCATGCCCTACCAGGGGGGAATCAAGATCTGGTGCATATGCAATGTGTCATCCGGTTTTCTCAGACCTTGTAAAAGATCCAGCTGTGCTGTTAATTTGATCAGGCCTCAGGCCTTCCATAGCACATCAGTTTTACTTGATTTATATTCTAGAGCCTACATTAGATTTCTAGGAATCAATGTGAGATAGATTCTTACCAAGGTCCTCACACTGAAAGAGAAAAGTAAGGGTCAAGAAAAGGTAATGGATATAATGTATTCTGTAAACATGTCTTCTGCTTGTTTGTTTGGGAAATATTTTTTCTTGCAGAGTATCTCACAAGAAGAAGGATCAGAGAGAAAATAATTGGTTTTCAACATTTATATTTTTCATTTTTTAAGAAAAACATAGGAACCAACAAAAACTGGCTATTTGGCTACTAGGAAATATTTTTTTAAATTGCTCTGAATATACAATATCTTTCCTTTTGTCCTGTTATTTTAAAGTTATCATTATTACACTGAAATAATTCAGTTGTTTCTACCTTTTTTTTCATATCTTGACAAGAAATATCTTCTTGAAAGCAAAACAAATTAAAACAAGAAAATCTGAAAGCACAAAGGCAGCAACTTCAGATGGTCACTGCAGAAAATTTTTACTCAAATAGAAAAGTTACTAGGAGTGTTGCAGTAAAGTTAAATGACAAATCATATGCATATACTGAAGGAGGATATTTTCAAAAGTAAGAATCGGGTACAAAAATCCAATCCCTTCAAAGGAAGAAGGAGCACTTTGTAAATTAAGCAAATAGATGAATGTTTCTTTTTCTTTAAAATGGTTTCAGGTGGTCAATTTTTTTTCTAAGGATAATTGAGGAATTGGGAAATACCTAATTAAGATATTTCTTATGTCTTTTGAATATTTGTTAGGGAAAACTTCCTGTCTGACCATTCAGGAGTTACAGTCCCACCACCTGCGGCTTTAACTCCTGGTGCTGAAGTTCTGGATTGCTCCAGTGACCCAAGGGGACCCACCTGAGTGCCTAACTCACCCCATTCACACAGTCAGACCAGGTTTTCTACCAGCTCAACACGGGGTTTCCCACAGCAGAGTCTCAGGCCTTTGATTCCTTTAATTTTATCATGGTGCAGCAAGAGAATAACATCTCAAGCTGGTATTTCTGAGGTGGGACCCCCCCAAAAAAAAAGAAACACTGAGCTTTTATACCCTCTCAGTCTAAGTGCATGAGAGTCTGTGGCAATTGGCTCCTGCATCTCTGAGTGTCTGGCCACCAGGCTGGTGCCACAAATTCCCATGCTATTTGCAATGCAAAGAGCCAGTTGACAGCCTCTTGCCTCTGGCTCACACCACCCAGAGCTCAACCTGCAATGGGCCCTATAGCATCACACTGAGCTACCTGCACTAAATGTATTCTTTGGCATATTTGTTGGTAATTGGACTTAATATTCAAATGAAGAAACTTTACTGGGTAATCTGTTCCAGTGCAGGGACACTTGGACAATAAAGGATTTCTTTCTCATATTCAGATGAAGCTTCCTGTGCATCAGTTTCTGCCCACTGCCTTTTGTTCTGTTGCTTGACACCACTGAGCCTTCAGGTACTGACAGACATTGATGAGCTCCCCTCTCATTTGTGTCTTCTCGAGGCTGAACAAGCCCAGCTCCCTCAGCCTGTCCTCATAACAGAGATGCTCCAGTCCCTTCATCATCTTTGTCACCCTCCCCTGGGCCTCTTCCAGTAGCTCCATGTCTCTCTTGTACTGAGGAGCCCAGAACTGGACACAGAACTCCAGATGAGTTTCACTAGAGTTGAGCAGAGGGACAGGATCACCTCTCTCAACCTGCTGTCAAAGCTCTTCCTAATGTACCTCAGGATACCACTGGCCCTCCTGGCCACTGCTGGCTCATGAACATCTTGTTGTCCACCAGGACCCCCAGTCCTTCTCTGCAGAGCTGGTCTCCAGCAGTTAAGGGCCCAGCCTGTGCTGGTAAGTGGGAATTTTTCTTCGCCAGGTGAAGGATCCTGTATCTGCCTCTGTTGAACTCCAGAGAGTTCTTCTCTGTCCATCTCTTTGACATCAAAACTCAACTATATTAAAACTTAAAAACAGCAAAAGAATAATTGACTCCCTAAAGCTGTTAGCATATGTTTTAAATATAAGAAATAGTTAGTCATGCATGTATGTACAATATTTACAGTCTCTCAATAGCACAGATATGAGAAATAGAATAATTTTCTGTAAACATGTGAGAAGCAACTGGAAGAAACAACAAATTATAAGAGGAGGATTATTAAAAATATTGCTAAGGATCTTAACATTTGAGCACTTCTGCAGGTTGATGGCAAATTTACTACAGTTTTATAGGGCAAAAAGTCTGAAAAAAGTTCCAAGTATTTTTAGTTTACTACCAAAACAGTGTGTTCCTTACAAAATTTAAAAATGTTAAAAAAAGGATTTGTGAAAATGTGTAGATGACATGATTATGCAAGTTTCTGAAATTTTGGATAGTCATTAGAACCCTACCTTTCATTTTATTTTGCGTGGCTGCATTTGTGGTTTTATTTTGGTTCAATATGGGCCTTTCTCACTGTCATCCACCAGCACCAATACTGGATATTTTAGTCATCATTTGACTACACAGACATTCTGATTGAATCTGTAAAATAATTTTGCTGGAAATTATGAAAAGAATTTCATACTTGTTTCATAGAAATAAAGATGAGGTAACCAATTTATATCTCCTGATGCATTTTTGAGGAGCGTCTTAAAGAAAATAGGAGGCCGGATACAATCTTTATCCACTTGGATCTGAACCCAAATTTCCCAAGGAACAAAACTGATCCTATTTCTGTTTCTCCAGCTGTTGATTTTTCCCTTGGGGCATAATTAGGGTTTCCATATGCCCAGTTGCTACTTCATGCCATATGTGTTTCCTTTATATCTGTACTTGATATCTCAGCATTCCGATATTTAAAGAACCTTGAGTTCATTTGACAAAGTATCAAACACGGGTAATAGGATTAAAGGGGAACTTCAGTTTAAAATTTTCCAACTTGTAATAGGAATCTAAATACTCAGTTCTCATTAAAGTTGTTGATAACTGTATATGCAAATGATTCGAAGCTAAAATTAAATTATCTAAGATGAGAATGTTCCCTTTCCTTCTTTCATTCCCATCTCTGTCGCTGAACTGGAAGTTCTACTATTTGTTCTCTTCCCATATGAAGAACTGTGACTAGATTTTGAGACCAAACACTTTACAGAAAGTTGCAAAGTCATCAAAAATACATTGTTGTGTTAAATAATATTCTTTTTAATTTTTATTCAGAAAAATACTGAATATATCTACCCATAAATCAAAGTTCTCAGTATTAATTCATGTTCAGCTAGTGGTGGGCAAAATCTTGGAGAATAACCACTTAGTATTAACAACCATCAGGGCCATTGTGTTTCAAGGAATATATTTCTTAGAATAAGTTTGGAAAACAAAGCATGTAATCCAAGAAACATATTTCTGAAAACAAGCCTAGTAAAATTTCTGATCACAAAACCTCTTACATTTTGATTCTATACTTCATGTTGAATTGACTATGTGGCATTATTTACTTTATTTAACACAATTCCAGTGGAAATATGTGAATAATATCTATTAATGTATTCCCAGGTACTTACGAACTTGCGGGCATTTTCATTTCCACTCACTTCAGAAATCATCTGTCTTGTAGGAAGGGCAACCTACCATCTCAGGATGATAAAGGAAATCTATGTCTCCTTTCTTCTGTTGTTTCAACAGAATTATTTGGATGAAAAATACATCATGTTGGAGTCCATTCTGTGGTCTGAATTCAAGTATTATCCCTGACTCCTTATTTAGTAAGAAGACAGCAAACACGAGTACTTAAACTTCCTATCACTTGATGACATGGACACAAGACATACAAATAGCCTATGGTTCTTTTGCTCTTGCTATGACTCAGTGAATCTCCTAGTTTTAGAAAAGAAAGAAGATACTGGATTTGTTTAGTATAGTTCCAATAAAAGACTAATACTACCTGTATAGCATCAAAATAAAATTGCCAAAACCCATGTGAATGACTAAAATTTTTCATATTAAATGATCCATTTATATCCCCTTTCTGTTCATGCTTCATGCTAAACAGTGTCTTTTAAAAAAAGTATGCAGTATTTTTACCACTTCATGCAGTTATTGGCGTAATTGATTTTATGCAGAAGATGCTGAGATACAACATGGATACATAGTGCCTCCAAGTATTCGGCAGTTATGACCTGTCCCAAAGCATAATGCCGTGTCTTGAAATATGAGAAAGGCCAGTGCAAAATATTCACCTCTCCTGAGAATTTAGGACTCTGTTCCCTCCATGATGCACAACATATTAGAGTTACAGCAGTGATTCACTGCACATTAATGCAGCTTGAGTTCCCTGAGGTTCTTTCTCCATCTTTTGAAGAGTTCTCCAAAATGTGAGCTTCCATTAAACAAAGAAAGATCTTTAATTCTTCTGCTTCTAAGAAAGGGCTTTCATTCTGCAAATAAGTGTACTTAAATATTGTTTACTCTATTTCCAGATGGGTAGGAATAACAATTCCAACAACAGTGAAGACTTTACTTATTCATCTTAGTATTGAACTGACAACAAAGCCAAGTTGAAAGCTCGCATTACCAGCATATATTTCCAAACAGAGGAAGATAAATAAAACAGAGGATGCTATTAATTTATACTATAGCTCACATAATGAGAACAACTTTTTCTTAGTATCTTTCAGAAAACTGAATTGATAATATTTTTATGAAAAAAAGGCTTATACTATTCTGTCAGTGTTTTAGAATCATAGAACTATAGAATTATAGAATAGTTTGGAATGGAAAGGACCAAATATCTAGTTCACATCCCCCTGACACAGGCAGAAACTCTCCCAGATCAAATTGCCCCACCAAGCCTGGCTATGAACAGTTCCAGGGATGAGGCATCCATAACTTCTCTAGGAAAGCTATTCCAGTGCCTCACCACCCTCACAGTGAAGAATTTCTTTTTACTATCTAACCTATACCTACTTTCTTTCAGTTTAAAACCAGTCCCCCTCATCCTATCACTACATTTCCATGTCAATGTCCATGTCAGTACCCTCAGGTACTGTCAGGTTGGGACTGTCAGGTACAGTCAGGTAGGGACAGGCTGCTATACTTCTCTGCCAGCTCCCGCAGGACCCACAGATGCATCTCATCAGGTCCCATGAACTTGTGCATCCTTGGGTTCTTTATGTGGTCTCAAACCTGATCTTATTCTACAGTGGGTAGTTCTTCACTCTCCCAGGCCGCACCTATGCCTCCTGCAACTTGGACAGTATGGCTGGAACACTTGCCACTGAAGCTCAAGGCAAAAAATTATTCAGTCTTTCAGTCTTCTCCATATCCCAGGTCTCTCATTTCCTTCTGAGAGGGCCCTGTGAGAGACTGAAAGGATCGCTGGTTTGAAACATTTTGTGTGTGTGTGTGAGGAGAAGGGGCAGGTTGGGCCTTGCCCTTGAGAGGTGATGCCCTGCTCTGCACACCCCACGCCCCAGACCTGTATCCCAGCCAGGCAGTGGCTGCTTATCCCTGGCACAGCTTGACAGAGGAGCAGAGGTGGAAGATGGAAAGTTCTCTCCAGCCGTAAACAAAGAAGTGGTCAAATGAACAAATTGAAAAAATTTGCATTTGAGAACCAATGAAGGGTTTGATAAAGTTGGAAAGATATTTGGTCTGAACCTGGGACTCTGACTGAAATAATATGCTGAGGAGGTTGAAGAAACACAAGTTTTGTAATAATCAATAAATACATTCTAAATTTTCATGTCCAAACAACAAAACAAACAAACAAATAAAAATCAAAAACCCCAAAAACAAACAAACAAACAAACCCTACAAAATAAAGACATCCTCACAGGACATCTTCAGTGATAGAAAAATCAAACTCTTGCGTGATAAAGGCTTAAATACACTCTACTGAAATCCATAGAAAATTTCTAGTGAATCTAAAGTTATCAAGTTCCTCTCAATAAATAAATTCAACAGGTAGGTTTCCTCATATTCTATTCCTTTGTAAATTTAGGACATTTTCTGTATTTGTTGGAATTGTGGTATAAAGGATTTTTTACCTAAAGCTTGGGTTGAAAAGCATGGGTATGTGCACATACATGTGCATATGACCACACAACATGCATATGCATGACTGTGTATTGATGGTCACAATTAATGTTCACAGAGGTAATAATATTCATGGAAAAGGAAGATTCTTGTTCATCTGTTTTGGAGCAAAGATATGAGTAACAGTGTAATGCAGAAATACCCCATTTAAATAGTGGTAATCTTTACTGAGGAATGGGTTTACAGGATTGGTTTTTAAAGCATGTAATACAATGGACTCCAAACCGTATGGTATACAAAAGGGGAATACAAATTGCCAACAAGGCGTTAGGAAGATGGGAGCACCAAGTCAGTGCTGGTGATGGTGCTGTACTTATAGTTCATATCAAAGTACTATTGCTTTACTGTTATTATTTCCTAAATAAATTATGCTTTTTGGCTGTTATAGCTGTCTGGTTTTACATCTTTCCTTGTGGTAAAAGTCAGGACTGACCACTGATTCATAGTGGGGTGAGGATCCCTGAGCTGGGAAGAGATTGGAAAGGAAGAACCTAAAGAAACAAGGATGAGAATAGGACATTAACTTGTGATGTTTTGTTCAGTGAAAAACAGATCACCTGCATATTTAGACATGTTCATCATTGTTGCTGACAGTATGCAGGAGAATAATTAGCCATGTGTAATTATTATTTGACTGAAGAATTAACTTATTTAATTGAAGTAGTTCTCTACACAACCTTATTGGGTAAGGGGTGTCTTTTTTTATGGGAAGTAGTAGAGGGCTGTTATAAGCTATTGCTACTTGAAGCATGAACACAGATAATGATTTTATTCAGTTCAAGTCTTTGATCAAAATAGAAGTAGAACTTCTACCCCTATAATGTGCTTTTGATGCTAATGTGTAATGGTTTTTCTTCACTGGTACTTTAGATAATTCATCTCACATGTATTTCTGGGTCATGCAGTATACCTGTAGCTGCTCCTGATGGTCTTATGAAGACTCAGTACTTGAAACTCAAGGTCTAATGACCAGAATAGCTTCTAAAATTGAGCACTGTGTGATTATTCCAACTTGTGGAGAGATACTAGGGAATTTCCAGCTGCTTTGGGGCTTGTTAAAGTCACTGGTGGTCATACAGCCTGAATTTGCAAGAGTTTATGCATTCCATTTAAAAGAGAACATTCTGATTTCAGCTGGAGTTAATTTGCTTGTCACAGTACAACTCTGAGTTCTACTCATTTAAGATTCTTACCATGAAGTTTCCTTCAACTTCAGAAAGGTTTAATAAAGTGAATAATAGTTTGAGAAATTCAAGCCTTTAGAATATAATGTCAAAATTATCTCAAAAGTGTGAATGTTTATAGACTAGTAAAAAACCTACACAATGTCTGGGTTAAAACAAGAGGAAAAAAAAACTAAACAAAAAAAACCACCAAAACCCAAAACAAAGAACTTGACTATCAGTGTTCTCACAATCAGCTCCTTCTCCCTTGGGAGTTGTGCACAGAAAATGTGCAGTAAAGAGTGAGACTAGCACAATAAAAACAATATTTAAAAAATCCCTCATAACTGCAGATCAGTGTTTTGATTTGTTTCATGTGCATCTTGTCTGCAGTGTGACAAGGTAAACGCAGAGCTAAAGTTTCTTTATATGAAGAAAGACTCTAAGTATTTGAAAGCAGGAAGATTTGAAGCATATTTAATTTTAGATAGAGAAAAGCTGAAACATTTAGTGGTTATGCTAGGGAGAAAATTAAATTCATACCCCAATGTATGAATTCCTTTAGTTTCTTCAAAATAGGCTTTGAGATCTGCTACTATCTAGTGATTCATTATGCTCCTCTTCATAGCTATTTCCAGAACACAAATCAGTGCCTGACAATTTTTGAGTCTTTAGAGCTATGAAAATGTAAAATATATAGAGATATATAGGTATAGACACAGCCATTTTGTTCCCCCAACTGTACCTAAAAGAAGGTTTAAACTAGCATTGAAATTTGCATTTTATTTTAAGAACATATAGTTTGATAAAGGCTGACTGCTAGCACCAATGCCATGGAACAGTGTTGATGCAAGTGCTTATATTTTTTGCTTTTCTCCAGGAATACTGGCTAATTTAAAAACTGGAGGAGAGAAAGAAAAAGATGTTTTGAATTTATTTGTACAACATATATATTCTACATTAAATTACTGGGTTGTTCTATATTTTTTCCCTTTGTTTAAATTTTATATACTTCACAACCATGGCAGAAATGAGTGATTTTTATCAGGCTAATAGTCTCAGGGTTACAGTATTTGCATGAGTTGAGTAGATCCCACAAAGATGGTAAGAAATAACAGGTGGGAATGCATGAGGATGGGATACAAACACCTTATTCCTATACTTATAATAGATACAAATTCTTAATGGTTGAAATTCATATCTCTGAAAGTGCTAAGATTTTTGTATCATTTTGTCCTTGTACAAGAATGAGAGACCCATACATTAGTATGCTACACCCAAATTATGTTTTACTGGAAATCATTACTGTTTAAAACAGAGTGGGTTTGGCCATCAGTAGGTAATAAAAAAAATGTTATGTACTCTATTCAAAAATAAAGTTTTATCTTATGAAACTGAGATGCTAAGATATATTTTCTATTTTTCAAATATAATTTTTGAGTACAAAGTTACTGTTATCAGCACTAAAGTGATACATTAATTGAGTATTTTGGATGTGAAGTAGACTATCTGAAATAAAATCAAGGACTGCTTAAAGGTCAGACAGAACTGATGGAAGAAATAAACCAAGTCATTGATATGTTACAAGCTACAGAGCTAACTTGGATAAAGCTGAACAAGAATTAGGAAGAAATTGAGGTAGAGGAAGAATTAGAATACATTGAGGTGGGAGCAAAATTTGCAAGATATTTAGCAATCCACTGCATTTCAGTGTGTGAATTCAGTAAGAGCACTTCGGTTCTTTATCATATCCTTTTTGTGCAACTCATATGAGAGCAGTATTTTGGGAAGAGATTGCAATGTTTGAAGTGAAACATAGTAAATAGCAATACATTAGGGAAAACAATGCAGAGGATAACAGAGTGCAGACCATATTTAGCAAATATTACCTACTTCAGTAGCTGTGTCTAAAGCCAATGCTTATTGGTAAGCTTGATTTATCATCTTAAGTTTATTTTACTTTCAAAATCTTGGGAATCACACAGGCAGTTTGAGCTTTATACCTATGTGAGAGTAAATTATGTGTTCATGCTTGGGTATGAAGGCAACTATTTGTTGGTGGTTTTATTCATAAACACCTCTCATCTCTGCTTTTAAAACCTTTTTACCCTGGAACACAACATCTGTTACCAACATGCTACTTTAGCCCTGTCTTCAACTCTGTCATACACATCTATCATTTCTTCCACTTGTTGACTGCAAACGTGCAATACCAAAGCAATTCAAGCAGAATGCAGATGGACATGGAAGATTGCAGATCCCAGAGAATGACCAGGCACAATTCAGTCAGGAAACTGTGCTTTTTGATGAGAAAATTACCTTGAAGAGCATTGGTACATTGTATGCATGTTGTCATTTCCAAAGGCATATTGGGGGTTAAAAAATTACTGAACAAAACATGAGAATGACAGTTACTATTACTTTTTTTATAAAGGTTTAAAAGAAGTATTCTAATCGGCCTTGCTGTATCTAATCAAATATTTCTTTCTCATGCTTTGTCTATTTACAAATAAGTCAACTCTGAATCTGATATACAGATGTTCAATGAACACTTCTCACATTGTAAATTTTGCATGATTATTCTTGCAAAGGCAGTTTTTGTTGGAATAATGAACTCTGAAGATGATTGTATATGAAAGACTTGGATACTGTTCTGTTAGTTTTTCTTAATGTACATATATGAATTATGTATAAAGAAAATTATGTTATTTAAAGCACCAGGATAAGCACATAAAAAATAAAAAAGTATTACAAACCTCACAAAGACTGCATGAGAACGATGGTAAAGGTGAAATCACTGATTTTACATGAGATCGGCAGATTGCTCTAGCAAAACTCACTACTGTGCAAGCAGCCCTATCAAGAAGGGCACATGAAAGGCTGGTAGAAATTCTGCGCAGAATTTAGATTAGCTACTTTAGTGTACTAATATAAGTTTTAATATCTTCCTTAATAATAAAATTCATTTATATCCCAGACGTCAGGTTATTGGTCTCTTGGCCCCTTCGAGGAAGTAATTGAGCACCTGTATGGGGACAATGTGAATTGAGGAGTTCTGATTAGTTTTCTCTAGTTATAAATTATTTATCACCTCATTCCATTTTCCTCTTACACCTATTGGGACGTTTTCACAGTCTTGTTGCATAATAAAAAAGTGAACATCAGGATTCTATTTGCTATGGTTCACCCTCATGAGCCATTTAGCATTTTGTAATTCCACAGAAAAAGCTATCAGATCAGCAGAAATGAAGTGAGAGTTTTATAGATGTTTTCTGTTATATGATTTCTTTTTTAAAAAGGTAATGACTGACATATTTAAAAATTGGCTGGCAAATCTTAACCTGGGATGTTATACAGGACATATACTGCTGAAAGAGCAAATATCTGTCCTACTTCCAAAATACATGCATCATAAAATACATACAAAATGCTTATATTTATTCATGTTGAAAGCAAATACCAAGTTTTAACACAGCTTAACACATTTAAAGTGCACTTCTGCATTTTCCATTTTGGAAAATGGCTTTCTTAGAGTGGAATGTTATAAAACAGTAGTCTTTACAATCGTGTGATTTTTCACACCCACTTCCTTCTGTACACCTTTTATCTTAAAGGAATAGATCACAGTTTCCTTCCTTCCATCTGCAAGTGAGACAAGATGGTGATGTAAAATCTGTGAGTAAACATATTGTCCTATGAATAGAAGATAGCCTTTTGTACTCATTGACTCCAGTCCATCAGTTTGGACTAGGAACTGTAGATTAGTGCCTTCTCAGACCTCTTATTTTTCACATTAAATCCAATAACATAAAATATGGTGTCATGTATTTGGGTTTGTAAATGAGAGATCATACAGAAACCAAAACACCTATAATCAAGAACTTGTTGGTTGGAAAGGACTTAGTGGCTGTATCACTTGTTCATAGCACAGTTATGACCTGCCACTCTGTTACAATTAAAGACCAATACAACAGCATATAATTTACTAAAAGAGTGAGTAAAGCTGTGAAGAGCTCATAAACTGAATACTGTGTATGCTTCCAAGAGTTCATGTTGCAGAAGTGTGTAATTAAATATGACCAGAGGAAAGAAGTGGCATAAAAATATCACCAACTTTGAGGCCTACTTCTGAGAAGAGGCTAATCTGGCCATTCAAGCTCCAGGTTCTGCAGCAGCGTTCCAACGTAGTAAAGACACCAAATTCCCTGTAACTGCAAGTTACAAGGTGGGGGATGAACGCCTATGGTAGCAAACAACTTGATCCAGGAGACCTCTTAGCTCAATCTTCCTATGTTCCTCTGGCATTATTCCAATGAATTGCCATTGTTGCATGCTGGGAATACTGGATATGCCTAAATTCCTCACATGATTCCTGTCTTTTGGACTCAGCCCCTTCTTGTGTTACCTGGAGAGGGTGACTGGTTTCCCCCAAAGCACAGACTTGTTTAAGACCTAAGAAAGGCAGTTTAGCTTCATCTTGTGTCATGTGAGTTTAAGTACAGTACTATTTAGAAAAAAAAAAAATACTGTAATTCTGCAAGCTATGAAGTCAGAAAACTTACAATGGCCTTAATAATTAGGCCAGGCTATGGCACAGTCTCACATAGTTATTATTGCTCTATTTTAAGGGTGGCAGTAACTCCTTATATACTGAAGTTCATCTAAAAAGTGTATATGAATGACAGGATGTTCTTCACCTCCTGAAGAGACAATGCCTCCTTGAGGCCTCACCACCCACTTCTTCATGGGTCTTTATAACAGTATTTGTAGGAGGCACTATAGCACATGTTGACATCCATTTGGCTTATTATAACTGATTTGAATAATTTGGTGCTTTGAACAAAACTTTCTTCTTCTGTATTATCAATAATATGATATATATTCAGGGAAAATAATACATTTCTTGTTAAGAAGTTATCAAATCCAGTTTTATGGACAAAGCCTGGGTGGAAAGCACTGATGATGTGTGATGTATTCAGTAATTGATCACTAGAAAAAAGGAAACAAATTAAATAATTCTACACCTAATTTAATTTGTCAGAACATATTAATTTTATAGGGCCAATGCTGCCCTCTGACTAATAAATTAATTTTCAACTGGTATAATAGGGATTGTGATCAAATGTCTGAAGGCAAAATTAAACCCCCAGTTTGGATATTTCCTGAACCTGGGTAGCTGTTTGACTGTCCTATTCTTTCCATTATTCTATGGGAAAATAATTATTTTTGGTAGATTGCATAAGGAATCATCTCATTTATTTTGCAGAAAGAACAGACACACAATTTGCAACATCAAAAGGCAGCTCTTCAAAGGGAACATGGCAGGTCAAATCTTCACTTAATGCACTGCAATACAGCCAGGTAGATAAAACCTGACACAATATTTTCAGTACTCCTGTTTTTCATTACATCAAATTCAGGTTTATGATCTAATAAAATTCCAGGAAGGAGCAGTAAATTCTGAAAGAAAAGGAGATTCAGGTAATTTCTAAAGAACAAGACAGAAAATTCTTTGTTTAAGAAATTACTACATCCCAAAAAGCTCAGTGTGTTTCCACTTTGTAGACTGGTTTCACAAAATCCATCTAGAAGGAAGAATGTTGAGCAGTAGCGGTATTTAATTAAGAAATATTATATTCACTGTGAGATGAAGATACTTGAAGACTGATGAAATAATGGTATTATCTATACATTTATGTTAATGGTTTACTCAAAGTGTTTAGATAATGCTAGCTCGTATTCTGACGCTAAAAAATGAACTTAGCATTCACATGGACTTGAAAGATAATCAAGAAATGCTGCTGGAAGATATATTCCACAAGCTTTTTTCTTTTTTCTGGTGGGGATTTTGTGGAGGTTGTTTGTTGTGGGGGTTCTTTTTTTTTCCTCTTTTTTTTTTTTTTTTTTTTTTTTTTTGATGCAACTAAAATTTAGATTATGAGGCAATTTTGAAAATAAAAGGGATTATTTAAATTGTTTAAATTGATTGATTCCTATACAATATAATTCGATTCAGATTTTTTTGTCACAGATAGTAACTGAGCCCCATTAGACCAGAAAAACCACCTTATTTTTTTGTGTTTTACTTTTAAACTAACCAGCCAAGAAAGAAAAGGCATCTGCTTTCCATTTTTATCCAACTTTGACTACTTCCAGTGCTGAACTAGTTTCTTACTGCAGTTGGAGACCATGCCAAACTATCTGGAGCACCTTCAGAAAAAAAAGTCCTTTTGTTCTCAGGAAAACCCAAAACCTCTCATAAAAAGATACACAATAATTTCTGTCCTAGAATGAAATGCATTATCATGTTCACACGCGTGAACTGAGCCATAACTATGGCTCACATGGTATGGCACTGAGGTATATGGTTGCCACTAAGATAACCTTCCAGTCCTGTGCAGATTACATGCCTCTTATATCTGCAATCAGATCAGGATCAATTATGATCACTTTGTGTTCTTTCCATTCAAAGGAAACAAAGGTGAACAAAAATACTTTTCAAGTTATTGTCAACATTTTAATTTTTGGTTTCCCAATTTTAAAGAAAAACTTGATGCTATTTTCTGCACATTTTGGATTTGTTTCTTTGGGTTTTTTTCACTGTAACACATCAGTTTGACCATTAAATTGATAAATGAAAATTTTAATGAACTCCCTTCAGCCACATCCTCTGCATCCTGAAATTAGAGTGGACCTGAGTCATCCAATGGTGAAGACAATATTGGCAGAGAACTGGTTCCTCAGTACATTAATTCCATCTGTTAAATCATTCTATAATATATTGGGTGGACTTAATGATCTCACAGGTCTTTTCCAACAGAAATGCATCTGTGATTCTCTGATTCTGTGACATGAATGTGCTGCTACTTTTTAAAACTGTATGTCCATAAAGTATGTTAGTAGATTCATGGTTCATATACAATTCCAACTCTAAGTAAAGAGGACAAGGATCTAACTCTAAAACTCTAATTTCTTACGTGGGTTTTGTTTTGTTTATTTTTATTTATTTTCACCATATTCTTCTAGTCTGCCATATTTCAGATAAAAAGTGCAGACTAAATTAAATTCCTTTCTGCAGTGGTGTGTTGTTTTCCCCGGTCCTGGGCAGCTCCAGAGAGCCCGGCAAAGGCACTGCTTCTCGGCAGGACTGGGGCTGCCACTTGTCCCAGGCGCTGCTGCGTTTTGCGCACCGAGGTGAGGCTGGCCGTGTTCTGCTGCCAGCGCTGCGGCGTGGGTTTTTGCTCTCCCCGGCTGCACGCGGCTCTTGGGAGCCCGGCTGTGGCGTAGCTTCCACGTGCTACCGGGGTTTGCTGCCGCGGGTTCCCAGACACGGCTCCGTGTCTCGGGTGCGTGGGCTGGCCAACCGCTGTTACCGTGCGCTAGGGACCCGGCAAAGAGGAAGGAATTTGTCCATTTACTCCGTGCTTGGCAGGAACGGTTTATTGGTCACGTGGCGCGGTTCGATGGAATGACGCGACCGCTCCCGGCACTCGCATGGGAGAAAATGGCGTCTGACTGCCGGCCGGATAGGGCTTTATAGAGGGGCGGGGCGAGAGGATCCACGGCCTGCCGGCCAATAGGGGCGGCTGCCGTGGCGGTGACGCCAGCAACAGCGACCAACCAGAGAACCCCGCAGGGGCGGGCACCGAGCCAGAGCGGGCTGAGCGGGATCGTGTGGCCAGCACGGGGTTTCCCAGGGCCGGACGGCAGGGGGGTTACAGGAGCGGCACAGGGGTAAGAGCCGGCAGCAGGCAACATGGGGCCAGAAACCGCGGGGGGGAACAACGCGGGGGAAACACGGGATTACAGAACTTGACTTATTTTAACATAAATTAAAAACCCTAATCTAAACCCAAACTCCGGGATGCAACAAGCGCGAGGGGCGAGACAAAGAGGGAAGGAATGTCCACTCTGTCCACGTGGTCAGCTGGAGAGCTGTTATTGTTTCGTAGAGCTGTGAAGGAGAAGTGCAACTCGCTCCCTAGCGCTGCGTGGACAAAATGGCGCTGGGACTGGGGGTGCATGGGGTTTTACAGGGGACAGGCCGACGGGGGTGGAAGCCCCCCTCGCCCAATGGGGGCAGACAACAGGAGAGCGACGTGGACCGTGGCAACCAATGGGGACGCGATGGGGGCTGACACAGGGCTCCGGGATGAACGGGGTTGCGGGGACGGGGTAACAGACACTGAACTCTCAGGAGAGGACAGAGGGGTGGTTACAGGACTGGCGTGGTGATGCTCCAATGGTAAGAGACCCGGATGGGACTACCGCCGGGGGGGAACAGGGGTGTACAAAGGGGTACACAGCACCGGCTAACTAACACATATCAGAACCCCTAATCTGAACCCAAACCCGTGATGCAACATCTTTCATTGTTTTTCTTTGTGCAGACTATAATTATGTGGACCACCATAAGAAATACTTTTTTTTCCAAAGGCTTGCCCTGAGAATTACTCTCAGTGTTATGGTTATTACTCCGAGTAGCAAACACTCTGTATGGAAGGAGGCTTCTTGGATTCAAATTGCTTATTTGTCAGACTGTGCCATAAGAAAGCATGAAAAGAATTTTTTATAAAAGCATTCCACTCATCATAAAAAACATATTTAACAGCAATTAAAAATCTGATATCTCTCTATGCCCTCAGAGAGCAGATGAATAGGATCACTAGAGAAATATTAGATGCTTTACTAGTTTCATATTTTAATTAACATTGATGAAAATAATACTTTCTATAAACCAAACCATTATTACCCTCACAGGATATAGTAAAAAAAAAAAGATTTAAAATAAATTGTTGCATTACAATAGCTATGAAAAATAACAGTAGTTTATAATAGAATTGGGCAATGTTAACAAATTCACTTTATCTCCTACAGAGCTACTTGCTCTGTTCTGCCTGATCCATTTGTTTTTTCTGTGACTTCTTATCCTAAGTAAGGTAAATTTTGGAATTGTGTTATAACTTGAACCAGAAGACTTCAGTATAAATCTAGGGTTTTTCCCTCCTTAAGGTCTGTGCTATGAGTTTATATTAAAGTCATAATGAATGAGGAAAAAGCTAAAGTTAAGGATGGTTGCCTAAACAATAAATTTATATGTAATTTGTTTTCTCTCTTTAGATAAAATTATTTTGTTTTCAAGGAACATATTCATAACATTTGTTCTATTTAAACTTAACCGGTGAAGTTAAGAATAAAAGAATGAAAAGCTGAACATTGAAATATTTCAACTTTAGATTTTGAAATAATGTATCATTTTGAATTTTTCCAAAATTAAATTATCAATATAACTATTAAAAATAAACAAAAAAATAGCCAAAAAAGTTTAAGTGCTAATGAAAAAAGAGTGGTTTCAGGTAAAATTTTGTTTTGAAGAGTGATCCATAAATTCTAAGGAATTCTAAAGAACCTACATTTGTGTTTCATTTCACATCATGAGTGTAGTTTCAAAGCAACTTTCCTGACACTCCGATGTTAAGCAGTATGCTCTGTTTAACATTACATAAGAGACCTCGTGGCCTTCACACTGATTTGTTCCAATGACCCTAAGCCAGAAGGCAAACATTTGGTACCTGAGGTACCAAAAAACCTAATAAGCTTTTGAACAACAGAAATACTGGAAAGCAGGCACCCACAAATAGAGTAAATATTGTACACCCGCCATCCTAAAGATGCCTCTCCTAGTACCACACTTTTTGCTGATGCAGACACCAGCTTTGAGCTCTTAAGAAGATGCAATGGAAGGAGAGCAAATACAAGTGATATCTAAACAAAGGTTAGAAAAGAAGAATACCCAGAGGCTGATGCTTTCTCCCTCCCCCAAAAAATAATGGGCACTTATGGAAATGGTAAATCCTGAAAGAAAATAATGAAAGAAAAACAACATAACACTCACTTCTAGAATGAGTATTCCTCAAAAAGAGCAAATAAAAATGGTCCCTGATAAGGTAACCAGTGGAATATGCCCAAGTTCAATATACCAAGTTCATAGGTAACATGGATTTTGGAATAGACACTTTTTTTTTGACTGAAAATTGCAATATTTTCAAGCAAAGGGCAGTAGTCACTCAAAATATGTAGAAAATGCTATAATGTAAGCAAATAAAAAACCCACAAAAAAAACCCAAAATACCTTAAGGTGTGTTGCTCTTAGAAAACAACTGAGAACTGATTTTGTTGCACTGTGTAAGCAGCTACACAGGAAGAAAATACATACCACTACAGGGCTGTGTAATCTGGAGGGGGAATGCTTGCTAAAACATTATATATTGAAGCAAAACTTAACTATATTCAGATAAGAAATAAAGCACACAGATTTAAGAGTATGTCTAATTAACTACTGGAACAAATCATTAGAAGCGTGGAAGATTTTCTGTCTCCTTGTATCTTTAAAACACAACTTTTAAATGCTCCACTGTGTTGTCCTTTGAGATGATTGATGCCTCTTTCCTGTACTTTGTCAAAACTGTGAACTGTTTTGTCTCATTTCAGTATAAATAGATCACGTATGATGTGTGAAACTTGGTGAACAAATTTGGTACATTCTTAGGCAATTCTTTTCAATTTTGAGCTTGCCTGTATATATCTAGTTTTACCCTCAGTAGGAGTTTTTCCAAAAGTTATTTAAAAATAAATAATTCTGTACCGCTTTTTGAGAGATATATAAGGATGGAACTAAGAAAAAAGGAGTACCAGAAACACAGTTTAAGCCTTAAGATTTGTTGGCTTGTGTGGACAAAAACTCTTGAGCTCTACATCGACGAAGTGGGAAGATTAAACATATGTTTTACTTGCTACCATATTTATTTGCATATGCTGCCTTCTAGATGATCATATGGTCCTTTTACCTTTTGGCAAGATGACATATTCCAAAGAAATACGACAATGTGATCAAAGTTTGTAAAATGTTACTATCCCATATTATGCTTCTTCATCTGTTTATTGTATAGAACTGCAAAAATGATTCACAGATAGGTGAATACATTGCAATTAGTTTTCCAGTGATGTCAGTTCAGGCATGTTCATATGGATTTTATAGTATGTCAAGCCCCAGATTTACAAAAGGAATGAGATCCTTTGAAACAACACTTTTGTTCCAGAATATAGACTGTTTAACTTTAGATAAGTATCTTTAGACCTGTGCCTTTAGTAAAATAATCACTTTCCAAGCCTTCTGGCTTTAAATTAACAAAGAGACTGGGAATGGTCAACTAGGACCCAAGACAACTGGAAGGAGCCAACTAACTCTTGTGCTGTCAGCTTCAGCAGGGAAGGAAGGGAATTCAGTCTGGCATTAGCAGAAGACATATTCCCTGGTTATCCATGCATGTAAACATAACAATAGCTCGTTTAATAAATTGCACTATGTTCTCAGCAATGTGTTCAATTCACACAAGACAGTGAGTATTACATTTGCCAAGTTAAATGAACAATTCATATTTTCATGTTTCAGTTTGATTTGCTTTTGTATAAATGAGAAAATTAAAATAGCCTTTCTGAGAAAACCCTCTGTGTTTCTTTTCTATTATTATATCTTCCTGAAAAAGGGCAATTGCACCAGATCATAAAACACAATCCCACATAGAACATAAGTGAAAGAAATATTAGGGCTCATTTTTTATATAGATTGGTTTGTCACTAGATCAAAACCATAACGTAATGACTGCAGTAGCTCAGATCAAGGATCCTTTTAGCCCACCACTCTGTCTATTAGGTAACTAATTGATGTTTTCTTGTTCCAGGAGAGACTGTGAAAGGCTAGTGCCTTTTACTTGTTCCTTGTCCCTCTATTGTATGACAGAAATCTGTTCTTCTGCTCCCTCTATTGTATGCTCCCTCCCTGTTATCTCTATTGTAACATTAAGAACATGGGTCTTTGTTTAGTGTTGTGGGTTTCTCCTCTCTTTATGACAGTTGTCCGATGTTATTGGTTTTGTCATCCTTTTATCAGTCTTTTCAAGTTTTTTGTTGCCTTATTTTCAGGCTTTGAACAATAATCACATTTACACAGAGACATAAAGATACTTTCTATTTTATTTTCTATTTTACTCCTAATAAACTCTAAAATCTGGGGCTTTTTTTTTTTTTTTTTTTTTTTTTTGCTTTTGAGACAACACTCTCACAGTACTATCAAAACACTAAGATTTCACTTCTGACAAGTGTGTTCAGAGTTCATCAAATTAGGTAGAAACAAGAATATGAGTTGCTATGGTTGAGGATTTGAGGTGAAATATTCAATCAAACTAAATATAGATTATTCACTAAGATTCCTGCACACAATCAAGTCTGTTTCAGCGATGATTCAGACCAGAAGCCTGAATAGGCTGCCTTCTTTTTCCTAGCAATGTGATTGCTTAAGACACAAATCTGGCTTAATAATGGGGCTGCCTGAGGCTGTCTTATTTTTAAGGAATGATAATTTACAAAGCATATTTTGTTGAGATGGAATCCTATTGAATGAATGAGCAATGAAACCCCAGCCATATGCTTAACTACTTTTGAACATTTTCTCTAGGTATTGTTACTAGTTATGTAGTTCTGCTGGTTCTGAAGGACAGGAAGCTTTCCCATTCACACAGCTGCCTGAGGAATGGAGTGTTCAGGTGACATGATGCAGCACTGCAGAGGGCTTTTGGCCCCCACCACAGCCGGATTGAGCCCACTCTGAACCACAGTCATGTGGTGTCATGTAGTGTCATGTGTCAGTAATGAGTTGTGTCAAGCAACTTACTTCATAGCTGACAAAAGGGATGTTCTGAAATCTATTATTTGTCATTCTCAGATTTTCCTATGAAAATAAATTGTCTCAGCTAAGTGGGAAAGAAAACATAAAACAACTTTGATAATGTTCATTTTTTTAAGTTTTGAAAGCTATCTAGCTTGTACAGTCAATAAAAATATGAATCTATATGCTGAAGTAGCTGGCATAAGGCAAAAGCTTGATGCTGTATCAGATTTGAAAATTCATAAAGCTACCTTGTTGCTTATAGATACAGCTAATGACCTCTCTGGTTTCTTGTGGGATATTTTTGTTTTGTTTTGTTTTAGTATTATTTAAATTACTATGCTTTAAAAAAAAATAAGAAATCTGAAATAAAAGCAAACTTCAGTGGAAGATGGTTTAAAAAACAAAAATGGCAATGAACTGCCAGAACTCTATCACTAGAGTGGTACAAAATAGTGCAAAATTTCATGTGCTCTGTTTTAGCAACCAGACTATGCATTTAAATGCATTAGACCAGAACAGACAATGATAAATGAACATAATGGTACCTATACATACTAATTTCCAAAAGAACAGCAAAACAAATAGTAGCCTTAGTGACAATAATATTATATAGATTTTGCTTAGGGGAAAAAAATCTTAGCTGTGCCTTGAACAACATTTGTTTCAGTTCCATTTAGGTGATCACAATAGCATTATGCCTCAAATAGAGTGGTCTCTGTCTGTCAATAAAACGGAACCTGAAATGGCTCCTAAAAAAAACTCAGAGTCTATGATAAAATAGCAATATTTTGATAAGAATTAAAAGTGATCATTTTATTCTTTTCTTCATGACTGCCACAAATTTGGTCTATATGTGCCTTTTTGTTCCGGAAACAGTTTTATCAATAGCAAATTTCTCAGATTCCCATGGAAGATAAAGAAATGCAAAGACTACTTAAAAAAATATTCCTAAGGTCAACTACAGTTAGAAATGAATGTGCATTCTGTTTCTGGTTCTTCTCACTATAATAATTCAGAGTAAATTATAATGTATTATGCTGTAAGTCCATAACCTTAGAAAATAAGAGCCCAGTTGGTGCTTGACTTACAAGAACAAAACAAGCTTACAGAGCACAGGTCTGTGTTGTTTGGCAAGTAGTCAATAAAACTGTACCTTATGAATTTCTTTCCTAAAGGTTCTAATCAAAACAATTTATTTCAGGCATGTAAACTCCGCTGTTCAGACTTCAGCTACTGTCAGTGTACGATATCAGCATCTGCAGGAGCTTCAGCCACGTTAAACTGAGTCCCAGAGCTCCCCCATCTGTCTCAGTAACAGACACATTTCCTGCTGGATCAACGTAGTGTGTCAGCTATGGTAAAAGAGATGTGGCTTTTTTCCAGCTTTTACAATAACTACTTGAATAACTGAAATCTTCCCCATTCCAAGGACTATATTTCAGGCAGTTATACAATGGAAAATAATTAGAAGCATTATTCCACGTGAGTAAACTATGATGAGGAAGGGATGCAAACTAAAAGCCCAAGTACACATAATGAATTTGGACAGAAAACTGTAGGCAGGCAAATATTTAGCAAATTAGAAATCCTTAAAGTGAATGTATGCAGTCACAGGGTTGTTTTTTGCTGTTAATCTGTTCCTGGTATGTCTCTGAACTATGTTTATTTAGGGCTGAAACATAGTATATAAACATGTATAGATTGCTATTTTTCTAGAACTGTACGGTCATTTTATTTTAGAACATTAACTGAATGTTTTTTTCCATGCTAGAGATAAGTCTTAGATGGCATATATTATAAATCTACTGATCTCTGAAGTTACATTTTGATGCATCTTCCTTGATAAAACCTGCAAGCAGATTCCAGTCTCACCAACCTTTTCTTTCTTAAAACAAAAGAAAGTATATATGCTGTTTTTCTGAAGACCCCCTAAGGGAAACATACTCAAAGAAAATGAAGTCTCCTATTTTAGATTCTTGTTGTGCAAACACAGTGGGTTTCCACCTGCCCTGACATGCTGTCAAGCTTCAGAGGATGATGTCACTTTTCTAAATTAGTTCAGTTCTGATTTCTCACAGATTAACAGCAAATATCTTTCAGGTGAGATAACTTTTATTGACAATTAAAGGGAAAAACAAACAAAATAAATTATAAAGTACATATGCAAGAACATCTAATATATGTCTTTTGATATCACCAACTGTGTCAGCCTAGCTATTAACTCATGGCTTTGCTCTTCCAACAGGGTTCACTTCACTCTTAAAGGGTAGTCAAAAAAAGAAAACTTTGTTCCTCTTCATATAGACTGACCTTTTCTAGTTAATCTCCTGCTGAGGGATAAACAAGAACCTTATTATTGCTGGGCACCAATTGTTGTCACAGGAACATGGGAGCTTGTAGAAAAGGTTTTTAAATAGTTAAACAGTTATGTGGTGGGCCTAAAAATAGCATTACTAACCAAATTCTTCAATTATTTGATGTTTTGTGCTTTGTTAGGGACACAGCAATCATGAATTGGTAAAACCATGTGCAAGGATTTGTAGATTTCAAGTATAGGAATGTTTTTAATAGGAATATCATACTAATGAGGGAAGTAAGTACTCATGTCTGGTCTTCTAAGGTAGTCAGTATGATCAGAGGGTACTTGTGTACTTACAAATCTTGTTTTCTTCAGTTAAATTCATTTCATTCTTTCAGAACAGTCAAACTGATGTATGATATTGATCCATTGTTCTTTGGTTCTTGCAATGCCCAGCTTTGTTCATTACTACCCAGCTGTGCACCTTGCGCCAGAACCGACAAGGACTGATGCTACCCATGTCACCAGGAACCTGCCAGAAAGCAAGCATGTATTTACCTTCCCACTTCATCTCTTCTAACTGTATTTTTATCCGCAACTTAATTTTTTTCTGGAAGCTGTGTTCTTCAGCAAAGTGAGTAGGAAAGTTATTGTAGAACATCAACAGTGTTAATTAAGGAAAGGTATACCTAATTATTTAACACTTTTATTGAAAATGTGATTTATTAATTTTTCCATATGAATGAATTCAGATTTTTTTCAAAAAAATATGCAGTTGACTATTGAGGGCATAATCGTGTATTTTTATAATTAGAGGTAGTTTGAAACTGGTCAAACATGTTAGTGCAATCAACATGAATCAGTTTAACACATTGACATTATCTCATGAGTAACCCTTAGAAAGGCTAACTTTATTTTATTTCTGACTTATGAAATAATTTCACCCTTTAAGTTTGTGCTAAAGAGACAATTTCTAGTATAGAATCACTATGACTTCACTGAAAAAGCTACCTAGGCTTATATATTATTTTATACTATTCTTTTTACATTAATAAATGTAAAAATCTCTGTCTAAAATTGTTTCAGCCAGTCACATCATTATACTTCAGCTTCTTTCCAGACTCTTCTTTCAGAAAGTGCTCTTTGCTTCCTATAATGCAAGTGATCATGATATGTTAAGTTCAGGTTTGATGATGAGATGTCCCTTATTTCAATTGCATTAAGGAGAAAACAGACAAATAAAAATATTAGTAGGAATGCTATGCAATAAATGGAGTTGTTCCTCTACATCTCAGGTACAACTGAGATGAATATTGCTATGCCACAAAATCATAGCATTATAGCATAATTCAAATAAGGAAGGGACTCTGGAGGCCATTTAGAACCAACCCCTGTTCAAAACAAGTCCAGCTAGATCATGTCCAGGCACTCCTAGAGTTTACCAATTCAGTGATAAGGGAATAAGAAATACCTCAGTCTGTGCAAGCAATACAAATTTTAGATAAATGTATGCTTATGTAAGCTGAAAACCCCAATATTATATTCTGTTATTTTTTTAAAGAAGCAAGCAGATAAAATTTATGCCAAATTAGGAATGTATGTTATTTGGCAAAATCTATGGGAAAATATAAAGTAGCCATTTATTGCTGTTGTTTAATTTATTTTAAAAATAGATTTATCTTTCAGATGTTTAAAGAAAGCAAGTGTTAAAGAAAGAAAAACCCCAAAACAGGTTGGATCACACTATACTGACAAGAACTCCTTTGTGCTTGTGGGGATGGACCAGAGTAAGAGACATGAGAGTTTTCCTAGACTTTACTTTATGAGATATATGTTCACTTTACCATACCACAGTGTACTTATTTTGTTAATGCTGAAACTGTTGCAGAAAACAAAAAAATCTGATCTGGGATTTTGAAAGGTTATTTCCACCTTAGCACCTAGTTGAAGCAAGTTTCAAGGACAAAACCAATTGAAATTGAGGACAGAGCACCTATACTAAATGTATCTCAAATGGTTTATTTTAAACTAGCGCTAGTCAAATCTTATCTAATATCTATTAGCAATTTCTGGCTCACTGAGTACTCTGCTTAGAAGTGCAGTTGTGTTCCATTTGAAGAGAATTCATCTTGTGTGCTCTGAAAATGCTCTGCAGTGCAAACAGAGGGGTAGCACATGGGAACAACACTTTTGCCTTAAAAAATCATTCCTCTTATATCTAAAACCCTGATATAGGAGGATCAAAAGAATCAGAATTACAAATACAGCTTCTTATATGGAGAATTAGCAATCTAAATTTCTTCTAGATCTGGGAGGGGCAACCTTAGAAAACCATTTAAGTCTTAGCATCTGTATTTCCTCTTATGTTGGCACCTAAACTTATTATCTGGTTTGGAGTCCTAGCCAGTACTGTACAGGTCTCAGCAGGGTCCTTCTCCCAGGACTCATTGGCCTTCTCAGATCCAAAATCTCAGTGTGATCTGATTCCACCACTGATGTGACTTCCACGTTAGAAACTGACACAATGAGGGCTCTCATTCAAAATTCCAGAGGTGGCATTTAATAAAACAATTGAAATGTTAAAACTGCAATCTTTTCTTACTGATACTTTAGGATGGCAGTTGTTTATCAAAGTTTTTACTGGATTAAATCAATTTACTACATCTCTTTTATAAAGAGAGACTAGATGCAGCCTTTCTGTTGTGGTTTGGGCTGTTGTTTGTCTATGTTGTGATTTCTATAAAATCAAACTATTTTTAATATATTTAATGAATGTATTGTATTTAATATTAGAGTATAACTCTCAAATTTTGCAAGAAGACATGTCTGATGTTAAGAGCAGTATTATGATACCTATGCCAAAGATGTTTGCACTGATTGTGTGATGCAAAATACAGGAATTAGTTTAGGAGTAATACCTTTCTCTCTCTGGGTGAGCATCTAAATCAGAAAATTATAAAAACAATTTGCTATTATTCTTCTGCAAGGTGGGATAACATTAATAAGAGACAGATGAAGACTCTCTCATGCTCTCAAAAAGAAATGAAACATGAAACCTGCCCAAAACCTTAATCAAATTCAGTGATTCTTCCTGAAGGATTAGTGGACATAAAATATTTCTTTTAGAGCAGGAGCACATAGCTACTTTTCCTGTCTCATGACTAGCCACTCTCACTAGTTTTCAATTAATTGAGAGAGGTCAAATAAAGACCATCTTTTGTCCTGTATTTAAACAGTAAGTTAAACTTTCTCTGCTAAAAAAAAAAAAAATCCCAGTGAACAAACAAAACCAAAAAAAACCCAAACCAAACCAAAAAACCAAAAAATGAAACAAAAGAAACAAAAAACCAAAAAAACACCCAAAACCAAAACCAACAACAACGAAAAAAAAACAAAAAAAAAAAGAAAAAAAAAAAAAAAAAAAAAAAAAAAAAACACTTAAAAAAGGAAACAGTTATCTATCATAGCTAAAAGATGGACACTTGTACAGGGAAATACCTGGTTTTCCCCACTGCATTTCTTTTTCACTCGTGTATTGATTCTGCTACCTTTCTTGTTGCTTTGCCTCCTGTTCTGTGGTATCTGATTTCTTTTATGCCTATTTAGGAGATCTGGGCAGAATTATGGACTGTAGACCTAGAGGAAATATGATAATGGCTGGCATATTTCATCATTAAAATCTATACATTGTTCATCATTACAATCTATAAATCCTTTTATTAAATAAAAGTTACCTTTCATTCTTCTGTATAAAATCTAGTGAGTCTATCAAACAAACAGTACACATCTCCCTCTGTCATTTTTTTCTATTCTTCTTATTTCTATTGATAAAAACACCGTAAATAATCTTATTTTCCACATTTTTACCCCAGAAATTTCATTGTAGTGGAATGTTATACAGCTGAGAGTCAACGTCAAAGTAATGCCCTCTGTCTTGTACTGCAAGAGTTTCACATTGTAAGTTCATTAGTTAATAAAAAAAGAGTCTCTATTAAAATCGAGCTTTGGAATTATAACAGCTTCATTAAATCAGTCTTTGTCATTGCAAAAAGTGGCCTTTTAAACCCTGTAGGATTAAACAGCAGATCTCTCCCAAACACTTTCTCCTTCCTGCCACTGTTGTAACCTCTCAATACTGTGGAGAAACATGGGTATTCAATGTGTTGGCTCATACACTCAGGAATAAGACAGTCTTTACTGCCAACTTTGCAGTCTTTCCAGAAACAGAGAAGCAGACCTCATGATGTGCAAGTATAATAGTCTTTAAACTTATACATTTCCTCTCTGATGCACTGTTCAGATGTATGTACAGATATGCTGAACCATTCACTGCTACTCATGTGCTCAATTGGGAATCTTTGCAAATCAGTCACAGAAAAAAATGGATTATTTTTTTCTTACCTCTACACTTTTAATGTAGCTGTGCTTTGCTCAGTGATGTAGAACTCCCAAAATCTCCCATCTCTCCCAAAATCTCCAACCCATACATATATGGGATAGATATATGTATATATTTTGGACATTTTTGCCATTATTTGTCTGAAAAATCTATGAGGCTGGCATGTAGGAAACAGTGGGGAAAATTTTCCTCTTGTATTACCATCTTCTTGTGAATAGAGGCTTTGTTATTTTTGACAGAAAGAGTAGTGTTTACACAATAAATATGCAGGTAACCAAGAAGAAAAAAACTGTTTTTGTTTTTCACAAATAGGTAGCAAAGCTGCTTTCCATTTGATTCTTCATTTTGGTTGTACTGTCTTATAAGGGTTACAGGTGCTGGACCTATATTGCCACCATCCCTTGTAGTTCCAGAGACAGGACAGCTTGCAAAAGGGCTTCATTTTGTGTTCCCACAGTGTGCTGATTCCTATGAAAGGTTTTCAAGTAGTTTGTCAAATCCATTATGATTGTATCAGGTTTTATACACTTTATAGTAGGAAACAGAATTAGACTTAATAATATATACATATATATGTGCATGTGTGTGTGTGTGTGTGTGTGTGTGTGTGTGTGTGTAGAGACACAAATGAAGGCAGAAGGAAAGAAATAAAAATAGTTATAAAATATATATATAATCCCATGATACTACTGCATACATAACCTGCTCAGAAAGCCACCTAAGGTGCAAAGTGTTAATCATCAGTAGAAGTACAGTTAAAAAGGTATAACACTTCCCACCCATCCTTGACACTACAGGTCATTCCTTTGTCAGTGCATGCTTCTTTAATTGCTCATGTTATTAGTTGACAGAACCTGTTAACCCTAATAAGGTTAAATTCTTTTATTGAAAGGCAGAAAAGAAAAGTAAGACAGCAAAACAGTGTAAAGATACAAAATTAGTCACAATCATGAAAGGATGCTTGCAATAGGGGCATTAGCCAGTTGGAAACTCGAACCTTTGGAAGTCACTTGGCTGGAAAATTAAAACAAAGAAACAAACAAACAGAGCCTCTCCTTGATCTTTAAAGCAGAGAGAATCTCAGAATTTTATTCCATCTTGGTGGTTGGAATGCAAGAAGTGAAAGAGGCAGGCTCATTTCTTATCTGGCATGAACTAAATGACCAGCAGTGAAATAATGTAAAAATAATTGTGTTTTACAATTCAAAATTCCTTTTGGAAACTAATTGGGTAGTCTGTTTGTTTAAGGATAAAACAGCTAGTTGGAGTCAGTGAGTTGTTGGACTGAAAAAATCTCATCTCCAGGATTCTTCTTTGACTTCTTTGCTTTACTAAGTGTTCTTGGACAGCTCCAAGGAACATTGTCCTGAACAGAAAAAAAAGATTACTTTATTCTCAAGTTGCAATTATCTTACCCAATCCTCAGATGGCTCTGACACAGCTCATTAACATGTCATGCCTACCAGTTTCATTTTTTCACCCAGTCTTACTTCTTCTTTCCCTGAGGAGCTTTTCTGCTCAGCTCAGCTATGCGCAATACTTGCCAGCTCACTATGGGTCCTTCACAGCACAAGTGCTGTGAGAACATTTTGCTGTGTCTGTGTTCACGAAGCTTTGCACATGTGCCTTTTCTTTCTGCGCTAATTGCTCAGATACAGACTAGCAACTCCATCACAGCAGACTCTGGATTAAGGTTGATTTAGGTCACTGAGTAGCAGTGATGGGATATACACTCTTCAGAAGCCCTACACATTTTCCTGATGTGTTGTGTTTAATGAAGAGTAGTAATTAACCATGACCAACCTTGTAATTATTAACATGCTATTGTTAATGAGACTATAACTTCAGCTATCACTTTGTGAACACCAATGTAAACCATAAAAAAAAAGAAATTTAAAATATGATGAAAAATGTTGGCACAATGACCATCACAATATTTATTATGAAATTACCAATCTTTGGTAAAAATTAAGTTTGAAGCAAATTGACTTTGTTGATGCACTGAAATTTTAATTCACGGCAATAGTTGAATTGTTTTGCAAAGGTAGGTAAGAATTTTAAAGCACATTTGTCCTTTGTTAAGCCTTCTTAGCTTTCACATTTGAAGTTTATCTGTTCAGTTATTGACCTTGATCGCTCTGTTCTCTTATTGGGTTTAGGCCAGTTACTCATCCTAAAAGAAACAAAATTCCTACAATTTTTATCTGAACTAACTGGATACAAAAAAAAATAGCACAGGAGGTTTTGATTTGGGATTCAAGTTTTGCTTTTTTAATTCATTTTCCCCGAAGCCTTGTTTTTTTACTTCTTCTTCCAGTTTTGGTAATGGTAAGCCCTGCACTTCAAAGTAAGATCTTCCCTATAGAGGAAATCTATAGGGGTTATTTTTCAATATCACATCTATTTACACATTGACTATTCATCCAAGTGTCCATTAATGGTCTACCTTGGAAGAAAAAGTATTCTTTTTAAAATTTTTTCTTACTCCATTCCAGAAGTAGAATTAGAAGGGGGAAAAAACAATCTTAATGAGATATAGCAGGAAAGAGAATTAACAAAGTGTGCCTAGAGTGGTATTCTGGGCTTTTTTCTAACATAGACATGTCCAATGCCTTGAAAAGGGCAATGCAGAAGCCTAACAGAGCACTTCTGATTTTGAAAGTACATAGTACAAAAGAATATCAGAATTTTTTTTCCTGGGACTACTTCAGCTGTTCTATTTCACCTATAGTATTCACTTACAGCCTGCTTTCAGATGCCTGGTCTTCCTCTTCCTAAGTTCTTTTACTATCAGGAATTTAAATTGGAAATGCCTTCCTTGTTAGTACATGTGGGTCTGCTTATTATTCTGTTTGCTGGAGTTACAATGGGAAATTCAATTTCTGAGTTTAGCTATGCCAAATATATATCTGACTCTGATTTACTGGAATTTTTTGTAAACCTAGTTTGACATTGTCTGTGTTCCCAAAGAGAAGAAAAATCACTGACATTTAGAAATTGTTCCCTGTTACAAGATAATGTTATTTCTCATCAGAAAAAATAAACAAGACACAGGATGTCAAACAGATCTTTCAAAATGCCACTCAGAATTTTCATTTCAATTTTACTCATTCTTATCTTGAAACTATATATTAGCCCCACTGAAGACAGCATTGAACTCCCTTTTTAATAAGGTCTGTCACAAAACAGTCTGTGGGTGGTTTATGCCTCCTAATGTCTTTTCCAAATATCTATCTCACCGAGTGCTGTTATGTTGTCACAGAGGCTCTCTGAGACTGACCACAGTTGACTATGTACTTCTATTCAGAAAATAGGATTTAAAATGTCTTGTAATGTCTTTCTCAAAATACATGATCTGCAGAATATGCTCATTAACCACAAATGAAACCAGATTTACTATCTGTAAACTTTCAGTAATAGCACATCAGTAAAAAAGAAAATCCAGTATGTTCATTTATATAGCTTTTCAAAGGGATGTTATGAAATTACTTCATTGGAGCCTACAAGGATTGACAAAAAGCATCTTTGCAAGTAGCTGGCTATTTTGTTTAGCTAGCAAAAGCATTAGCTGAAAACTGAAGTCAATCAAGTTCTGAGAGAAAGACATTTTCTTTAAAATAAGGAAGCAATGACACTGCAACCATTTTGCTCAAAGACTGTTTTCTTCTTTGAAGCCTTGCTAAAGAGGCAGTAAGTCCAGGCTTGTGTGGTTTTTTTCAAGTTTATCTGCTGGTTAATAAAAACTAATGTTTCTTCCCTGAAGCCCTGCTTCCTTTATGTCTATATTCAGGTGTCTTTCTGACATATACACTACATTTCATTGCAATAAAGACAACTTCTTTTCATAAACCATTAAGCAAAGCACTATGAACTTGCTTGTAAACCATGACCTTAAGTATCTCTCTGAGCTTGATTTCTGTCAGTTACATATTTTAAAAAAAAATTTAAAAATTAAAAACAATTGAAAAAATCAGCCAAAAATGTCTTCATAGTAAGAAAACCAAGAATGGGGCAATCTATGTGAGAAACTGATTTCCTAGTCTATCATAAAAAGGTTATAGGGAGGTATATTTTTCTTAAAGTAGCTTTTGTTAGGAGAATTATTTTATGCCAGACAGTTCATGGCCTCTGTCTCCATTCTTTGCAAAATAAGATCTGTAAGATCTAAATTAGTTCAGATTTCCAAAAAAATGCACAAAGTGATCCTTATATTTTTAAAATTTTAAATTTCTTTTTTTTTTAAATCCCAGTATTTTGCTGTTTCTTTGGAAATAACAAATAAAGAAAAATTTTCTATGAGATGTCCTCATGTCCTTCAAAAGTTACAAATTTGTATAAAAATAATTAGAGATTAAAATTAGCTCAGACTCTCCTTGTGTTCTATTGTAGTTTTCAAACACCTCACTTTTTAAGGTGGGAAATAAAACCCAACATTCAAAATTTAAAGTTCAAATTTTTAAATGTCTCACAACTGCAGATGAAAAAAACCAAGAACCTATATGGGGTACCTTCTATTCTCCCACAAAAGGAAATACTGATGTTGATACTACTGTCTTACCAGTAAACTGGAATTTGAGGTCTAGGTTCTGCTGTTCCAAAGCTGCTCCTGAAGCAAGGGTTTACAGACACCTAAAACATCTGCAATGGCATGCCAGCTGCAGTTCTGTGGGACTCTTGCATATCCAAATTTCAGGGAAGATATTACACCATCAACTGCCAAGCCACCTAACAGCCCTTGGAGACAAAGTGGAAGGGATGTGTCATTGCCTCTGAATTCAGCACCATCAACAGTGTCCACCACTATAAAAGAAAGAGTGACAGGGAGTTAACCTGCAAACATGAAAACTTATTCCTAATTCAGTATATAGATAAGGCTGGCAGAGTTGCGAGTAGAAGGGAAGGCCATAATGCACTGAATTTTCTGCACATTTTTCAGCGTTTAAATTGTACCCCCAAAACACAGAACTGTGGCTCTAGTTTCCATCCTAATTTGAACACAAACTCTGGTACTACTCTTGAGCACAAGTAGTGACTTGAGGCCCCTGGAACCGAAGGAATCATTGTCTTTTGTTTCTTCCATAGTTTTGGCAGACCTTCTATGGAGAGTCTTTCAGGGGAAATATTAGTATTAATATTAGATTAGGATGAATCACAGTGGTTGAGGTTAAAGTGAGGTTTGCATTTAAAATTATGGATTGTTCAGAAGAAGATGTCTTCATCCTGCTAAAATATCTGAAGCCAAAATGGGATGTGTGGGCCACCTCTCACTGGGTTTTTGCCAGGGAATGACTACTAAGAATGGAGACAGACCTGGTTTAAGAACAGATGTGCACACACACAACTGCATGAAAAGTGTCAGTTTATCATTAAGCAATAGCCAGAACTCAAAACTGGTAAGGAGTGGCTCAGGATTTGCTGCACTATGAGCCACTGATGCTATAGTTAGTATTGACAGTACAATTACATTCAGTGTTGGGAGAAAAAGAATACGTTTATTGCCAAAATAGCAAAGGCTAAATTAAGGACTGTGTTATTGTGGGCTATATTTTGGCTGTGACAGTAGGTTACTATTAAAAGTATTTTAAAGGCTAGAAACAGCATACATTTTGGGACAAAGACCTCCATTTACTGCTGTGTTCTGCAAAGCCCACAAAACTGGTCTGGACATTCAAATCACAAGGAATAGTTTAGTATTTAGAGGCTATGGATAGTACAGCTGGACTAGACAAAAGTTAGGTATAGAGATCTAGTTATTGAGAGAAGGAGGGTTTGCTACATTTCCAAATTCTGTGAGGCCTATGAGGATATTGAAAGATAACTGCTCCAAATCAAAAAATCAAAAATTGATGAATCACCACCTTACAGCTCAGTACAGAAATAAAATTTGGTCTAGAGCCATTTGTGATTGAAGAATTCAGATTAATGCCCTCACAGGGCTCAAGATGCATGAGTGAATACATACCACTATAATATGTCATATTACTTTTTCTTAGAATTTATGTATTATGTATATTGTATATTATGTATATTGTATATATGTATATATGTTTATTATAATATGTTTCTGTAAAAAATTGTAAATATTGCACCAAGAACAAGAAATACCTCACTGTTATGAATTTTTCTGTATAAGTCTATAGTAAATCAACTGCACCAGAGCTGATGGAAAAAAAAAATGTCTCTTAGAATAGGGAAAAAGTATTCAGAATAAATTAATTCAACATATGTTAAATATGTCTCACAGTTTGATTACTGAGTTCATTTAACACATATTTCTGAGCTCAGCTTGGCTTTCTTCATTTCTTTGCAATTTTGTTTTACAAAATTTGTGCTTGACACTTTATGTAAGATGAGAATCACACTCCAAGACCTACAGTAATACCAATGTAAATTGGGCATAGAAGCACGGAGCAAAATGGTATATCTGGATATATACTGATGCCCCTGAGATGAAAATATATCCCACTTTCTTGGACAGAATTATGAAAAAGACTGAGCTGAGAATAATCTAGGGTACATACAACCGTCTGCTCCTCTGAACACATTCTTCCTAAATCCTATATACTCTGACAGATCCACTAAACAACTGTTTTCCAGTGACATCACTGGAAATGCTTTCTTTCTTTTTTTGGGCAGGTCTTTGCCTTTTTATTTTCATCTAGGTATATATTATGTTTTTGAGATAAAAAATTAGATACTGATAATTATATTACCTGTTAATAGTTTTGAATATTTAAATGGGAGATACCCACTTGTCTATGACCTTCCAAGTTTAGAATAACCTTAGTATGTGCTTGAGACTTATTTGCACATATTCGGAACTGTGATTCTGAAATGAAATTTTCATGAATTTAACCACTGTTGTTTGTTTAAAGAGTAATTAAAATTCATTAAAGGCTCCTTAATATTGTTTTCTTGCTTAAAACTACTTTTTCATTTAAATTGATGAAGGAAACCATTAAATGAAATGTCTAGACACACAACATATATGATGTCTAGTCAAGGCAAATAGTTCAGATTTAACCAGTTGGAGGAAAAATAATTGTCAAAGTGGCTTAAAAATTCAAGTGGCTTATATATTTGCAGGCACTGGCTTTGTAGGCATAAACATTCATGCAATGAAGGTTTCAATTCACAATACAAACTGAAAACAGCACTCTACAGAATGCATTATCAAGTGTAAACAACCACAAAGAAGACTAAGAGCCAAGTATGTGTCACAGTGTGTCAGTGCCTCAGTGTCAGTCTAGAAGAGGCCCTGATGCCAAGGACGATGGCACAAGATACAGTTCTGTCTGTACTAGTCAACCCAAGAGAAGACCATAACCCTGTAAATTATTTTTTCAAGCTTGTTCTTCCTCAATGTCCATTACAATTTAACCCTGTACAAGCCACAATTTTTAAAATTTGCATTTTCATGCTTATATTAATGTAAATTAAAGAAGTCCGAGCAAAAATTTTACATTGTATTTGTAACATGTACAGAAACACTGAAATTCTTTCTAGAGCTGAGAATATATATTTGATTCTTTTTCTTTGTTTGCGTTGTCGGAAACCACACAAACTGGTTGTGAATAGTTTACCTTGTATACTGAAATCACACTGGTTATTTGTAATTGAGCACAGAACTCAAATTGTGCCATTTCAGGTTTCTAACTTGATAGGTGTATGTCACAAAGAGGGAGAAATATTAAAAAAGTAATACCATTACTGATTTACTGCAGGTTGGGCTCCGAATAGGGTTTCTTAAATGCAGCTCTTTTACTTGCCCATATTTTTCATATGTGATTTTTCTTGGGGGAAAGAAAAATGAATGATTTACCATGAAATTATTATTTACCCTTAATGTATGAATCCAAACTTATTCTGCATGCAGCATTTTTCTAATTATTTTGAATAGAGTTAGAACATTTTTTGGACTGAGATTACACAATTCCTATGTTCTAAAGGATTCGAAATATTTTTTTAAGAACCTCAGTCCCCTTTTGTCTTATACAGTGATGCATGCCACTGAAATACTCTAAATGGATTACTTTTGTTGAGATGCAGTAATTGCAGGTTAGAAGAAGCAGGTCTGCTTTTGAGGAAAGATGAACCAGGTCTTTCTTTGTGATCCCTAGATTCTCAGAAAAATATAGGAGACTATGCAATTAATTTTTCTCTGGAAATATTACAATAATGAAGGAATAAAAAAGATGAAAAACATAGTGCAAGAAAGACCTATGTCCTATCATAATGAAATTATTTCTGGATTTTTTTTTCTTTAAGAAAAAGTTAAAAAGTACTTTGCAAGAATGCAAAGCCACCCATGACTCACCCATGAAGTCATGGATGAATCCCAAAACCTCCTTAGTGATTAAAAAAACCTGATAATAAATTATAACTCTTTTTCTCCCTATACATTCAGCTAGCACTGGTGATTATTCCTAGCTTTTGATACAGTGAAAGTCCTATGGTGGCTCTTTGAATGCTTGTTTGTTTTCTTCTGTGTCCCAAGTTGTTCCTCATATCCTAAGGGGAAGAATATTAAATTATGTCCTAGTTAAGACAAATGTAAAAAGGTACAATTTATTCATACCAGTTAGAGTAACAAATTTTATAAAGACACAGATGAATTAACAAAAGGGAAAAAAATCACATTTAATTTGGTCATGTCAAGATTATCTCGTAAGAATATCTCAAACAGCTGATTTGCCACCTGCTTCTTACAAGATGGCAGTCACGATTTCATGCTTCATGCTGCATTTTCTATTTGGAGATTCTGATAAAAGCACCATCCATGTTAAATAATATCCTTTCTTTCACAGAACATATTTCAGGACTGGGCCCTTGGGGACTACCCTCAGATATTCATCGTGGACAAGCCTGTTAACTCAGTTAACCTGTTCTCCCTTCAGTTCTGGGGAGTTCAGGCAGTTTAAATGTCTTGTCCCAAAACTGATTTTATCCACTTTTATCCAGGAGTTACTCTGGCTGCACTTCTTATATATGCATCTGTCTTCTTCAGATACACAAATTATACTGTCTAGACTTGATCAGATATCCCATGATTTACTAAAGAATCCACTGACTCAACAGAGGTTAAAACTCTTCCTGACAGAGTCCAGAATGCATCTCCAGTTCCATGAGTATAGTTAAGACAAATTAAGGACTTCAGCCAGCCAAGGCCAATGTTAGCTTCCTCACTAAGTGCTTTTTGGGAAGTGAGATAGAAACAAGGGTTTTAATCACTTTTTCCGTAGGAGTCTTGTTTAGTCCGCAGCTCTGCAGCTTTATCCTGATCTGCACCACAGCTGGAATGTTTACACCTGAACCTGGTACTTTACCTCCTCATCCCAGAGCTGGACATGACTTCCTGATGTGACTTTGACTCATCACAATAGACTTGCTGAATTATCTACTTGCCTCAGACTGGCCCTGAAACCTCTTTCTAGACTTAAGTCTGACCCTGACTTTCCTTGTTCAGCATGCTGACACCTTGCAGGTGAGCCAACTACTCCAGCTGCCTTGCTGCTGTCCTTGCTTCCTTTGGGGCACAGCCTTCCCTGTAAGACCCTGCCGTGCCCCTCCCTACAGTGACAGAATAACATGTTCTGCTGTGGACTGTGTGAGGACATTTTTGTCCACATGAATCTGTGAGCTATTACCTTTGATAGAAACTTCAGATGGAAGTGGTTCAACACAACTTCTTAACTAAGACCAGGCTTTGGCTCTCCATCTTTGTGGTTTCAGTGTGTTTGAAATGACTGCTTCTCAATGCTTTTTCTATAACCACAAGTAGTGCTGTGTTCCCCATCCCATCCTCTAAACACCAACTGGGGCTCGGTCCCTAAATGTCTGTGCATCTGGACCCCAGTTCCTTCATCAAGGGAGCCTTACTCCCTGTCAGATGCAAGTGTCAGACAAACACATGCCCTGTACCTTTTGGTATGAAAATATGTGTTATTCCTGGTAGTACAGCAACTGGCATTAAGTTTATCCCAGTTTTCCATATTTTAACATTTTGAACAGACAAAAGAGAGATGTTACAGGACATGTTCACAGGAAGATGTTAGTCTAGATTTGCATCTAACCTCAGAGATGTACCCAATGCTATTCATGTTAGCCTGAGGACAGCATGGCACAGGAGTAGAGAGAAGTACAATGACACAGTAGGGAATAGCATAGATTAAAATAGCAAATGAGGGAAGAATTTTCAAAAATTATGGAACTAGCAAAATACCTAAAAATAAGAATGCTAGAAATATAAGCCATTTTCATGAAGGAAAATTATATTACCCAGAAAAGCTTGATAATCATTACCACCAATATCTGGAAGAGCTGCAAGGGGACAGTTTAATAATTTATTATTACAAAGCAGAGTTCAGCTTCTCAGTCTTCTCTGCAGTGAGTGCTAGTGTGCTTCATCAAGTTCAAGGATGAAGGACGTGATTGTAATTTCAGACTTTACATAAAGTCCTCTAGTAACATCTCTTTCTAATTACACTGTTTATAAAATATAAAAAAAAAAGTTTAAAATAACTCTGCTTTTGACTATCTGTGCACACTTAAGAGACAGTAAAATGAAATTTTAAAAATGTATGTACATAAGAAGGCTAAATAGGAAGAGATAGTATTATATCCTACCCTAAAATAGCTCCATCATAGTTCCTAACAATTGCTACAGAAAAATCTGTATTTTCCCACCTTTTATTCCTTCTCTATTCTAACAATATTTCCCAAAATTTCTCTGTCCTACATTTTTCCCTAAAGCAGCTATATGGAGCCGAGGCCAAGATCTGTGCTTCTATTCCTGCTCTGCTACGTACACTTAAATGCATGCCTATAAATGAGTGAAGAAATCAACTTATTCAGGGATCATATCCATGCTGCCAATTCAGAGTTCAAATAAAGTCACTGATTAATTCTGATTTTCTACCCTGACTTCTAGAGAAAGACTACAATTTCCTGCTGCAAACCATTTTATGGGGCCTTAGATACATCTATGAACATTTCTCAGAGGAATTCTCTTTGTTTCCAGTAGTTCTTCTTCTTCAAATTAAATATATCTTAAAGAGATTTGCAGGCCTCAGCTGTATAAGCAGCTAAAAGTTCTACTTTATATTTGTATTTAGACAATTCTTACTTAAATTACTTTCTGATGGAAATTCAGCCTCATGGCTCTCAAGGAAATTTCAATTTTAAGAAATCATGTTTCTTGGTTCATTAAAGTTGAGCAGGAAGGACTTTCCACTGATATGATTTTATTTTTTTTCCTCAAGAAGTTATATAAATTACTAGGGGATGGTTTGGACTAGAGGTCCCTAGAGGATTCTCTTGCCAAAGAGCAACTCCTCAAGGACATCACATTAGAACTGCCTACCTGTGTGCAACATATCTGTCACTTTTAATGATAGGGGATCACAAAAAGGCATTATGCCAGTCATATATTTCTTGAAAACACTTGCATACTGTGTGCATCACCAGGTTTTATAGCATACATTCAGGACATTGCAATTCCTTTCCTGACTGCCGATAGCTTTACATCTGCTGCTGGACTGGGGAGAGCCTAAGCATGGGAGAAACTTGGCCTTAGGCCATCTCAGGATCCTCAAACCTTTGCAGGCAATTAAAAAGGAAACAACATGTATATTGCTTATCCATACAGCATAGGAAGGAAGTTGCAGTTAAATGCAACATCTTCTGCTCTCAAGTAGCATGCAGTACCATTTAAAATCTGATTTAGAATGGCAGATTCCTTTTGTCTTCCAAAGGCGAAAAAAAATTATGAACAAAAGATATGTGTAGTCTGAGTATAATTACCAGGACATAAGCTATGTATTTTTTCTGGATGGTTCTTCAAAACAAAGCTTAAAAATGAAAAAAAGCTGAAATGGTAGGAATAGCTCTTTGAAGATTACTTTTACATATGCCTCAGAAAAATATAGAATGGAAGATAAATAAAAATAACTCACTGCAACACAGTATAAAATCTGACACTTCAAAACAGTAGGTTCTTTTATCCCCAGGGAGATAAACAGAAGAGTTGAAAACTACATTAAGGATACTTTATGGTATAGTCTTAACATCTAGGAAAGAAGTCTGGCTGTCTGCCACCACCTTCTGAATTAAACAAGCAACTTAGAGCAAGAAAATTCATGCTTATTCAGCAGCATTTTAGGGATGTTCTTCTTTAATATTTTAGCTTGCAATGAAAGTTTTCTTCAAGATGTTAATAAAGTCAGATGTGATTTTAAAACTTTTGAGTAAAAAACAAAACTGATGTATAGTTTCTTTTTAGTTTAGACTAGTTTCTTATTTCCTATGTACCACATCTTGTCTCTCAGGTTCTACCTTTCAGGTTTTGAATGTGAATTCCAAACACATTTCAGCCTCAAATTTCTACAAATTTTATGAAAATTCTCATATGGTGACTGGATGAGAGATGCATAAAATATTTCCTTTGAGGTAAAGGCTTCAGCATGATTGTACTGCACTACTATTCTTGTTATTCTTGTTGTTATTCTTTTGGTTATTATTCTTGTTGTTGTATAATAATAAATGCATGAGCATATGCAAAAGAAAGATGTTATAATCTCCACAGCAACTGAAAATATTAAAGCTTCTCCAGTGTAGGTGAATGCAAATAGAAAGCACAGGATCAATTAGACAAAAGTTAACAATTTGCATTGCTCATGAAAAGACTTGCATATATGTAAAGTTCCTTAGACCTACATTTTCAGGTTTTTTCAATTTTTATAATGAGATTTGTAAATCAATGCAGAAGCAAGAAGGTAAAGTGGAGGTTTTGTCTTCATATAAGTTACACAACTGTTGGCTCTGTAGAATAGAATAATTTAAAAAACCTTTAAATGAGCTGGCCCAGGTGCCACAACTTGTGTAGACACAGGGTCTCACACACTGTGGGTTTACTTGCTCTCATTCCCTCTGTTTGTCACTGTAAATTAGGAGTCATGTTAAAAACTGAATGAGTATAAAATTTGTATGTAAACAACAAACACAAACACATCTACCATGATCCATGAAGATTTTTAGAGCCTTTGAAACGGCTACCATCCAAAGAAAATTTACAAGCAAGGTAACCCAGGCCTTTTATCCTCATTCCCTAACATAAGGTTTTATCCAGTTATGACAAAGGACACAAGCACTCTCACTAATTTGCTCTTCCATGTTATAAATAAAGCATGTGAGATAATATTAAATGATTGCTTCCACTATGTTAGCATTCTTGTATGAATGAGAGGCTGATTACTGTTGATGCCTATAATTACCTAAAGAAGGAAAAGTATGTAATATGCCTTTCTTGTACAAATACTATACTCCACACCCTAATGGTGTAATGGATGTCTGTAAGAAAGTCTGGTTATTTAAAACATCTTTTTTCTTTTGTTGTTTCTATCTTTTTCTCTTTCTGGTGTGTGTTCTGGATAGCTGTCCATTTTATCCATCTGCAGGTGTTTTTTTAAATGGGTTTATTGCTATTGCAAGGACAGAGCTGAGTGGGCTGCAGCATAATTGCAGATGGGAAGCACACTGTGAAAAAGCTGATGTTTTAAATGTCAAGTCAATTTTTAAGGGGAAAATGGCCCAGAAAAAATATAGATCTATGATTTAGGGGCACTATTTTTAAACAGCTGATTGCTGATAACTGAAATAATGTTCTAACTTCAAGCAATTATGAAGTAATCCTATGATTTTGAAATTTAAATTGGTACCTTTTAAGGAAGAGTCAACTTTTCTTTTTAATATTGCCAGATGACTGACTTAAGAAACTATGAAAAGTATTTTAGTATATAATTTTAACAGAATTATATTTTATTTAATTCCATTAAACCTTGTAAAAAGCTTTATTTACTTTCTTCATACTTACATACTAATTTAAATTACTTTGTTCTATTTTGTAAGAATGTTAAAGTTGAATTTGAGCTGTAAACAGATAAAAACAGGTAAATTCTTAACACAGTTTTAAGTTTTTCCACCTGTGTTAGTTAAATGTAATGATTGTTTTCCCCACTGCATACACTAACTTTTTTGTATCTTTTTGTCAAGTTTTCCAAGATTTTTTTTAACTGGACCTTATTTACCATGTATTATCCAAAACTGTACTTCATATAAAAGAAATTAATTTGTAGTGTGTTGCATCCTGGGTTTGGGTTCAGATTAGGGGTTCTGATCTTTGTTAAGTTTGCCGGTTCTGTGCATCCCCCAGGTTTCCCCCCAACCCCCCGCAGTATGCAGTAGCTAGCTCTAGGCTGCCTGCTATTGGAGTTTCCCCCTGTCACTTTTGTAACCGCTCCCTGCCAACTCTTGAGAATTCTGCGCACGTCACCCCATTCCCACGATCCCACTGGCTCCAAAGCCCCGTATCCGCCCCCGTCGTGTTCCCATTGGTCGTTGTGGCACACATCACCACCATGGCGTCTGTGTTCATTGGGCGAGGATGGTTCCTGTTCTCCCTGTCCCACCCCTATATCATCCCACTCCCCCGCAGCCTCGGGGCCAGATTCATCCAAGCGAGGTGGGGAGCGGGCTGCGGCTTCTCCATCGCGCTCGCGGCCAATAAAGCATCCAGCCGCCACGCGGATGGATTTGGACGAATTCCCTGCCTTTTCGTTTCTTCCCTCACGCTGACAGCAATGTGCAGTCAGCCCACCCCGGGGTGCAGCAGCAGAAGCGCCCAGAAGTAGCGGCAAGCACCGACCCCGACGAGAAGCCGAGGCGCCCAAGCCGGGCGCTCGGGAGCTGACCAGGGCCAGGAAAAGTAACGAACAACCACTTTAGTGTTTTTATAAAAATCTTTTTAAAAACTACTATTATAATATCAAAACACTTCCTAGATGTACAAATGCATTTCCACAAAGACCCTTGAAATTAGGTGGCACTATTTTTTCCATTTCTTGTGTTTTTAAGTAGAGATATAAACCAAAATTAAGAAAAAAATAGTTAGTTTTGTTTGTCAAGCATGAAAAAGAATGAACTTGGTTTTTATCTCTCTAAGCATTTTAATACATTAAGATACATTCAAAGCACAAGTTCAATTAGTTTAAAATGAAATGAAAGAACCAAGAAATTCTGAAAATATGGCTTCAAGTTGCTTCCCTATGGTAAATGAAAAGCATTGCAAATATTGTCACACAGAACTTTGTCCAGAAGAGAATTACAAGACAGGAAAATAATGTATATCTCCTAGTTTTGTTTTTTCTTACTTTAATCCGAACAACTTTACATCATTTTCTCTTTGATTTCAACATAAATGCTAAAATTTCTGCAACCATAATCACTGAATGTAGCAGGGACCCTAAGATTCTAGTCAGGTCTTAAGTATCACTCTGCATGTGTACAAGCAGGTGAATTTGTACTATAGAACTTTTTTTAAATTCTGAAAATCCTGTATTTCACCTCTCTGATTTTTTTGTTTTAATTATATGGTAAAATTCACATTATAATTATTGAATTGCAAGATTTATTTATGGAAGTAGTTGTTGCTCCTGATTTCTATGTAAATACATTTAAGATAGCAATATTTGAAACCATCTGTGGTTTCTAGACTTCATGTCTCTGACTTTAGACAAGTTGGATGTACACACAGGCTCCGTTTATGCATATTTATGCAGTGTAAGTCACTGATAATAGAGCAGGAGTGGCAGAAGAATCCAATGTGCCATTGTCAACTTCCTTGCTTGGGTTTGCTCTCCACTCCAGGTTGTCAGGAGCCATGAAGCCCCCCTGGGGGCAGGCAGGGCAAGCTTGTGGAGGATCTGGAAAGCAGCATACTACTTCATTCTGCATCAGAAACTCCAGACTGGCAGCTGGGATGGATCTCCCAATGGGTTGGAATGGAAAAATTCCTCTTGCATGGAACAATTTCTCCTGTACCTTCTTTTCTTGTTTAAGAAGTTTCTCAATGTCTGCATTTATGCAGCAGAAGTTGTTTTCAGCCCTGGGCAGATGTTTTAGGTTCAGCTAAATAGCAGTTTTAAACACAGGATACCAAGTTTGCAAACTGCAAAAGATTGGCTGGTCAGAAGCAGAAAACAGAGGTTGCACATGTTCTTAGAGCTGCTTTTGAAATAATGATAACACATACAAATAAGTTAGAGGAAATCTAGCTTATGTCCATGCATTCTGGAATATTTAGGGGAATTAAAATATATACAATTAAAATCAGGAACAATTTAATAACATTTAGTAGCTAAGTAGCAATTTCCTTTCCAAGTATCCCAAAGCATATTATGTATTTCTGTCTAGTAATGAAATCCTAGTATTTGTTAGATGAAATGTAGCATCTGATCTGCCACAGCCCAATAAACCAGTTTGCACAAAAAGAAATGGAGAAACATTTCTTCCTTTGCAAGGTCAAAAGTTTGCAATTGTAGAATATAACAAGAAAATGTAAATTGGGATCTGGCCAGAACTAGAGCATAACCATTTCTTTTCTACTGAAAAATTTCATAGAATCTTTTTCCTGGCTAGGAGTGGTCTCAGTGTATTACCCTCAGTGCCCATTTGAATGACGTACTTAGAATGACAAATGTCTAAACAATGCCTTGCAATAGGTAGAATATGATTTTTCTTTCTTTTAATGCAGGTATCAAAAATATCACAAAAGTACTTAATTTCCTTTCATTTTATATCACATTTTTTTATGTACAATGAGGAAACACTGTCTACAGATTCCTTGTGTTTCACTGATTCCTTTTAAAGTTATGTATGTCTTTTGCAAGTGCTTTCATTTCAGAACCAAGATTTTCTTTGAAAACTGATGTATTTCTAAACAGTCTGTCTCAAAATAATTTGAAACTGTGCAAAGTAATTCTAAAGGATATAACTTTACAGCCATTGCAAAAGAATTCATTGATTTCTCAGTTTTAAAAATCCTTTTTTATATTTATCCTTTTGTAAGGATATGTCATTTGAAGTACATTATCTCAGAACGGTTTTCATCCATCCTTCACCATTTTGAACTGGTAGAAGTTTAACAAATTATTTTGAAAATTAGGGAATTATTTCTGGCTTCTCTACTGCTGTTATGAGATAGATAGTATTCAAAATATCATATTCTATTACACTCCAGTTTTGAAGCTCATTTCTTTAAACTTGGTATTTGAAAAAAGTAACAAACTGCATATTTTACAGTGTGCTTTGACAATACATGGCACTGACATAGAATACCATCACATTTCAAATGGTTTTTTGTTTCATTTTTTATGATTATCAGTAAATACTGCAAAGTTGCATACTACCATTTCCTATGTAAAACATGTGAACAATTACTATTTCTGGGAGGAACTCACAAATAAACTAGAAACCTATTTCACATAAGCTATAAGATTTAGACTTATGTAAGAGGACAAATACATTTTGTCCAGAATCTTTTTCAAACTCCACTTCTTCTTTTGGCCTAGTTTGAATTTAATTAAAAAAAAAAAAAAAGTGCTACCAATGTCATGGGAAAAGGAAAAACACAACAAAACCAAAGCACTCTCATTCTTCAGTGACTAGTTTTTGTTTTTACTGATGTAGTTAGGGAAGAACACCATAATATTTCCAGCAGCTGAATGTTCTGCAAGCCTAAAGGTCTTTCCTCCATGACCCCTACAGCAGCTGAAGAAAAGGAACAGCTATGAGGCACTGGTACTCAAAAATTCACAGCCAAATTTGTTTCTAAGGAAACTGTACTAAATAAAGTTTGACACTCTTTCATCAGGGCTACTGTATCAGTCTGTCCTGGGGAGACAAATTTAGTTTCATATTTTTCATTCCATCAGGATGGTAATAGCAGCAGTTTAGAGTCATTTTAACATCCTCTCTATGTCACTTTTCACTGAGTTCTTAAAACTGCTTTGGAGATTATTTTTTTCTTTGTCTACTGGTGGTTAATTTCCTTTAATCCCAAATCTTTCAACCCCTGAAACACGTCAGATGTACAGAATTAGACTCTCTTTCTAAATTACTCTTCACACCTTCATATTCTGTCACTCTGTATATTTCACAAAAATAGGTTCTCTTCCAGAAGTATACATTTCCACATTTCACACCCTTTATATATATGAAAGTGCTCAGAGCCTAACCTTTCTACAAGTATAATTTCAGTGCACAAGGTATTGACACAATGGGTTCAGTTCATTTGCTCCTTGCTGACTCCTTGTTGACAGGAAGTCAACATCCATTTGAAATGTTTTAGGATATCCTGCCTGATGTCCATCTATAAGTCCAGAGTGGCACATATCTCCTGTAGGCTCTTTGGCAGATATGTCAGCCACATTTAAATCTCTCAGGTCATCTCAGATGGCACTAGACACCTTTGTTTACATGGCAGAATCAAACACTGCACTTCAGCACATAATTTTTTTGTGGGACCTGGATGACTGTTTAAAGTTAAACACAGCTTCAGGGCACCTCTGAATATGGAAGGTATCCCTGCACTGCTGGAGTCTGTTCAGTAAAACTCCTGATTTGTTCTCACACAAATGGTAAAGTGAGTCCCAAAATAGCCACTTTTTCCGGGTAATACACCAAACATTGTTCTCCTAAATCTACAATGCAGCAACAAAATATACAAACCACAGGTCAGAAAAAGCATTCAAAAATAAGAAATGAGATTGCATGATCTCTAAACATGCAATGAGATTGCATGTTTCTCTAAACAGGAATGCACTACGCAGAAATGCTGATTGGTTTTGTTCATTACAAAATGACAGTATAAGTAAGTAGATAGGTATTCTGCTTTTAAAAGTTCTCTCATTTTCTGCAATTGCTTAGAGGGTGGTGTTCTCTATTGTTTTTCTTTTGGCGCCTTTGTTGGGCTTTTCTTGGTTGTTTTTTTTTTTTTTGTTTGGTTTTTTTTTTGGTTTGGTTTGGCTTGGCTTGGGTTTTTTTGGTTTTTTTTGTTTGTTTTTGGTTTTTTTTGTTTGTTTGTTTTTGTTTTGTTTTGTTTTGTTTTGTTTTGTTTTGTTTTGTTTTGTTTTGTTTTAATTCATTGCTTTACTGCCCTGATGGTGGAGCAGGCTTGCTCCAAACTGGGAAAAAACCTTCAAGTGTATTTCACTCACACTTTGTCTCCAAATAATTATTTATTCCTGTACACATGTTGGTCTCACTTTGTAGTGCAGGAAATGTCAATAATTTTCAGTGAGAATGGGGTGATACTGCTTCGGAATTTCTAACTTTGCTAATGCAGACTTGTAAAGGTCTACACATGAGCAGCAGCACTAAGTACTTGGTAGGCTGATGACCTAAATATATTTGATTTACACCAGCAGTTAGAAACTCCTGCTCCTTTGTTCTCCAGAAAAAAGTTTCAAGGAGTGCCTGTTGACATTTTCACCAAGCAGTCCTAATAAGTCAGAAACAGAGGAGAAAATTAAATGAAAATATAAGAAAAAAAGAAAGAGAGAATATTTTCCTCTGTAGATAATTTACAAAAAGTGCATGTTTAGGCTTCCTGGAAGGTTAGCTCAGACAATAAAAAGATAAGGCCTTGCAGAAACTGATTCTTGTCTAAACAATTTTAGATTGGCAGAATATTTATATAGAACTTTAAGTCATGCTATATTTTAAATGGGAAAACTGAAGCTTAAAAATTAAAATCAGAGTCCAGCTTTACCAAATGAATCAGTAGTAGAATCTTCCTGACTCTGCCCTGCAGTAAGGAAGCAGTGAGTGACAGGCTGTTTGGTACTTTGCTGCCGGCCAGAACTGAACCATGACATAGAACAGCAGGTACTTTCTATAGCTATACATATAAATTATAGCGCTTGCTCTCTCTCTCTCTCTCTACATATAGAACTATATATACATATAGAACTGCTGGAATTTCAGTGCAGTTTTGCTTATACGATGTCCTACAGTAGCCTGTATAGCATGTTTTGTTTGTTCCTCCAAATGAGAAAGTCTCAGAATTTTAGTGCAGTAATTTGATATTTCATCATTTCTAGGAGATTTAACTGTTCTGAAGTGCAGACAAAAGCTTTCTATTCATTTGCCGTTTTGGCACAATTTTATGGTATTTTTAATATTTGCAGTAGGCTACATCAGACAAATCACTGTGCTTGTCTAATTATCACCTTTAGGATTTTAATTTTGCTTTCCCCAGATGTCTTAGGAAAACTGTTTAGCTTATTAAGGACTGCAGTAAGAGCTTCACAGACTTCATCTTTACAAAAAAGAAAAAAGATGTGAAGCATTTATTTATTATGTTATTCTCAAAAATCAAAAGCAACCACTGATTTAAAATTATTACAGTTTTTTTTTCTCAGATTCCTACTCTGACATGTGCCTGTAATACCATTATTAATTACACATATGATTAGTACATCATTTTATTAGAATTCCTGTTTGCTTGTCTCCATTTCACTGCTTCCTTCCTTTATCTCCATTTCATAAAACATTCTCCTGGAGTTTTTTTCTTTCTACTACATCTTATTTAGAAACTCTTTTTTTCCCATTTTCTCTATTTACTTATATGCTTGTCTTCTTCTTATCAGTTGGGATCTATTTTTCTTATTGTCTCCCACAGGATTTGCACTGGAACAGAGGAAAGGTTTGAGGAGGAAGGAATGACAGAGAGAAACTACCATGAACTGACCATAATCTCCTCTTCCTGCACCACCTGATTCCTTGCTGTAAAGACCATCAGGGCAGTGGCAACAGTAAGGGAGGACAGGAGACTGGGGTGAAGGACTGAAGATGAGACTGTGAAAAGGGAGTCAACAGGAGAAGACTTAATGTTCATCTTTTTGTTCCCCACTACTCGCATCTAGAACTAAATATATATGTTAATTGATAATAAATATAGTCAATTTTCCTGTAGCCAATTCTGTTTTTCCTGCAATGCTAAGTTGTGAGAGATTTCCCCATCTTTGTCCCAACCCCTGAGATTCCTGCTCTTCCTGTTTTCTCCATTATTACTGTCTTCTTTCCCAGAGGTTGATGGAGGGCAGCAGGGTGGAATCTTGGCTGTTAGTCAAGACTAAGCAACCACACCAATTCAGATCAAGGTGTGCATAAGGTTTTTTTGCACCCTGCAGAAGAAATCATACTAAAACTTCATCTCACTTAAAATCTTCAAAGCTCAAGGGTTATCCTTTACTATCTCTAAAAAAAGCTGGTGGAAGTACCTCTACTCTAAATGTTTGACCTTAAACCAAATAGGAACTGATCAAAATTCAAAATTTTATTTATTTCAACTTCTTATCCTTTTTCTCCTTTCTGCCTTCAACCTTTTCTGCCACAGTCCCTTAGCTTTTTTCTCCAGCTCTCTTTCCTCATTTTCCCGTGTCTTCAGTGCCATAAAGGAATTAAATTGTACCCTCATGTATTATCTTTGTCAATACTTTAATCATATGTGCAATAAATTGCATTTTTTAACAATGTGTGTCACTAAATCTCCATTAGGGTTACAGTATCTATGATATTATGGAGCAACTAAGATCTGGTCCAGAATTCCTCGTGGTACTTAATGGAGTCATTCTCTTTTTATGTAATCAACTGATAAATTAAATTACTATGTTCAGACTGAGGGCCTCTGAATAATAAATACCCACTGGTTTTGGGTTTTTTTTATTATCTCATTCTGCAATTTAATAAAATCAATGTTATTGGTCTTGTCATGTCTAGGTTATCGTGGCTAACTTAAGGTATAGCTCTTTAGACATTTTTTTTAAGTAATAACGAAAAATGAAAACCAACCTTTGCTGATGACCATAGAAGAATTTTTCCTTCCATTTTTTTCCTTGTGATATATGCTGCAACATATGAACTTATTCATTTCTACTATAGTAAACACAAGAGAATGTAACATATATTTACATAGAACATCAGATGTTCTCTTACAGATTTCAGAAACAGATGACATTTTATTGTCAAATTACCTGAATTGAATGAAATTACCTGAATTGGCAATGTCATTGCACGAACAGTATTGTTTGAGCATGCATTGGCATAATGTACTGGCAATTCTCAGAACAGCAGTTTTCATAAACCCCAATTAGAGATGACAATGCCAAATAATCATAAATCTTGATGAAGATTGGAAGACAATGATTTGTGTTCTAACAGCAGTATGACAAAAAAACTACAATTAGTATTCATTGAATTCCATGAAAATGAGCCAGAAATCTTTTGAAGAGCAATAAATCTATACAGAGGTGCCTGTCTCAGAAGATTTGAAAGAAACACAGGGTCCTACAAAATGAAATTTGTCATGAATCCATCAAAGGAACATTTTCTGGGCCTGTAATTATTAAGGATAGATTCTTGTCATAAAGATACATTTCAATCATTTTTCTTTGCTCTTTCATGATCTTTGGTTTTCATCGTGTTATGTTCGTAACATGAATTTGTTTAGTCCTGAGATCTCGCTATAGAAAAATGCAAGCAGATACCTCTAAGGAATAATAAACTGAAACACAGTTGGCATAAACACATTTGGTACTGACACCCAAATGAGTAGTGCGTGGGCAGCAGTTTAAACACCAGCTTGCAAAGCAAAATGGCAGTATAACAGAGCAGGAAGGTGATCATCTTTCTCCATATGGCTCTGCTGAGACCACACATACGTCCCTGAATGGTGAAATTTCCTGGGTGTTTCAGTATGGGGGTGATACTGCCTAAATGTGTCTCTATTCTCAAACATATTCATTGATATAACAGCAGGTATTCTGGAACCTTTAATGAGATAGGCTCTTTATTTCTGTCACTGACATTCCACAGTACTATCCTTGTTCTTATGTTTCTGATCACTTTTAATATTCTACTGAAGAATATATAATGAACATGTATCAAAACAGTTCAAGCATTTTTTTCTTTTAGAAATTAATGAATTATTTTAGGAAATATATTTTTAATTAAAATAAGAACTAAAATTTAAACAGAATTCATATAAAGCTTTTCACAAAACAAGTCTCTCTATACTTTGTCCAGCGTGAAAACATAAAGGTTCCACTTCTATCAATATTTTTCTCTAAGCACTATACTTTCCAAAATAAGAGAAAATTAGGGAGAGTAATTTGCCTATAGCATTCTTTACTTTCGGAGTTCCAGAGCTGGATTTGGTATGTATGTAAATAATTTTGAAGTTTTTTGACCTAACTACAGTTGCTGTAAATTTTCTTCCTAATGTAAGGTAATTAAAATGGAAGAGTGAACTAAGCCCTGTTCTGTTCTTTTCTATTCTGATCTACTTATATTCTATCCTAGTCTAATTTAGTTTCTATTCTTTTCTCAGGCCAAGAGTATGTATGGTCACCACTTTAGAATCTTACCAACTCCTTGATGACTTGTTATGTCAGGGTGCTTTGTACCATGAGAACAAAATAAGAAGCCACACTTCTAGGTATCCTTAGATTATAATGAGTGCATTATTATAGATAATTAAAGTAATAGTGTTGATATTATACCATTATCTAAACAACTAGTGAAATAAAACAGGCTTCTGTATTTTAGCTTTTACTTGAAATAGTTTAACTAGAATCTAGTCACTTAACCAGGTGGAATGGATCCAGGAAGTATAATTTCCTATTGTGTTTGGACATATTTTAGTCTGGCACTCATTTCATCATTCATTCCTGCTCTTATTGGTACTTCACATTATTACTAATAATTAATAGATTTAGAATGGTTTGGGGGGTTTTTTTGGCCTCTTTTTTTTTTTTTTTTTTTTGGTGAGGAATATTTACTTTTAGAAATAAATGTATAAAATATTTTTTTCTTTTCTAATAGTAATTTTCTTTTCTACTAGTAAGTAAATCATCATCATGATAATTTATCATCAAAATCTCATAATTAGCCTTATCCTTATTAACCTATTATTAAGAAATAAATTGAAAGTTGATGTAACCTTCTTAAATGTTGGTAGAAAATATAAAAATAAAAAATGCTGTTAGGAAATGGAACACATTGATAGCACCTATCTCAACCATCTAGTGTTGTGCAAATCTACTATGTGGATGAAGTAATGCCAGCATGTAGCTTGGAGTACATTGACTGAGGACACAAATGTATGTAAGTTAATCCTGTACTTGATCAGTCAATATCAAGATCCAAAGAAAAACTCTCCAAAGACTTAGGGCATGCAAATAACTTGTCCAACTTTTATGAAAATTTTATTGGAAGGGAAGTACTAAATTAGAAAATATAGTGCAAACGACATAATTTGACAAGGGTGTAAGCAAGTGGTAGCAAGTTTCCACCATTTAGTACCCTTTGGACTAGACCAGATCATCATCTAATTACCAAGTATAAAGTTCAATGCATTTGGGAAGAGAATGACATTGTAGAAACACTGAAGTACCACATAATACAGAAGTTCAAATTTATGACTAAGATATTTTTTGGTTATGCCAGAGGTTTTTCTACAGCTGCCCTGACACAGAGGCACAAGTGCACACAAGGTCAATGTTGTAGTACAAAAATCCCTGAAAGAACAATTTCAGTTTTATAATGTCACCATGCAGGGCAAGAAGATGCTAGCTATTTGTAAAATTTCGTTGACCCATGCAATATGGAAAGAGCTCTAAATCTCTATATGGCAAGTAAAAGCTGTGTTTGGGGTGAGGTAGAAAGGTAGAATCATGTGCACCACCAGCTTTGTAACACATTGGTCATGCTTGTGAGTCTGCTTAATACCAAAACACAGTTACACAAACACACACCCACAATTAATTTAGCTCAGCTATGAGTGACCCAGGCAAGTGCTGAAACCTGCACTGCCATATCAATGCAAGTTTATGGATTTCTGTTGGCAAGTCAAAATCATACATAACAAGTTAAACACAGAACAGTATTTTAGCAAGACAGAGAATAATCAAATAGATTCTTCACTGAGACTGTAGGCCAATCACTGGAATAGGCTTTCCAGGGAAGTTCAAGCAGTGTGTGGACTACATATATACTTTGTCATATGATTTAATTTTAAGTAGTCCTGCACTGAGCAGGGAGTTCCTTGATGATGCTAATGAGTCACCTCCAACTTGAGATATTCTATAAATCTATGAAAATAATTTTATTTAGAAAATTGGGAATTTTTACTGTTCTATTTAATATTTTAAGCTCTTCATTGGGAAGTAAATCTTTCAGGTATTCAGACACCAGCTAGAGCAGATAATTTTTAAATAACACTATCTGGCATCATTCTTCTTCTTTTGTCTCCTATGAAGTAAAGCTGAGCACCTCTTCCTTTGTATACTAACATCCTGTTCCTCTTCTTTCTGCTTAGGCTTGCTCAGACCATTTTCTTTTTGACAGAATATTGTTTTTCCTTACATAACATTTCACATTAGAAGCTCTTTAGCTTTGCTCCCTATCATTTGTCTTTTTGCTCATTCGGAAATGATATTTACTACAGTTGGTTGTAGTGGGTTTACATGATTTTTGAAAGCGCAGCAATAGCAAGACTATCTACACTTAGATAAAAATTTAACAAGTAGCAACAAAACTAAGTTGTTGGTTGTTGTCAGTATCTCCTTTATGGCATATATTGTACCTACAATGTGCTTACCTGAGGATTAGAGGCAGGCAAGCAAAAAAATTAATTTGAAATATTATCCATGGTTGTTTTAAATTATGATGCAGTGATTACAATATTGGGCAAACAGCCAAAACACTATATTCCCTTCCTTGGTCAGGTATTTTATGATAAATGTATTCCAGTTAATTCAATATAATTTTTCCCTATAAATCTGGGGGTTTATGTCTCCACTACCAGTAAGTGCAGCAACATCAAAGATGTCTAATCTTTAATTTGGTCATTGTTGCAAGACAAGTAAACTAAATTATCTAGAACTGATTGGAGGGATCTCTACATTGCATAAATTACAGGAATATTAAAAAAAAGATTACTTTTCTTTCTTATCTGTTCTATGTCATTCTTTTTAAAACTATTATTATTTTATCATGCATATACAGTTTTGGGTAGGACTGATATCTTCTGCATTAGTAGAAATAATAAGTAACAACAGAACAGAAAAGATCCAAAAATTTGCTGGTGGTTTTCATCATTTTGAAGGCCAGATACACTTTGTAAGACATACAATTTCATCCAGTGATTTCCATGGTGTTTCTAAGATTTATAGCCTGACTTCAAGCACTTCATATAGTACTTTTTAAAAGAGACACATACTTTGAATTAAACATTTTGAGTAAGACCAAGCCCGTCATACAAGATTTGTTCCATCTACTAATTCTGTGTGCTAAAAAGTTCAACTTTATTTGGTAAATCTGTCTAACTATAGTTCTTAAACTGTGGATTTTTGTCTGTTACACTTATGTATCACCATAATGTGAATGTGATTAAACATTATTAAATTCCTGCTAATTAATTAAATAAATTAAATGAATTAAATTAATTAAATTAATTAAATTAAATTAATTAAATAAATTAAATATCTCAAGCTTCCCAGAATTCATGTGTTTGAGTAATTCCTTTTTTTTCTTACATCCCCCAGTTTTCCATATTCTCTATGAAGTCTGGGACACAATATGCTATTCTATTAATGGCCTTACTACTGAATTGCGGTGAAAAATCAAGACCCCACAATTCTTATAAAGTTTTGTAGGGAAGGTATGCTTATTTCAGCACTGGATGTATGTGAGGGATTTTTTTCCCTTAAAAAGGACATGCATGCCCCTGAAAACGCCTGATCCTTTCTTATTACTCTAGCTAATTTACATATTCATAGAATTTCACAATAGGTTCATGCATATTCATTCTTCTGATTTCATTACAGCTAGTTACACTTGTACTCAGTTTTTGTCAGAAAGTACAGAGAGAACTCCTGGGTCACTCTGCACTGTCTGTTTCAAGGTCTGAAGAGTCTTTCTTATCTCTTATCTCTTTAGCTTGGAAATTTGCATTCTTTCTCCTCAGCTGGGGCAGTTTTGCTAGTGCTGCAGTTACTAGACTAAACAGCATATTTTACTTATATTAGCAAGCTCAAAGCAGCACATTTCACCTAAATCCAAATGGATTTTTATCTTGTTAAATTTTTACTCTATCTCATTACAATGAACAAAGCAGAGGTTTTACTATTTAACATAATCATAAATGTTACTAATTTCCTGGTTTATTTACTATTTTCCTGTTCAGATTTTAAAGTATCTCAAAATTTCATCACGGTATTGAAGTGAAAACTCACATTCAGTTATTGGTCTCCTTGATACAGCTTGCCATTCCATGATCTCATCCTTTTTTTTTTTTCATTCTTTAATCCCAGAGCAATTTGTCTTTTTTCCAGTTATTTCAGTTTATTGGATGGTGCTGATTGTTCTACTAGCCCTTAATGATTGATCTGTTCACATTGTAATGCCTCATTTCCTTACTTACTCAGCAAGATAAACAACTCCTTAATATATAGGTAGGGTTAGTTCCTGTCCAGGTGAAGGAACAGGATGCTCTCTCAGTTCTGAAGATGGTGGTTTTGGAATATACTGACAGACAATGGAGATGTTGTTTACTCTGGAACTGAAGACTATTAGCCCACAGATATTCTCCTTCGGATACATGCAGGTATAAATGACCCTAAAATATTGAAGGCAAGCATGGAATTAGACATTTTCAATTTTATGTCATCTCTCCTACAGCTATATTTTAAATTTTTTTCTCTTCAAAGATTACATTAGCCAAAAAAAATTACTAGATATTTTTTAATAGCAAAACTCTTATTGTATTCACAAGCTGATGTGGAAGCATCATCCTTATGAAGTATTTATGGATATGTTTTATTTATAGAATGCTCTGACAGTTATATCATGCAGAGCACTGAAAAAATGACAAGGAATTTTTATATTTTATAAAAATATAGCCCTTAAGAAAAAGTCATTATGCCTTTCTAAAATTGATAAAGTACACAATAAACTCTAGCACCTGCTCATTTTCATAAAGAAATATCAATTCATCTCGATATTATCTATTTGTACAAGTGAGAAATATGCATGTGAAGGACACAAGACAATCCTAACTACGCTGAACAGATGCTTCATACTTTAGTGTTTTAAATTATGTATGATGCATGAATGTCTCTTTTCATTAATGTGCAAATTGGAACTGAAGTTTTGCACAAGTTTTGTGTGTCCTGCCTCCCAAGGAATACGGCCAATTAAAATATGGTTGTTTTTTTTTTTTTCTCCATATTAAAAAAAAAAAAATGCATTAGATACCGTTCATTAGAATGCCAGTGCTTTCAGTAGATCACACTTTCCCACACAGCAGATACTTTTAATGTGGCCATTCCTAATTTCTGTCTGAAATGTTGCTGCCTACTCACTTATAACCTAGGGCAAGATTTCGTTTTCTAGAGCATCAAGTGCCCTTCTTCCCTCCGATTTTAAAAATCTGTTCCCTAGCAGGATAAAAGTAAAATAACAACAAAACAAACAAAAAAAAAACTCCCTCCACAATAATTTTGTTAAAAGCAGTTCTTCTGAGCAACATTCACAAAGGATGATAAAATTTCATCCTATGGTCTTGAACCCATTTAGGTCAGTATTAACAGCATCTGTTAGTAATGGATCATTCACATCTGCAGTTGCTATCATGTAAGTAATTAAAAAGAGACAAGAGGTCCAATTATTATGAAGTTATCATGCATATTTTCAGCTAATAGAACATATCAGCATGTAGGCAGACATTTTTTTTAAATGATGAAATAATTAGTTTGTGAAAGGGAAAACAGTTACCAAAAGCCAGTTCTTATCAACAAGAAAACCTTTAACACTGATTTAACATTATTTCACAGCTCTTTACCATTGCAAATTTTTGTAAAACTTAGTTGCATCTCCATAACTTCCTAAAACATGTTGAAGGCATGCCTCGTGGTGACAGTTCTATTTTCAATGAAACTGTAGTTATGAAATGAGAACTACTAAATAATTGCTGTTTAAGTCAGTGAATATTTTTCCCTTTTGTGGTGAAAGTTTAGTACCATCCAGTCATGTACTCATTTCTGGAAAATATCTCTGATGTAATGGCTGTTCTCTAATATAAGTCTTACTCTTAGGAAGATAAAATATAATAATTGTCATTTAAATTTATTACAAGCTGACAATACTTGTTACAATACTTTAGTTGACAGAAAAATAATAATTAAAAGCATTTTTTCTTAGCTTCAGTAGTCCCCATAACAAACTAGATAATACCAATATGTTTCAGGACTATTCCTATATGACTTTCATAGTCAATATACACTATATGGCTTTGAAATCTCAAAAGCTTGCTCTCTCTAAAAGAAAAGATTATTCCTTCCTCCCAAGAATTAAAGTATACTTTCAATTAGCAGAAATTAGAAGAGGAGAATATGTTTTAAAAAGTCTAATACAAAGCCTGTTAAAATCAATAAAAGAGCATCCTATAATTCCATCAGCACTTTATCATGCCTCTGCTGTTTTTATATTTAGGGCTTTTACTTTCCTTGCCACTCCTTGCACAACACACAAACTTGAGGACACATCCAGAAATACTTATGCAATACACAGAAATACTGAACATCCAAAACAGAGGTTCCTAAAGTGCAAAACACACATTATTTAAATTAAAAGGCAATTACATGAATTGAGGATGGAAGGGAAAGGCAAGACAATAAAAGCATTGGATATGCCAGCCTGATTAATGACCAAGGCATATCGAATGTTGCTAAGCCAAAGAGTAAGAAATAGAGACCAGCAACAAAAAAAGAATATTTTTATATTCTGGTTTAGTAACAGACATGAATTTCCATGACACCCTTCGCTCAGCATTTACAGTTATGAATGACTACTTGTGCACAATGGATTAGTACTGGGGTTTTTTTGTGCATTGAATTCACTCTAGTTTGCAGTTAGGAAATAGTAATTTACAATACTCAGTATAAATCTGTGGTCAAAGGTGGAATGTCAAAATAACTCTGCAGTTTGTAAGTTCAGTATTTATCTGAAAGGTTCAGATTTCATACCAATTATGACATAATAATTTTATTCAAAACAATGCTTCTGAATAAACAACAAACCATGGCTTATGTAAGTGAAGGAAAGGATCAAAGTGGGTGCTTGCATTCAAAGTCTGAAAATCTGAGTTTTGCCTGTGAAGATGTCACATTTAAACAGTGTTCCCCATAGAACTGGTTGGTGAGAAGTCACAGATACTGATCCTAAAATTGCAGTGACACAGGTAAGGTCCCTGATCCCATTTAGGAAAGTTTGGGCAACTCCTACTTTGTGAATCCTTCTCATCTGTTGAATGTTGGACACAGGCATGGACCACTAGGCATGGTCAATTCCTAGAAATTTTTCTGTGTACAACCCAGTACAGTCATAGGCACCAAAGGAGTTTTCTAGCAACACAGATAATTTTTTTTTCCTATCAATTGTTTACATATTTGCTTAAACAAAATATATGCTGATGGTTACTTAAATATTTGTTTAAATACAAAAGGACATCTAGAAACCCCTCTCATTCAAGAATCTCACTCGTCCAAGAATTTAATTTTTCTTCCTATGATTTTTCTTGGCTTCTATACACATGTGTATACACTGTGTATACACTTGTATACACATGTGTATACTCCTATATGCACATACAGGAGAGGATAAAGAATTTTATCTGTGAATTAATAGAATCACTGTACTGGTGTCAGCTGGGATAGAGTTCATTTCCTTCACAGTGACAGGTATGGGGCTATGTTTTGGATTTCTGCTGAACACAAACTATTTTAATGAACTATATCATCCAGAAAACAAATAGTGGCCTAGAAAAGTGTTTTTTTATTACAAAGACATTTTCTATAGAAAAACAATTTTCTATACTAAAATTCAGCAAATCATTTCAGTTCTGAATGCACTGTACTTAATTTTTAGACTACACTAAAACTAAGCATTCATGCGTGTTGGAAATGAAGATGGCAGGCAAAACAGCAGGCTGAAGCCCTGCACAGCATGCTTTATCTAAAAGAGTATACAGAACTTACACTCTGTGTAATCAGCAGTCCAGGATGTCCTGTAAAGGTCATGTAAGTACATGTGGACAAAAAGCCGGCACTTCCAAAATACAGTTATGAAAATGTAAAATTACAAATAAGGCTGATAGGCTTTAACTTGTCATATGCAATAGCTGAAGCCAGCTAACTGAGACTAAGCTATATCATGCTGAAACTTCCTCTGAAAATAGCACCTATGTTTGCTCTAAACTTTTCACTAGTTGATAGATGCTTCATAGGTACAATAGTAACAACATTTATTTTGGTTGTAGTACTATATGTTAATAAATTTAGATAGCAGACATAAACAAAATGTGTTCTTAGACATTTTATTGAAGATTTCAATAAGAAAGTGTTATAGGGGCTTTTCTTAAAAAATAATAAAAAATGGAGGTTGAAACACTGAATTGGACTTGAACCTGTGACTCCTATATCCAATACAAACATCCTAAAAATTGAGAAGGTGGGAAGATTTGAGGTTTTTAAATCTATTTTGCTTTCTGTGTAATGATCCAGTAACAACTTTACTATAAAGCTGACTGGAGCAGTCCAAGCACTTAAAAAGGAAGTCTGTGCTAAATCTGCCATTCCCAATGAAACTTGTAGTGCACTGGGTGACTCACCTCTTATTGCTGTCAATGCCCTCTTTAGGTGAGCAGTGAGCATGATGGAGAACACTGATGGTCTCCAGTTCCAGGCATTTTATGCATCTCAAATGCTGGGCAGAACTTGAATAAGAGTTCTTAAGATCTAAATTTTAAAATTGACTGGAAATGGAAAGAGTCATTCACAAAGTATTTTGGGACCTAACAACCCATGTATTTCAATAGGACTAAGTCACTATATATTTCAGGCTAATTCTTCAGATTTTTTTCTCATTATGGTAGCTAAATATTTGAGAAAGAAACACCTACTGCTTAATCTTGCCCTCTTCACTGAGCCTTTATTTCTGGCCATTGCTAAATAGGCCTGAGGCTAAATGGCTCTTTAAACCAACCTTCAATATTTTTTCTCCAAGGATTTGTATTACTTCTATTAAATACTAGCATCTACATCTTAATCTACAATTTAGTGTTCGGTATTTTTTTATTAGTATATAATCTTTTAACTACTAAATCAATATCTTAATAGATATTATTATATATATCTAATCTCCAAAATTTGAGCAAATGTATGAGAAATTACTATGATTCATTTATAAAAGGAACATCTATGCAGCACACTCAGCTATTGTTTTTCAGCACAGCTCCTCAGAAAGCACATTTTTTATAATCACTCCTTTAAAGATTTTATATATTTACACTAGTGTCATGAGATTTTAAGGTTAGGAAATGCACAAAGAGTTTAGAAAAATTTTGGGGAGGAGATTCTAACACACGGATTCCACAAATACTGTAAGAAGCTGTTGTGGAAAAATTAAATAAGAAAACCATGCAGTGAAAACATCTGGCCTAACTGGAAGGCAGAACTGAAAAATTCCCTGAAGGACTTCTGTACTGGCTTGCACACTTCCAGTTAAAGTATAGACTGTGATGAAATACACACAAAAAATTTTACTCAAAACCTCTGCAGAAAACATAGTATGTTAAAATAGGTAAGTTATTAATCTTATTTTGTTTTGATTAATATCTCTTCAAAGAGAAAAAATATCTCTCATGTCCAGTGCATTAATCCTACAACTCTCCAGACCTTAACCAAATGTACAAATTTGGCAAAAACATTAAATTCAAGTATATCATGAATATGCAAGCTATTATTTGCAAAGGAACTTTGTCATAAATTCATGTTGAGACAGACTTCAAAGAGGACTAGAAACGTAATGTAGGTTTGAGATCGTTCTAGTTCAAGGTGATACATTTGAGATAATTTGCTTTATCTCCCTGCAACACGCACTTCTTTTCCAGAACATGCTAATGGTGCTATAATTTTAATTCTGCAGGTGTTCAAATTTACCTCTATGTAAAGGGCTCAGCAAAAGAATAATGCACTTGAATTAAGTTTTATGTGTCATTTAAAAGGTTTTCATGTTATTTCTCAGAACAATATTAAATATTCTTTTTCTGTGTGTTCTGGTTAGTGCGCATATTCATAATTGCTATGGGCATTTGCAGTGATCATAATACTCATTAAAACAAAGGCTACTCAGCATTTAACATAAAATGGTGGGTTTATGTAATTTTTATTTCTTAGGAGTCCTATACCCTTGCAATGACATTCTTCTTTTTTATTCTGGGATGCAACAGAACTATTCTCTTCATAAGGTTATTCTTTCCTCTTTGTCTATGTTTCAATTTCTTCAATTTGACATGAGCGTCCTTGCAGAATACCGCATAGTGGAAGTGTTAGAATGAGATTTGACATGTGGCATCACATAATAAGTGTCTTCATGAGCATCAGGCACTTGAAAGTTTTATTCTCCCAGAAATGTTGAGTTTTATCACAAGAACAATTATCTGCAACATGGCAACTTTGAGGTGGTTACATGACCTGAAGCTTGCTCTCTTGAAGATTGCCTTCTACTGTGTTTCATCATAATCAAGTTTTACAAAAAAAAAGTGATCAGTGGAACAAAAGCCAAAATACACAAGTATGAAATTCATGCATGTGAAGAAGAGGAATATTTCAGCTACAGCTCTGGTCATACATGCCAGTGAGGTTAACTGAATGCTTGCTGTGGTTACAGCTAAGACAAGGTTAATTTTTGCAGTAGGTGTCAAATGTTTTGCAAGTGTGGCTAAAGTCCAGATGTTATTCTCTATCATCTCACATCATCACCAGGGGCAGGGGAAAAGGGAATCTTCACTTCCAAGGGGAAAGGGTTCCTTCCAGTCAAGCAAGTGTGGCAGACAGAACAGTGGGGTAACGCTGGTTTGGGTGGTATGGTGGCAGTTGGGTCAAGCGCTGCACTCTCTGTTTTGTATGATTTTGTTATTAATATTTTTGCTGTTGCTGTTTGTCTTCTTATCTCAATGTCTCCAGTAAATTTATCACAGCCTGTGATCTCTGTCTTTTGTGCCTCCAATTCTCTCCAATGCACTGCAGCAGGGAGGGGAAGGGAAAGGGAGGGCAGGGAGCAAGCAGCATGTGATTTGGAAAGTCTCAGTGGGAGCACTGAATCAGGGAAACCATTCCTAAACCACAACAAATGTAAAAGTCAGAAAGTAATTTCTGAATTGCATTTAGGAAGCCAGAAGGCAAAGATTTAATTAAAATAACTTCTATTTCAGCATCATATTTAAGTATGGAAAGTCTTTAACCTAATAGTATTCAAATCTTCTTTTGATTCAAATTTTTACTATGTTTTCAGGTCAGTTTGTGCTTTATCAGCACAAACTTCAGTCTATCTGCTAGGTAATTAGAGCTGTAGCATAAGATAGAATGAAACATACATTATCAGAAAAAAGATTTATTACTGTGATACCAGAAAAGGTGTCACTTACATATGAAAGAAAAAAATGCGGCAAGTTTAATGTTCCTTACTGTTTGTTTTCTTTTTAAATGCCCAGGGAGAGTGGATTTTCAGAAGATCTTTACCATTTATGTCAGTTGTAATCTGACTGTGTAAATGGTAAGGTAGCTCAGACAAAGAAGACATAAACTGCTGTTTTACTTGAGTAAGAGAAGAGCAATTTATTAACTGTAACATCACCCTTAAAGGGAATCTTTGTTCATATGAAAGACTTAAACCTACTCAATGTGTGTAACAAAATAGTTTTAATATAGAAGTGGGAAACATCCTTGAAGGACTAAGAAAAATTACAATGGAGAAAAATAGAACAGGAAGTGTGACAGGTGTGGCCATTTAAATTCAACTGAAAGGGAAGGTATGATTTTCTCATAACAATGTGGAACTTCCTACTCATTCCATTTGATGAAAGTAAAAGTAAACATATAGACAAGAAATAGGCAACCAGCCACACAAATCACAAATCACAATTTTTTTTTAAAAAATTTAAATCAAGGAATATTTGACCCATCAGAGGATAATGGTGACAGCTGCAATGGCAGTCTGTGAATAGCAAATTTTTTGCCTTTCAACAAGACTTCTAATTTTACTGTAATTTTTTTTTTTTTTTTTGCTGTTCTACAATGAATGAATATTTCTCCTCCATTTCAAGAACCTAATCACTATGCCCACTTACCTTGGAAGTCTTGGCATCCCAGCAACAAAGCTATAAAGGAGCACATAAAGTGACTCTGTACCATGAACAGACACCATATTTGCTCCCTTTGCTACAAAGAAATATTCCAGGACACCTCTGTATGACTTCACTTGTATATCAAAATCAGATGGACAGAGGACCAGACTTTTTCCGTATATTAGAGAATTTTACTCTCAGTATAATGTTCTGCAAGAAACAAATGCCATTAAAAGAAAAATGTGCAGCATACAGCCTTACTTTTGAGAATTATTGTTTCTGCAGCACTAACTTTCTGTTTATTTTCAGTCAGCTTACACAAAGAACAGTAGCAGCAATAGCATGGGACAGAAGTTAAACTGTAACCCAACCAAAAAATAAGTATAAAGCAGAAGCATGTTTAATCACCTGAGAAGAAGGAAAGTTAATGCTTAAAATATCTTGTGAATTAGTAGAAAATTATATACAGGTATATCTTACAACACTGATCTTAACAACTGATTCACTGAGATACCAGGTCGCTAAGGGAACTTGTGGCAAAGGCCAAGAAAAGATAATTAGGAAGAAGGAGAATATTGGCAAAAATATGTTCCAGACTCAGTAAGTGCAGAAACAGGCCAGTCTGTAGAGCGAACAGGAGTATGGCAATTTGAAGAAAAGGCTACCCTGAAACAAAAGACTTTCAACATTACATGTCAGAGTTAAAAAAAAAAAAAGAGGAAATCTTGGATTTACAGTGATCCCCAGCACAGTGTATTGACAATAGATGGAAGAAATGCAATGGATTCTACAATCTTGCAAGAGTTTGCAAATCCTCAAAGTGTGTGTGAAGCAGGGATTATGAAAATAGGTTATGCTTTGAGTGCACTCAGCAAGCATAAGCCAAAGGGACTGTGAATGTACTTAAAAATCATTAGGGATTTCCATAGGAATCCTTGCAGAAGGTTAGTAATACAGTGTGCTTAACATCACTCTTGTTGTTTTACAGTGTAAGCTTGCAATATTTCCTTTTATAATTTTAATGTGACTTTTAAGAAGGCTGAATCCAATTTAAAAGCATGTATTTAATGACCTGTCTTTCTCTCATACTAAGCAAAAGAAATATAATTTGAAATGTTGTTTAAAAACTCAAGAAATCAATAAAATGAAGCAAAATAAATATAAAATTATTACCACAGTCCAGGAAAAAAAAATCTCATACAAAGATAGTAAAATGGAAATATTTTGTATGTCATATGTACTGAAAAAAGACTAAGGAAGGATGTGGAAAATTGCTCTTAGAATCTGCATCACCTGTATAGTGACTGAGGGCAAGGCAACAGTCATTTTAGTGGGATTTGACAGAGGTGTAAAATGTAAGATGCAGATGGTAATTATTCTGCTCTACTTGGCACTAGTGAAGTTTCAGTTGGAATGCTGCTTTTTTGGTCACTGAACCATAAGAAAAAAATGTAGACAAAATTGGAATCTAGAATATGGTGACAGGAATATTTAGAAGCTTTGAAAAATATCCACAAAGCAAACACAAACCCAAAAAATTGCCTTAATTTGGTCTTGAAAGGATTGATAAAAAATAGATAACAGCCTTCAGATATTTTAAAGGAAATATATCTTTGTCCACAGAGAGTATATAGAGAGTAGCATGCCTAAATGGCAAGGTGTTCTGACAAAGCGCTCAATATGTCCAAAAAAATATTTCACATGGGTCAAAAATATTTAGGTCTGTTGATAAGATATTTAATAGGACAATAAAAGAAGTTGTGATTCTGCATGTCTACCATTATACCTATATATCAGTTCTAATGAGAGGCTTGAAATTCAAAGTGAGGGAAGGTTCAAAAGGATCAATGTCTAGCTCCAATGGTGCTCCTCCAGGCTATATCAATATTTCACTTCCATTGCTAGTAAGGCTGAAACAGTGAACTAATGACTATAAAGTGATATTGGCATGAAAGTTACTCTGGTCTTATCTGCTGACCTGTGGCAAGAACATTTTGCTTTTTTTAAATCATAATAAAACAAGATTCCTACATAAATTCCAGTGCTATTCACCATCACATTGTCTTTGAACTTCTTTCTTAACTTCTAAATCGTAACCAAAATTCCAAGATTTTGCAAATGGTTTTCATAACCATTCATTCCGTGATTCATTACACTAATGAAAGCGACAGTGAAATATTTGCTTCAGCTTTTTACATGACTGTAGAGTGCCAATATTTTTCAGCCACAATGTTTGAAAGGTCTTAAATGTGTCAAAGCAGTTTCAAAGCTATTTTCTCTTTCAGCATAGAGTTGAAGCTTATTCATAAAGCAATTTTTTCAGCTGTATTATAAACCATTGCGCTTTTTTCTTGCTTTACTAGATCAAGTTTATTAAGTCACAAAAACACACCCAAGATGTAAGTAACCTATTAAGCAAGTTTTCACTTTTATGCAACGTTTTAATAAAACATTAATATGATAGTTTTAATAAAAGTTCAGGAAAGTGACTTGCATTTCTGAGCACATTGGGAAAATTGACAAGTATTTTTGATAGCTACCTCTTATTAGAACGCAAAGCAAACCACCATGTTCACAACCAGATCATCACAGAAAGTTGAAAATATCTGTGACTTCATCTGTCAAGCTTTGATAAGGCCAATTTCTTTTCATGGCCACATTCAAAACACTTTTTATGTGAAGCCTGTTGTTTTCTGGTTGCCTGTGGGTGCCTTTGTGGGTAGCTCTTAGGAAATATTAGCAACCATCTTTTTAATACGGAAAGACTCCTTTTCACTGACTCCCCCTAGTCCATATAATTTTCCTGTACAAAAATTATCCACATTGTATATAAATATATCTATATCTGTAGGACAAGGGTGACAAAACAAACAACTTCCAATGGTTCACTCTATTTAAAAGAGAATTCTTATTTAAAATAATGTAGAAAATTATTGGCAGTTAAACCTCTCTAGTGTCATCTAGCTGCAATGTAAAGTAGAGATTATTTTAACAGTAACTGAAGTCAATATATTTTTGGCCAGGTCTTCAATATATTTTATATTTGCATTATTTGCTATTAATTTAGCTTGCTTCAATATAGTTCTTCATCCAACATAGGAATTTCCTCTTTTCCCCTGCAAAGTTTTGTGGTTTTGTGATTTTTTTCCTAATATTGATAATTTGGTGGCTCATATAAAGAGATAATTTGAGCACATCTGTAGTCACAGGAGCAGCTGAATGGAAAATTTTATTTCCTGTTTTCTTTTTTTTTCCAGTTAATTTATGCTTGAAGGAATTTTCTCTATTGACTTTGAAATGAAGGTGCCTTCTTTCAAGGTGGTGTCAAAGATTAAATGGTTTCATTTTACCATTAGTGAATACTTTGTAATACAGTTTTTAAATTATTGTTCATCAGTTGACACAGTCTAAGTAAAGCCCATTTAAACATAATTTGGTCTATATGAGCTAGTTTTCTTTTAGAGTTCTCATACCACTCATCCTTTTGCTTTTAATGATATTTAAATTTAAAACATGAATTTAAAATAGAATTTAAAACATGATTTCAGTTTTTTTTGTTTGTTTTTCTGATTAGCACTTACAGTTATGAGTTCAGTACTTACCAATAAAATATAGTAAAATTGAATTTCTTTTCCTGCCCTGTTCCTTTCTTTAGGCATAGGCCCACTGTTAGTCACAAGTTGCACCAGCACAGTTTTTGGTAGCTAAGCTATTGGACATGACTTAAATTAGACAGCCTTGTAATAATAAGAGGACATTTATAATTATTAATATTATTGGAATAAAAGGAATTATGTCCACTGCTATTATTGCATTGGTGCCAGACAAATTTTAAAAAAAAATAGCTGAAGGTGTAGAAAACCATGGCTATGGACTCTTTGGTTCTCAGCAATTCCTTAACTGTTGCTCTTACTTGAGCAAAACAGGGGTCTAGGCTCAAAGCTGTTGCAAGTGTGGCAAAAGAAGAAACTCCTTCTTTCATCATTAATGGAATTGAGCTGTTCCACTGACTTCCTCCTCATTTATCCCACCAGTTGTCTTTTTCTCAAACCAAAAATTAACAACATCTCTTCTGGACTATAGAACCACATAAAGGCTCATTTTAAAAATTGCAGGAGATACACAAATCTTATTGTGATTGAACAGCAGAAGTATAGAACACCTTGTACAGTTTTAGATACTTAAATTTTTATTGATCTTCTACATATTCATAAGAAATAGCCCATGCATTTTCTAGATTAGTTAACAACAATTTGAAAACTACAGAACTGTTTGAACCTTTAAAGTACCCTCCATGTCTATTGTTTTGTGACTCTATTTTTAATGTTCCCCTAAGTTAGTTTTACTGGAGAATATTATAGCAAAAAAAAAAAAAAAAAAAAAGTGCCTGCTTGCAAATCAAAGCTGGTTTGTAGAATTGTGTTTTTAGGTTCCACTGTATGTATGTTCAAGATGGTTTATCCCTCTGTACCCCCCTTGTGCCTTTTTGGTTCATCCCAGGTTTTCCCATCAGCACCTGTGTGTCCATCAATCCCAAAAACCCTGACTCATGCCCCTGACCCCTCCCAGGTGACTTGTCCATCCTTTCCCTCTGTCTGGAAGCTTCTGCCGGGGTCGCTGGGTGACTGGACAATGGCCTGGGGTCCCTCCCCTCCTCCCTGCTAAGTGGATACCCCGGGTGTCCTTCCCTCGGAGGGCCACTCCCATGTCTTCTCCCATTGACTGATCAGATTTCCCACCCACCCTATATCAGGGCCTGCTCGAGGCCCAGAGCTCACTCTCTTCTGGGACCTCTTTGAGTGCTGTTGGTCTCTGGGGCTCTCCTCGGAGTCACAATAAATCTTGGACTTATCCCCAGAAGAGTGTCGCCTCCTTCCTTGCCGGTGGGATCAGCCGTGTCCTCGGACCCACAAAGGCACTCTCTAAAGCCCAGCTGGGTTCAGCAGGGAGTGCCTCTCGCTGCCCTATTGCCCCGAAAAGAGCTAGCTGGGGCTAGCAAGAGATCTGCTCTTACAAAGCTGGGACGAGACGCGGCACTGGTTTTGCATTATATGATGGTTTTAATATAATAATATCTAAGAATAAGCTGTCGATTACTCCACATGACTTGAAATAATATGCCATGAAATCCAGGTTTAGACATAAAACCTACATAATATTAGCTACTGGAAATCAGCATCAAAATAATAAACATATATTGAAAGCCTTCAGGGTGAAGTAGTAAGGTAGGTAGTATCATTACCTTGCAGGAAGAGTACCAAAGAATCATTGATTGACACCTACAGATATTTTATTTAACAGAATTTAGAGATCAAGAATATCTGTAATGTGAGAATTGTGTTAGGTGGAATGGAAATTTATCGATGTTTGAAAACACAACTGAAAACAAACAGAAGTGTCAGTATAATGTGGAGTGCCAGAAGCTGCCACACACATGATTTATAGTCAGTATGAGGCACAATATCAGTATTGCCACATGAAGTTGCCCAGCTGCCTTATGAAATGGCTACTAAAAAAAGCACATAATAAGGAGAAGCAGGGTGCTGAGTGGCTGTATTGTGTGCCACTCATTTTTCTCGGGTTTTAGCTTTCTCTCCCATTTATTATTATTATTAGGATCATTTTTAATTTTTTTTTTTTTTTTACTGTTAAACTGTTCTTATCTCAACCCGTAAGTTTCACTTTGGGGTTTTTTTTCTCTTTTTTTTTTTTTTGCCTGATTCTCCATCCTGGCTCGCCAGGGTAGGGAATAAGCAAGTAAGGCAGCTGCATGGTACTTAGTTGCCAGTTGGGGTTAAGCCACAACAGTGCTTCAGTTTCCAAGTAGCAGGAAAAATGTCTCCGAATAATGGCAATATCACATCTGTTGCTATATATTCTTATAGCAATCCATAAAAATAATACACTTTGTATTATTCAAGTGGCTGTTATTCCACAATATAGCAAAAATCCATGAAATATTTATATGATTAATATATATTACATAAATCCTAGCCACACAGTCAATTATATTGTTTCTTCCATGAAAGAAACTCCTATGTGGAACTAACACTTTCTTCTGCACTTCTAATTCATAGACTAGTGAAATACTGTTAAAAAATTCAGTAATTACTATTTGTAGAAAATAAGCTCTGATTTCTTAGGACTTCTCCGTACAAAAAAACATTTGAAAAATTTTATTACCAAATTATTTATGTGTGAAGATCTCATTTCAAGCGTCAAACTATGTGAAATCCCAGGCACCATATCTATGCATACATATATATGTTTACCTATATGTACATACATATAAATATAGCAGTCAAAACTATGTGTGTATATGTATAATATATATATATTATTCTTGTGTACCTCATGCACACATTTTTATACCTAAATTTGTAATTTTTAAAATTTGTCAGTTTAATAAGAAACAATAAGGTAATTCAATTATTTCTATCTGAAATTTCGAACTTACTTCTCTATGCCATGTAATGTATAGACATTGATTCTAATATGTCTGTGGCACTCAGAATATTTTCCATTAACTACCAAATATCCATCCTTATGATTTTTCATATAAATCAAGGCCAAGCACAAATTGCAACCTATGAAGTCGTAAGATAGTTATACTGGCATGGTGGTAACTTAGAGAATTCTTACTCGCTTCAGTAGTTTAAGAAACATCATTTATATACTGTAGAGAGTAATAGGTATGCCCCATCTCTAAGAAACAGTCACAGCGAGCAAAGTGCCTTAAATTTCATAGGTTAGGACATTTGACGAGTAATGGAGAAGAAGGAATGGCAGGAAGATGGAATTTTGCCACTGGTTAACCAAAATACAATGGAATTTTTATTTTCTTGGGACTGTCCCTTATCATTTCAGGTCTGTGCTCTGCTATTCTTCATACTGTGCTCTGCTTTCAAGGCATCTGGTATCATACAAGGCATATATTTCTCTTGGCTGCATCAATATTTTACAGTCATAAATATCCAGTTTTATATAGAATAACCACTTTATCTTTACAAAACTATGGTTGGACCATAAAAAGAGAGATAAAAGAAAAATAAATTAGCTGTGGACCTTGTAAATTAGATAAATTGCTTTCACAGAGAAATCAAGTAAAACAAAGCTACAGGCAGGTCAAGAGAAGTTCAAACAGAGCAGTTTTGACAAATCTCAGACCTAAAATATCTGAAATATCAGTAAAAGGTTTATAGTCCATTTCTAGGAATGACAATATGGCTGTGGATTCTGCAACACAGAATTTTGTTCTACTCTCTGCTTGTTTATTTCTGTTTCTACCCATTTGCCAAGTCTGTTTTATCTGATCCTTTTTCTCATGAATCATACATTGAGTAGAGGTAGCAATTTGCAGAAAGAATGTCATAGTGTATAAATATTTGTTTTTATCAACAAAGCTTATGGGTGTAACAATGTCAATCCAACATTCATTATGTTTGGTAGCACACTTCTAAAGCTATGTGCCATATGTTCCTTTCCATGAGACAGGGAAATTCCACTAATCCAATGCAAATCAGAGTAGGGTATAATCATAGCAGCCTGAAAAAGGAAGCAAGTCACACCAGGTGAGAAATGATTGCCATGAATATGTTGTATCTGTACCAGTATTCATCCCATGGTAATAGCTCCTGGTGGTTTGTCTAAAGAAGAAAATGTGAATAGCTGGAGAAGGAAAAAAGCATAAAATAATACTTAGGGGGCCAAAGTCTGTTAGCTTGTTTTAGTGATGGTATTGGAAATACAGGGAAGGGTAGAAAGTCAGAGATTTTTCAAAGGTTAAGTAAACAATACAGGAAATTCTTTTGTTTATTTCCTTATAACTCATTTCTTGAATACGTTTCCTGCTATGGGCTCCTTCAGCTGTAGATCTACTACAGTGGGATTCCAAGAGGATTCCACACAGCAGTTCTTAGACTGGACTCAAATTATACAAAACTTCAATTTAACTTTGAAGTACAGAAATTTGCATGTGCTTTCACTGAAATTTTCTTGAAACCAATAAAATACATTTTACCTGTAATTAATCACTTTATTAGAAGTTTTAAGTGCTAACTTCATAAGCTAGATACTTAAAGACTATTCCTAATATACAATTTTAGTATATGTACTTTAGTTTCATTTTTTCTTATGTTGTTTTTGTGGCCATTGAGAAGTTCATTCCTCTCTATCATGTTTTCCACTTTCATTTCACAGTCATACCTTATCTCATTTTTGTCTTATCTACACTCAACAAATGAAATTCTTCCTTTCATTCTTATAAATCCAAGGTTCTTTCCATACCTCCTACACTACTGTAGGCTATTGTTTTTTTGTTACTGCATTGGTAATATCTCAAATTAAATGACATTCTATAAAAAGTATCATTTATGCTTAAAATAATAAAATAATATCTTCCTGCTATCTTAAATAAGATTGTCTTTCTCCAAGATATTTCATATTGTGAAGAATATGTGTAGTTTCACAAGAAAACCTGCTCAGTTAATATGGTTTAAATCAAATTTACAGATCCATCTGTTCCTAGGTGCTGAAAGACAAGTTGATGGGAAAGCAGGCCAGCCTGGCTGAACAGCGATTTAACTGGAACTCAGGTTAAAAAAAAGGGAGAGTGACCTATGAAAAAAGAGGAGAGTCTCCGATGAAAGAAGAGGCAGGATAACTCAGGAGAACTCAGGAGGGCTCACAAAGATGTTGTGAGATTGTGCATGGAAAAACTTACAAGGGTAAAAGCCCAACTAGAATTTAACCTCAATACTGCTAAAAAAAGATAATAAAAATGTTACTCTAATTAGATTCAAAATAAAATGGGGGCATCAGGATAATCTCCATTCTTTATGGAATGGGGAAGGAAATGTTGTGACAGATGAGGAAAAGACTGAGCTACTCAGTGCCTTCTTTACCTCAGCCTTTAATACTAAGACTAGTTGTCACCAAGGTAACCAGCACTATGAGCTGGAAGACAGGGACAGGGAGCAGGGTGGAGCCCCTATTATCTAGGAGAGAGTGCTGGGTGACCTGCTACACCACTTAGACACAAATCCATAGGGCCAGATGGGATGCAGCAAGGGTGCTAAAGAGCTGGTACACATGCTCAGAGTCACTTTCAATGGCCAGAAGGAGAATGAAGGGAACTACAGGCCTATCAGCATCATCCTCGGTGTTGGGGAAGGTCATGGAGCAGAGCCCCTTGAATGCCATCACATAACACACACAGGTAAACCAGGGCATCAGGCCCAGCCAGCACGGATTTATGAAAGACAGGTTCTCTTTGATCAACCTGGTCTGCTTCTATGACAGTGACCCACTTAACAGACAAGGGAAAGGCTGTGGATATTGTTTAGCTGGACTTTAGTAATGCCTTTGACACTGTTTCCCATAGCATTCTCCTGGAGAAACCGGCTGCTCGTGCTTTGGACAGGTGCAGCGGCTAAAAAATTATCTGGGTATCCAGGCCCAGCGAGTGGTGGTGAATGGAGTTAAATCCAGTTGGTGGCCAGTTGCTAGTGGTGTTCCTCGTGGACCATTATTGGGTCCAGTCATGTTTAATATCTTAATCAATGATATGGATGAGGGAATTGAACATACCCTCAGATGGTAGATGACACCAAGTTGGCTGGAATTGTCAATCTGCTGGAGGGTCAGAAGGTTGTACAGAGGGATATGGACAGGCTGGATCAGTGAGCTTCAATACAGCAAAATGCCAGCCCTGCACTTTGGTCACAAAACCCCCAGGCATCTCTACAGGCAGAGTAATTGGAAAGTTGATCAGTGGAAAAGCACCTGGGGGTGCTGGCTGTCAGATGGCTGAACCCGAGCAGAGGCCATGATGACCTAGAGAGACTGACAGCACCAAAACATGCTCCTAATGCTCCTCTGGTTTTCATCCTCTCTATTGACACTACTAAACATTTTTCTGGTTCTGTTTGGCTTCTTTTTGAATTTTCTTAGCTGATTCCTTCATTATTTATGAAGTCCCCTGATAACCCCTTGTTAGTATATCCTTATATCATAGTAGTTTATAGCTTCTTTTTTAGCATATTCACTTTTGGCAAACATCAAAAGAACAGAATGCTTTGGCTGTAGTATACAAGTGCAATCTGTAGATTTGCATTCCCATTGTATCGTCTATTGTTTTCCAGGCCACTTTACCAAGAAGGGAGGATGTGCCGGCTGCATGAACAGTGTGAGCTGCTGTTCCATACGTGGCTCGTGGTCATTTTCAGGCCAGTTTTTCTCCAGCTCATACTCTTAATTTTATTTGTCTTGAAACAGTGCTCTTTTTAGTACTGTTATTATTTTTTTTTGTTTTAATTTTAAACTAGACTTTTAGTTTGTCAAGGTCATTGGGCATTTTGATCCTTCTTGCTTCTTGCCTTGGTGTATGAATTGACACAGCTAGCTTAGTGTCATCCACAAATTTTATACAGAGGCTCCAAAGTACCTGCTCTGAAATGCCCATCTCTATCAGAAAATGTTGAAAAATAAACAAATATTCAACCAAAATTATATCATTCTCCTATCAGCTTTACTTCTACCTCTTATTTCCATAGTTTCAGGCAATTAACAGATAATTTTTTAACTAGTTTCTATATTTGCATTTGTACAGTTTTTACAGAACCCTTTTATTTAATACATTAATTTACTTCAATGCCGTTTTTGCAAACAATGTATAAAAGAATTTTTACTGAAATAACTGACTGATTATAAAGTGCATATTTTGTTTGGCCTCTAACTGTACCAGTGCATGAATTAAAACAGCCTTTTTCACTAGCAGAAGATCTCATTACTTCTCTAATATTTTTCCATTAATCAGTATGTGCAGTTGATGCTGATATGAAAGTAAAGATTGAGTCTCATTAAAGCTATTGCTAAGAAATATTGGAAGAGTTTAATTATTTTTATATATTATTTTCATTATATTCAGGTTTCCTGAATAATAAGATCTTTCCAGATCATATTTATCTTAAAAATTTCAAACTCTGATAAATGAACCTGCTGTAATTTTCAGCCCTGATTAGTAGTTGGGGGATATTTCAGTATGTTCCTGGCTCAGATATATTTTTTTTAATTATAAAATGGAATTATTTTTTCTTTTTTGCCTACATGTATGTGGAAAGTTACAAAATATTTGAGTAAATATAAAAGGGTTACTGATTCTATAAAATTAGCATCAGTATTGTGTTATCATTCAAACTACCATTTGTTATTCTGATGTTCAAATTCCATAATAAGAATGGAGCTGAACAATAAATTGAAGCTTTTACTAATCATCTGTTACCTACATTATGAACTAGATATAAGTCTTCATTTTTTTAATAAGACTTTTCAAACATACATAAATAAAAACCAATAACATTATAATGTATTTCACTTGTAGCTGAATGCAGTACAAGAAAAAATAGATTAAGACAGAGCCAATCACCTAAGACTAGAAAAATAGATAGTCCAAAATTGGGATAGAAATTTTCTGAACCAAACTAAATACTGATTTATATAGTCATACCTCCATATCTCTAACTGGCATCTCATTTGTTTCAGTGGGATATGGATACAATTACTATTCATATGATAATATAAATAATATCGTACGTAAGGCTAGTTTTGCAAAAAATGCTGTGTATAATTTAAAATTTAAGTTTATCTATCTTTGCAATCCCATTGTGTTAACATCTCTTTTTATATATTTTATAATTGTTTATCTGTATAGCTTTCATTCTTAAATATAGTAGTATATTTAGTAATATAGTAGGGTATTGAGAAGAATAACACAAAAGAAGAAATGTAAACCAAGTTTGCATTAGAAGTCATATAAGAACAAGAGGTGAATGATAAGTTATTATATCCCATGAATTAGTCTAGATGAGTAGTAAAAATTTGTAATGAAATTTCCCATTCAAAGCATTTATTACCTGAGATTTTGAGAAACCAGATGATGTAAAAACACTTATCTTTTTTTAATTTAACTCAATTTCTTATTTATTCTGATATTTTAAATCTCATTATTAACTATTTCCTCTCCAAGAAATTTTAACCTGTAAAATGATTGCACTTTGAGTTGTGATTTGCACCGAACCTACAGAAAACATTATATTCAATGCAAGTTTAATTAGTTGAACTAAAATTGTGTAAGGGCAGAAAGAGTCAGAAACATTGCCACTGAATGAATGTGAGTCATCCACTGAGATACTTCACTTGTGTAAAAGAGTTTACACACATAAACTCTTGTGTAAGAGTTTCGGTATATAAACTGGGGGAGTTGCTGCTAAGGTGGGACAGTATTGGTTTGGGGATCGGTTTGGTATTGGTCAGCAGCTGGGGAGCAACTATACTGTGCATCACTTGTTATTCTTGTTTTGTCTTTCTCTTCTTATTATCATTTAATTTGTTTCAATCATTTAACTCTGCTTATCTCAACCCACAAGTTATACTTCTTATTCTCCTCCCAAACCCACCAGTGTGCTAGGTAAGTGAGCAAGAAGCTGTGTGGTAGTGTTTTTTAGTTATATTTGTTTAAGTCTTTATTCAAATTGTTTGTAATGTTTAATTCCTGTGTACCCCTTGTTCCTTTCAAAGTGGTTAAATCCTAAATTGTACCTTACCCTTTCCTCATCAATCAACCCTTGTACCTACCCCTTTATCCAGTTCTTTCTATGTCAATCCTTGTAAACCTGCCTCTGATACCCATCCATCAATGTAAACCCTACCCCTTTAACTAGAATCTTCCCTGTCATTTATGGAATCCTTAATCTCCCCCTTGTTGTGCATGTATGCTCTCCTCCCCTCCTGTACCTTATTGGTTATGTGATGATGTCAGTCCCACCTCATGCTCCTCCCTGAAGTTAGCCCATTGGTTGTGAGGTTGTCTCCTCCCCAGAGCCAGCCCCCCTTTATAAGTTGTTGCAACTGTGCTCTTGGCTCTCTGCCTCTGCTTCCTTCCTTGTGTGCCTCACTGTAACACCTGCTCTCTCTCTCTCCCCCTCTCTGGGGAGGAATAAAGGCACTTGGGAACTGCATGCAAGAGTCCTTCCCTCCTTCCTTCACTGCAATCCAATCGGCGAGGATTTTACCCTGAAATAAGAGTGTGGTCCTCTCGGCCACTCCTGGGAAGGTCCCAGGGCATGCTGGCCCTCCGCTACCCTCTGCCTGCCAGTGGCGTGAGGCGGAGAGGGGCCACACGTGACGTGCCCTAAGAGGAAAGGGGTCAAGCTAGCCAGCTGCCCCTTCTCACGGATCGAGGCGCGGTGTCAAAGCTGCACGCAGCTTAGTTGCCAGCTGTGCTTAAACCACAACAGGAACCTAGTTTTTAAAGTACCCAAGTACTCAAATCAGTCAACTCATAATTTCTTTTGATACTTCCTAATGATTTAGAAAAGGATTTATCACCTTTTCTTATTCAACATATTTTAATTTTGGATTGTAATCGCTTAAAATTTTCTTCTTCTGGTATTTCTTGCATGAGAAAAATTAGGTTCTTGGAAAGTAGTTGTTTTAAAGAATAACATGCATTGTTTCAGGGAGTGACATAAGGAGGTGCAGAAAAGGCATAAGTTTGGGAATTCAATTTAGGCAATTTAGGCCATGTGATAAAAACAAGACTATCTTGTTTTGTAAATAAACCTAAACCATTTAAAAAGTACGTATTTCAAAAGATAAATGGTGCTTCAAATTTAATATTGGAACTGTGTTAACGACATCAGATTGATATAAAGATCATTGTTTCAAAAGTGCCTCTTATTGTATTGTAAATGAGAACTAAAAAATTTTATTCTGCTTTCAAAAATGATGAGTACTTAAGTGTGTCACTGGCCTTGGTGAGAATATGACTGGAAATTATTGTTTCTGTGTCTCTACTGACAGAGAAAATGTTGAAATTTATCAGAACTTTGACTAAGAGGGTGAACTTTTGAAGACTTTTATTAAATACGTTATTTTCACTAGTTCTGGATTATGTTGTCCTCATCAAACTTACTGTAAACAGATAATTTTCTTCTTTCAGAGGAAGCTGGAAAAGCTCTTAAAACTTTCTCCCTTTCCCTTTACTTGGTTCTCCATATGCTTAAAAGATGTCATATACAGCAAAAAGCAAGAGACTGAAGAAATACCAGGGAACCATGGTACCATTTCTCATTTTGTTTCAATGAGAAATGTTGTGAATATTTCCTGCATTTTTTTCATGTTGAAATACGTACTAAATCATTAATTGTACATTCTTGTTTCTTTATGGCAAATTACCCAATGGTGTAACATACTGCAAATTGCACTATGTATTTGCAACACATACCAAACTTTACTAAACTGAGAATTAGACTGAGAATAATAAGCTGAGATGTAGATCATTGCAAAGAGATAAACTGTGAGAGCTCAACCTCTGATTTCCTATTTACCCTATAAAATAATGTTTAAAAATTGGCTGAATATATCTATCTGAAATAAAATTTCTAACTTGTAAAAAAGAGGGTGGGGGAAAGAATAAATATAATTATTAACTGTGCATTTTGAAAATTAGCCCTAAGTTTGGTATTGAGCAGGTTTTGGGTTAACCTCCCAGTCATGTTGGATATTGCTGCAATAGCCTTCAAATTATAACAAGTGATTGACAGTGAAACATTTTCAGTGGTTAGTGGCTTGGGATTTGGTTTGGGGTTTTTTTGTTTAATCTCAGGTAGAAATTGAGTAATCAACATGTGAACATATTAGCCTTTTTTTTGTGAACAGTTTTAAGAATATCTATGTTGCAATAATAATTCTCATATGAATAAATATAATGAAAACAACAAGGGGTTTTGCAAATAGGTTTCATATTACACATTTTGAACCACACTGAATGTTAACTAATTTTATGTTTCACCCTGTTACTTTGGTGGGACTTGAGTAATCTATGGATGATTTTAAATTGTTCCTTGTGCTATAGTCACTGTTCTGTCAGGTGAATATCATTTTCTTTACCTAAAATTTTGGCAACACTTAGTAAATGTTAGGCATCTGGAGAGGAAGTAGAAAAAAATTAGTGCAGGAATAATTGGGTAAATTTGGCATATCACTGAAGAATAATTTCCCAGAAAGAGCACCCTGAGAAAAATTCTCTTGTCAAGGTACTTATTTTCCTGCTTCCACTCATACATATGAAAATTCAGTTCCTTGGCATCCTGAAAACCTTGAAGTACTGTTTAATTTTTTTGTTCTTCACCTCTCTTCACTCATTCCTTTCCAACTGCTCTGAAGTGTAGGATGTGGCTTGCAGTGCCCTTGTTACAATTTATGCTAAATTCCAAAATTTAAATATCTGTTCATAGATACTCAATGAGGTATTTTTCTCCTATTTATCTGTCTGTCCGCCACATTGCATATGTGATTGTATATTTCCCTTTTATGCACACAAATTAATAAATGTTCTTTTACTAAGGCTGATAATTCAGAGGTTTCATATTGGATGTGTTGATTTAAGAGGTTAAATTTTTGTAGCCTCATGGGAGAAGAGAATTTAGAGGTCTTTAGGTTCACCTTTAGTTTCTCTCCTATTTCCTTACTATTGCGCTTGTACTTTTTTGAGGAATGGAAGTGACAGTGTGTCTGTCACTGCTCAACAGCCATGCTGCAACTCTATTTTAGCAATCTTTCAGTCCACCCAGTTCTGGTTTTGCCCTGCAGTACAGAGGGAAGACTACCCTCTTCCAAATCACATTTGGGCTGCATTAGATCTTGAAGACATTTTTCTTAGCACAGGTCTACCCCGATATGTTTCAATCTTAAAAGGTTTCCCTTTTAAACAATTAAAACTGCATGGATTGGCAGTTTGCTTGAAAGAACTCCCAGACTGAGTGCATAGAATAACCCATAAAATAAATCTTGGAGCAAAATAGAAAGAAGTTCATGACTGATATCCACTGTCAGCAAATGGTAGTAGAAAGGAAAATGTTTCAGTTGAAATTCAGATCACTTAGTGCTGTCTATGTCAAAACCAATTATTTGAACTTCATTCTGTAGTAGATGGCTGGCACAAATGGTTTTGTAACAATATAATGTACTAAAGTGCCAAGCAAAAAGTCCACTTTTAAGGCAGATAGTGCAGCCAGTATAATTGCAGTTACCTGATTGATGCCCTGGTGTACATATGCTTTCTATCCAAAATTTATATTATGATACTCTTAGGCACCACCATTACAGGCACCACTGTACAACAGTTCATTTTATGGTATCACAATCAAAAAGAGAGAACTGAAAATAAAAAACTTCGGTCTTATCAAAGTACTGTTATGAAGAACAGCTGTAGAAGGTTCTCTTTATTAGAGATCTTTGCCAATACAATGACTTTGTAAAGGGATATATAAGAGTGTTTTCTTAATCTGTCATCACACTTTAGATTTAATGGCAATAAGTAAAATAATTTACCCTGCAAATAAATAAAGCTAAAATTATAAATTTTCTGTCAGCAATAGCAAGATGACTAGCATCTTCAGATGTTTTGATTATACTATCCTTTTATTTTGAACTTTATTAAAAGTCTATTGTACAAAACAATCCTTCATGGACACATAAGACCAGCAAGAACTATAGAAGTGGACTGACAAATATTTGATAAAGATGTAGAATGGCAAAAATATACTCATCATTTATTATGATACATTTTTCCCTATATTTCCAACAGCTTGCTATTCTTCTCCCTAGATTTTCTTTGATGTTAGTGAGTACAAAATAGCTATTCTTAAAACCATGAAATTTAAATGTCTAGTAATTCAAATATGGACTTAAATAAGAGGTAATTTTAGAACCTCTCTTGGGACAAAATTTTAGTTACTATTAGCAATCACTCAGAAAAAAAGAAATGTAGACATATACATCTTTCATGCTGAACTCAAATAAAAGCACTATTTAGTACATTGATTTAAGCATCTAACTGAATCATAGTTCAGAGTAGAAGAGACAACAGAAGACAAGAATAAATGTGACAGTTGGATGTTACAGAAAAAAAGATTTTAACAGATATGGTGTGCTGGTTTCAGCTGTAGTAGAGGTAATTTCTCTCACAGTGGCTGGTATGTAGCTGTGTTTTGGATTTGAGTTGAATACAGGGTTGATAATATGAAGAAGTTTTTGTTCTTGCTGAGCAGGACTTAGACAGAGCCAAGGCCTTTTCTGCTGTCTGCATTGCTGTGCTGGCAAGGAAGTTGAGGGTGTATGGGAGGTTGGGAGGAGACAAAGCCATGGTGATTCATGAATAGAGGAAGTAGAAGGGTAGACACCAGTTCAAATCTGATTGTGTGGTAAGACAGGAGCTAGCAATTTTCCAGTAAGTGTTTCTGCTGCAGGAATGTAGCATGGATAAAATTGCAAGCAAATAAAAAGAGACATCAATAGTGATGCCTCAGGTTTTAGATTTTTTAGATTCTATTCTGCTTTAGTGTGTAAGTCTAGGTTTCATGTTAGGGGATAGTAAGCTGTCTTCACAGAATAGGTAGACAAAAGAATTCCTTCTCTAGCTGGGGACCCAAGGACAGCTGATCCAGATCTCAGGCCCAAGAGCATAAACAATGTGGACTGAAGAGAGAAAAACAAGGATGGGACTTCATGGGCTAAAGCTGTAATTGGACAATTAGTTCCAATATGCCAATGGACCAAAACTTATAAAAGTGTGAGATCCCATGACTGCTTGTCCATTTTGTGGCCATTTTGGGTTGTGATGTCCAAGGTGGATCTATTGAGGCCTCTTAATAAATACCTACTTTATTCTTTAGTTCTGTCTGGTCTTTGTTCTAGGTCAGCCTTCACAAGGCATCAATAGCACTTGACAGTAGAGAAGCTAGAGACATTGTATCAACATGGATCTTCCACAATTAGTGGAAGTTTAGTTCATCACTTGGTTTTGATGTAAGAGTAGATGATACAGAACATCTTACAAACTTGTTTGTAATGTACCATAACATTTTATTTATGCACACTTGAACACAGAGGTGTAATAGAGCCATTTGAAATAGTCTTGTGACTATTATTATACTAGAATTGCAGTAGCCCTCCTAGTCAATATACCTTATGACAAAAACATTGCTCATGATGAAGAGAGAATACAGAATTACTCTGTATTTAAAAATGTATTAGAGTGAAAAGGAGCAAGAAGTATATACTTGAGTCCTAAATAGTTCATCTTTGATTAAAAATGTTTACTAGGACTGTCTTTTATAAATACACATTAGGGGAGCTTGTGGTAGAAAGGGTTGTGGTCTCCGTGCTGCCTGCTGCTGCTGACCTACAGTAATACAGGCAATGAAACCTTAGCTCATCATCAGGAAATGCATATGAGGAGAAACTCTTGAAGAGATCATATCATCTTTTTTGACCTTTCCCTTACAGTTTCAAGGTACAGGTGACTATCAGCAACAAAATAAATCATAGGAATATTTTGAAATAATTTAATCTGAAGACTTATTTATAGAAATAAATCAGATCAGCAAAATCACATGATTTTTGTCTTTCTGAATTATATGGCTTTTTTTTTTTTTAATTCAGGCTATGTTGTTATAACCTGTAGCAATTCTAAGTAAACAGTATAATGAAAGAATATAGATATGGTATTTGCTTTAAGCGTGATTAAAATATATACTTAAAAATATTGCCTCAATATGTCTTGAAAAAATTTTTAAATTTCTTAAACCGTCTATTCTTTATTTTTCCCAAATTTTAGGCTCTTTTTTTTGTCTTCAAATTCTACATAATTAATATGTTAATTCTGATATTATTTTTCCATTGATATTTCGGATAACTTTTTTGTCGGTAGAAATGGATTCAAACTTAAATCCTAGACTGGAAAACCCAAGCTCAGTAGGAAATATTTCTTATGTTAATAAAAAAACCCTCCAAACAACCTCAAAAAATACTTAACCAGTGCTGTCTTGAATTAAAGTTTCAGCTCTATTTACTCAGAAAATTTGGCAAAAGTTGGCTGCAGTTATAAATGCAGTTACTTAAGACAGACAAAGGGATTGAGTGCATCAAGTTTGCAGACGACTCCAAGCTGAGGGTGCAGTTGACACACCTGAAGGAGGGGATGCCACCCAGAGGAATCTGGACAAGCTCAAGAATCGAGCCCATGTGAATCCCATGCAGTTTAACAAAACCAAGTACAAGCCGCTGCATCTGAGTCAGGACAACCTCTGGCATCAACGCAGGCTGAAGGATGAACAGATAAAGAGTAGCACTGTTGAGAAGGACTTGGGTTCACAGGTGGGTGAGAGGCTGGACATGACCTGGCCAGGTGCACTCACAGCTCATAGAGCCAAACTTGTCCTGGGCTGCGTCAGACCACTGTGGGCAGCAGAGCCAGGGAGGGAATTCTGCCTCTCTGCTCCGCTCTCCTGAGACCTTACTGGAGTAACTGCATCCAGCTCTGGGGTCCTCAGCACAGGAAGGAGATGGACACAGTGGTGTAAGTCCAGAGGAGTACCACAAAGATGACCAGAGGGATAGAGGACCTCTAAAGACAGGCTGAGAAAGTTGGGGTTGTTCAGCCTGAAGAAGGTTCTGGTGAGATCTTGTAGCAGCCTTTCAGTAGCAAAAAGGGGGCTATAAGAAAGCTGGGGAGGGCTTTTGACTCAGGCAAGTAATAGTAGGATAAGGACCAGTGGCATTAAACTGAAAGAGAGTAGGTTTGGATTTACGTGTTTTCTGTGAGGGTGGTGAGGTACTGGAACAGGTTGCCCAGAGAAACTGTGGATTCCCTATCCTTGAAGGCTGTGTTCTGCTGCTGTAACTCACACTGAGTAGAAAAACTTTTCCTTTTGTTTTGCTAACCATAAAGCCTATCTCAACCATGAAATGAAAACTTGTATTTGGTGGGCATGTACAATGCCTAATTCACAATCTGTTTTAATGGCATATAAACTGTGGATTAATGACACAGGAATTTTACCAGTTACATATTTGAATGCAAAACAAGATAGTTTATTTTTATTTTATTTAGATAATGTTAATTCTCTTTTGTGTTTAAAAAGCTCAAAAGAAAATTTCTCCTTTTTATATAATGCAGAGAGAAAAGCGAATATAATGCTCTTGTTTGATATTATTATGGATGAATATGTATAACTACAGGTTTAAATCTGTCAGTCCTACACTACTGAGACAAAAGTCTGTTTGTAATGAAATGCTGTTAAAAGCTAAATGAATGTGCAATGGCTTTTTAGCTCTAATTGTATTGTGCTGACATTTGGTATAATTATATGCAGTTGAGTATAATTTTCATGCCAGTCTAAGAAACTCTGGAGTAAATTGAGGTAGCTATCTGTTTTCAGATGAGTTTGATCACTTTATTTTACCCCAGTCTCAGAATTTAGTTAGAGAGGTCTGAAACCCTGTATTTATCATAATCTGATTCATTTGTTCAGTCCCCATGCGGCAATTCCAATTAGAATTTTATCAAAGTCGTCCTTACAGCAATAATGATAATCCTTTAGCATCTATCTGGATTAGGCCTCTGTTTTATTCTACTAATGAATACTCTAGAGGGGTCTGGGCAATTTTACAGAACAAATTAACCTTAGAGCATAGCCATTTAAAGTGTTCATTATACTGGACACCTGCAAAGTGTACTGGGCTTAAATGCAATTTAATAGACCCTTCTAGGCCTGTTTTAAAGTATCCTGAAGAGAGTATGAATAAGACGATGTTTAAATTATGATGGTTAGAATAGGGTTTTTTGTAGCATTTTCAATAAATATCAGATGTCCTATGTATGAAACATCACTTTTGGAATACATCAAATAACATCATGTAATTGCAGCTTTTGAAATCTAAAATGAAAAGTTTCAAAACACTGAAATCTGAAATGCATGTCTCTTCAATTCCACCTTTGTGTATAGCATGCTCAAAAATGAATGTCCTACATGTGATATATTTTGTTTCTGATTCAAATACTCCTATTATTGCAAAAGTTCATGAGCTTTAATTCTTAAATAGGCTATAATGGAAAGGGATTGAGGAAGAGAGGGCAAAAGAGCGGACAGAAATGGAAAGGCTAATTGGTATTCTCTGTTTCCAACTGTTCATATCCCCAAGCCTACCCCTTTTACTTTTTTTTTTTTAATTTAAAGTCAAAGTCTCTTCGTTATCTCATTACACTACAATTATAACATACTCCAGTGCCAAGGACCCAGAATGACTCATCTGCATTGTTCTTCAATCTAGACATTGCCACTAGAACTAAATGCAAGCGCAATCTGAACACATCAGATACTGTGTGCATGACTATAGTTATCATACTCATTCAATAGGCAAATAATTTGGTCTTTACTAATGGTTATGATAAACCATTAAATAAATAGTCTTTATATTAAATAAATAGACTTTATATTAAAATATAAATATAAATAAATAAATAGACTTTAATACATTAAGCCAATTTCTAAAAGCATGAACATCTTTTCCATACATGGCCAATTTTTTTAAATTCTATATTGTAAATCATGCTAGCAACACTACATTACAGGAAAACTTGCTGCATCCTTGTATAGAATGAAACAGTAAATGCAAACAAAACCTAAAAGCATTCCGCTTTGCATATTTGCTTATTTTTAATTTCTTATTTTTTTTTAATTTATTTTGGAGCAGAAAATCTTAAACAAAAACAGAATTATATACTTTGTGTGTGGCAGCATATGTGTAAAATCAAGCCAATAAATGTTTTCCTCATTGAAATACCAAATAACCTACTGTGGTAGAAGACAATGACAAAACTGAAAGCACAGATTAGGCTAGATTTTCCATATTCAGAAGGCACTGGTAGAAAAACCAGAGTTCCAGGATCGAGACTTTCTGAAAGAAACTTATATAGTTATCGTAAAATCTCTGCTGGCAATTTTGCTAAGCCTGAAAAAACCTGTTGTCGTCTCAAAAAGGTTTTTTTTTTTTCACTCAAAAAATCCTCAAACATTGTTTTATATAAACAATATACATTTTCTCAATTTTTTTAATAACCTGTGCATTTGTAAGTATAAGCTTTTTTTAAATAAACTGCATATTTGTAAGTATATTTTAGCTATTAATTGATATCTATTAATCTGTTTCTACTATTTACTGGGTTTTTTCCAATGTCTTCTAAAAGATTATTTGCATCCTCTGCTGCAGCTGAAGTAATGAAACAGTTTATATGACTTCCATTCACCCACTCACAGTGATACAACAGCCGCTATTCTGCAAAGTACTGTACTGAAATCTGTTGCTAAGAAAATCTGAGTTGCAGACAAGATTATAGTTATTTGTAAGTATTTTGGTTTTTTGACTAATGTGATATACTTGTAAAGTCCTAATATAAATACAGCTGAGTTAGCTCAGGTACTGTGACATATAAATTAGACAAAAATGAAGATGAGACAGCTGTGACAGCTGTGTAGGCATGACACAAGGGGGGATTTAGAGTGGATTCAGAGAAAAAAAGAGCCACCTAACTCAGTGACATAACTTGAAATTTATTTACTAAGCAGCATGGTTTAGCAGGTGAATAGTAATGACTATTATAAAGCTTCTAGTATAAGATTTCTATGCTGTGGCACTCACAACCTGACCAGGGTCATGTCTCCCCTGCCCAGTTTAGAGAGCCAGCACAGACCAGGTAAACAGCTCTTACTGATCAATGTGTTTGAGTCCTGGAGACCATTCTGGCCTATACCTGTTGCCCATGCACTGAGCCCTTTTCCCCTCACTCACAAAATTAAATCTTAACAGTATATTTCTTTAAAATTAGATAATTAGACTAAGTCACAGATGACACTGCTAGTTTTATAATCCAAGGCAAATTTCTTTGGCTTTCTCTATATTTAAAACCAGTTAGTGATTGTTTTCAAAGTTATTATCACCTTCTGGTTTCCTATTCCAGATGTGCTAAAAGATGTTACGTCCTTGCTTCAATGCTATGTCAATTCATACCAGAGTACTTTAGAGTTAGAAATCAGCAGAGGATATGAGGATATCTTGGCCTCATTTTATTACACTGAAGTTCTGGAAGTTTTTAGTTCATAACAATCCATAATAAAGATATAATCAAAAGTGAAAAGCAGCCACCTTTATAGCAGAGTTGATCTATATATTTTCTGCAATAGAGGTAGTCTCATGCACATATAGAGAGGAATGTGTGAAGTTAAAGCAGCTGTGAGTTCTTTCTCTTTCTAGGAAAATTACAAAGACTTTATCCTACTTGAGCATGCAGGCTGCTGTGACAGGGCCTCATTATCATGACACAACAAGAGAAAGGTAGAAAATTTTAGCTAAGATTAGACTCAATATTTGAATTTTTCCAGGCTAGGGTTGTACTCCTGTTTACTGGTTTTCACTTCTATTTAATTAAAATTATCATCATTTCCATGTTATTTTGACCAAAACATCTTTGCTATTTTTTTTCAGTCAGAAACTATTTTAAAAACCCTAAAAACTCAAAAACTACACTGCTTTCACAGTTGCAGATAACACCTTATGTATTAAATTCTATGGAAATATTGTATAAATCCGACTGACAGCATTTTAAAGGTATTAAATATCCATGTTCTGACTTTCTGAGGAGTAGACAATAAGAGGGAAGCCAGGTACCATATCTTCCTTGGTTCTGATCTTAGTACACTCTAGAAATACATTCAGCCTATTCAAGTAACTAATGTAATGGCTATAACAGCAGTAAAAAATCAGGTATATCTCAGTTTTCTCACACATTTTGTTTTCTTTCTCTTTGCACCAAGTGTTGCTTCTTTAATTTTCTGCAAGTTTCATCAGGGCACGGATTGTTATCCTTATGAATTTTTCCTAAAAGTGAACATATTCCATCACCCATGTGATAGTTTCTTAGTGATACTTTTATGGAATACAATGGCTTTAACCAGTATTAAAACTTGTCCAATTCCCACTGTTTCTCTAGGTGGCAAATAGGTTCTATGTTTTCCTTCTGATATCAAACAGGTTACTCATTGTGTCTGGGCTGTGCCTTGACCATAAATCTTTGTTCCCCAGTGCAGCATAGCGAAAATAAAATTAAAAAAAAAAAAAACAAACAACAAACCACCAAAAAACCAAACAAACAAACAAACAAACAAACAAACAAAATAAAAAAAAACCCCAACATTTTGGAAGGACTTATATGCTGTGGCCTGTTTTCAGCAAAAGTGTAGCTTTCAACTGGGGGACATTGAATGTAGAATTCATTGTGTAAATGTAGACTGCATGAAATGCTCTAGGGTATCTGAAATGAGGTCAGTAGGTATGACACAAGACCTACAGGATAACCATACCTTAGTAAGGTCACAGGTGAAGGACTAATGGATCTGAAACCTCTGAAGCTGCAGTAGTGGCCTGTGTTTAGGCAGCTGACTGCCACACTCAGATTATGTGAAAAGCCAGTGCTTGAGCTGATTTGTAAATAATCATGAATAATAACTTCTTAATATTCCACCCAGACTTTTATTTAGTTTTTATTTTTCTTTAATCAAGGAAATAATATAAATTATACAAACCACAGAAAATGTACTTTTGTTATGAGTATGCTGGAACAGTATTTCTTTCAAATTTCTTCACTTACACCCTCAGTTTTCTTAGACGTTCTGGCAGGTACACCACTAAGATCTTCTGTCACTGCATTTCATCAGAGACTTATTAAATAATCCCATCTGCCTGAAGCAATAACTACTACAGGAATAAAGCGATTATCTATTGTTACCTCATTTACACTTTCTCTAAATCTAATGAATTTAAACACACTTTACTTGGTGTAAAATATCCATAACATTAAGAAGATGTCATTTAAATATGTTCATACAATATCTACAATTCAAACTACTATGTTTTGTGATATAAAAACTGGTCATTTAATGTAGCATAGAAAAGCAATTTGAATGAAAATGAGAAAAAAAATCAAAACTGTTTTAAAATCACTTGAAAGTAGAGAGTGTAGGTAACAAATGAGAACATACTTGCTGCTGGTCTAAAAGTTGTTTTACATTGTGCATATATAAGGGTCTAAAGCACAGACAAAACAACCATTAAAATCATATAGGAAAAATAGGCAATTAGATTGGAGCCTGAAGCCTACAATACTGAGAAGTCTAGGTTCTCAGAAATTTCACAAGACAATTGTCATTTCAGTAACCTAACTTGCAACTGCATGAGAGTTGAGTTTATTCCATCATTGGATTGGAAGCTCATTCCAGATGCGAGTTTGAAAATTCAAGATTTTTTAAAGTTTTTCTTGACTTGTGGTAGAGAAAAACAAGTAATTTTCCTAGAGTAAAGAGTGCTTCATTCTGGCTCACATAATTTCTTGGTTTACACATGAGATGGGGCCAGCTCTATCCATATTCTCCTACTTGCTTCTGCACACACATTTTTTGATCCAACAAGTATCACTATGTGTTTGTCCAAAGATGACTTTTAGGAGGAGCTGTGAAAGTACATGTCCATATTTCTAGGCTGTGGAGTGGAAAACTTCACACTTCAGAAGTGCACATGAAGTGCAGTACTAATGCATGTTTGGCAGTGTCCATATGAGAGAGACAAGGGATGCATATCAGACCTCTGTAGGACAAGAGTGACATGGGGCAGAAAATTGGTCATTCTTTTGCACTATTTTCACTCTTGTTCTACATGAAGGAATAATTTCAAGTTTTGAAAACAATGTTCAGGATTGTGAATCAATATCAGTGAATTCAGTATCAGTGAATTAACATATAATACTAACTATATTTAATTAAAATTAAAATTAAATTTAATACATTTAATACTAAAAAGCTACTTAGTTAACCATGAACTCTATTCAACAGCAACTAAAGTTGGGATAAACTCTTGTGATCAACTCCAGTAAATTAAATATGTGCACAAAATATTTACTAAGCACAAATGCAAAAGGAATGCAAGAGGCTTTTTCTTCACATAGCTGAAAACTATAGATGATCTCAGGATTAAAAGCTGTAGATGCCAGTAAATAGTTTGTCATCAAAATACACCAGAAAATTTACTAAAGATTCCTGGGACAATACTCTGGAAACACTGTAGAAGAAAGACTGGAAAGTAAACACCACTACCAAAATCACTATTTTTTATTCCAGGGCAAGGAGCTTGTCACTGACCTGCCCCACTCTGGTATACTTATCAGACTACTACTAGTAATGAACACACCTTAAAAAACAAAAAAACAAAACAAAACCCCCCCCCCCCCCCAAAAAAAAAAAACACTATGTATAATGGGTTCAGAAGCTAAGATAAAAAAACAAGGAAGAGGTGAATGGTATCAGTGATCTGGCTCAGTATTTCACAGGAAGATTTTCAGATCCTGTCATCACTTACAATAGAATAGGCTACTTAGATAACAAATCAACTAAATAAGGTGATTTGTTATTTGTGTAGCCTATTCTACTGTTCATTCTGAAGACAAATCTTTGGGTGACTCATAAAGTCCAAGAGATTTGACATGTCTGTCTGTCTCTATTTTAGTGGAAAACTTTCATCTCTATCTTAGTGTGGGCTGAGACATTCTGACTGTTGTAATGCCATTGAAGGGCTACACAGAAGTAGTCCACAGCAGGGTAAAAGAGAAAATTTTCAGAACAAATTAAACAACACAATATTCCTTTTCTGCACCCATCTATGAAACTTTTACTTAGTAGTCTCTCCAATATTACTCCAGGAGATTTATAATTACATTTCAGCCAATGCTCCAAGCAGTGCCTGAAAACATTCATTTGCATTTTCTTACCACTGGCTTTGGGTTTTGGTTGTAGTTAATTCTTCCTTATCAGCTGATGCACTCTTGAAGTCAGAATAACATTTTTCTGACCAAAACAAAAACATTTTCAAAGCTATTTAATACAAGAGAGAACTTTGTCAGTCCTAGAGAGAACGATGAACCTTGTATTTGAGAAAAGTTTAATATTTAAGGAAAACAGTCTATCAACTATCAATCCTATGAAATATTATTTATTCGGTGCACATTCAATTTTCAGAAAATAAATGGTATTCAAAAGAAAAAGTAGATAAATGCTTTATTTATAAGATAACATTTTGGCTTTCAGCAGCTGCTTTTCTTATATTGTCCTCTGAAGTTGGTGAAAACAGTAATGTTACAGCATAAATAAAATCTCTTTAACCTTCAGAGAACTTGAAATAGCATTTTTTCTGCTTAACAATGGGACACGTGATTATATTACTTGCAGAAAATGAACTGCAACTGCAGTTGAATTTCAGACGCCAATCTTCTCCACAAAAGGGAGAGAAGGGAAAAAACTTATTATGTATTTTCATTTTATGCATAGAAAAACAGACAAAGAGGAGCCAAGATGAGACAGTTAAAATTACACATTGAAAAATATGCATTATTTTCACAAGATATATATTTCAGTAAACCCTGGATTAAACTAGTCTGGCATTGCCAGAAGCTAATATTTAGTGCCAAAATCTGTGGGTTTCTCAACCCCACATAACTGTGGTTTCTGTTCCTTTTAAGTTTCATGTGCATTAATATTAAGTGCTTTACAGTTTTTTTTTTTCTGCTTTCCTCAAATCATCATCTTTTTGCTCACTTGACTGCACACATTGTGGCTTGGCATGGCCAATTGCAGTTGACATTTCCAGTCGCCCAGGGTTAGTCCAATATTAATTAAAACATCGTTCTAGATGATTATAATTTTTCTTCGTCATTGTAATGGATTTTATGCTATTTTAAAAATTCTGCTTCTTTCAGATGGAAATAAATCCTAATCTCACATTCCTAAGCAGAAATAGCAGGTTGAATTAGCAATTTTAGTGCCACTTAATGAAGTCCTAACATTAATCTTCCCTCTCCAGTTCCATTTTCAAAACACCTAAAGCTAACATCTATATAGAAATAGCTTTTGCAAATCTAAGTCTGATTAAAACCCTAGTTGATCATTCAGTGCACTCAGAAGACACCTGGAATGCCCATTATTTCTCACAAGCTCATGGGTCTCATTACCAACCAACATATACTTCTAAGAAAATTCCCATGTTAAAGAGTCAATTTACTACAAAAAGCCACTTCTCTGTATCTGACTGTACATTCAGATACACCCCACTAATTCCTGAGCCATATCAGATCAAGGTCATACTTGCTTATCTCCATGAGAATAATTAGAGTTAGTTGCTTATTGCCTCAATTACAACACGAAACCACCTGAGAGCAAGTATTGGAACTTATTCCATCTGGTACCTTAGTCCTTTAACTGTGCCCACATGGAAACAGGGGAGATGTTTCTACATGTGTCAGTGATGCCGTGATTTGAAGTTACTGAACCAAATCCCCTTAACTTTATATCAGTATAGTCTGAATTTCTTCATTATTAGTGAAAACCCATTATCTAGAAATGAAATATGTCTGACAGGTTTAGATGGGCCAAAAGTCAAGGCAGACTATTGCACTGTTGTCTAGATTTCAACAGGTAAGCATGTATTGCTTTTTGTGTTCACAGTAACTGAAAATCTCTTGGAGAATGAAACCCTAGAGCCTCTAAGCCCATAATGTCATTCCTGCAGCAAAAACGGAACTTAAATTTTGATTTTTCATGTTTCTTTTTACAGAAGGTAAAAGAAGATAGTATGTGACTTAGGAGCACTGAGCCTTTAGAATCCATTTTATTTCACCCTCGAAAAATTTATGGGTTTGTTCAAATATATTTATATGTACAGATATTCTTGTATCCATGTGCTTACGAAGTGCAGGCACTAGTAATATGGAATTTACTAGCTTGCAAATACAAGATTTACTAAGTATCACCAAATAATGAAAAGGGAATTTTTGACCCTTGTTTTGAGTAATTAATCCCTACCGGGCTGGATCTCTCTACAAAATCTCCGCTTTAGCAGTTTACATTATTATTTTCTCAAACATCAGTATCTCTGAAAGGCTTCAGGTGTGACTACTTTGCAGCACCCACCTTCAAACTAGGTTATCATAGGCTGTGTTTATGAATAAGTCGTAGAAAGATCCCATGTACATTGTTTAGTAGAGAACATAAATTTTTTTAAGAATGGTTTAGTTCAGACTACCCAGTATTGCCATTATCAATTTTCATAATGTAAATGGAGAGAAGATGTCTGACTGCAAACCACTTTTCCTGCAAGAAAGATACTCTCAGTTTCTTCTCACAAAATCTTAAAAAAATTGTTTTCCTGTAAAATTCTCACTGAAACATGTCTTCACCTAGAATTTCTCTGTTATATAGCTCAGCTGGAAATGGTTATTATTTAGAACTACAAGTATTACTTTAGCAATCACCAAGTGTGCTACCTATCTCTACAAACTTTTCACCTAATCTCATGTGCTCAACAAGCTATGTTTTTTCTACTAGTTCTAATAAATTTTGCTATATTTCATACACAACAAAACACAAAAATTCTTATTTTAATATCAGCTTTCTACAGTACTACTACACATTCTGGGCTTCTGCTTTTAATGTGTGGTTTTTTTTTTCTAAACTAGCAACAATGGTACTAAGTACTAATGGTACTTTTTTCTTTTTCCTAATGAAAAATTAGTTGCTTAAAAGTTCAATTCTTTTCATAAATACAGATAAACAATATTTATTATTCGTCCTGATTCTAAATTTGTATATGCCTAATAGTTAGTAGTTACACTTGGAAATGTAAAACTTTTCAATAGATATTATTAATTAAAACTAGTTTTATTACCTGACAGTAATGTTTTCAATTTCTAGTGTAGAAATGAGTTTGCATTCATTCTGGTTGCCATGACAACAATATGGATTAGTTGTTCTCCATCAGAATATTCTCAGTGCTTTTCATCATTTTGCAGCTCAAGTTTATTTGATAGAAAGGGTCACTATTTAAAATTCCTTAGTTCTTTGATTTGTTTTGAAGACACTATTTTTTATATCTTCTTGGGAAAATGTAGTTTGATGGGAAGAACCTAGTGAAAGATGGAGACAATTTATGACACACAAAGCCTAAACAGAAATTTTGTGTTCTTAAACAATTGAGTTCTAGTAATCTTGCATAATTATGGCTGTATCTTTTAAATTGTGGCAAAAAAGGCACACTCACTGTCATACACATTTTAAAAAGAATTGTTACAGAAGTTAGACCTCAAACATGGTAATGATCTTAATTGAAGCAACCAGAACAGAACATTACATAGGCATCAAGAGAAGTGCTCATATAATCTGACCAAAAAAGAAAAAAAATAATGAAAGACAAAACTGCCATGAGTGTCTTTAACTTAGAGATTTAATGTGATACATAATTTAAAAGGATTTATTAAATTAATTTTAAAAATATAAAAGTTTTTACTTTCAGTTTGGCTTAGTCTGTACTGAAAAGGCCAGATTAATGCATTGACTGTACTGGTATTAAGACATTTTAGATTCAAGAAGTAGGTCTACAAAAGTGTTGACATGATAGTGTTAGAAATTTTGCAGAATATGGTGCATGCTGAAGGGTAAATATTAAATATATTGCATGCAAGTTTTAAGCAGCACATTAGGCATCTACAACAGATTCCATCTTGAACTGGTCAACAGAAAATGAGAAATTAGAGTGGACGTGAAACACTATACATTTCAGGGTCTATAAATTTAATTCTGAGCTGTAAGAAGAGGTTACTTTCAGGTTACTATTACATCTTAAGATCCTCTTCTCAGGTAAGATGTGCAACCTTTTCTTTCTGTAAAATGAGAAGACACTCACTTTTTAATTCTGTTGGTGGCTGTGCCAGTCTTTTTATGTAACATGTCAGAGATTAGATCAGTGATCCAAGATGCATTCTGTGCACTCATAAAAATTAGAGAATTTTTACCCATTGTTCTCAAATCCTTGAAGAAGATTAAGCCTACTCGTGGTGTCTTCCCTGTGCTGCTGAACTCTGCCATCCTGGGATGCACTTCAAGACTTAAGAGATCAGAGAGAGGAAAGCATGGGGATGAAAGAATCTAGGGATCTGAGATAGGCTTGACAGAATGGATCCTCTGGCTCCAGCTCTGTCAAGGGGTACTACAAGAAAGATGCAGAGGGACTTTTTACAAGGGCATGTAGTGATAGGACAAGGGGTAATAGCTTAAAACTGAAAGAGGGTAGATTTAGATGAGATATTAGGATGAAATTCTTCACTGAGAGTGGTGAGACTCTGAAAAATATTGCTCAGAAAAGCTTTGGATGTCCCATCCCTAAAAGTATCCAAGGTCTGGTTGGATGGTATTTTGAGGAACCTGATGTTGTGGACAGTATTCCTGCCTATGGCATGGAGGTTGGAACTAGGTGACCTTTAAGGTTCTTTCAGCTCAAACCATTCTGAGATTCTATGATTTCATGTATTTCCATTAATAACTGCTTCATGTCAATGGCATTATCTGAAACTTCTGTTCTCGTGGATAGTTTCCACAAGAAAACATGGTTTTTACTGTTACTTAGGGGCCAGATAAAAAATATCAGAATTAATTTTTAGCAAGAACAATAACAAATACAAGGACAGAATACAAATACTATAAAAAGGAAAAGAAAATGGGAAGTAAAAAGGAAAAAGAAAAAAGAAAATAGAAAAAAAGGAGAAAGAAAAAGGGAAGGGAAGGGACACATCTTGCTTTTCATCAGGATGGAGAGTTGCTTTATCAGCAAGCAGTACTATAGTCTCTACTGGCTTGGAAGTATTTTCTCCAGTTCATAGGGATCCTCTATTTGAACTGACAAGCTACCTTTAGACTGCTGAGTCTAATCTATATTGAACATGTTAGTTATATAGTGTTTGTACAGTTCACATACTGTGTTTCATAACTCAATTATATTAAAGGTAAGAAACCCCCTACAATCTAATTAGGATTCCTTTATTTTCCTCCAAGATTATCTTCTCCATCTCACTACAGATATGCAGCAGTTGTGGCATTCTGTTACAACATGCTGTTGATGCAACATTCGAAGCAAATTTATTAAATAATCTCAGGGTAGTATATCTGAGTAGCAAAAACTTGTCTGAGGTGTTATAGGCATATATGCAACCTGTTGTTAGTGAATATGTAATTTCCATCATATGCTTATTTAAAGGTGGAATTACAGAAGACTTGTTACTGTGGTACAATCAGTCTTGACGTATGAGTGCAATTGAACTAAATTATTCCCTCACACAACTGGAACTATCGCCATTAGCTGAACTGGAGCTACAAATGTGGAAGCACTTCACATTTTAGTTAAAAGAATTACAACAAAATGTTTTAGGCAATTAATTTTTTACTCTCATTCTACATCACCAAGATTTCCACAATTTAAAAACCATTTGTTGGCATGGAAACATCAGCTTAATTAAATATGGATTAAACTAATTAACCTAAAACATATCATACTATAGACTGTTTGATTTAGAATACATTAAAGAAAACAGAACATTTTTCATAATTTCATGTCTTTTATCTACTGAAAATGTTTTGCTTTCATGAAAATTTATATGCTTGATCTCGAGGCTATCTCCTGAAGGTAAGGATACCATTGACAAGTAATGTTAAAAATCCCTGTTTCAACAACAGTGGACTATTGCAAACGCAGGTGAACCCAGTGGGAAGAAATAATGATGTCTGACTCCAGTTCAGAAGGCTGAATGATTTCTTTATTATAACTATACTATAATACATTAATATACTATTTAAAGGAGATGCTAAAACTACAAACCTACTTGTTCTAGCTACCATATCTGACTCCCAACTCGTGACCCTCTTGGCAAGAGTCCAGACACAGGTGGATTGGATTGGCCATCAGGCTCAAACAATCCTCACCAGGATCCAATCAAGCAATCACCCCAGGTAAACAATTCTCCAAACACATTCCACATGAGAAAAAAAAAGGAGCAGAAATAGAAATTGTTTTCTCTTTCTTTCCTCTGTGCTGCTCTATGAAAAAATCCTGAGTGAAAGAAGAATGTCCCTGTGACAGTGGCCCTTGTGTGTGTATATGTTGTCTATCCCTCAGGCCAGTTTTGCTTTATAATTGTCTGTCAGACACTACCATGTGCCCAGCTACAAATTTTATTTCAGATTTGATGTGCAGACACACCAGAAAGGGATTGGATTAAATAGAAAATTAAGATACAAAATATTAAAAGGATCCTTATTTTCTGTCAGTCGGGTAGATTGCAAGGTGACAGAAGAAATCAGTTAAGTATTTAGCTAAAAACCTTGCCTGGAAAAAGAAGATTTAAAGATTCAGTTTATTCCCTGTAACTGGCTTCTCCCCCTAAAATCATTGCTGTATGATCCTCTACATGTATTAAGGTTAATAAGCAGTTGTTTCTCATGTACAATTTCCTTTTTGTTTGAATGGCCTTGAAGTACTAGTAGTAGTCACAGCATTCAAAGGAAATATTAATAGTTTCATTCAGTGTCTGACATTACATCAGTGATTATATCAGCATTAATTAATGGATCTACTAATATTACTTAGTGAAATCCTAGCTAGATTCTTAGTTACTCACTATTAACTTCAATAGGAAGGTCAGCTCTTCAATAGGAAGGTCAACACTTAAAGCATTCTTCAGGCTTCATGAAAACAGACTCTCTTTTTGCAAGGGCAAGGAATAATGACATGGAGGTCAGGCTGAGAGACAGAAGTACAGGATCAGTCTTGTGAGTTTCATTGTTTTTATACAATTTAAATTGAAATAAGAGAGTATTTGAAGATATTTTTCTGCTGTTAAGCAACAGTTCCTCATAATAAAAATCTTGTAGTCCACCAAGCAGCTGCTGCTTCATTCATATGCAGAGTTTAGGTAATGTCAAAATGTTGTATCTATGGTATGTAACATGACTATAAATGTGGAGTAAAAAACCAGCTATCTCAATGCTGCTTGAATTCTTGAATTTCACTCCTTAGTTCTTCTTACTCTTCTTATTCCCAGCTGAGGGTTGAGGGAGATAGAAGGCTGAAATTCAATTTAAAAAATATAAATATTGCAGTGTTCTCTTGGGTGGTTATACATGCTTGTCCTGAAACGCTAGGGTTTCATTTCTTGCAGGATGTGAAAGATCTATTTTATTGAGCAGCTCAGTGTCAACCTTGCCATTCAGCCTTTAGTATGGCACATAGTGAATGCTGCTATGCCTAGCAGGTGGCCTGAGGCTTCCCTGTCAACATTTTTGTCATGCACTGCAGGAACAGTAAAACCATTCATAGAATTCTGAGAACTCTAAACACTTTACTATTGCTCTCAGTTTGCACTTAAAATATAAATATTAGTGACCTTTCAGACTTTCTATTTCAAAAATATTATTTTTATTTTAAAAATATCTCATTTGCATTACTGGCTGGTGAAGTGACATCCATGTTCAAAGCAATTTAATGCTGGTTTCTTCTTTGCTGGAATAAGCTTGTTGGCTAAAGCATCATAACAGTACATCAGAGTCAAAAGTAATATACAGGCTCAGAGCCACAGCATAAGAATTTGATGAAGAAACACATAGGAAAATCCAATGTGCCTGAGCCTTAGGGTGGTTCAGATGAGACTTCCAACAAGCAGAGAAAGTCCCTCTATACTAAAAAGGTAGCAAGGTGAAAAACATTCTAGACACTTAATAGTGATTTTATCTTCCAGGCTCAGATCAAATTTGAATTATGGACCACTGAGGAAATGCTGAAAGCTTCTGAGTCTCTATTTTGCAAGGAAGTTCCACACTTTAAAAAATACTAGATAAGACTCAGTTCTAAATCTCTTAAGATTTAGGGCAAAATATTGATACCTATGTGACCTGAAACTATGACTGTGATTCTAAGTGGAGAAGTTCATAGAATCTTAAGTAAAAAAAGAATTTAAGCATCTTAGGTTATAGACAGTAACTTAGTGGGGTTTCACAAGCATCTTGAGCACCTGGTATTTAATTCCCACATGGAGGTGCCTAAATTCTGTATCACACCAGCACATTTTTATAAAATGACTTAAGTTTTATATCTCTGGGACCCATGATAAAATATCTGAGAAAAAAATATTTATATACTAAACTCTTTCTTCAAATACTACATGAACCATTTAGGAGGAAAAAAACCCAGGCTGATACTAATTGTGAAAGGGAAGCATTAAGGATATGGAAATGCTTTGTCCAGCATCTGTATCCTTCACAACCAACTACATATTGTTTAAATGTCACTGCACACACGTCACTCTGTATATTTTTGTCCCTCAGGGTAAGAAAAGAATTGGTTTATTTTGTGGCCTAAGAGGTATCTGATAAATAGTTAAATATCTGTTACTTTCACTACAGTTTGTCCCCCCAGGTAATGGGGACCAAAATTTCATGAACAAAATTTATGTCTGTGCAACCAGCTGCTTCTGCAGGTGGTTTGATTCTAAGCCATACTTTTCTGTGGCATAGTACCAAGCAATTTCCTTCATGCAGACATTTCCTTTTCTTACCCACCAACTTGGAATGAAATTTCATAAATACTGAAGTTGAAATGGCATAAATGAAGAGTACATGCAGAAAAAAAGAAAAAGTACCCCCTTTTGGCTAGGTTTTTACCATTTCAGAAGCCTCAAGCTTTGGCAGGAACAAAAATACCTTCATTTTTTAATTAAATAATTGGTTTCATTTCACTCATAAATTCTAATTCAATACAGAAAACTGGAATACCTAACCATAATGTCTATATTTATTTTATGAATCAAGAAGATTTCAATTTTTTACAGATAGACCCACTTTTACACGCCATGTTGAAAAGATACTTAAGGTCATGTTTTTAACTTTAGAGAAATAACTAAAATTACCATGGGGATATAGTACATTCTGTCCAAGATGCAGAGCACATCTTATTTTGATTCAGAGAGGCAGATATGTAGAGATTGTGCTAGAACCAGAATATGCATGATGAAATTTGGTACCATAAAGACAAGCAAGATGCAATTTACTACCATATAAAGCATATTGCAACATTCCTTTAAGGTCTCACAGCTTTTAAGCTCTTTGTAAGAAGATATTACTGGTTTCAATAGTGTTTTTATCAGCTCAGTGCAAGAACTCTTTCCTCAGGCTTTTGCTCAATTTCTGCCAAAAAAAAGGCCAGAACTCCTGGTCTCATTTACATCAAAATAATTGTTATTGGGAAGATCATTTCATTTGATGAAATGTACTGAAAATCTTGAGGTGGGAAAAAAAGGCACAGTCACTGTAAGTGCACAATAAAAAAATGTTGTCTAGAGGGGAGTATTCGATATTTATCATACTTAACAGAAAAAAATGGGAAGGATCATGTCTCGTCCAGATACATTCCTTTAATTTTTTTTCAGTGCTCAGCATTTGGGCACAATATCTTATTTGGGAAAGATGGACATTTCATTCAGTTATTACCAAAGTTGGTAATAGTCCTTCGACAAAGCATTTCTCCTAGAACAGATTTGACAGTTATAAATGAAAATATAAGGCAGAGGTTAACGTTCCCACTCTTTGAAAATTTTAAAAATCTTCCAAGAACATAATTTCCCAGATTAAGTAAAACCACATGCATATGAAGGAACAGACTCTGATCGCCATGAAGAATCAAACTTTCAGAGCAACCCATGACAGTATAATTTAATTCTGAGTCACTTAGCTGCAGACAGGAAACAGGACACAACAAACTTAAAACCACATTACTAATCAGTGGAATCTGGTAAAAATCTGGATGTAATGCACATTGCTCTTTGTGAGGTGAATGATTTGCAAAGACAATCAGGAGAAGAAGACACAATTTTACCAGAAGCTCATTACCAAATGTCAAAGAAAACTTTATATTTCTGTCTGCGGCTGATAATGTTATGGCAGAAGAAAGAGCAACCAGTTTAGAGTCTTTATAAGGGTTCAGAATATTTTTAAAATAAGTTTAAACACAACACTGGATGTGGAATTGTTTTTTTGTCAGCTTGCTTGCTTCTTTGCTTCTTCAATAATAACTCCAGTATTTGTTGCATGCCCATGTCCATAATTTTCGTACACACGCATATTTTTGAGGAAGACAATGAGATGAAGAAAAAAATACCCTAAGGCAAGTGTAAAAGATCACACAACCCTCATATTGGCTTTGTTATTTGCTGACTTATCTGACCCTTATACTCTCATTCTGATTTCACCATAATTTTTCATTGTTTAGACTTCAGTAGCATTATGCAAAATTTCTAAAGATCTGAGACAAAAAAAAATATTACTTTGTCTTCTCAAGGAATATTAAAAGCAGCTGTAAAAAAGTAAGAACTGTATGCTCCAAAAATTGGAATTGCATACCTTTCACAAGAAGTACTTAATTTCAATTCAGCATTTATATTATTAAAATTGCTGAGGTTTTATTATACAAAGAAGGACAGGTAGATACTTGTATTTCTCCCATGATATAATTTTCAGATTACTGAAATTAATAAGCAGTAACTTTCAAAAGAATAAAATTATGTCTCTACAGTTCGCTATAAAGCTTTAGTGTTAAAAAAAGAGTCAGTATGATATCTGTGCAGTGTTTTGGCAATATACACTATGTAGGCTGGAGTTCAAAGGCACTCTGTTTTTCATGTCTTCTTGAACATTTACATTCTGCTACTGATTTTTGCTAAGTAGTTAATAACTGTAAAGTAGGACTACAGTCACATACTCCTTTTTCCTACCTATTTGAGCTTTCAAGGGAAAAATTACTCACACGCAGGAATAGGTATTTAGGAAACTGAGTCTATATCTACATTATCAAGTAGTTTTCCATGAAGGAAGCAGTTCTGCAGAGTAACACAACAAAACTGCCTTATGTTTTGGAGTATTCTTATTTTCTAGTTGGGACATGCTTAAAACAAAATGCTCAAAACAACTTAAAATGCTTAAAACATTTTTCCTCAAAATGCTTTAAACAAGTTTTTTTTTGGCCAACTGCTATACAGCCTAATGATGAAGAATAAAGAAGCATCTTAACATTGTTGATGTACGGACAAGTGAATAATACATAAAATCTGTGAGATTATCTTCCAACAACTCTTTTGGGGGCCAATGCAGAATTTCTTACATACACCACCATGCAAAACCCTAACTCAGAGAAAGAGATGTATGCTGATGTTTATGGGACACAATCATTACAACCTGGCCCCATAAGGTGAGAATAACCAAGATTCTTGTTAACAGAATTCCCTTGTGACAGATTAAAGAGAAATGAATTATTTGGTTGCAATGGAAAGCATCTATGTAGCTTTGTACTATTATCTATTATCATCTAACATATTACTAATAATAACATTAAAAATATTACTTAGGAAAACATAGAAAGGAAAAGAAAGAGTGAGAAAGATAAGTGTAAAAATATATGACCACCTGTAGATCTTGCACTGAGACTTGACTGTTGCAATTTAGTTGTTCCTTGGTCAAAATGGTGATCTTCACCTGTCAGGGGTGAGTGACAAAGCCCAAAAAATAACTCAGGCTTGGTGGTAACACCCAGGAATCTCCCCTGGGAGTGGAAGCTTTCAGTCCTCTGGTGGAAGGCCCCAGAAATTAGTCTGGGGGCACTCTGGGGCTCTTTGATGGTTCATGATCCCTTCTCAGCTGCCCCTCAGCATAGCTGAGCCAGTAATGCCTCATCAGACCCTCTCGGAGGAGGAGGGGGAAGAGGGGTGAGTTTTACAACTGAATGAGTTCTGTAGGGAAGGGCAATCAGCATGGTAAGAAACACCAATTTGCCTTGCTTGATAGTTCACCTCCTCTATGCTGTGCAGACTGGTGATTACACACCCAAAAACTCAGCTCCTCCCGTGAGGGGCACAAACCTGGCTTCAGCAAGGCACTCTAGCACCTCCACAAATAGGCAAATGTTTTGAGTCATTAATCACTAATAGTCCAGTCTCTCACAAGAAGTCACCATATCTGAAACTTGCTCTGTCAATTCCACATCTGCCCACTGTCATATGGAAAACTTCCATATCATCTGAAAGACAGAAATGGGACAGTCCTTACAAAATGTTGAATACAATAGCAACCTTAGTAGTTTCATGTCATTGGGATTTACTAGATGCAAGCAAAATTAATGTGAGTTTTCTGCATTCAGCACAGCGGGTCAGTCTCATTCTTGCTTTTCATAATATGTTTTCTGCAGTTACCAAAATTTTTGAAAAATGACATTCTACTTAAGCTATTAGCATACCTTTAAAATCACAAATAGATGAGATAATTAACTTGCCTGCCATGTCTACAACATTTTTAATTCCGTTTGTTCAAGATAGCTTCTTTTTAATTAGTTCTTGGCAGACACTGCAACTTTGATAGTAATTCTAAGCCATATTCCCATGAAGTGTTTCAGCAAGATTCTATATCTTAAAGCTGCAATATAAAACTTGCAGTAAAATCCATTGTCTTGGTTCTGCAAAACCATCTCTGGTGGCTAATCCCCCAAAAATGAGGATCGTGTGTATGTGCAGAACGATGCAGAATCATGCTTGTAATTGTAGGTACTAATTTCAGGCACTGAGATGCTTTGTTACATTATTACTTCAGTTTTAGGCACAACCCACAGAAGAAAATATAAAGTGCAATACTCAGTGTGCATAATTTCTTTTGGTTTTATTGTTGGTTTTATTTGGTTTTGTTTATATGTTTGTGTATGTTTGTTTTATTTTGGTTTCATTTGGGTTTTGGGGATTGGGGATTGTTTTTTTGTTTGGTTTTGCTTTTTTTTTTTTTTTTTTTTTTTTTTTTTTTTTTGTTGGGGAGTTTTGTTGTTGTTTTGGAGTATCTCTTTTTTTTTTCTTGCTGTGGTTGTTGTCTGTAAGAAGCAAGCATACTACTAGAATCTTACCCTGGAAATTTTTCTGCTCTCCAAGACCAAGAAGATCATATCAGTTTTAGCATAAATGCTTACTTTTGCTTGTTAGAAGTGTTGATCTGTATTTTTAACAGTATTGCTTTTGTACATATATACCATAATAAAACAGGGCCCAGTTCATAATGAATGTCAAGAGAAAGCACAGAAGATTTCTACACCCTAACCCAGTGAGGTACAGACTGCTTAGACAGGAATTTGCAAGATCTAAAATAGAATGGTAAGCTGCACAGAGCAGAATAAAGCATCAGCCTTTATGAACTACTGTGTTCTTTAGGCAGTGATGAAGTGACACTGTTACAGCTGGGATTTGATTATGACTTGGTTTAAACCATTTCTATATTGAAGTAGTGTGTTGTGGGTTGGTTTTATTTAGGCAGAGGTTTTATTAATGTTAGTTAGATTTGTTCCTTGTACTTCCCTATTTTTCCCCTCACAGTCGTTTCTTCCAAATTGTTTACCCCGAAAGTTCCCGCCACCCAGATCCACAGTTACCCGTCAATCTCCTCACCTCTCCCTGTTTTCTCCTTATTTGGTCCCATCAGTCAAGGTTTGTCACTCCCTGTTGAGTGTCAATCTTGTAACCATCCCCAGCTTCTTAAAGAAAGTTCTGCATCAATCACCCCACCTTAGCCTTTCTATTTGTCCCAGGACTCTGTACCCACCTCTGTTATGTTACCATTGGTTGTTATAATCTATGTCATTTCTCTATCATTTGTCCCCATTGGGCGAGGCAGGTTTCCACCCCTGTCCACCACCCCCTACTTAATCTGCTGCAAGCCTTTGTTCTCCGGCATTTTGTCACTGCATTCGCTCTGAGAGAATTTTGTTCCGATCACGCCTGGGGGAATAAAACTCTTTGGGCTCGCAAACAAGTGTCCTTCTCTTGTCTCTTCATCTCCTCTCAGCATGTGAAGCTACCAAAGCCTGCGTAACCCACGCCGCAGCACTCAGCATTACCAGGATGGCAGACGTCGTTTCCCTGGAGTGCCCGCTCACATGGCGGCCACCCGGCCTCACAGGGGCAGTGCTAGCTGGCGCATCTCGACTGCTTGAGGTCGTAGCAGGTAGCCGCTGCAGTAGTGGACTTCAAAAAGGCCTTCTCATTGTGTAGACAATTTCTACATTACTGGGCAAACCCACAAGAGTATGAGACACTGAAAAGGTTGATTAATTTTGTTAATGTTTTGGCTTCTACTAGTGGTATCCCCTGCCTCTTCAACCAGAAAAAGAGAAAGATAACTATTTATGGTTCCATTAATTTAAATTCCATTTCATAGGCAGATAAGAAAATACAATAGCAAATGGGGACTTTCACCTATGTGGTTATACTTAGTGTAAAAAAAGCCTAAATAGTAGGCTTGAGTTAACCTGGATAAAACATTCCTGTCTTTCAGGAGCATGTACACATGCAATTTTTGCAGTTTTCTGGCATGGATAAATGCTTTCCTGTATGCTTCAAGTCGTATGTTAATGAAAATACAATAATTTACTAGTAAACATCAATCAAAATAGCTAACAGCCATTTTATGCTTCTACTGCAATCAAAATGGACTGTCATTGGTCCTTTTTCTATTCTCATGATTTGATTGCCTTTTCACAACAGAACCAACAATATAAAGAGTTATTGTTAGCTTTAGCATTGATCTTAGCAGAGAATGTTTATATCAATGAAACTTGCCAAGTTTCATCAGCTTGTTTCAGTGTTTTCATTCTATTTGTATGACCCAATTTTAGTTCATTGATGATAACATGCTTTGATTTAAACTCACTTTGATGTCAAGTCAGTTTGATTCAAAAATTCTGTTGTATTTAACTCATTTCAGTTTTCCTGATGTGATGTTCTTGTACATCAGTAAGTAAAGATTATCTTTACATTTTTCTGAACTAGCAGAGAATGCTTACCTATAAGATTACCAAATCAAAAATTATAAAATTTTTATCGAGCCATTTCTTTCTTAATGAGGAATAATAAGCTTCTATTCTCCCTTAAAATTTCCAAACAATTTTAACCTCATTCTTGACTTTCCAAACATATTCTTTAGTTCTCATTTCATTTTAATACATTCCAACACTATCTCCTGACAAGATGCCATATTATTTAGACGCCAATTTCTTAACAAACAGAAGGAGAACATGCAAACATTATGTGCCAAGATTGTATGTCAGCATCCTGAAAGCTGCCAAGTTTCATCGATGATGATTTGCCTTCTTGATTGTTTTGACAAGACTATCCATCGCAATAACCTTACCACTATTTTTTCACTTTCTTAGATATCCTTAAAACCCTCCCCTAATATTTTCAAATAACTTTCAAGCTCTCTTCTGTCTTCTACTGGCAGAACTACTTGAAGCCTCAGGCTCTAGGATTGGCAGTGAATTAGATAGAGTTTTAGTGCTACAAGTGTTAGCTGTAACCTTTTTGTCTGAAAATAAAACAATTTCTCAGTAAGAAAATATTCTGCATTAAAAGTCATGTTAGGCACAGTCAATAATAATTTAAATTTTTTTTCTAATGTATATAACATTCAAGGTTCTAATTTAATAGAAAATGCAACTCAAGGTAATATGAAGGATATAGAACATTTAGAAGATATAAAAGCCTTCTAAAATTAATATGTTCTAGAGAAAATGATAATTCATATCCTTGATTTGAAATCAGAACCAATGTGGAGTTTTCAACATTACAAACTTATTAATGTTATTTTTTTAACAGCTCAGAGTTTCATATCTGGTCTGGAATAAGATAGTCTACCGTTTAGATCAAATATTTGATATCCATTATGATTGTTGTGGTATAGAAACAGCTGGAAATTAAGCTGCAAGTGGCTGCAGCTGCTTCCCTTCCCCACACTCCTCCCACGAGAAAGGGATAAAGAGGCACAGATAATAAGCTGAGATAACAATTTATTGAAAAAAACAGAAATAAGATGAGGAAAACAAACAATAACAGCAAAAATATTAATAGCAATAGTGCATAAGAGAGGGAGATTAAATTCAAAACATGCTTGAGGAAGACCCAACCAACTCAATACTACTACAGCCAGTGACACACAGCTTCTGAGAGAAAGGAGAAAATGGCAGGCTATTTTCCCTTGAGCTGGAGACAACAAACAATGGTGGACAAATCATCTGCATCATGCTCCTCCACAGACTTGAAACAAAACAATATTGGACAAAGCCTACAAGTTGAACCATGCTGCCCCACTTCTCTGTGGCTTTGCTCTCCAGGAAAAAGGAACAAAAATGGTGTAAATTCCACTGTGCATTTCTGTTTTTCTTCTGTACAAAGCCATATCCCCAAGAAATTATATAAAGGTTATAGAATAACATAAATGTGTCCTCATGGCTCCAGGATCCATACCGTCACAGCAAGAGTGAGAAAATAACTCTGTTCTAGCTGAAAGTAGGACAGTTGTGGAGCCAGTTCACTTAAAACATAAGTTCATGGGCATTTCAGAGGGAATCAAAAATGAAGGCCTTACAAATCACAATCCTCACTGGATTAATCAGGAGATCTTATATTCGAAAGTGTTTACTTTCACATAATCGGACTGCTTCTGTTATGGAATTGTAGGCTGCTTCAAATGCAATTGCTGGGGTTGAACTAAAATTATACATTTTATAAAGTCTGCCCCATTAAGACACTTTTTATGATAAAATTAACCCATAACCTCTAAAGGTACCTCTCAGTGTTTTATGCATCTTCCTAGTTTTTCTACCTATAGGACCTCATTCTACAGTTTTTACTGATTTTGAACAAACTGGCTTTTTTCAGGTTTTTTTTTTTTCCCTAAAAGGCATGTAAATAATTCAGTTGCGCAGATATAGCCTTCTACTTACCTTCAAGATATTTTATATATTCCCTATGGAATACAGTCCAAGGCACAGTGTTATTTCAGAGGGCATAATCTGTCACAGATCCTGTGACATATCTGTCAGCACTGTGTGGATCTCTTGAACATCCTCAAATATCTCAAGGAAATGGTTGAGTCCTTGATTATAGTGATAAAAGCATGCCTTAGTCCCCAAAATAATGGTATTTTCTTAACAAGCTAAATACTTTGAGGTTTTCAAGTCTTCATTAGAAAGAATATTTTTCAATATTCTAATAATTCTTGTTGACCTTTGATACATAAAGTCCCAGTTGGTACATTTCTTCAAGTTCCAATCAATATGGTGTTCTTTTCTAGTGCAAACTGTGTAAGTGTATTTTACTCATATTGTTTTCACCTTTTAATCAATAAAAACATTTTGTCACAGTTAAGAATGTAGAATAACAGTCACAGAATGTTCTGAGTTGGAAAGGACCCAGGAGGATCATCAAGTCCAACTCTTATGTGAGTGACCCATACAGGGATCAAACCTGCAACTTTGTTAGTACAATGCTTCAGCCAGCTGAGTTAGTTTCATAGGCTTGTTCGAGTTGGTTAAATAATGCATTTTTTGTTTCATATTAATTTGGCATTTTGATGGTGATTTCTTCAGGCTTAAATAATGGCATTAAGGTACAGATTTTAACTGGTTTAACCTTTGAGCTTTGCACTACAATTCCTTGTTTTTTGAAATGTAGTTGCAACCTTGATCATAGGTAAATATGCTGTTCATTCTACTTCCTAAGCTGAAATGATTCTCAAGGCATAACACAAGTTATAAGACAAAATCTTTAATCAAGGCTCAGTGCCCAGGATAATGTTTGTTTCTAGACTTATCAGTGTAATACATTTGTTGTGCCAGTAGTCTCCCTTTGAAGGTTTAAATGGATGTGTTAACATGCAATGAATTTAGAGTGGGTGATTGCCAGTTACATATTTTTCAGTGTCAATTTGTTAGGAAAAAATCAATGTAGTAGTACTTCACTTACTATTTTAAGTATGAAGTTCTAGAATTAAACTCATTAATTAAAACATGAATATTAGTATATTTTTCAGCAGATATTCAGATTATACTATGCTGTGTTTTAAATATTACATTCTTAAAATATACTGTATGAAAATATATTTATGTAATTTTTATTTAAAGTGTATAAAATCTTTTTGTCTGATTAGGTATTGCTGTAAAAGCATTTTCTTCTAGGATTCAAGCTCAGAAGGCTTGAAAAAAAGGCCTATGAGCTGCTTCAAAACAATCCAAAGCTTCTTGCTGAAACTCATAGTTAAATTCACCTTCCACTTTAGTTAATGAGGAAACAGTAATGCAGCAAAGCACTGAGAAACCATTTAATCTAAAGAAGGATATTGGTACAGACACTCCAATTCCTCTCTGTCCTCCATCGATAAAGGATAATACAGTACATTCAGGATTCCACTATCCTTAGCATAACTCCACTGGCATTAGTGGATTTCTAGCAGCGGAGTAGCATCCTACAGTAACTCTGTGCAGCTGGGGAATTAGTTACATTTATTCATCATTTGTTTGTGCTGCTGTTTCAGCTGATAATCAATAGTTGTATGAGTGATCTGAATATAGTTTTGTGCTGTTAACTCTGACCCTCTTGTATGATAGTTTGTTTTTGATCTGTAGGATTTAAGATATGGCTGTGTGTTTACCACTTACCATCCTGATTAAAAAACTTGTAGCATTATTTGATATGTCTGTCAAGTGAATTGATTTGCCTTTATCGTTTTTCTTCCTAAGTTGCCAGCTTCACTGTGAACACAAGTCAATTTTTATCCTTCCTTTATGTGTTTTTGACAACATGATTTTACTTTTTTTCTGAAATTTACCTCAATGTAACATTTGGTTTAATTGGTTTCTAGAGCAGGAGGAACTGAGTTCCCCTTAGCCTCATCATAAAAGAACACACTAATATATGAAGATAGGGACTCTGAAAAAAAATCTACAAATCACAGCTGAGACTAAAGTCAGCTAAACCTCAGGATTTTTTCTGGAATTACAACTTTTCCTAGAATGAAAAAAAATCAGAAATAATTGTGCAAACCTTTAATAGGTAGTCAACCAATGAGAAATCTCTAGTTTATTTTGTGTATACATAGGGTATAGCGACACCCAGAGGAAAATAAGCAAAGCCAGTTTTTCAGAATCCTGCAGCAAACTCTCTGAATTATGGAAAATGAAATGTTAATGGTGAAACAGGAAAAAAAAAAAAAAGGCATTATAAAATAATTTATCCAAGGGGGAAAATTAGGACATGTACTTTTCTCCCTATCAGTGCAAGGCTGTTCCTTAATAGCCTTTCTTAACAATTCTGCTGTAATCAGAAGACATAATAGTTGTCACTTTGACAGAAACCACTGCCACTTAGCTTCAAGACATAAAAAGCTATGGCAGAAATTTCAAACATTTAAGATTACTTATGCTTAAGGAGAAACCCACCTTAGAATATTAGCAGTAAAAGTCATTAAAGTCCTACAATTGTATCAGACTCTTTCAGTAAGGGCATCAGTTCACTTGAGAACTTTTTTGACCTAAAATCTACGACCAGAATGAATGGAATTCTTTATATAACACATTTCTCACTATCAACAAGTTATATTCCTGATAAAAAGTAAAGGAATTAAGATCATTCACTTTAAACATGTTTTATTGAATTTATAGGAAATGAAAAACTAAAATACTGCAGTGAAACTGCAGAGTGTTTATAATTCTGCATCTCTAAGCTTGGATCATATTTCACACATATTTCTTATGAGCCCAGCTTTCAGTGGGCTGATAATGCTGATTCTATTTCAATTTTTGCAGCTTGAATGTTGTAGAACAGTGTATCATTTGGATAGCAAATACCAACATTTCTTCTCTCCAGTTCTTCAAGGAAACAAATGGATAAACACAAGCAGCAGAAATTAGTCAAGCAAGTGATCTATTAACCTAATGGATATAGAATGGGGAGCTCATGTACTGCAGTTTAAATCTCTGGGGTAAAGCTCTTTGCAGCTCTAATTTACCAATTTGTTAAATTTCAAACACAACTAAGAAACATTACAGCCAATTAGTTCCAGTAAGACTATAAGGCTGTATATTTAAATACCCCACTTGTACTGCTGTCCTGATAAACTGAAACATCTCTCATTTCTTTCCAGACTGTTCCACTGTAGCAGTTGTGCATAAAAATCTCATTTGGAACAAAAGTAAAAAGTCCTTGAAAATTAAATTAAATTCATTCAATTAGGCTAAAGAAATATCTAAACCAACTATTAGGAAGAAGAATTTTATTGAGTTAATTTCTGTCAAATTGGAACTTTAAAGGAACTTCGAACTATCAAAACTGCTTCTATTTGAACTTAAATAGTAACTTTGATTTAACTCTGCATTTATACATATATTTATTTATGTTCATGCATGCAGAAATATGAGTTTCATATGAATCTGGAAAAAAGAATTTAAAAAATAAACAGCACAGGGTTGCTGAAGGACTGTAAAGCTACTAAGTCACAGTAAGGCTCTTATGACTATTATGTATGTTCTTCTGTCTAATATTGTTTATATTTTTTGCAATTTTAAATTCTAATGATCAGCAACCTTGCCCTTTTTTGAAGTTTTTAAGATGTGTTTATTTCTTTGTCGCTCTGAAATATACCTTACTGTGTTGCACCTCAATTTCAAATGAAAGCATGACATAGATATACTCAACATACCAAATGAGAGCATGACAGAGAGGCTTAGCAGGATGCACAGTTGTCTTCTATCAAGCACAGAAAAAGGAGATGATGAAAGCATATTAAAATAAATAAATCAATTTTTTAAGAACTTGACGCAAAAAATTACTTACAGTCACATCCTTGAGTATATTTCCTATTTGTTACAACATTCAAAGGTATTATATTCTGATCCAAGCCATGCATGAATTTTCATCCATATTTTACATTTTGACTAGATTAGTATCACCATAAAACATAGGTTACATATTGTATACATCTATACAATATGTATATATGTACATTTACCAAAAATGTATATTATAAAAAATTAGATCTATTAATAGGTACACATGCAAACAAACAAATGCACATATACACCCACACATATATATGTATATGTATATGTATATGTATATGTATATGTATGTATCTATTGAACAATCAAATGAGGTATCGTTACTTGCTAGTATGGTTAGAGAATTTAAAGATTAAACCCTGTATCTTCAGGAACATTTGGGACACTGGCTACACTTGATTTGAAATCTTCAAAAGTTATCTTTCCAAATGGCTTGATGGATTTAAGATGCTGTTTTGCATAAGATGATTCATTTTTTAACTCATTCTCAGGAACTTTGTTTGATATAAAACCAAAGCAATTTCTAAAAGTCCTCCGTGACAATTGCATCCTGTTGGAGTTTCTTTACATTAGACCATAGCTTTTTAATAGATGTCTATATAATCCCTTTCCAAAACACAAAATAAAAAAAGCTAGAGAGAGGTAATTAATATGTTTTCTTTTACCAGAGATTCCTTAGTCAAACCATTTTTTCAGGTCCAAATTCATACAGACTAAGAGGAAGACAATAAAGAAAGATTAGAATGAAGGAGAAGTCTTCTGCCTTGTAATGCCATCAAAGTCCTTGAAGAGAGAAAAAAATGGACACCCAAGAATAGACCTAAAATCTGATAAACATGGCCAGTGTAACAACTGCATTTCACATCTAAGTAGAATAGAGAGAGATTAATTTAGTTTTGCTTTTACTGCTCTTGGACAATCATTCTGCAATCTGGATCCATTTTTCTCTTAATAACTGTGATAATTTATATATTCTCACCTAGCTGATCAAGGGAATCCAGTTGATGCAATCTTTTTGGATTTCAATACAGCTTTTGATACTGTATCTCACAGGATTCTTCTGGACAAATGTCCAGCACAGCTGGATAAACACATCATGGTGTGATGGGTGAGCAGCTGGCTCAAGGGTCAGACACAAAGGGTTACAGAGAATGGGGTGACATCAGAGTGGTGACCTGTCACTAGTGGGGTTCCACATCCCCGCTCCATCCTCAGCCGTGTGCTCTTTAACGTCTTTATAATTGGCTTGGACACAGGGCTGGAGGGACTGAGCAAGTTTTCAGATGATGCAAAGCTGGGAGAAGCTGTTCTCCCTCAAAGGTAGGGAGGTCCTGCAGAGAGACCTCAACAAATCAGAGTGCTGAGCAATCACCAACCACATGAAGATCATCAAGTGAAAGTGTTGGATGGATTCTGTACCTGGGATGGGGTTACCCTGAGTGTATGTACAGACTGGGGAATGAGATGCTGGAAAACAGTGCAGCAGAAAGGGATGTGAGGGTCCTGGTCAACTGGACAGAGTCCTGGAAATTGGAGAGTCCTGGAAAGTTGGACATGAGCCAGCAGTGCCCTGGCAGCCAGGAGGGCCAACCCTGTCCTGGGGGGCATCAGGCACAGCATCACCAGCCAGGCAAGGGAGGGGATTGTCCTGCTCTGCTCTGAGCTGGGGTGGCCTCACTTTGAGTCCTGTGTGCAGTGTTGGGCACCACAACATAAGAAAGGCTATTGAACTATTAGAGAGCATCCAGACAAGGGCAAGATGATGAAGGGCCTGAGGAGAAGCCACATGAGGAGCAGCTGAGGTCCCTTGATCTGTTCACTCTGTAGAAGAGGAGACTGAGTGGAGGCCTCATTGCAGTTACAACTTCCTCATAAGGAACAGAGGAGGGGCAGGCACTGATCTCTTCTGCATGGACAGGATCCAAGGAAATGGCCTGAAATTGTGTCAGGGGAGGCTTAGGTTGAATATCAGGAAAAAGTTCTTCACCCAGAGGGTGGCTGGGCACTGGAACAGGCTCCCTAGGGAAGTGGTCACAGCACCAAGCCTGACAGAGTTCAAGAAGTGTTTGGAAAATACTCACAGGCACATGGTGTGACTCTTGGGAATGATGCTGTACAGGACCAGGAGATGGACTCAGTGATCCTAATGAGTCCCTTCAAGCTCAGCTTATTCTGTGATTCTGTGATTCTCCACACCTCACAGTACAGCAGGGGCTAACAACTTCTTGGACCAGGGAGCTGGAGGTATCAAGGGCTCCCTGGGCAGGTGGCAAGGCAGGGTGTTACCAGCTAGGTCCATCCCACTGCTCCAGCCCGGGAGCAGGGAAGGCAGAAAGGCAACAAGGGACAATAGTGGGGATGGGATTGGTGGAGACTGGGCTGGTATGTGGGCCCTCAGGTGGGGGTCAGGCTCAGGCCTAGTGGGCAGAACCAGGGTCAGGCACTGCTCAAGATAGCCAGGCAGCCTGGGCCTGGACCAAGGACCATGGCTAGGCACAGACCCGGCTGAAAGACGGCAGGTCTGCCGCCCCAGCAGAGCCAAGCACCTCAGCAAAGTCAGACTCTGCGGGCAGGGGATTGTCAGGTTAGTGCTGAGCTTTAGTTATTTCTTTTCTACACAGTAGCATTAGATAGTGCAAGTGATATGCAGGTTGTTACCAGAGTAAATAAATCCTTTTTTGACCTGGAAAACTTATTGACCTTAAATATAAAAAAATCCCTAACTATTTTTTTATTTCCAGATGACATACTTATGAAAAACAGTAACTGATAATCATGATACAAATTTCCAATACTCAGTTTTTTAATCTTGAGAAATGTGGTTCTCAGTTTATTTTAAAATTTACAAAATTATCCTTGGTTCCTTTGATCTTGTCCAACAATGCATGAAGGTAGTGCTTTGCTCCAAATCAAACAAAGCAAGCAGAAGCATCTGCTTCTCTAACCACGGATTCCTACCTGCAGAAGAGAGGAAAGAGCTTCCTCTGACAGAGCTTGTTTGCAACTCAGCCTCAGATAGACTGGGGACTATGCCTGCCTGATGCAATTACATGCCAGCTGACAGTAGTTACATGCATATCTTGTAACTGAAAAAAGGAGCTTATGAGTTATTTTTATCTCTTCTCATCTTTTCTCCCTCTTTTCTTATTTCTTCATTTAAAGGAGAAGTTTTACTTGATGGTCAAAACCCCTGTAGGTAAGGTGACTGGTTACTGGTTAATGGTGTTAAAAATAATGAACAGAGGTGAGTTGCCATTAAAGAGGAAAGGCTTGTGATGACAGGGGCTGGCCTCCTGGAAAGCAGCTCTGCAGAGAAGCACCAGGGGCTCCGAGTGGCAACAAGTTCCATGAACAAACAGTGTGCCCTTGTGGCCAAGTAGGCCAATGGGATCCTGGGGTGCATTAGGAAGGGTATCCAGCAGGCTGTGAAAGGTTCTCCTCCCTGCCTACCCTGCCCTGGTGAGGTGGCATCTGGGGTGCTGTGTTCAGTTCCGGGCTCACCAGTTCGAGAAAGACAAGGATCTACTGGAAAGGGTCCTGTGCAGTGGTATGAAGTGAGTAGAGGACTGGCACATCTCTCTTAGTAGGTGAGGCTAAGAGAGCTGGGCTTGTTTATCTTGGAGAAGAGACAACTGAGTGGGCATTATATCAATATGTACAAATATCTTAAGGGCAAGTTACAAATGGATGGGGCCAGACTATTTTCAGTAGTGTACAGCGGCAAGATAAAAGCCAACAGGCACAAATGGAAACACAGGAAGTTCCATCTGAATAGGAGGAAAAACTTCTTTACTTTGAGGGCCACTCTATGGAACCTGCTCTAGGTGTACCTACCTTAGTAGTGGAGCTGGACTAGATCATCTCCATCATCCTCTAACCAAAACTATTCTGTGATTCTGTGATAAGAAGTGAAATAGTTCTTTTCCATGCAATGTTGAGGTTATCAAATTTTGAGGAAAAAAAGTCCCATGAGAAATATACCTTAGCAGAAAAAAAGTCACTAAATGTTTCAATTATTCAAGAGAAACAATTATAACAAATCTTTCTGGACCATTTTCAACTTAATAAAAGGAGAGGGATTGTTTCAGGTGTAACTAGTAAAAGAGTGAATCATGATGAATGAATAATAACATATTTGAAAGAGATCCTAAGATACACTAAACAGAATTCTGTAAAACATAGCTTTTCTTAAGTGATCCAAGCATTTTGATTTTTTTTTTAATATCTGAAAATATATTCAAAGACTATTGAGAAGGTGCAGGTTTGGTTTTTGGTTTTGTTTGTTCGGTTGGGTTTTTTTTTTTTGGGAACTTGCATGTTTAGGATAGCCTTAAAATTTTATTTGAAAAATCACTGATAACATCCTCAGGGTCTTTTTTGATTTTCAGTTTTTCAGCCTTCTAACTTCGATGTTCAGCATGATAAATGTTAGATTAACAAAGTATTCATGAATGAGTAACTGACAAAATGTTACAGTAATTTGGTGCTTGGTAATACGTATGGAATTTTTTTGTTTGAATTGGCCTTTATTGTGGACATTAAATGTGTGCTCGAAGAGGAAATGAATGCTATGAGTTTATGTGAAGGCATAATATAACCTAACCATTACAAAAATCCATAGCTGCAAACAAAGAATTATAGGAAACCATTAACAAAAAACAGTGTTCTGTAATGGAGTTGTAGCTTAGATATAAGTTGAACTTAATGGTGTCATATTATCCTGGTGTTGCTTTATCTCCATGACAGATGAATTGGGAATTCTCCTTTTCAGTCTTCTTTTCAGTCTTTCTTTTTTCTATAGTAAGAAAACCTTGTTCTTACAATTTTTATGCCTAAGTCACTTCTACAAAATTTTAATCGTTGCTAATATTGTGTTTAGTCTTCTATCTAGATTGTCTTAATGCTTCCTGTAGTATGCTGGTCAAAACTAAACACCCTATTCTCCCTGTTACCATAGGACTACATGGCAGAACTCAATAATAAATCTCTATATCTTGTATGACACTGGTGTTAAAAGTATCCCAGAATTATATATTTCCTTTCTACAAGAGCATCACCAATTTTTGATCATTTAAAAAAAAATGAATATTTGAATATTAGTGAAATATTCCTTATTTACAAATATTCCTTATTTTATATTTGTATGCATGGTGTTTGCAAGTGAAGTGGAGCTGTTTGCATTATTGCATATAAGTGGAGCCTTATTGCATTTCATAGTCTTTATTTCAGACTGTTTCTCTGATTTATGAAGATAATTCTGTCCTCTCAAGTGTTTTGAAAATCTCATGTTTTGTATCACCCATCTACTTGGTACTTTTATGCTCAATGCCATCAACTATGCCTTTAATAAAAACACCAAATCATGCCAGTTCAGATTTCTGTGATCTATGGCATCTATAATGAAATTTGGCAACACAGTAAGAACTACAGGTCTTTGTGCATTTTGTCTCATTTTGTTTGAAATACGGTTTAAAATATAACACTAATTTAAAGAAAGCAGGGATTTACCTTATGCATGGTATTGCTCTACAGAGAATTCATTCTGTAAGGAAAAGGCTTTGCTCACACACACCAGGAAATGTCTTAGCTATATATTAATGCAAGGGTCTCAGAATGATTTCTTGGCAATAATGGATTATGCAGTAGTAAAAAAGGAAGCATTTCTCACATACTATAAGAATTAGATATTCCATATAATGTGCTAAAAGATTTATCTTGAATTTATGGATCCAGAACCCATCATAATGCTACAGCTTATAAATTTGAACTGAGAAAAGAGAGCAACTAGTAATGGAATACATTCAGAACATGATAGGTAGAAAATTAACCTTATTCTACTAGTAAGTTGGTCATAATCAATAGCTTTCACAAATAGCATAAAATGTCTCTGATTTTCAATCTACATTTCCTTAAAATTAACATCTAGAATAAATTGATTTTTTATTACTATTATTGTGGGGCACCCTCTCCTTGGAATTACTGTTAAGGTCACATACAATAAAATTATATCTTTAAGTACAAAATTATTTTGATAAGGACTGTAAAAGCCAGAAGATACTGGCTTCAAATAAGCCAGCATTTTAAATATATTTGACATACCAGTAAATTGTCTGGATAGTTCAGAAACTGCAAGTGCTAGAGAAGTATTTCATAGTTCAAATTTAGGGCCTTTTTTCTTGTTGAAATAGAATTAATGACAATCCTATAGATCAGATACACTTTGTTAATTTCACAAAGAGGCTAATAGTTTCTTCATTTATGAAAATAGCTTGCTTTAGTACGCACAGCCTGAGCCTCATTTTACACCCACAGGTTCACAGAGTCCATTCTCTTTCACTCAACTTTAGGTATTTTTTTTCAATGAAAGACACCAGAACTGCATCAATTAAAGAGTAATTTAAATATATATGCACACAATAGAGAGAGAGAAAAGGAGAGAAGAATCAACTGTGAACAGAATGGAGTCTTTTCATCAGTAAAATACAATACATTATTTCTTATAGGATAAAATTCACTTTAACCTGAAAGCCCAAGTAATCATTGTGTGAGAGAAAATGTGTGAATGGGATAAAAAGATACAAATCAGACACTTCTCAAAGTAAGCTAGGGTAGGGGGCTGTAGCAGAACTTCCCTGTGATGACTATAACAACTAATCCAACAGAGGAATTAGGGCATCGTTCATACTATGGCATTTAGAGAGCTTGTTGCATTTCCCTAAGTTTTATTGCATGGGTTTTTGGCAGATCTGCTCAGACCACCTAGGCTGCTTTTCTTCACAACTTAGCCATGACATATCATAATCTATCTCTTTTGCTCTGGGCCCCCTGCTACTTCTTTGAGCCATGATTACAACACCATTACACTATTAAATATTACAAAGCGTTTCCAATTTTTTAAGTTATGTTTCTCTCTACCCAGTTATAAAACTAGAAGTTCAGGTTAGACTGTATTTTGAGAGATCTGAAGTTATTCTCAAGAAATTGGGAATCTCTCTCAAATTAGAAAAAGTTGATTGGGATCATATATGAATATATACATTCTATATAATTCATAAAAGATGACATTGGTAAACATGCTAATTTACAAACCAGATTTTGTCTTGGAATTATGAAAAGAAAGTTTCATTTTCTCATGTCTCATTTTGTCATGGACTTTTTATATAGATGTAAATATCACAGTTATTCAGCCAACTGCTCTTTTCATGTTTTACCTATTAATTCCTGTTAATAAATGTATCTTGTTAGTAATAATGGAATTTGGTCCATTAGGACAAATCAGACAATCTTCTGAAAAGGAGTTTAATCACCAGATTAATATGATACATAATAGATGTTTGTGAAGAATCAGTCTTGTAACATGTGCTGAAGCTCCTCCACTCACCACTCCAGTTCTAATTTTTTTTCTCCTTAATTTTCTTTCTGCTTCCTCAAGCATGCAGTTGTGAAGAAATCAGTAGTACACAGCTACCAGGCATCATCTAGGCAAGGCAGATCAATGTTTTCTTGATCCTTAGAGCTTTTGATATGTGTCTGATAGTGAGTATCTGTAATTCTCATAAATACATTTAGAAGTAAAATTCAGTTTCTTTCTTGTAATCTCAGGAAACACTTTTGAGAAGTGTTTGGATGTAGGTATTCAAAACTTGTCGTCAAAACCAAGAGAAAAAACAAAGTTTTAAGAAAGGTAAGTGGCTGATTTTTCTTTTGTGTGTTTAGAAGATTTTGATTTGGTTTTGAGAGTACTTCTGTCTCTATATTTCACAAGCTATGCATGCCAAAACCCAGGCTTTTGACCTGTCTGAATTATACTATAAACTGTAGACACATATTGGCCAATGAGTGTTCAATCCCTGTATGCTCACTTGATTTCTTGCTCTGGTACAAATGAAAGACATTACAAAGTCATAATAATGTTTTTTTCTAAAGTAAGTTGCTATTTAATGAGCAGGTTGGATTGGTTTTCAAGTTTTATTCTCAAAAGGACACAAACTGCTGTGAATTTACCATAAAGGATTTGATAAATACCTGGCAGGATATGTCAGGAGTAAGAACACAAAGTCAAACAGGAACTGGAATGTGAAGTTGCGTATGTTATCTGAGCAGACATTTATTTATTAAACAACTAAAGATGATACATTAGACAGTGTCTCTGCTATGAGACTGAGATCTAAAATGTCTTGTTTCTCACCAAAAATATCCTGAGAAATAGAGATGCGATAGATGACAGTGGTACCCCTCTACCAGTTACTGCGTTGTGAACCTGTTGTAGGAGGGCTGTCTATGACTTTGAGGTAGCACACAGGACTTCAGTACTTTCTGTGCCTTCCTATATCCAAAATCATTCTGTAGTGGAAGGACCTGAGTCTGTGGAAGGTATTTCCTGCAAAATCCATTGCACTTCAAAGAGCAGCTGATATGAAAATGATGTGTACAGCCAAAAGTACTACTATTTGCTGCTTATGTGCATTTATATTTATTTTAGCTGTTAGCACTTTTAAATTCTAGCCCATGATTCACTGTTATTTAATGTGCCACATCCTGTCTTGCCAGACTTAAGATCTGATATATGGGTTTGCTGATTCATTGGTTTCCATATATGCTTGCATGTTGATTTGCTAGCTTGCTTGTTGCTGATGGCATTGAAAAGATCTATAGGATAATCTGTTTCTACAAAATCCTTCCAAACATACATGAAATAATTTGCTCTCAGTAGTCTATGCTATGAAAATGCTAATGATATTAGATTTTATAGTAGTAGTGAACTAAAGAGAGTTGTTGAAACTTGACCTTAATCATGCAGGACACTAGTTAATAAAGAGAAGGGTAGTTCAGAGGTTTAGGCAAATTCCCTGTGAGAATTCAATGTAGGAAATTTTCTCATGTGATAGCGCTCAATGGACTTCCTTTCATTAACTTTGTACAAACAGCTATGCAACACCCAAAAGGTATTTGACAGTCTAATTTGGAACCATAAATGCTGATACCATGTGACTAATTTTCTTCACCTACTGATTATGTCTGATACAGCATACTTCAAAAAGTCACAGTGCATGCAAATAACATGACAGAATAACAGTACTTACAGTATTGTGCTTACTTTGATTAATTATGGTGTAACTTACTGGAAAAAATTATCAGCAAATGCAGCAAAAGGACACTGTTGTAATAAGGACAATCTAAACTGAATCAGCAAACAAGATTCATTACTATAGTCCCTATTACACAGAAAAATACTTATTTTAGTTGAACTATATAAAAAAGCTTTGATATTTGCTTGTATTTGTTTTTTGTTAGCACTCATTAGGATTTTATCCTTTTCTTTGATGAAAGATCAACAGCAGATGCATACTGAGAGAAAGAAAAGAAAAAGTATTAGCTATAATGCTTAACATTTTTTTTCACTAATTGTAGATAACTGCAGATATTTTTTTGTCCCTGTGATTTTCATTTTTCTTCATTATAGGGACAAACCCTAGGGATCATTAAAATAAAATAGGAGCAATACCACTGAGCATTCCCAGCATTATATACAGCAAATCCACTGATCTGACACACAGAAAAATAAATTTCAATATATATCATGTAACTGAATAATTATACAAGCAATAGGATTTAAGAATTAATTCATTCATTTATTTCATTGCTGGAAAATAAGTATCATATGTATCACACACATTATGTCTCACATCATTTATCATAATATTAGAGCTACTACTCAAGTGTTTTTCAACATATTCTATAGTTTTTAGAATACAATCAAGAATCACAAGAAAAAGAAGTAATAAGTGAAACAAAGAGTGACATGTGAGAGAAAAACTGAAAAACTCACACACCAGAAAGCTTTATGTAGGTAAATTTCTATCTGGATATTTAATAATATCAGTAAATGCAATATCTTTTTTTCCAAATGTCATCTGCTGCTGAGCAGAAATGCTGGGAAAAGTTCAAAGAATAATGGTAAAAACAGTTAAGAATAATGACATAAATTAATTTGTAATTTTTTTTGTATTGTTATTAATACCAGTTGCAATGTGAGGGTTTGGTGTTTGGGTTTGATTTTTTAATCAGATAATTCTTTTTTGAAGAGAGAATGAAAGAATGTGCTCTCTTTTAAAAGACTGGGTTCTGTTAGTATTTCTCTACAATGCAGGCAAAGGCACTTCTTGCTCTGCTAGTTAAGGCTGAAAATGAACCAGCAGTTTGGAAGGCAAAAAAAACTCTTTACAGCAAACATCTTAGATCTAGTGTTGATCTCTAGATGAGTTCCTCATCTTCCAGAACATCATTTGACAGGCTAAAAATATTTTGCTCCTCCTGGGACAATAGTTCTAAATATTTTATTATTTTAATTAACCTACATACAGTTGAAGGTTTTTTCATGGCACGGTGTGTACCTAACAACACCATGGTAAACATACTCTTTACAAAACTGATAATTTGAAGTGCATTGAGATATGAGGGGAAAGTTCCAGATAACAAATTCTTACAAAGTAAACTTCAGCACTGTAAAAGTGTGTTTAACTCTTCTCAAATTCCCTGCTGATTTTATGACCATCTTTTGAAGAAGGAATGATACTTGATGGTGGCTGCAGTGGCAGATTGTACTGTTTTATGACAGCTCTGACTCTTACAGAAATAGTTTTCTCTAAAGTTCCAAGAGTTCATCCCACACTAAAATCCAGCTATTTCAATAGCTCTAACAATATTTCTTGCAGCTATCCTTGTATTGTTACATAAGTTCTTTAATACAATAACTGTACAAGGACTCTCAGATATTCCCAGTGAACAACCACCTCCTAAGAACATTATTGTTGTCTGAAAAAGCATAGGATCTGTTCCAGCCTTTTACTTTAAAAAGTAATGGATAGAGATTTCTTAGTCAAGAAAGAGTAAGAAATCACAGCTATTCAAGATCTGAAAACACAGCTATTCAAAGAAGGTTATCACATTGCTAACTTGGGGGTATGGTTTGAGGGTGATTATGGTTGTGCAGGGCTGACAGTTGGGCTAGATGATCTTTAAGGTCTCTTACAACATTGATGATTTTGTGATTGTGGGAATAAAGTGCATGCCAAATTTCCAATATCAATAAAATATACATCCCTGTCAGCATGACAAGAGGAAAAATCCTTCATTTAAGTCCAAATCTGGAAATCAGTTTAACTGTGTGTACACTAATACTGTTACAATACATTAACTGGCTACTCTGGCATATTTTAATATGATTTGTAGATCAGGTCACTCCTATATATACTCTTGTACACTATCTCTATGTGTCAGCTGTCCTCAGAAATGCCTAAAGGCAGCAGTGGTCCTGAAGTTTCTTATGACCCTAAAATTCCACCTCCATATATACTTTCTGGTGTTTAGAATCTAATTTGCCCTGAAGATCATCAGAAGTCATAAAAAAAGGCATTTTTCTTCCTGTCTTCTTTTAACAGGGTATGATCTGATGAAAATGCTCTGAGAATAACTCAATTGAGAGCTTATGAAAATATAGGACATTCTTTAAACATGTTGTGATTCCTGATTCTTCAAGTGTTTTAGCTTCAGAAAGTTTCTGTAGAGTTTAAAAGATGTCATTTCAATCTCTGTGTCTGAGAGTTTCAAAAAAATGTGTCCAGTTATTCAATATGTCCAACTGCAAACCTTAAGATGAAATAAATTTAGAGCAACGATGACTCAAATTTATACCTTAGTGTAGTCCTTTGGGATATGCAGGTTCAGTCTTTTCACAAACCATAGTGGATTCAAGTCCTGAAGAGGAATAAGAATTTAAGCAATGCTCTGTCTTTGGGGGAGGGTTACGTACTTTTTAGTGGGCCCCTACTAATTTTATCATGGTTTTAAGCATCTAATTTCTACAAGCAGATCAGTCTGGATAAGTGCTTAATCTAGATACTGATTAGCTACTTTGAAGCACCATGACATTAAGAAAGAGCTATCATAAATGCAGGGGACTTTTAATATTAATCTTCAGGGAATAAACGAAAATATGGTGTTAAGGTGGTGTCAGGGTTGAAGAAGAATTTGCTTTCATTTTTTTTTCTCATCACTGTTAATGTTTCTGGGGTTCCTTCCTATTTGAGAACCTTAATAAAATATAACATTTTTAATAATTCATGACACAGGGTATGCAGTGGAACAAAATAAAATGCAATAATACTGTACTAAGTTGAACACAGTAACATGAAATGGGAGATGAACAGTGAGAGGGAATCACAGAATGGGTCAGGTTTGAAAGAACCACAGTGGGTCAGTCATTTGGTCCAACCTCCTTGCCCAGGCAGGGCCATTCTAGAGCACATCACACAGAATTGTGTCCAGATAGTTCTTTAATATCTCCAGAGACAAAGATTCCACTGCGTCTCTGGACAGCCTGTTCCAGTGCTTGGTCATTCACAGAGTAAAGAAATTATTCTGCATATTTAGGTGGAACCATCAGTCAGTCCATCAGTTTCTGTCCATTGCCTCTCATCATGTTGGTAGGCACCACTGAGTAGAGCCTGGCTCCACCCTCTTGAAACCCTCCTTTCAGACATAAATAAACATTGATGAGGTTCCCTCTCTGTCATCTCTTCTTGAAACTGAACAGGCCCAGCTCAGTCAGTCTTTGCTTGTGAGAGATGCTCCAGACACTAAATTGTGTTTGTTGCCCTCTGCTGGAACTGGACACAACACTTGAATTTCATACAGTTCTTTTCTCCCCACCTCTCCAATCCATGGAAATCCTTCTGAGGCTTCTGCACAGCACTCTGGGTTATTGCCTGCTCCTCCCAGCTTGATGTCATCAGTAAACTTGCTGAGGAGGCATCTGGACCTTCAATGAAGACATTGATGAATAAGTTACACAATACTGGGCCCAGTATTGAACCTTGCAGGACACCACTCATGACAGGTCTTGCACAAGACCCTGTGTCACTTATGATGACCCTCTGTGATCTGCTGTTCAGCCAGATGGGAATATCAGAGGAAACCAGAGGAGATATTCAAAAGCAAAGAAAAATATCCAAAGTAAAACTAATTTGTGACCTTTCATATTAATTAGGTGTTCTCCTGGAAGGAGTGCCAGGCAGTTTTTGTAGAGGCAAAAGATGGTTTAAAAAAATCAACAAAACAAACTGTGATTTAGAAAGGCATTATTGTGCTTTTCTTATCCTGGGTTGGTTTTATCTAATATGATACTGAAATCTTTTACTAATCAAACTTAAATCAAAGACATTTTTAACACAGCTTACTGGATATTGCCCTAAAATAAGCAGCACAGACTCCTTTTTTGATGATATAAATTGGACATTGATGCAAATTGCATATAATTTATACTGTTTTCCTTTTACTCCATGTAAGCTTCTTAGGTTTGATGAATCTCGTAGTGGTCTTTTTGTTTTCTCAGGAAACCCTAAATCCCAAACACCCAGAGACACAGGACCTCTGTCCCATTAGCTTTAGGTCCTATAAATAACTGTTAGATGTTCAAACAGTCACACAAAAGAAGCAACAGAGTTGTTTCAGATTAGTATCTGCAATTAGATTTGTATTTTATATAGAGTTTTCCAGGCTTCTACCTATCTGTCTTATAGTCACCAAAAACTTTGCACTCTGATAAAAGCAGAGAAAGGAGGAGGGAAGGGAAGAGGCAGAAAAGTATGTATTACTGCCTTCTATAATACCTCAAAATTGCCTGCTGAATTAGTTGATTGGTTCAAAATCAGATTTCAAAAGCTGAAGTTATATCTGATCTCTCTGACACACCTTATTCATACAGCATTTATGCAACACTTACAAGGTTACTGTCATTGAACATTTGAACAAAATCTCATTTTGTCCTGACAGATTTCTGTTCAACAGGTAATAGATGGCAATGTGCCCTCCTAGCCAGACGGTTTTGGAAGCTTAATTACTTTCTGCCTCATCTCATCTTGCACAATCAGTACTACTACATTGATTCTGAGAACTGATTTGCTGTTCCTTTTATTTGTACCTAGAATTTGGTCTGTGAAACAAGCCCAGCTTCTTGTATGCTGTGCCAGCTTCAGAGGTTATGATTACATATCTCTGCATGTCCATTCCAGAGTCCACCCAAAAATCTCATAGAAATCAGAACTGTGGGATTTACCCCATTCCAGATAGGAAGGGAAATTATATTCTTACTTCTGGACTATCTTCTGTAAAAGATATGACCCTCCAATCAGGCGTAGCTTTGGAAGCATTTCTGGTGGGTCCAGATTCTTTTAGTAGGCACTGGCTTTTTCTTCTTTTGCCAAAAAAATAAGAAAAAGTCTTCACATTTTAATGAAAGTGAGACAATGAGGTAAATAGGCTACAGCGGTTCTGGGTCTGCACAGTAGAAGTGCTGTAAAAAACAACAGCTCTTTAAAATGAAAGATGGAAGTTGCTAATGTGTCTATGCAGCAGCTAAAAACATGTTGAAGGACACTGAATTATGACTTCAGATTCAGATTACTCAAGTTATCACTGCAGATATAGAGAATCCTGGTTACCTAATTCTTCCATTGAAGTACCCTCCTGCAAAGAACAAGTTTGCTACTATGCAGAGCAATATGAGCATATTTAATGATTAAAGATAACTTCTGGCTCTAAGTAATACCATATTCTATTTCTGTCTGGTAAGTTAGGTTCTAAAAAATTCCTGGGTCTGTTTTGTGGATTAAATATTAATTTTGAAACTGCTGACACTGAAGCTTTACTCATTTAGCCACACATTTTTTTAAGAGACTTTAGGGTAAATAAGGCATCTGCATGGGGTGACATATATTACAATGCCTGTAGGAAACTTATACACTTCTAAGGTTGAATCTGGGGATCAGAGAGTTTCCATGGTGTCAAACAGTATTAGACATCTATATATGACCAACTGACTCAAGTCCTTAGTGTTGAATAATATTTTAATGCTCTTTTATCCTATGCAAAACAGTCAGTCAGAAATCCTGTTATTCCAAAGGATTAATTTAGGGAAAGTCTTTGCTTAGCAGTAGTTCATGATGAATGGCTGTTATTTGACTTCTAACATGAATAAACTATTCCACGCATAATGTATGATATATATAGTCTTATTAAAATCTTATATATCCTTACATTGAGTGAATATGGAAATGCTGTTTCTGACTGTTAAATTAGTTGAAATAAACTGACTGTGCTTTGAATAATTACACTATATGGTTGTAATGAAGAAGAATTAGATGGCACTTCCTTTAATTTTATATTTGGGGCTTATATGTGGACTTCTTCCTTGACTACAAGGAGAGGAGAGTTCTCCACAAGATTCTCCAGAGAGCTCTGTCTAGATCAAACAATGGCATTGATACTGACAGGGAATACTACCTGTTGCAGAAAGTATTTTCCAACAAGCTTAACCATATAGGAGTTTCAGAACCATTTTGTCAGGGACCAATGGTTCAAGTTATAGTTAGACTGAGTTGCTGTCATTCACTTGACTGGTTTATGCTGAATATAGCAAAGAGGAAACATAGCCCCCTTTGAAGGGCTATGTAGCATATAGAGTTTCTCGTCATTATGAATATATGCTTTTACCATTATTTGGTCAATTGAGGTCCTGTAGATATATTTTAGTATGGATATTTTGAGTATGAAATACCCTCAGACATAAAGGTCCTCTGTTTTCAGTGAACCTGCATATGGAATTCAGCACCACACACTCAGAAGGAAAAAAACAGAGATGTCTCTGTATAGTATAAGCCTGAGTAAATACCACCTTTCCAAAATGATGACAAGTGCTTAACTGTAATTACATACATTTCTAATGCATTTTTTTATCTGCTGAAAACCCTGGTGCAAGGTTTTTTTATTTTTTTACTTATTGTAAATCTTGGGCTGAACTTTTCTCCTTTCTACAGTGTGATAACTTCAAACTTATCCTCAGTGCCTTGCTGATATCAATTCTGACCCAACCGCATCCTGCATCCTGCTGAATTGCATGAGGCCCTGCAAAGTAGCTTTTATGTTTTAAGGTACAACTACCATAATCTTCTAAACGATCTGATAAAAGTTTAATCTCTCTACCCTCCTTTTTAGAAGTCAGCCAAGGAAAGATGCGTTGACAGCATCTTATTTTATTTACTTCTCACAAATCCCTATGTCTGCCATGTTTAATCGTTTATCTTCTTCCTCCAGTTTTCCTTCCCCCTCCCTCTCCCTTTAATCTTTTCTTTCCATTTGGCTTACTGTGGATGAAGTCCAGCTTTGCTTTATTCTAATTATTGTGCAGACTATATTCCTTTATCTAAAAACACTCTTTGTTTCCTGAAATGCTCCTGTACTTTATCATTAGATTCTCTCAATGTCATCACTACTTGTGCTTTTCCTGTCTTGATTATTTGATCATTGATGACAGAAAGGATGAGCTGCAGTTTATTAGATCTGTTCTGTGGGGCTTGTTGCTAGGTGATACCCCTTAGCCACTGCTATAAATACTTAATAATCTTAAGATTAAATTTCCTTGTTACTTTACATTTAAACAGTGTAAGGTACCTGAACTTTGATGATTTAAAGTGCATTAGAAAACTATTTGGATTAAGGGGGAATTCTGATTGGCTACTAGATTATTGCTAAGGGATGGATTAATTTGTATGAAGCACACGGTTCTGCACTGCTGTTCAGTATTTCAAACTGCAAAACTCATTTTATTCCAGCAGTTTGACATACCTTTTTTCAGACTGGAACTGTGAGGAGAGTAAAAACAACTAAGCAAGCTGTTTAGTAATCATGAGGTAACATTCTAGAGATTGAAAGTTTGAGGCTCTGCTGGGTTGTGTGATTGTCCTATGCTAATCACATTCCTTATCTCACCTTGCTGCTTAATATTTACCCAACTAAAATTAACTATTTAACTCATGCATGATCTTGAAAAAAATTCCTGTGTGAAATACAGTACCATAAGTATACTATGGTTGTTATTATGAGTGTCTGCAAAAGTCATTTTAGTGTCTGAATATTTTTGTAATTATGAAGAGAGTTATCTGCTTTCAGAAAAGATTTTAACCAGAAACTGGAATCAGAATGGAAAATTTGAATTTGCTGTCATTTTTATCAGTGAAGAGAAGTTCAAATATATTTTCCTTAGGCCTGTGCCCTCATTTAGGTTAAATCATTGTTTCATAACCCTATCAGTATATAGGAATCATAAACTAAACCTATTTTAAGACTAATTTTGCTGCTATAAGAAAATAAAGTAGCCTTTTAAATCTAAGTTATAAGTGGGCCTCATGACTCTTGTTTCATCAAGACGCGTCACTTCAAAGACTTCTGTTTCTTCCTCTTGCTTTGTATTCTGTTCTTCCTTAGTCCATTCTGGGGTTTTTGCAATATTACTGAAATGAGTCTAAGCCACAAAAAAATTAGGCAGATATTACACCAACTGATAATTTAGGTGGAATGTATAGCTTTACAAAAGTTATTTCTGAATGCTTAATCCTCATTAAGGGTGCAATTGTAGATAAAAATTACAGAAAAAAAAAAAAAACAGTCACATAACAGAAAAATGTAGAAAGAAATTAAGCTGGAAATTAATGTGGAAATGAATGAAATTCAAATCTTAGTATCCCTTAACAATACAATGAACCAAAAGAAATGGGAGAAGCATGCATGATGAAGAAGAACATCTTCCCAAAATGAAGACAGTCTAAAAAAAAAAAAAAAAAAAGAATAAGATCAAAATATCTCCATATTGTTATTTTGGTTTATTAAAGAGAGGGACGAGAATTCATTTTATTATAGTGCATAAGTATTTCCATGCAGGAGAAATAACTGTTAAAGTGCTCTTAAATAAGGTGATCAATACAACCAATATAAAAGCCAGAAACATTCAAATAAAAAGTTTATTAAGAGAAGTGTTGAATTTTCTGTCACTTGAAGATTTTCTATGTTTGTGTACAATTTATTAGTCTCAATGCAGTGTAACTGAGTAATATGCAAGGGCCTGCCTTAATTTAAAGGTCAGACAAAATGATCCAGTCATCATAGCCCACCCCCCCCCCACACACACATACATGTGGAAAGACCTTAAAAATTCCCCCATCACAGTGAAGAAAGTAATTAGATAAATACCAGCCCAACCCATAAAAACTTTAAGTAACTAAACACAACAAGAACAAAAAGCAAATGGGATAAGGCCAAAACTTAGCAAAAAAAAAAATTCTTTGCCCAGTGCTTAATATTTTCTGTCAAGATTAGAATCCCGCTGTACTGAACATAATAAAAAGAAAGAAAACTGTCTTATATTCTAAACAACCTGCAAAACACAACTACTGAACAAACAGGGTCTGCAGGGTAAGATAAGGTTACTGTCCAGGCAGGCATGTGTGGATAAATTAGATGTGACAATGGCTCAGCCATCACATGTGGTCATCGATCTAATCAATGGCAACAGAGCAATTATTCATAGGAGTATTTTGGTACATATTTTGCATTTGTCTATATCCCATTGCATGAAAAACAAAAGTCATGGTCATGCCTACTTATTATTTTCAAACTTATTAATGTAAATTATAATTCACAAATCAAAGGACAATCTTGATTTCTACCAATATATTTCACTGTGTCACTGCTTTAATATTTCAAATAAAGAAATCAGCTGATCACCAATAATTCCCTAGATCTGCTGACCATAGGTTTAACATTACAAACCCTAAATCCTGAAGGACCAATTCAGTAACCAACCTCTGCATTTACTATACATATTCTCACTACAGATATGATTATGTCAACTTCAAAGCTATCTCTCCATTATGTCAAAATAATTCACTTAAAATATGCAACATAATTTAATAATACTGAGGTCTGCTTATATGGTGGGATAAAGTTTTCCCCAAGGCACATGAGAGAAGACACATAAAACTTCTGACCAGCATTTTCATAAAATAACCCCAATGGTAACTGCTAATCTGAACAGATTTATAGTAACTGAGCAGCGTGAAAAATGATAAGTTATACAACTAAAAATAAATATAATATTCATTAATGTCTTGAGAATTGCAGTTTTATTTCTCTGTAGTAATTATACCATAAGTTGACAAACCTTCTGGAGTTTTGTTTCAGGGTTTACTTGGCAGAGAAGATAGTTATAACCTCATAAACAGGCAGGAAGCATTCTTAGCCCACTACCGAACACATTACATGCCTAAGGGGAAATTTCAGACAGACAACTGACTAGTATTTTTGCATTTACCTACTTCATAAACCAGTACATCCACTCAGTAGGTTATCATTTTCCTCAAAATTTTTACTCATGAGCAATTATAAAAGCCTGTTAAGAATTCCTGGCATTCATGGTGTGACATCAGTGTAAGACTAAAGATTACATTTGTTCATTTGAGTAGAATTGTGTAAGTCTGTAGAAAACAATCTCTTTCTTATCTCTCTTTTCCTCATATTTGTTGTGTTTTATCAGTATGTGCCCAAGTCCGGTGAAGCTAGAAGTAATTCACAAGGACTTAGACTTATCATTAGTGAAACCATAAACAGAACCTCTGAAGGACACAGTGCTGTATTTGAATTATTATTATTTATTTTAAATAATAATAATCTAAACCTGTTGCAGTTATTTCAGAGATCATATGTATTGATTTATTGTTTCTGAAAAAAAATGGTGAGTACTTTTTAATATATAAGGCCTTAGATTTTAATAAGTAGGGTGTTAAGACACCATAAAAATATATATAAAGACTGTTCTGTTACCAGCCATTTATTAATATAAGAAAAGAAAATTCCTGGATGAACTGTATATACTAATCAAAAAATTCTGCAATTTACTGAGTGTTATATTCAACACTCTATTTAGTAAAAAATTTATGGTATATAATTAAAATATTTGTCACTTTTTTCAGAGCCAGAGGCATTGGTATTCATATTTTCAGATTATATTAACATGGTCTGTTTCATCATAGTGTATTTATAGAAAATAATCACAGTTTTAAATTTTTATTCCTTTATATACAAGATCACATTAGGTTTGTGTTGGGGAGTTTGACTTGTCTTACTGGTTTTATGTTAAAATATTATCAAGGCATTATCACTAAGGATATATTTAGATTAGCATGCCATAGCATAACATAACATGGAGAAGTAATCTATGTCCCTTTTTCTGAATTCTTGACTGAATCCTTATAAATTATATTCCTAGAACTGACAGACAAGATAGGTGTCATTGGGAAGCTTCTTCTGAGGAAATATATTTTATTTCTCAGAACTCTTGACAATCTTGGAAGTTAATATTTCATCCACTGAAATGGCATTTTAAGAAAATCTGTGTCACATTATCTCTTTAGAAACCCAGAAAAGCATGTGTATGGTGAAGCAAACTCATACCCAGTTCTTGTAGTTCAGGTGGAAAGAGCATCCAACCTGCTTCTGGTTCCCTTTTCCCCCCTCTCTTTTCAAGCATGAATAATCAACATGAAATAGGGGATTTACCTTTCATTCTTAACGTGTGTATTTTCACACCCACTCAGAGATTAGCCAAAATAAAAAAAGCACACAAAAAGCTTTATTGGAAAACTGCTGAGGAAACAGTCATAAACATTTGGAAACATCCCCTCCCACACTTCACTCTCTGAAAACATCTTTGGAATATTCTAGGTCACCCCCTCAACATAGAAAAGTACTATGAAATCTAAAAATTATTCACATAAAGACTATTAAAGAAAGTACTACACAATAATTGATTTTATAACAACACTATTAAAAAAATATTTCTTTCATGAATTGAAAGCATCTTGTGCTGCTGACTACAAATTTAATATAATAAAATTTATTTTCATATATTTTTCATGTTAAATTGAGTCATTAACATCCATAGGACAACCTAAGTGGATAAGGTAAGCTAGATATATCCCCAGTTTATTTTCTACTCTGTCTCATTTGAATGCAAACATCTTTGAAGATTTTGTATAACCACTTCAAAAATTTAAACAGAACCTCAAGAGAGGTTGTGTAATTTTCAGTTCACTGAACCAGAGAATAGTCTCTCAAAGCTCTTTCAGTGTTGTCATTACTTCCACCTACAAAAGAAACAGCGATGACTCAAAGTTGAAAACAAGAATAAATAAGCAAATACCTTCATAACAGATAGCTTTCAGAAACTGCCTGTTCAACATTTTTCTTGAAAGTTTTGCCTATGGTAGATAACTGGAACTTTAATTTCAGTATCTGAAATACCCTGAGTGTATTTCAATATATTTCATCGCTTTGATAAAGTAATATTCAGATAACTTAATTTCAGCCCTAAACTTTCCTGTTAAAGAACCAATCATAATAAACAATTTGCTGAACACCATAAATTTAAATTAGGACCAAAGTGCACTTTCTAAGCCTACAAAAATTAATGATGTACTGAAGGAAACAGTAGGTTTGATGACTCCTTGTGCACACGATTTCAAATAGGAATACATATAGACTTTTTTTTTCCTTAGAGAATAAGGTCTTCTGAATCACTGTCTTACTGACCTGAAGGATGCACACATCCTGAAGGATGATTTCATGAAAATTACATTAAAGAGGAACTCATGTTGCATGAAAATTGTGCTTTGACCACAAATTAGTAACAAGCTGCTGTTATATTTCACTAAATCAAATTTGGGGCATCTTCTTTTCTGTAAACAAGAAATCTCTGGAATAATCTATGCAGGGAAAAAATACTAACACTTTGAATTATAAATTCTGTGGAAGTTTGAAAATATTCTACTTTTTATATTTGTGTGCACATTGTGAATGAAGGTGATTCCACACACTAATTCAAAGGAACTAGTCATGTCTCTATATCAAATTACAAAGTCACAGAATATGCTGAGTTGGAAGGATCCCACATGATGCCATATACTTGCATATATACATATATATTATATATGAGTGTGTATACTCACATAATAAATGCTACTTATGTTATATGGAAATTTGTGGACTACTTTAAAGTTGTTAGGTTATTCATGCTAAATTCAGTGGAAATTAATGGCATTCATTACATTAAAAAATGCAGCAAAAAAATTAATTTAAGAATTGTGAGTTCTCATATTATCTTTTAGGAAGGTTTTCTTAGAAATTAGACTCCCTTTGTTAGAAATTGTTACCAATAATCACAGTATATCTGAAATGCTTTACTAATATTTCTATGAGACACATAGAATTCTATTATACAAATCTTAGATTCATGATAGTAATTATTATACAGTCAAACTAAAATCTTTGAAGTATTAAGAGATCAGTAAGATGAGGGAAATTGTCAGTTTGATAAACTTGACCAGCAGGGGCTGAAGGAGTCAGGTTTGTTCAGTGTGGAGAAGAGGCAACTTTGGGACAATCTAAGAGCATCTTCACACCACCTATGGGGATGTCACTGGGAATATAAAGGCTTTTCACCTTGGTGCATGAAAAGAGAATAAGAGAAAACAGGTGTAAATTAAATTAAGAGTGGTTAAGACAGGACATTAAGAAAAAAAAAAGCTAATATTTAATATTGAAGCTGATTTTCAAACAATGTAGGTATTTCTTTTCTTTCAGTTTTTAAGGTATAGACAAAGTGAGAAAACCAGCTTATACTTACCTGATGATGCTTTGGGCAGGGAATTGGAGTAGTGATCTCTCAAGGGACCTTTTGAAAACATATACTGCAACTTTTCTGCTCCACAACTTCATCCATCTGACAGTGAAATTCAAAATTTAATTTTTTTTTATCAAACTCATAGAGTATGTAAGTGGTTCATGATTCCTTTCTTTAAGGTAATTTTTGAAAGCAAGTATAATGACTTCTTCTCATTGTATGTAGGTATTTTAGGTCACCTTTTTCCTCATGTGTTATGTCCCTTATTACTACACTTTAATTTAATTTTATAATGTCATTCTAATATTTAAAATATTTATTGATGTCTTTTCATTATTTTTCATGTTGCTATGCAGAAGATATTTAAATAAAGATTCTCTTAAAGTAATGATTTGAGGCAAGAAGTTTTCAACATGGGCCACCAAAGAAGATACATTATTGTCTCTTTTAGAAGTGCTGTCATGCAAACATTCATACTGGAAAGGGAGTAAATGGTGAAATAGAAAATTTAGTTAGTGAGTCAAAACAAAATTTAAAAAAAATGAACATTGGCTGAAAATCATTGCACAGATTTGTTTTGTTGTAATAGTTATTCAGTAAGGCAGCAACTGAATATTTTCAGTAGATTGAAAACAATGCAAATAGGCAAAAAGATAACTGCTACCTCTCCCCTGTCAGGTAAATCATCTGGTTCTACTCAGCAAAAACATCTTACATTATTGTAAGCTGCTCTATAAAAATATCAGATTCATGTCAATAGCAATGAAAGAGAGAGGAAGAATGTTAAGTATTATTAGTAAAAGAATTTAGAAACCCACAATAACTGATTACATTGTTGTATAAACCCATGGTATGTACATATCTTGAGTGCTTCATGCTGTTCTAATCATCTTATCTCAGAAAGGTACAGCCTGTGAAAGTAAAAAGAAAGATGACAAGCATGATCAAAGAAATGGAACAGTTTTCATAATAAGAAATACTTAATAAACTAGGACTATTCAGCCTGCAAAACAGGCAGCAGGAGATAGATGTGGTAGCGTTGCTCAGCATTGTGTAGGCTATGAAAAAATGGATTAAGGAACAATTATTCACTCTCTATCAGTGCCCAGGAAACAGGAACATCCAATAAAGTTATCAGGCCAAAGGAAGTGCATTTCCACACAGAATAAAATTAAGTTTTGGATCACTTTATTGTCAAGAGCTGTGGAGACCAGAAGTATAAGGAGGTTCAATATGTGATTAAGCAGTTGTGAAAAGTCTATCAAGCTCTGTACAATGCAAGAAAACAGATGCATACTATCAATGTTTCTTTTCAAATACAACACCCAATGATATGAATTCATCACTGGAAAGCTCAGTATTATTGCTCTTGTTGTGTGGGCTTTGAATCACTTTGATTATTTATAGTAGTTCAAAAATTTGAATATAGATTTTAGATAGTGATTTTAAGTTTCTGATTGCATTCAGCTCTTTCTCATTTCAGTACTCAAGGTTTCAAAGTTTGCAAAATTGAAAAGGCAAAAAATAACCTGAATTACAAATCTAATAATGAAAAAAAAAGAGAACGCTTAATGAAACAAGAAGGAAGTAGATTTAAAAGAGATGTAACTAGTCATTTCTTTCTTGAAATTTCATTCACAGAAAATTTGGAAAATAGAACCTGCAGATTCAGAAAGGGATTAGAAAAACTGGTGAATAAGACAAATAAATAGCTATTAGTTTTGTGTGTGTGCTGCAGCATTCCCCATAAACAAATTACAGACACTAAGAGAATGCAAGGGAAGTGAAATCTGTGGGCAGCATCTTCTATTGCTCTCTTGGTGACAGAAAACTGTGCTGAAAGTACTAATACTTTTGCTTGGCAAGATATTTCTTATGTTGTTACTAGAAGTGGAACACTTTATGCTAAAGTGTCATATTAAACTTTTTTTTTACAATGAAGAGCATTTTACAGTAAATGACTCATATGAAATCATCCCAAGTAAGAGATACCCCAGAAACCAGATCACAGAATTATCCCAGAACTGAAAGGGATCTTGGCCTGGAATTCAGTGGTTTTTCAGCAGTGGTCCAGAAAATTGTACCTAAAATACTATAATTTTTTTTCCTGACAGAGTGGATATAGCAATATAATTTAGATCGTTTATTATAATGTGTGATTTTGTGTTATTTGAGGGCAGGATCTACACAATATTCTCTTTTCCTACTCTTTTCCTCTCTCTTGCATGCTAGATTTTGCCTAGGAGGAGTAGAATCAAATATGGAAGTAAATACTCATAGAAACAAGATAAAACATTTGTCCAGAGAAGGGCCCTCATGAAAGGTCTAGAAAATGTGTCTTAGAAGGAGTGGCTGACGGAGCTGGGTTTGTTTGCTCTGGAGAAGAGGAGGCTCAGGGTGGACCTCATCACTCTCTATTGAAAAAATTGTAATGAGGTGAGGGCATTCTCTTCTGCCATGCCTGCAGTGAGAGAAAAAATGGAGTTGAGACGAGAAATTCAGATTACATATAACAACATTTTTCAGAGTTGGGGTGCTCAGGCACTGGAATCAGTTGCCCAGTGAGGTGGTGGAGTCACCATCCCTGAAGGTGTTCAAGAGGCATCTGGATCTGGTGCTGGGTGATTTGATTTAGTGTTTACAGTGGTAGTGCTGGGTGGGCGGTTGGACTGGGGGATCTTGAAGGTCTCTTCCAACTTAATGATTCTACGAGGCTACTTGATACATCCCAAAAGAGCACACACAGTCTCATGTATTTGTCCCAGTGCTTGTGGTAGAGTTCAGAGGAGTGTTGATACATAGAATAATAAAAACATAGGACTAGAAAGCCAGAATGACAAATTTTAGTTAGTCTCTTGTCACTAAGTCTTTTCTGGGACAAGTTTGTCTAACTTGTTCTGAAAGATTGCATCAATACATATTCTACATTTCCTTAGAAAATCATTATTAATTTCTTCTTAGTAAGTAATAAAAGTTAAACAAGGTGTTCAGATAGACAGTATTTAGGCTGTATTAAGTGCTTCATAATATTCTTTGCGTAATTTTCTTTCTTACAGGTAGATCAGTCAAAAAGCATAGCACATAGCAGGCAATCAACAGTGCTTCATGTTAGGACTAATTTTGAAGCATTCCAGAGTATCTAATCTGTTGTACTTTGCTAGTTTGTCTTGTGGGGTATTACAGCATTGGACTTTCTCCTCCTCTCTCTCTTTCTCTCTCCTCTTTAACAAAGATATGCTCAATAAATTGGGTTGAGACTGCCCCTAGTTTTGATGTTAGTGTCGGAATGATGAAAATCTTTGTGGCTCAATAGTGTTGTGGCTTTTTGTAAGCTAACACTCAGGGGTCCTCTATCACCAGAGGCTGTTTCCATGCCTAGATTCTAAGTGTCAGGAAATTTGTATTCAATGTTTCTACCACTTTGTCAATATGTTGGGACTGTGTGTAAGATCTTCTGTAGGAATATTGGCAGCACTTAGGCTGAACACTTGGGTGGTTGGTGTTTCCCTTGATCAAATGGATGTGGAAGATATATTACTTCTGATTATCTATATCTAGAGGCAATATAGATAGTTTCAGCTCCAATATCTGTTTGCATGTCTAACTACCAGCCTTGGATAAAAGGGAGAAGTGTGTTGGGAGATCTTTGTCTTGTGTTACAGGGCTTCATGAGATTAGCAGGAACTTGAGATGGATTAAAATGCCAGTGAAACTTGAGCTGTCTTTGCACTATGAAGAGTTTAATTGCTTGGAGATGCTGAAACATCATCAAAATGAGGGAAGAGTTTTGAAATTAATTTACAGGATTCTGAAAAGACCTGTGAAAAAATTCACCAGAAATTTATTCCTCTGCTTCTTCAGAGAACAAATACAGGAGATCTTGAATGTCTAGCATATTATATTTTCAATAAATGTGTTTACTTACCTGCCTTAGAAGGACCCTGAGAGGTGGATTTTAAATTTACATAAAACTCAGCACTTCATAATAATACACAGAATGCTTAGTGTGATTTAAGTAATCAGTCTTGAGGAGATCAGTTTATTGCTTCAAAAGGGTCATGTCTGCTTGGTTATTGCCTGATCTTGTCCTTTCAGAGGAAAAGCAGCAAGCTCATTGCAGTATATCATGGATATAAGCTTCTGTAAAACTAGGCAACTTCCTAGATAATGATAATCCAGCTTTTTATACACTTCATAGGAGTGTTTAAGTTCTTTTTCTTTTCCCACGGTTTTAATGAGGAGTTTAATTTTGCCTAAATAATGAAGTCCTGAATGGACAACCCATGTTTCATATAACAGGAGTTAGAACTCTAGTCAAAGCATCATGTGAATTACTAGTAGGACATGCTATATGTGAATAAAGGAGAACTAATTTAATCATCTTTATCTTGGATATTACAAGCATACAATATGTTATGCTGTGTTCTTTGGTCCAACTCTTCAGATTTATATTGGATTTTGTTTCAAAGTTTTTTGGTTTTGTTTTTTTTTTTTTTTGTTAAAATAGAAAGAGAGTTTTAAAGGTTTGTGTTCAGTACTTTGGGGTGGATGTGCTTTAAAAATGTTCCAAGGTCAGAAAAATTATTGTGAAATTTTTCTCTTCCATTCAACAATCAGGCTAACTCATTTGATGATGTATTCATACACGCATGTGTATATATTTAGTAAAATATGTTGATCCTTTGACAAGACAGAATTATTTATGTAATGAAACAATGACACCTTTTTTATTTTTTCCACATCTGTGTGCTCTTCATTGCTCTTAGAAGTCATTCAAGAAAAAGTTGTTGTAAACTCAACATGGAAGAGTCAAAAAGCAGGCAAACAGTAAGATCACAAGAACACACTGTTTGTCACATTTAAAATTTTGTTGGTTTGCATTTATTTCTAAAACAACATTTCTAGGTATCTCCAATATAAAAAGATTAAAATGTTTGGACTTGCTTGAAATCGTGTCTTGAAGCTCACTCTAATGTTTTGCTCTGAGGCTTTATGATTTGTCTCTAGTAATGATACTACTGCAGTAGGTGTGGCAGTCTGAGCAGGCTGGTGTCTCAATTCTGTCCAATCCCCCAGCTTGAGGCAGGCAGTTCTTTACTACAACGTGGCCAGGAGCACCACCTTCAGCTAGTGATATGCTACTGTCATGAAACTTTTTCAACGGTTGCCAGGCATAGAAGACTGTCATCCATCTGATACTTGCTTGAGATTTTGAGTCCATGTTTTATCATTGATTGTTCTTTTTACTGGATGTTTCTGGCAGTAGAGAAAGAGGGAGAGGAATGAGTCACTCTTTAAACCAGAATGCCTGCATGCACACTTTGAGGAAGGATATACCATCCATTAATGCTGAACTTCACAGATCTGGCCTTAGTGTCTGCTCCTCTGTGCATTTCTTCTGTGATTTGGGGAAATTCTTGGCCCTCTTTCTACCTATGTTCTCCAGCTAACATTCAGAAATAATAAGCTGTTACCTGAAAAGAAGAACAACTCTACTAATATCTTAGGGACAAAAGAGTGAGTGGGAACTGAGAGCTTCCTCCATATGCAATAACCCAGAGGAATTGAACAGCATCCGTCCAGCATGGCCTGTCTGCAGTCCTGAGCTAATTGGCAAAAAAGATTGACCAGATGAGTATAGCAAGGAAAACAGAAGACTGACAGTTCATATATTGCAGTGCTAAGTGCTTTAAAGGATTCCCCCCCACAACAAAAGCAATGCGTCTAAATAACATACATTTTGCTTTATTAGCACAATAACATAAATACAGATGTGAGGGTTTGGGTTCAAAACTTGAATTTCAAACTTGAATTATTCCATCAACTGTGAGAGATGAAGAAAACTCTAGGTTTTAATTTTTCTTCCTATATTTTTTTCAATGGGCCAAAAGTGGAAAATCAAACATAGGCATGTTGCTCTATCTACATTTCTGCCAAGAAACTTTGAAAGGAATCACAAGTATTTCTACTTCAGCAAAATGCTGTGAATAATACAGCAAAAAAAACCCATAATGTTTACCTTGTACTTGTTTGTCACTCTTTTAAACCTGAGGTAAAGGATGTTTTCCAAAATTTGCAGAAAACAGAAGGACAAGGGGAAATTTGAGTTTTGATGGCTGTATCTGAAGCCTTAATGTGTCTTTGCAAATGTAAGGTCTTTGCTTTCATGACTGAATAGAAGAATATTGAGATTTATATTCTTTACTTCAAAACTATAATTGCTACATCAAATGTAGTAAACTCATAAGCCAAAGATGGGAAAATAAATATCCTGTTGTGCTTTTGCTGAGGAATTTTCTAAAGGAGACCTTTCTTTCTCAACTCATATGTTTCTAACTGTCTAATCTTCTAACTGTCATAAAATAGAGGTAGTGATTTCTAACATAAAATTTATGATTGTTTCTGATTTTCTAACCTCTATTTTGTAACAGCTTTTAAATCTGGACAGGATGCTTGTTGAGGGTGATGTGGTGGATGGGAGAGAGACACAGGGAGAGAGTGAAGGCAGAAGAAACAGAGCTGAAGTGTCAAAGCTTAGTCGTGTGTCAGGTTGAAGGCAAAAAGCTAGAAAGTCTCTGAAATATTTAGCCCAATATCATATTCCTGGGGCCAGTTCACTGTAGTACACCCATGTACAAGCCTTCCAGGTCTGAAGGGATTTGTAACTGAGCAAATTTGTAACTGTCCTCTTCTCCTGGGAGGAGAAACTGGATTAGTAATGCTGGTTTACCGAGGGAAGGGGATGAGATGTTTTCAGTAGCTAAAATGTTAATGGTTGGCTGAACTTCTAGTTATGAAATAGAATAGTAGTTTTGCAGCAATTGCTCTCTGTCTTAGGTTTTAGGACAGTTTTGGGATTCTATCTGACTGAAGTTAGTATGTCACAGGTGTTACTAAAATTTCTCCTCTTTTTCTCTCTCTTTTCTCCTTTAATCAATAATGACCCCAGATAGACAATTTTTGTTGTTTTCAGTTGTCCTGCTGTGGACTAAATTAGAAACTTGTGTGATATATTTAGGACTGTCAAGAAATTATACTTCTTCAAGTGTACAAGATGCCTGCAGTACAAAAGAAAGGTGTGCCATCAAGGCAATTGATGGTCTCCAGATAAGCAGTTGTGCAAGCTATGTGCAGGACCTACAGGCCAGTCTTGGACTGGTTTCTTGTCTATTTGATGGTTTCACAGTAAAGCCATTAAAGGAAACATTTTTATTCCCTCTGATAATGTGGTTTGCTTAAAGAGGGGCCTGAACTTGCTTTAAGAGGAGGCTTCACTGCAATGCATGTGAATGGACAGGTAATTGTTTATTTTTAGCTAAACAGATATATTTGTTATCTTAGAAGCCTGCATTGTCTGAAATCATAGGCACCAGCAAAGATATTCAATTTGTTGGACATAACATTGTGTTAACAATTTTCTCCAGACTGAAGACTTTAGAAAGCAATACAAAGTATGATGTTAAAGGGTTTGTTCTACTGAGAAATATAGCTTTCTGTAGATTATTTGTCTGTACACACTAGGCATGTTACATATGTATTTCAAGTTGGACACCCAGTTGAGAGATGCAGTGTCAAGTGCTTTTTTTTAAATCTTGGTGGCAAGATGGGTGGAAGTTTTGGTTGTCAGCTTCAAACAAGGGGTTTGTGGTGTAGAAGGTAGGGAAGAATTATGGCTTCCAGTGCAAAGTTGCCAAATACTCTCTCAGAAAGCTGTCCCAGTGTGTCTTCTTAGAACAAAGAATCTGAATTTGGAAAATATCAGGGTGTGATACTAGGCATGTGTAGGAAATAGCCCTGCTTCACTGCAAGCTGCTGTTGTAATAATTACTCCTTCCTTCTGCCTCGACAGCATGATGATAACTAGCAGCCTGCAGTAAAGATGTTAAGGAAGATACATACATGAAAACATGAGTAACAACCACACTCATAGTTTTGTATGTTTAGCTGGAATGATTCCAAAATGTGATTTGCTGGTTTTACCTGATCTACCATGATAGTCTTTCAGATAGTGATTTGACAGTGGCATTTATTAAATGTGAAAATAGCGACACTGGATGTCATAAATTTACAGGACTAGCAGTCTTTGATCAGAATGATTGTTTTGGCAGAGAACAAAAATAGCATGTATAGATAACACTGAAACTGCACATTTGTACTGTTACAGACAAGTTTCTGCACTCAAGCAGTGCAGGCACTCTTCATATGTTGCCAAGTGATCTTCACCAATTGGATTTAGATCTTGAAATATTTGAGATGGTTTCTGAGTGGTCCTGGAAGCAGCTGTAGGGAATGTGTAACTATGTGTCCTCCTTTCACTAAGTTTAAAGTAGTGCTTACATCCAGGGGGATCAGGGTTGCTTGCCTCTGATAAAGGGGAATGGTTACACTAAATCCCCACTGTTAAGTCAGCTGTGAAACAGAAGGCTTTTGCAAAAGTTTCTTATATAAAAGACATAACTAGATGATTCCTCTGGTGTCACCCTAAGGAATAAATGAAATCTGTGAAAGTGACACTTCAGTCCCTTGTGGAATTGCATAGTTTTGTAAAAGGTTTGGATACAGCTTCCTGGAAACTGAACTATCACATGCTATGAGAGGCTAAAGCAGAGCAAAGTAGCTGATGACTGTTGGATGAAAATGAATTTATTTTTTCTGTGCATTGAAGTTCAGCGGCAGACAATTATCCCATCAATTGTGTTGACCCTTGCTATGATTAGATATTTAAATTAAACTGGCAGACGTCTGTCAGGTGCTCTCTTGATTTAGTATTTCATACAGACATATGATATTTGATTAGCTCTAAATTTAATATTAGGATTTCTCTGCTTTGGAAAATATTTCTCATATTGTTTACAGTTTCATCTTACAGTTTCAGTTACATCTGAATCCCACAATTTCAAAGGGTCTATCTGTAGATGGTGCACAGTAGTTTAAGGTTTTGATTCAATGTTAAGTTTTCAAATAGAATGATGTTTTCCACAGTGTATGTAGTAAGAGAAAAGAGAAGACCTACAGGAGGAGATGCAGGTTTCACCAATTTTTTTCAAGAGGAAAAATTGTTGTTTATGTTATCAGCAATGATGCATCATTTATGTAGCAGGAGAATAATTGGGAATGGAATTGGAGAATTGAAACTAATGTGGATGAAAGGAAGTAAGGTCACTCCAGTCTTCCCCTTCTGAGTAATATAGGAGTCACCCCCAGGAAAAAGAAAGGAGAAAACTGCAGTGCACAAAGGCAAACACAGACTTCTTGATGCTTTTGTGTGAACAAACAGTTGTTTTTCTTTATTCTCATTACCTGCAAGAAATCAAATAACACATAAGCAGGATGGTTTTTTCCATCATTTCAAGAATCAAAGGACACAAATTTAAAGTTTTAAAATTCCAGTCAAAATCTGTGGCTAACAGATACCTGTGTTCAAACACAGGCATCCTCAGTTATACCTTTCTCTGTCATTATTAGTGGTCTTTCAAATACTGCACAAGGATATGTATATCCATAGCATTTTGTCAGACAGCACTGTAATATATGGTATTGCATGGCTGTTACGTAAGAATTAGCATTCAGTTTTGTGTTTGTGTTGCTAAGTTTAGGTATTCAATACATTTTTCAATAGATTAATTGCAGGATCAGCTGAGTTATACTCTTCATACGACCTCAACAAAAATGTTTTCAGAAATTGGAGTTAAATAACACATGAATTTGTATAAGACCTCTACAAGGTCATTGTGTGCTCTTCTCAGTGAGAGAAAACAAAGTGAAAACAAATTTGATGAAGATTATCCGAGTGACAAATGATATGTGAAGTTCAGAAAGCAGGAATCATAGTGTTCCAGAAACTAAAGTTTTCTGAGCTGACCAGAAGTACTTTAGAAAGCAGTTTAGGATGTAGATAAGATGTGCTATTGATGTCTAGAATGGTGAGATGAGCACTAGACAGAAAATCTTGGTTTGGTAAGAAAAAAAAGAAGGAAAACAAGCAAACAAAGAAAAAAAGGACACCCCCCCCCAACCTCCAACTACAAGACAATGCTTAATAAATCTAGTAGTTGAACTATGGTGTCCTTTCTCTCACAAGGTAACAGCTCTTCATGGGAGTTGTTCTATTGGTTTTTAGCTGTTTTCCTTATAAGGATGTGTTCAATATGACCTGGAAAAAGCAATTTCATCCATAACAGGATTTCTCTTTCTGTTGTGTATTGTTCTCCTTTCATTGTACATTACAGACGTGCCTAAAGCCACACTCAGGATATCTGTGAATCACTTCTCTCTTGGGTGAAATTCAATAAAACAGAAAATAGCAGAAAAGAATGGTTTAAATTCAAAAGCAGCTGTACAAGATCTTAAGAGGAAGGAAGCAACTGAGAAACTTTGTGATGGTTGGCTGCTCTTCAGTTTCAAGAGTGATCCTCAGGTGGGTGGAATTGTTTCCATTGCTGATGCAGTGGGCTCTTATAAATTTAATCTTGGAAAACTAAACCATACTAAATATTGAGCTTTCCTGTGTAATGTATTGTGGATAAAGAGGGATTCAAACCAATTAGCCCTAGGTTGAATTTTCTTAATGCAAAGCTGTGCAATTTCACACTATGACTATTTCAAGTGTTGCTTGTGAAGGCTCTATATACCCCCTTCTAGGCCTCTGTTTATGCAGGAGCATGTTTGAAATCTTGATTGTAGTCATACTAAAACTCTGCAGTGGGTAGCTTTGAAGAGCAGGGAAGAAGAGGAAATGATTTTGTGTAAAGGCATGTATATACCCAAAGACTAGCAGCATTAGAGACTCTGCCACTAGGTTTAGCTGATTTACAAACACTGTGTTCACAGAGCAAGATGGTATTATGCGTTTTTAGAGCTCTTCACACAATTTTAATCCTAAATTATAAAATGTACAACACAAATGTATAAGTAGTAATGCATCTGGCAGCACCTATATGTGCTTGTTTGCTTGTTTTTTTCTCAACAATTAATACCAATCAGTCTCCACATCAGGCAGGTTTCCAAGTCCCAGGGTATATTTTGTGCTTATGCAAACCACAGAACTGCTCTCTATGACAACCATGAGGAAGAAGAAAAGGATACATATGTCAAATATCAGACAAAACAAGGAATTCTATAAGAAATGAAAACATATTTCTGCTTGCCTTCACCAAAGCTCCTTTTACATTTACTAAGAGTCACTTCTCACTTGACTGTTACTGAAGAATACTCAGAAATGCTTAACAAAAGTGTCTTTAAGCACTCAAACTCAACCTGGAAATGAGCGTTAATTAAAAGCACTTTAAAAAATTGCTCTGTTCAACAAAAGCGTTTCCTTTGACATGTTATAGCCCTTGATACTGAAAAACACACAGAGAAATGACAGAGACACTTCAATTAGCTCTGAAACCTTTCTCAAATAGTTAGAATGAGGGTATTGGTTTATAGATTTGTAACACGTAGTTAAATGTCAGAAGCATAACTTTGAACTCAAAAAAATGACAAACAATTTTGTGCTAATGTGTAAACAGTGCAAGTGATGCAGGGTTTAGATACTCAGGGATTTAATTTTTTTTTTTTACCAACTATTTTCTGTTTCCTTGTCATGGTTTGACACTGGCGCAATGCCAGCATCCCCATGAAAATGCACCTTTTCTAAATAAATGCTGTGAGATGTTATCAGGAACAGAGCAGAGCAGGCCCAAGCTTAATAACAAAGAAAAAACTTTATTAAACTACTACTAATACAGAAAACACATAAACTAAATCTAGGATGAAGACCTTTTAAAACACCCCTCCTCCTCCCAATTCCAAAAACACCCAGCCATGAAACATCACCCAGGATTCTTGATCAAATTACCACCCTTCAGGTAATCTATACTCAAACTATCAAGGGAGAGAGAAGTCTCTCTTGCACCACAGACCCCCCCCCCCCCCCCGGAAACACAGTTGCCACCTCCTGTGTTTCCCTGTCACACATGGCAACCGCCCGGAGAAAATCTGCCAGTGTGACACTCTCCATTCCATATCACAGTGCTCTCACCACCGTGCATGGACAGACTGCTCATAGGGCTCCTTTAAGGATGCTTTGCCACAGACCCAAAGATACAACAGTTCAGTTTCTCATCCTGGGACTACAGTCCCCCCCATTTTCCCCTGGGGCCGAGGGGTCCAAACAGGACTCATCTTCTTCCCGAAGACAGAGGGTATCACCATTCCCTCTTCAGCTTTCTTCGTTTCTCGCCATTCCTGTGCTGTTCAAAGCTGAAACAGGTCTCCCTGGGTCACCACTGCATCCCCCTAAAATGCAGTCTCTATTGCAGGAGATTTTAGTTCAGTCCATGGCTAACAAGAAAAGTCCAGCCAAAGCTACTTCATCATCTCCTCCCACTTAAATATTTCTTCTTCTAACATCTCAAGTCCCGGACTATCTCTCTTCCACTACAAATCAAGGAGGAGTAATACTTTTAAAAAGCCCTCATTTCCTGGAAAGGGTTAAACGTTCAGACTCCTTGGACGGCTGATATCTCGGTCCGGTGTTCCGCCGCCTCCCACGCTGGCCATCCCCCCCCGCCTTCTCCTTCTCCTCTGCCGGCAAATTTCCAGGTGCTGCCAGGCTCTCTGTCTCTTTCCCTCTTGGCGGGGGGAACAAAGGCATCTCCGCTCCTCTCCACCCTTCCGTCCAGGAGCTGGCTGGGTTCCAGACCCTCAGCCCCTCGGCCTACCTGGACAAGGCCGCATGGCTTCCCCTCCCCCACCCAGCCCATGGCTGGGCAGGGGAGCGTCTGCACTCTCTGACGACCGGAACCAAAGAGACAGTTCCCCTGGGAGTTCTTGCTTTTAACCCCCTGTGTTCTCAGAGGCGTGTCCATACTTTCAGTGGTCACTCCAGGTGCCAATATCCAAACCTGACCACTGATTGGTTTGACCCAACTTCCTGGAAAAAATTCACTTCCATGTCAAACCACGACATTCCTCTTCCAACATTATCTGAGCTTACAAAGCAGGGTATAGTTTGCTGTTGTGCTCATAAAAGACATGGCTGCTACAATCTTATTTAGATATTCAAACTTTATGTACATTTATACTACAAGGGGAGGATCTTAATACAATTTCAGATTTAATTTCATTTTATTTCTCCATCAAATTACTCTATAGGAAAAGAAAGAGTAATGCAAGCCAACTAAATTACTAAATTAAAATGTCTTTTCATTTTACAGTGGTAAAAGTAACATTTTTGTCTTTCTTCTTTTTTATGTTGCAAGAGGAATGATTTTCAATCAAAGAGATGAACTGATTTTTGAGAAAATTAGTTTTCTCACATATAAGCTCAGTCTCTAAGGAGTTAACAGTTTCTTGACATGGTCAAAACGAATATTTGAGGCAGACTTGGTTAGGCTGAGGACAGCACTAACTACACTGCATCTTGTTCTGGGAGTCTGAGCCAAACAAGTTAGAGAACTTCTCCCAAGATAAATAAAAAAGCTTGCAAAACACTGAGCGGACACCCTCAAGGAAACCATTTCCCCTTTCTCCTGCCTCAAGCAGGATGATGTCAAACCTCTTATGAAGATGTCAGACCTTCCTTCTATGCTGGAATATCATGAAAATCTGCTCTAATGAAGCAAATTATCTGGAAAGAAAAGGGTTCGCCCAAAGTAACCCACTTCTTTAAAAGATAAATAAGGTCTACATCACCCCTCCCTCCCACACGAGCTCTCATATTGAGGGCAGCTATACAATGTCACCAGTATATGATGGTCTTCCCTAGAGCTTACACACTCCCAGGGGTGTGTACACTGGGTTACTCACTTCTTCATATGCCACCCTGTCTTGTTTTGGAATAGATATATTATACACAAAACCAGGAAAATAGATATTCTTTTCCCTTTATGTTTTGTAGTCACACGGCAAATGTAGGGACAAATATATTAGGCAATTTCAATATATAACCCAACTAGGCAACACTTACTTCAAATAGTTTCAAAATTTTCAGCATAGTGCACCCCTTCTACTTGAAAAGTCATTATTAGAGATCCTCAAAGTGAGAGGTGAATAAAATAGTGAATAGTTTTAGATTATTTCTTTTTTATTTTAGTTTTTGACTGGCTTATTACCTTACTGGGCCAATTGGCCCAGCAGGTGTTGCCACATGTCGTTCCTGAGGAGACTTCCTGCTGGCAAATTGGTTTGAAATCAAGAATTGCATTTATAATCTTGACAATAATAACTATGAGAAACATGCTTGTGAAGGCTGGATGAAAGGCAGATCATCTTTTCTTCCAAAGCTTAGGTATAAGAGTTTTCAAACTATGTTCTCTCTTATCTTTAGCAAAGAACTTTTGATATACAATAAAAAAGCCAAATTTAACCCTTAGATACATTTTAACTATTGCATATGTACTTAAATTTGATAAATCAGATAGATTCATAGTTTTAAGTCCTGAGTAAACACTATGAAACTCTATTATGTACATCAGTATAGCAGAGGAGGATTGACATACCAGTCATTCTATGGATTTTGAAATTAACTTGTTTCTTGTGATTTTTTTATTGGTTATATAAATATTACACTTGTAACTAAACTTTTTTTTCTGTTTCTTTAAATATATAATTTTCTAGTCAACACCATGTATTCAGGTGAAATTCCTTCTGAAATTAAAAAAAAAAAAATCTTGTGCCTGTGCAGGAAGTTTGAGTAGTTGCTGCAAAATAAACTAAGTTTACCTTAAAACAGGAATTTCAGTTCACTTCAGTGAACTGTCAGTGAGCTGTTCCAGTTTAAAGCCTTCAGTTTCTTGGAACAAGTAATGCCAGTAAACCCCAGACAAGGCATTTACCATTAGTAAAGAGGAAGGAAAAGCTGTGTAGTTTGGCCTGCTCTCTGATCACATCCAGATGGGCATAATAATCTTTTCAGTAGGATTAATTTCCCCTTACTTTCTATGTGTACAGTCTAACTACATTAAGCTACTTACAGGATATGGGATGGCATCCTTTTGCCTAAACATGCACTTGACAGTGTGGTTACTAACTCAGATGCAGAAAATTGCACTTAATGTAAGAATTCCACCTTTATGGACCATTTTCAGTTTATGCCAATTCTGTTAATCTGAGCCAGTGTAAGGCAGACAATGTAGCCCGACTTTTTGCTACTTCCTTTCTTTTCCATTGCCACTGATGCAAGTAACAGGTCATAACAGAGACACTTATCCTTTAGTTTGAAATTTGATTCAAATTTATTTCTGACCTTTATGGACAGATAGCTCAAAATAATGTTTTCATATCAACAAATGCAAAGACGAACAGAATTTCAAAAACAGTTTGGTACTTGCTTCTTTGGTACTTGAGCAACAGTGTTGCTTATTTGTTTTTAAAGAAAGGTAACCTCTGTATGTACCGAACCTTTTTCCTTTTTTACTGGTGCCATTATCATAACAGTGTACCAGGAGTCAACAACCACTTGACTGAAAATATGCATAGGTATTTTCATAGAAGTGTTGTCAATCTCACAGGTACTGATATATATAATAAACCTTTCTTAGTATTGAAAGGAAATTACATGACAATCCTGCTATTAAGGATGGAAAAGTACAAAGAAACAGGCACTGGCAAAAAAAAAGAGTTCCTTTTATATGCTGGTGACAACATGATGGGCTTTGAAGGAAACAATCATGATCACACTGTTAAGTGAGATTAAGACAGACAATATGCAGTGATAGCAAAATAGACTGAGAATATGAAATTAAATAAACAGTGCAAGAAAAAAGGGGAAAATTTTAAGTTTTGGTTTTATTCCCTTAAAATCTGATTTACACGTAGTCGTCTAGACCTTCATCTGAAAGATGAACAATTCTGCAGAATACAAGTTTGCAAAATGAAGATTCAGTCCCATTGATTACCCACGTAGTATATTTCACATGCCTCATTTAATATGCTGCTCTAAAACAGTTCTCAAATTGTGTAGGCAAGTTAAAGTGCTCAGCAGAATCCATTGCAAAATGCCAAAATTGCATACATGAATTGGCAGGAACTCAAATTGATCTATATATGTTCTTACCAGCTTTCCAGACACTGCATTTAGGTAATTGAAATACTAAAACTAAAAGATCGATTTGTTTTAAACTCCTCTGCAATGAACTGTCGAAAACTAAATCCAAAAAATGAGATCAGGTCTGCTTAGATATTACAACAGATACTGTGAAGAACTAGAATGTCCCCACAGATTTCTTTGTGAATGAGATTTGCTTAAAACAGGCTAGATTTGAGAGGACAAAGCTTACTATTGACTCTACCTATTGAACAGGGATAAGAGTGACACCCTGATGCAAGAACTATAGAGCTCTACAGGAGGGGAAGATTAGGCTCCTAACTGCACCAGTATCATCCTCCTCAGCCTCATTTCAGGCTCCCAGCCACACACCCTCTTCCCTTTGGGCCCATAGTTGCATTTGAGCTCAGATTCTGCTCCATGGGCCTCGTTTAACTGCACTGTAAGTCTGCTGTGTGCAAACTTGTCTTGGTTTGACTCTGACTAAGCACTACTGACCCATTTGGGAATCACTGGACCTTTGGCTGCCACAGAGTACAGCCACCAGACCTACTCTGCTCTTCATGGTTGGGACTGTCCCCCAGCCTTGCAGTCACCCTTGGCTCTCATCTTCACTTGTGAATACTCCAATTTCTCTTTGAAATAAACACCACAATCACTTGATTTGTAATAATTACACTGAAAGGCTTAATACATGTTATCCAGATTTTAGCTGAATTTTACTTACAAGACGGTCAGAGTGTTCTGGGGAAAAAAAAAAAAAAAAAAAAAAAAAAAAAAAAAAAAAAAAAAACAACAGGGCTAAATCTTCCATTTCAGAGGATTAGACACAATACCTTTAGTCAGTACTGAATTTTAAGATACACCTATTCCACATCCAAAATAGGATTGCATTCTGTCAGAGGCAAAATAGGCTCAGCCATGGCAGAAAAATGACTGAGAAGAATTTCTGTGCCTTTTAGGAGCCTGGGCTGGGTTCCTGATAGAATACCTATATGCCATTCACTCTGGGGCAGGCAATAAGCCCTGAGGTTTTGCTGGGCTACCTCTGCAAGCAGCCTAGCTGGGGGTGTCTGGAGAGAGCTTAATTTAAGGCAGCTCTAAAGAAACAACCCTTTACATGCAATAGTCCAGAGATCCTACTCTCTTTTGCTAACGAGAGACAGAGTGCTAAAATTTTAGCACACCCTGACAACTACGTGTAAGAAGGCATCTAATGTTATTTGGTCATCAACTTATTGCTCACTTACAGCCAAGAGGGAAAGACTAGATTATGTGGGGAAACACTGAGGCATGATAGGTAGAAAGAGTTTTACCTAATGGCTGAAAATCCAATTTTTCAAAGTGTTCATGCATCATTCTCCCCCATCACCAATTAAAATTGAGATACTTTTCTACTCTGGAGTCAGAATATATGAATAAAATAAGTGTTAGGTTTCTTTTTTAAAAAAAGGTTATATTCCTCCCATCTTTCCAAAATCTTTCGAGTATTAGTCCAGTAAGACTATTTAAGATGTGAAACAAATCCCCTCAAAACAATTGAGACTTTATGTAGTCCAACAAGTTGGCAAAAGAATCTCAAGAAAACTGAATACTTTATTTTATCAAACAGATACAATTCTATTTTCTCAATAACAGATATTGAAATACAAGGAACAAGAAGTTAATAGCAGAGACAGTTTTCATACTGGCCAAGCTATTTCACCTGTGTTTACTGGGAGTACATTGCTAGACATTAGCAAACAAGAAGTTTTATTTCATACGACAAGTTGCACACCTTGCAGAAATCCTTGTAACTTGTCCTCTGACCCCCAGGCCCACATGTCAGATTTGTGCACGGCATATGAGGTCTTCCTAAATGAATTCATACTCATGCAGACAGTGTTTTGCTCAACACTGCAAAGGAGACAATGAAGAACTGGCTTCAGGAGCAAAGCTGGCACAAGGCCTGTGCAGTCAGCTCACTTACATGCCTGTTTTGACAGATCAGCCCTGGCACGAGCACTGGCTTTCCTAGCTAAATTGGCTCCTAGCCAAATGCAGTGATAGCTAGAAAACAAATAGTATAGGAGGTGAATGTACTGCCAAGGTACTGAGCAGTCTTCACTGCCCTTTGACATCCAGCATCTTTGGGAAAGGTGACCTCCAAATAGAAAAGAAGGGGAAGGAAAAAGAAGCAATATTTACTATTCCTGGTAAATAAAGATAATGGAACACAGATGTGCCATATGCCTGTGCAAACAGTAATTTGAACAGAATAAAGCAGGGCTTAAATTTAGCTGCTTCTTATTGGAAATGCCTTATGTTTATTATGACTTTTTATAATAGCATTTAATTTAATTGAACAATTAGAACTTTTTTTTAATTTGTCTTTATCCTAGGAATGACTTGATTTAATTTGCATTAATTTTTTGTTTGCAAACAGTAAATATTTGAAATTCATTTGACTCTGCTCTGCACCAAGTTGTCATTTTTTTCTCTGTTCTACATTTTGGTTACAAACAGGTCACATTAAAATCTGGAAACCAAAGTAACTAAATGGGCTCAAAGTTTCCTACTAACAGAGCCTGAAGTCAGATGAGAATTTTTTCTCTTCAGGTACATCAGAATTCTGGATTAGGTAATTAACCAATCTTTCACAATACTTTTGATTTCAACATTTTCCATTTAATCACACTGATTTTGCTCCCAAACCTACCAAGATTACACTCATGCTTAAGCATGAGAAAGCAGTGATTTTCCACTCTAGCCCTGACTCAGCATTTTTTTGCTATTCTACAAGTGTTTTGACTTCTTACAAACAGAAATAGAATCACATAGTGTTTTGATGTGATTTTATCGCCAAGAAACATTAAAGTGACAACTGCATCTCATTTCAGCTACTCCTCAAAATCATCTGAGGACTTCTTCAAATTTATTACATAGTGAACTACAGAAATTCAAATGGATTTTTTTCCCCAGGACTCAGACATCACTGAATTAATGTGGTTTAATGAGTTACTGTTCCTTAGCTGTTCTACATCATAAACAGTTAATGAAAAAGTTTAAGTCAGTTCATTTTAACCCCTGATTGCAATGGCTTGACAGAGCATGGACAGATCTGTTACTGATGTCTGAGTAGTATGTAGCAGTAACTTTATTACATTGTGGTAAACCATGAGGGTTGATTGAATTTAAATAACTTTTGGAGGCAGAACTATGGGAAAATTTTGGATCCAAAGCATCTCTATTGAGTCTTAGGGTAAAAAGGCCATATTAAAATTTTTCTTTAGTTCTCTAGAAAGTAATCAATGTATTTTGTGTTAGGAGAGATGTTTGGGTGAGCTGGTAAGGACACAGAAGCAGCATATACGTTCCTGTTCTTCAAGATACTATTCCCCTTCTCAGAACCTGAAGATGGGGAACTGGTATGCAAACCTGTACAAGTGACAATTACTTTCAGCTAAAATTTGCCCATGATGGAAATAAGGCTGTTAATCTCAACAGAAGATATTTATTGGGGTTTTCATATTAAGTAATTGAATACTAAGCAGTCCTGTTAGAATTAGGAATTCCCATCATGAATCTGAAAAGTGAAACATCAAAAATCACAATATGATAAAATTTATCTCAGATTTCTTAATTCTCTTCATCAGTGTATTTTTCCCACTGTTTACTCTCTTCAGCATACACATGTCACACAGTAAAAATTACAATCCTCTGAATGCAAACAGAGGTGACTAACAGCTATGCTGTGCAGTGGCACACAAAAAGCAGCATGTGAGACAAATCTTTGGATGCATTTCACATTTACATGCAGTGATTATGAGGTATATATTTACTATTATTGCTTAAAATTCCAGAATCTGCCAATTTCTCTATATTGTGGCTTTTCCCACTACTATTTAGTTCATAACAATTCCATGCTGATATTCCCACATGAAGAGTTTTTTGTTTATTTTTTCTGTACACCAGATTGTACCTATTTCCTATGGTGAGACAAATAGCCCATTGGTCACCTATAAATCTGGGTGGGATTAGGGAGTGGGTGGTAAGCAGCACAGATAAATTACAACTGTATGAGAAAGATTTGTTCTAACAAGCATCACAAAGAATTTTTGTTGCACACACTGCTCTATTATTTGAAGCTATCCAATGACTACCCACATAAATTTTCTTTGGATAAATTTTTCTTTAGACAGAATAAAATCCTGATGCTGCTGAAGTCCTCCAGGTCTTCCCACAGGGACTACTCCATTTCTGAGCTGTTATTCCTGTTCTGCTCTCTTCTCTGAGCTATAATACACTGGTCTTCACAGCACTTCTGATGGTTCTGGTCTTGTGTAGTTGGTCTTTGCTACCACTGGATGTTTGTGTCTGGCTCAGGTAAGAGTAAAGAACCAACTGGGCTCATTTTGATTGCCCATTGTATTTTGAATCTGAAGTCCATGTATCAAGCCATAAGGAAATTTTCTTGATCATATATTCCTCTGATGCGGTGGTTGCCAGTTAGACCTTCTACCTTTTTTTATTGATGGTAAATCCATCCTGCATTCCTCTAAGTTTACTCCTCAAAGCAGGACCTTGAAGGATATGCAAGAATGAATTAATGGATGAACACTGATAATTCAGAAAAAGAGGAGCAGCTATACTTATTTTTCTTCTTATGAACATAAAATCTTATACAATTAAAAACGTTTAAACTAAAGACCAAACACTACATAAAATCTTTGCAGATTTCTAACCATTTTCTTGGGATAAAAAAAAAAAAAACAAAAAAAAAAAAAAAAAACCAAAAAAAAAAAACTCTCAAAACTGGTGATTGCTTCACAGTAACACCCTTTTCCCTACTTTCCATCTGGCCCTCCAATTTATGTCATCAATGGGAAGTAGTTAGATTAAAGGGCCCTCATTTTTTGGTGTAATAGTATTTTTGATTTCTTCTTCTAGGACTTAATCCAAGTATTTATATCTGTATTCCAAACATCATTCCCTTTCTTGAGTGCAATATGAGGAGAGAAAAGAAATTGTTTACAAAATGCCTTCCTCTCTTTATTCATTTCCTGCCACTTTTGATTACAAATGTGTTTTACCTGAGGCTTAAAAAGAACAAAGCAAAGTGCAATGACAGAGTCCCTGTGTACAAGACCCATACAGAAGATTTCAGAAGCTAAAAGGCTGTCCAAACCAAATATGTGCTCTGAATGTGAAAAATCTCTAAGTTGGGATTTGTTTTCACAAAGTATTAGACAGTTTAGCTAACAGTTGAATCATAGGTATTTATTTAATCTTTTCAAACACAATTTGCAAAATAGATAGGAGCTACAGATAAAGTTTATGAGTGTAGTGGAATAGTTCTGTGTAAATTTTAAGATTTTTAATTATACTGGCTGTTTTGGATTCACAGATTATTTGTGAAGAAACCACAATTTTGTGAGCATGTTTGTCATTCAACTGGTGTGACAGTATTGCATGCAAATTTTTAGTGCCTTGAAAGCCTCTGAAATTTTTCTAGTTCCAGATTTTGGGGATCCTTATTCAAGTTTGAAACCAGCCACTTATGTTGCACACACTAGGTTTTCTTTCCGATCTGGATCCATATATACAGAAGAGCTTGAAAAAATAAACAGCTCCAGTGTAAAAAGATGAAATGCCATGACTGGGGAAAGACAGTAAAGCTACTCAGTCCTTTTGGTCATGTAATGGCTGTGGGACCAAATATATGAGGCATAAACACCACTTTGGACATAAAGAGAATGATAGGTGTGTTAGTATTTATTGTTAGTATTTAGTAAGACAGTGATACAATCATCTTTCTTCTGTAGAACATTTGAATAAATGAAACAAAAGATAACTAAGAAGAGTAATGTGAGATAAAAGTGCAATTCAAGGGGCAAGAATGCTTATCCATGTACTCAAAAAGTTTTAAATTTTTCATAGGGTTCATAGGTTCATAGGGTGACTAATTTCAAACAGTTCATTACTTTAAAATAATATTTCCCAGTGTTGTAAATGCTTGGAATTAAAGGTCCTCTCTGCTATTAATAGTTTTACAGCAGAAAAAGATGGGTTTAAAAGTTCCTGGCATTCTGTTATTTAATTTCTTCCCACTGGTAATCTTGTCAGATTTTCAGACATGCTAAAATGTCAGAAAGAAAGGCACAAAGGAAATAACCTTGTATCCAAGACCACTGGCCCATTTAATTCAGTATCATGTTTCTAACAGTGGACTTCATCAGATATTCCAACAGATGACAAAAATAAGCAACTCATATTTATGTCCACATTGCCAAAGCCATTTGGATGCCTAATTCATATTGATATTAACCTTTGTGAGTTTCAGCTCTAAGGAATAAATTGCCTTGAGCATCTCAGAGGACTTGCCATAGCAACAGAATAAAACAGAAGTTTATTCCTAACCTGTGGCAATGACTAGTTGGCTTATTCACTGGAGCATTAGGGATAATGCTTTTTCTGAGTTCATTTGTGAATTACCTGATCTACCATGTACAAGAAAGACTTATATCCTTTGTTCCTCTGCACAAGAAAATATAAATAGGGTACTGGCATACCCATTCCCACTGCCTAGTTGCTGTCTTTGTGCAGATGTTATGTTTTGTTAGGATTCTCAAGTGCCTAATAAAGTATGATGTTATTGAAACCACTCTTCAACAAATTTAGTTGAAATTGGCCAAAACCTTCAGAACTTACAAGAAGGGACTATACTTTTACATAATTCTCTCCCACACAGGGTTATGTGCTTGCCATCAAGATTTTAGGCCTTATAAAACTGAAATCAAGATGGATATCTTCAGTGCTTCAAGCAGTGAGAGAGTGTATTTCTGATAGTGGATTTGCACACGACATGAACAAAGGCTCTAAATCAAAACCATGAGCTGAATGCCAGAGAATACTGCTGTTTTGCCTTCTTACATGTTTTTCTGAGAGATAATAATAACCTTAAGCCATTTTTTATTAGAAAGACTCAGATCCATTTTGCCAGTTTTCTCAGTCTAGCCTCACAGTCCCTGTATACAAAAATTAACTTGCTATGAATTGCAAGCCCAGTTCCCATTACTCAAAAAATGAGAAAATACCCTACATTCATCTTTGGTTAAGTATATGGAACTCATCTGCTCTGGTGATTTTCACTACACCATAGGGCTATTACTTGTCGTCAACTGTCACACACTTATCTACATGTGGATTTTGGATGCTGGAAACTGAGTAAGCTATGAAATTTATGTTTTTGTATACTGTGGTTTATCAGTCTGCATGAAAGTTAGCCTCCAAGGAAGCAGAAAAAGACTTGTACTGAATGTTTAAGCAGCACTAAAATAAGAAAATATAAATGAAAAGAGATGTTTAAAATACTAATACTTCCTTCAACAATTCTAGAAAGACCATCAGAGGAGGGAAAACAGCTTTCATATTGTACCCAGTAAGCAGAGAGGCTCTCTTCCTATCAGGAATAGGGAAGCTGTGTGTGAAATCAAGGGGCTCCAGAAGAACACAGGAGATCTCTGGTAAAGACCCAGTTATATAGTTCAGATTCTGCATGTGCTGCCAGAAGTCTGATTTCAGGTAAAAACTTTACTAAAAATGGATTTTCCTCTTGTACAATCCTGTCCAGGAAAACTGTAAAAGACACCACATTTCCTTGTCATTTACAGTTCTTCATGGGATTCTTTCAGCACTGGGAACACTTTCAGTCTTTGTGTGTTTATCTTATTTTTTTCTTATTTTGCTATGTTTGGTTTTGTTGTTTCTTTTTGCTCTCTTTTTCACATTGGGTGGGGTGGGGAGGGGCTGACTGTTAATAATTTTGGGTGTTGTTTTGTTGGGGTATTTTTTATTATTGTCTTTTTTCCTTTGGCCTTTCTATTCTGCCTGTCTCATCTCTTTTTCTTCACTAACATCATTCCTTCAAGAAATTAGTATTGGTTGTTAATAGCACTTGCAGAAAGAAATTTTGCATATACATACTGCCTAGAGACTCAGATAATTAGAAGATAGATAAATATTTTCAACATAACCAGTGATAATTAGGGAATTCCTTTTAGTATCAAGTAGGAGGAGATAAAAAAATGCTTCAGATTTCTCTACCTGGCTAGATTTTTCTGATTTTCGCTGTCAATTTTCCAGTTAGAGAAATAAGGAATATATTTATTATTGTTGTTACTCCAGATAGATTTTCAAAGTCGTTACATGTATTTACTTTTGTACTGAGAATTTCTCTCCCCAAAAGTGTAGTGTATGAGTAGTTTTCTCTAAAGTTGTAATAAATGTCTAGGCAAGTCACTATCTTGTCAGTCAGAGTCAGACAACTTTCAGTGATTCACAGTGGTTCATGGAAAGTACTGTCAGAAAATACTCATACTTTGTAAAGTGGTTACAGATTTGAAACAGAAAGCTTACATCAAACTCAACTATTATTTGTCAAGTCATTTAATAAATAAATTAACTAATTAATCCAGCAAGCACCTAGCTACGATTCAACCAAATATAAACTACTTATAATCCTTACAACACACACAAGTATGTATATCTGCTGATGGCAGTTCAGTCAGTAGAGGTTGTTTAAATTAGATCATAACTACTGATATTATTTTTAGGCAAAATATACAGTCAATTGCTATAGTTCCAATCTCCTTTGATTGCAAAGGGATATAAAACATGACTGACCCTTGTCTACAATACTAAAGATATTTGTTAGTAACACAGTATTCATATCTCCTATTTAGAGAAATGAAAATGTCTGTTTTCCCTGAAAACAGCATATGTTTTATTTTCCTTTGGGTATATTTTCATGATTATTGCTTATTAGATTCTCCACCTTTTAATTAGAACATTTCTTGATAAATAGAACTACTGATCAGAAGAAAAAAATCTTAATTGGAACTAGTATGAAAAAAAAAAAAAACTTTAAATTGTTAACACAGGAAAAAAAGTCCTGATTTTCTTATCTATCTGGAAAGGTCCTTTTTGCAAAGCTGGAATTGAAGTGCTCAGACCAAACATCTTAAATGCCCAGAACTCAACATCAATAGAAGGAGTGATGAAAAATATTTCACTTAGCAGCATAGCAGGTTTCTTTAAGAAAAAATATGTGCCAAAATCCTACATCACTTAAAGGATTTTGCATTTATATCCTCATATATACAGGATGAAGACATAGCTGGTGTAAACTGGATTAGCTCCCTGAATTCCAGGACTGCCTAGTCAAATATTCTTCTTTGTGAATAAGTTCTTCATTTCTGTCCTGATGGACTAAGATACAATCAGAAAAGAGATTCTGGAAAAAAAAAATACGTAACATACTTTTCAAAGTATCTCCTCCTTAGAAGAAAAAAAAATGCTTGATTTCATATTAAGGATTAGTTCTGATTTGAGGCAAGTTGTTTCACTATGTGTTCCTGACACACTTTCTGTCTCCACAGCACTGAAAGTCAAAGTAATTCACTGTAAGCTTGCAGTGGGTTGACATTGACTGATGTCAGGTGCCCACCAAAGCCACTCTGTCACTGCCCTCCTCAGATGCAGAGTGGAGAGAAAATACAACAAAAGGCTTTTGGGTCAAGATAAGGATAAAGAGAGATCACTCGCCACAGGCAAAACAGACTTTGCTTGAGGAAATTAATTGATTTTATTATCAAACACATCAGAGCAGAGTAATGAGAAGTAAAACCAAATCTTAAAAATACCTTTCTCTCACCCATCCCTCCTTCTCAGGGTTAAATTTATTCCTGAATTCCACTTCCTCCCCACAATGATGCAGGTGGGTGGGAAATGGGGGTTACCATAGTTCATGGCACTGTCTATGCTGCTACTTTCTCCTCAGAAGCAGGACTCCTCATAGTCTTCCACTGCTCCAGCATGGGGTCCATTCTGCCGCGTCTCATCCCAACTTCTCAAGAGCAGATCCCTTGCTAGCCCTGGCTAGCTCTTTTTGGGGCAATAGGGCAGCAAGAGGCACTCCCTGCTGAACCCAGCTGGGCTTTAGAGAGTGCCTTTGTGGGTCCGAGGACACCGCTGATCCCACCGGCAAGGAAGGAGGCGACACTCTTCTGGGGATAGGTCCAAGATTTATTGTGACTCCGAGGAGAGCCCCAGAGCCCAACAGCACTCAAAGAGGTCCCAGAAGAGAGTGAGCTCTGGGCCTCGAGCAGGCCCTGATATAGGGTGGGTGGGAAATCTGATCAGTCAATGGGAGAAGACATGGGCGTGGCCCTCCGAGGGAAGGACACCCGGGGTATCCATTAGGAGGGAGGAGGGGAGGGACCCCAGGCCATTGTCCAGTCACCCAGCGACCCCGGCAGAAGCTTCCAGACAGAGAGGAAGGATGGACGAGTCACCTGGGAAGGGTCAGGGGTCTGAGTCGGGGGTTTTGGGATTGATGGACACACAGGTGTTGATGGGAAAACCCGGGATGAACCAAAAAGGCACGAGGGGGGTACAGAGGGATAAACCATTTTGAACATACATACAGTGGAACCTAAAAACACAACTCCACACCATTCCAATGTGAGTCCTTCCTACAGGCTACAGTCCTTCACTTTCCTCAGTGTGCAGTTCTTCAGGAACCAGCTGTTCTGGTGTGGGTCTTCCATGGGTCACAAGTCCTGCCAGCAAATCTGCTTGAGTGTGGGCTTCACTCTGCATGGGTCTACAGCTCCTACCAGGAACCTGCTCCAGCGTGGGTTTCCCTGGCAGTCCTAGCCTCCTTTGGGCATCCACCTACTCGAGCATGTAGTTACAGGCAGATCTCTGCTCCATAGTGGACTACCTTGGGCTGCAGAGGGACAGCCTGTCTCACCGTGATCTTCAGCACAGGCTGAAGGGGACACTCTGTGATGCCTGAAACATCTTCTCCCCCACTTCTTCACTGACCTTAGTGCATGCAGAGCTGTATCTCTCATATATTTTCACTCCTCTCTTCTCTGGCTGCTATATTCTTCTCTGACATAACTTCATTCCCTTCCTGGTCATCTTATCCCAGAGATGGTACAAATGTCTCTGATGGTTCGACCTTGGCCAGCGGTAGGTCTATCTTGGAGCCAGTTGGCGCTGGCTCTCTCAGACATGGGGGAAGCTTTTGGTGTCTTCTCACAGCAGCCACATCTGTAGCCACCCTGCTCCTTAAACCTTGCCATGGAAAATCAATGCTAAGGTTTATATAATGAATCATAGCATTAAAGAACCATAGAATGGTTTGGGTTGTGAGGGAACTAAAAGGCCATGGCAGGGTAGTAGACATGGCAGTAGACCAGATTTCTCAGGATGCCATCCATCCTTCCCTTGAACTTCATGGATAGGGCATCTGCAACTTCTCTTGAAAACCTGTTCAGGGCCTCACTACCCTAACAGTAAGGAATTTTCCCCCATATCCACTCTAAATTTTCTCTCTTGTTGTTTAAAGCCATTATCACTTGTCCTGTGATGCCCTTGCAAAAAGTCCTCTCCAGCTTTCTTGAAGCCCTCTTTAGGTACTGGAAAGCTGCTCCAAAGTCTCCTCAGAGCATTTTCTTCTCTGGGCTGAACAAATTCAACTTTTTCGTTGTCTTCACAGAAGAGGTGCTCCAGCCCTCTGATCATCTTCATGGCACCTCTCTGGACTCAGTCCAACAGGTCCAGTGTTGGGTTCTTGTGTTGGGCACCCCAGAGATGAATGCAATATTCCAGGTGGGTTCTTATGAGAACAGAGAGACAGGGAGAATCATCTCCCTCGACCTGCTGGCCACACTGCTTTGAGTGCAGCCCAGGCTGCAGTTGCCTTTCTGCACTGCAGTTGTGGGCTCATGTCCAGTCTCTCACCCACCAGCACCCCCAAGTCCTTATTAGCAGGGCTGCTCTCAGTTAGTTCTTCTCTCCATCTATGCTCATATCTAGGATCACCACGACCCAGATAGAGCACCTTGCCCTTGGATTTGTGGAAATTCATGACGTTCTCATTGGTCCATTTCTTAAGCTTGTCCAGGTTTCTCTAGATGGCAACTTGTCCTCTTGCGTCAACTGCAGCACTCAGTTTCACATCACCTGCAAACCTGCTGGGAGTGCACTAGATCTCACTGTCTATGTCATTGAAAAAGAGATCAAAGAGCACCAGTTCCAAGACAGAGCCCTGAGGGACACTACTAGTCACGTGTCTCCATTTGGACATCAAACCATTGACTGCAACTCTGAGAGTGTCCACACAGCCAATTCCTCATCCACTGAATAGTCCACCTTTCAAATCCATGCATCTTCAATCTGGAAATAAGAATGTCACATGGAACCATGCCAAAGGCCTTACTGAGGTCTAGGTGAATGACATCAATTTGTCTTCCCTTGTTGACTGTTGCAGCCACTCCGTCACAGAAGAGTAAGAAGAACATTGAACGTCGGGGTGGGTCATTACTACTATAGAGAACCCAGTTATATGTATTGACTTCTCAAGGACAAGCACAATATACTTTGATTTGGTGTATTTACAAATGGTAAAAGACTATTCGCCAGTCTTTATCCTGCACCATTTGAAAGTAAGAATCCAAGAAGAAGAAAAACACACATTTTTCATAGTCAAAATACTAGCTTTGAGTGCGGAAAGTGGCTGCTGAAGAATAAGGTGATATGTTGCATGATGTATGAGTGTCTTAAACAAAAAAAGATTCCTTAACAGTCTTTCCAGGCTTTGGATCAAGACAAAGAGCATGTAATATATTTTTTATTTTCCTTTTTTCTCCTTTGTGCAGGCATTTAGACATGATGAAAGAAAGAAACTTGATATCACTGGCTTGAGTAAGCCATTGTGTGGGTAGTTAAGAAAAGTTTTTCATTTTATTTCTGTAGAACTTTTTTTTCTCTTCTCTATCAAACTGAGGCATTTAGTTTTCTATGTTCAAAGTGGGCAGCTTCAAAATAGTGTATTGTTATTTCTTTTGCAGAGTATTGTAATAATATGGATCAAAAGGATTTAACTTTTATGAGGTAAAACATGGGAGAAAATCAGAAAAAAAAGTCCCGTACATATACATGTGAGGAAAGAGCCTATGGAGATGACTGAGGAAGGGAATGACAGAGTACAAGAAAGACATTGGGTCGAGGGCAAGATCAAACTATACATATCAGAGTAATATTAGACCAGGCATAAGTTATTTTGAAAATCCCACTGCTGACTTTTTTTTTTTTTTCTTTTTTTTTTTTTTCCCTGTAATCTAGAGAGACTCAATGCACTGGGCAGATTTTAAACCACCAAAGTGACTAACTGACCATTTGACCAAGATCCAGGTATAAGCTGGAGCATCTCTCTTACCCTTGGGTGGCTGTCTTTCACTGATTGTAGGCTGAACTCACCTTTGGGCTGCCAGCCTCAGGAGAAACACTCAGGGCTACCTGGTGCATCAGGTGAATGCATGCTAAGTGCCTGTCCAGGCCAGCTCAGAATATATCTCCTGAGTGGTGCATCAGGGACTGTGTTGCCATTTCTGCCTTGTGGTTCCAGACTTGTCAGGGTGTCAGTGACACCAGTGAAAACAAAACCACATTTTCTGACATTTTAAAGACCAAAGCAAAGCAGTCAGAAAATTGGAGCTTCCCAGACCATGAGGAGAAATTAAAAAATTCTCAGCTTTTAGATACTGGGCTTATGTGATACAAGCCAGTTCTGCTGTAAACAACGGATTTGTACACCTGCCAGTCTTGAACTAAATTATACCCAATGTTATATTTTGTTGCTGGGTTATTTTCTAAACATTTATTTTAGTATTATGGTTCCTTTAAACATAGTCATGCCTAGTTTTTTACTAGTCCTACTTTTAGTGAAATCTAGGATAAGTGTTATAGGCAATTTATGAGGAAGGAGTACAAAAAAGAATGTGTTCTTATGTGTTCACTTACATGATTCTCCTTGTCACACAGTTACAGTGGTTTTGGGGGCGTTTACAAACAGTTTACTCCCAGATGTTACCAATGCCACAGGGAATTGGATTATTTTTTTTAATAATACCTTTCCCAAATACCAGACCCAGTATTGGAATGGACTATTGAGATTAGCCAGTAGGATTCTTTCAACAAAGTAGAATTGCTGTTAGGCAGTACACCTGTGTCCAGCTCACCAGCACTTTGATTCACAGCTTCCTCAAGCCTTCCAGCCAATTAAGGAAGATGTAAAAGGCAAATCAACCCTAATTTAGGATCTTGTTTAGTGTCAGGAAAAAAATATTATTTTCTTCCATTTTCTCTTCTTCAACAGCAGAATATGAGCTTTCCAGAAGAATTAAAGACATGACTTGCTAACATACTAGCCCTGTATGACATTTCCAATAAAACACAGTCTGTGGGTTGAGCTAGAACGATCCTGGCAGCTAGTGTATACAATTCAGCAGTAGTCACCATCCAAGAATAGGCAGGGCTGCTGTGTCCTGGGGTCTTGGAGTTGGCATGCTGCCACACTCACTCCTTTCCAAACAGATAAAAGCATACACTGATGCTTCTGCCATTCTCTCTAGCTATATCCAGTACCCCCCACATAGTTTTCTTATTTAGTTACATAAAAATGCCTGGATTTGACATATACATACACACTCACACCACTTTACGGGGGCACTCCTAAGTCTGTAATTGAAAGTTATCTAAAACCTGTCAACAGGCCCTATTTTCAACCTCCATTTCAGCTATGGCATAGCCAAAGTGCATGTTTTACTAATCTGTGTTTTTTACACCTTGAAAACAGGTTGGGCAATGCCTTTTGAATGCTTTTTTGAACATGATTTTATCTCTTGTAACCTTCACCTGTACTCACTGCTTAGGTTTGCAACCAGGCTCTGGACACTTTCTTGGTTTTTTGACAAGTTGCAGTAATAGCAAAAAATTTCAAGCCTCTGGCTTAAAAATGAAATGTCAGTCTACAAAGTTGCTGGTAGGGAAAGCTGGTGACAGAAAACCCCAGGGTGTGAGTGAAAGCAGTCTTGTACTTTGACAACTGCAGACTCCAGCCTATTAATTACATTGACCTTAACATCAAAGCACTTTTGAATAAGAGAGTTAACAGCAGCAACACTGTAAACTTACTGCTTTTGATGGTATTGTAACAGTTCATATAAATGATTAACTTAAAAAAAAAAAATAAAACCAAACCAGGAAGATATATTAATTTCTTCATTCATTCACTCACTCACAGTAGCTTGCAGATTCCTTCCCCTTGCCCTCATCACAGCCACCAATTTCCCATGAAGACAGCAGGTACATGGCAGACTTTGTTAAAAACAGAACATATTTATGAGTTGATTTGAGCCTTTGCATTAGATATAAATACCAGCCCACTTCTTGAAGAGCTCTGTGTGCTATAGCTGCACCCAACGGAACTGGTGATCCTTCAAACACCCACACTGGATGCTTACAGCAGGACTTCAATTGTGTAAAGCTGTGTGGTAAGAAAATTACTCAGGAGAGACACAGATCACAATTTATTAGAACACTTTTTATTAATTTTGTTATTTGACCCCAGCCAACAACCCATACAGCTGCTCGCTCACTCCTCTAGCAGGAGGATCAAGCAGAGAATTGGAAGGGTAAAAGCTGGAAAACTCATGGGTTCAGATGAAGAGAGTTTAATAGGAAATGCAAAAGTTGTGCACACAAGCAAAGCAAAGCAAAGCAAAGCAAGAAATTCACCCAGTTCTCCCCATGAGCAGGTGTTCAACCATCCCTAGGAGAGCAGGCCCCCTTCACCCATAACAGTGACTTGGGAAGACAAACGCCATCTCTCCAAATGCCCCTCCCTTTCTCCTTCTTCCCCCCACTTTATACACTGAGTATGATGTCACATGGTCTGGAATATCCCTTTGGTCAGTTTGGGTCACCTGTCCTGGCTTTGTCTCCTCCCAGCCTCCCATGGACCTGCAGTCCCTTCGCCAGTGTGGCAGTACCAAAAGCAGGAGACCTCAGCTCCATGTAAGATCTGCTCAGCAATAACCAAAACATCTCTGTATTATGAACCCTCTGCTCAGCACAAATCCAAAACACAGCCCCAGGCCAGACACTGTAAAGAAAATTAACTCTATCCCAGCTAAAACTGGTGTAATTAATTATTTCTTTATTAAGAGTTTATTATTAAGAGCAGGTAAGTATTGTCATGGTTCACTCAATTACTTTGTCACACAAACTCATATGAATGCAGCTGCAGTAACAGTTGGAAAGCCAGCTCTTTACCAGGAAGGGAAGTCATATGGATTTGCCAGTGTGATTGAGCTCCTCCTCATCTGGACAAATGAGAGAAAATGTGATAAAAAGCTTGTGGGTCAAGATACGGACAGGTAAATATCACTCACTCATTACTATCATGGGAAAAACATATTATAAACATATATTTAATGTATTACCAATCAAATCAAAGTAGAAAAATGAGAACTAAAGACTAGTTCTTAAAACCACTTTGCCCTCAGCCCTGCTTTCATCCTAGACCCAACTTCACTCCTGATGTTTTTTACCTCCTCCCCCCAGCTGCACAGGTGGATAGGAAACAGGGATTACAGTCATTTCATCACAAATTGTCTCTGTCACTTCTTCCTCCTCACAGTTCTTCCTGACTCCAGCGAGGGGACCCTCCCAAGGGAAATGACTCTCCATGAACCTCTCCAATGTGAGTCCTGCCCACAGGCTGGAGTTCTCCATTAACTGCTCCAATCTGCATCCCTCCCACAGGGTGCAGTACTTTTAGAACAGGCTGCTACAGCCTGAGGCCCCCAGAGGGTCACAAGTGCTGCCAGAAAACCTGATTCAGTGTGGGCTTCACCCTGCATGGGTTCACAGCTCCTGCCAGAAGCCTGCTCCAACGTGGGCTTCCTACAGGGTAACAGCTTCCTTTAGGCATCCCCCTGCTCTGGCATGGAGTCCTACACAGGCTGCAGGTGGATGGATCTGCAGGTGGATGGATCTCTGTGTACCCATGGGCCTCCATGGGCTGCAGGGGCACAGCTGTTTCACCAGTCTTCACCAGGGGGTGCAGGGGAATCTCTGCTCTGGTGCCTGGAGCACCTCCTGCCCCCTGTTTTCACCGACTTTGGTGTCTGCAGAGCTTTTTCTCTCAGTTCTCTCACCTGGCAGCTTTTCCTCTGCTCCTATATACATTATCCCAGAGACACTACTGCCATCACTGATGGGCTCAGCCTTGGCCAGTGGCAGGCTTGTTTTGGAGCCAGCAGCTTTGACTCTGTTGGACACAGCAAAAATATCTGGCAACTTCTCAGAGGGAGAAACCCCATACCCTGTTATCAAAACTTGCCACCCAAACCCAAAACACTATCCCTTGGTAGTGGTAATACAACTGTAAAGCTGACTCAAAGTTTTGTTGTTTCAGATGTATATATAAAATTCTGCAGGATTGCATGTGGCCTGAGTTATTCAATCAATTGGTGCTAGTGTGTGTGAGTGACCCTGGATGGACACTTAGTGTCCTGAGTTAAGCAGTTCTTGTAGATTCAGCAGAACCACTGCATTCCAGAATTTCTCTGTTCTGGTGATACTTTCGAGCAACTGCTCCCAGCAAATGCCTTCATTGCAATTGTCCTGCTATTTTCTGATAAGTACTTCTGCATCCATACCTGTAGATTGCTTGTGGGTCTCGTTCACAACCACTCACACAGAAACAGACCTTTGTCTAAGGCATGTCTAAGTTAACACACTTCTGAGAACACACTGTGCAATACTTCCACTTAGTGTACATTATTAAAAAGATTTCACAGCTTCTTCCCATTTCCTGGCACATTCAGCTTCAGACACTTAAAACCCTTAAAAACCAAGGATAACTACCAATTAGAAGCAAGAAGATCTGCACTATTAGGCTGCTTTTATTTCCTCCTCAACAGTTCTCAGTGCCCAGTGCTCTATGTAACAATATCCACATGTTATTCTGGGCAAAGTTTTGGTAATGATGAGTCCCAGCTAGTTTGTTCTCAGAAGCAGTGATGTGTATAATTTTAAGTCCAACCTAATCTTACTATTATAAAAGACTAGATACTACCTTCTTTAATAAATATGCAAAGTGTTGGGAATGTATTTCAGATCAGAAAATAACTGCACTGTTGAAAAAGTGCTGTATGCTGAAACTTGAACTGAAGATCCCTGTACTGGTCACTTCATGGTCTGATGAAGATGGAGATCATAATTTTGAAAGATGATGATCCTTTTTACCTTCTGAAATTCTACTCATAGAGATTGTGTGTGATGCAGTTTAATTCCTGACACTAGCTTCTTCATTCTCCATTCAGTATTCTCACACTGCGCTGTATCCCTTCACAGAAACTGTCAAACAGCACAGCTGGAGTTAATAAACTGAGGAAGGATGCCCATTACCAGTTACAGACATCCCTGTTGTTTGATGCTTTCAGTATTTCATTATCTCTGCATCAGCACTGGTACTCCTGCAACTGAAAAGCTATCAAAATAACACAGTTTGAAATGATAAATGAAAGCAACAGAACTGCAGAGCAGAGCATGCACTTCTGTGGGCTTTTCTAGGTGAACAGATATTTGTATCTGTGCTGCAGCAGTCTTTTACTAGCACAGCAAAGGTTTATCCAGATGTACTCATTGGCTTAAAGCCACTGGACTCATTTAACATAACCAATTTTCTATAGCTGCTAGCACACCTAAGAAATTACATTTGATTTTTCTTCCTGAGAAATAGATTTTAGAAAGGTACAAGATTTCATTTTTTTTCTCTTTAAGGAGAGAGAGGAAAATACAGTGAGATCCAGGAAAAGACCATATTGACCACAAATTTTTGTCAATTTTGTCAAAATAATTTGTCAATAATTTTGTCAAAATTATTGTCAATTAGTTGGAATAAGTCAAATTAATTGGTGCATTCACTGTGGGACTGAGGTTAGGTGTGTGACTCAAGAAGGTACTAAATTCTCAATAAAGAGTTAACATAATGGATCAGAATTCTGACCCAGTTTAACAATTAGCTGGAGGTGGCGTCATGTGAAATTTAAATGTACACTCTAGAGCAGGGAGTTCTTTCATCCTTTTCACAAAATTTCACATGAATTCTTTCATCCCTAATAAACATGGCTAAATTTAAAACAGGAATGTATATTTAATTTTATTGTTATAAGCATTATCTGCTTAGTGCCAATGGCATATTTCCAGAAACTAAAAGTGTATTTCTCTCACCATTTTTCAGATCTGCAATGCATTCATATAACTACTGTATATAATTAAACATGCAAAGCAGAGATCTGAAATTGGTAATTAGCCCTCAAGATTTTGTAGTAGTGTCTGGGAATTAAACCACACAGTTCCCATTATATTCCAGAGAAATTATTCAACTAAAATTCTTTCACTACTTAGGAAAACAGGGGCCAGCTTCTAAAGCATTTTTACTTCTGGGAGTGTAATTTGCACTTTCTGATTTCATGTGTTCAATATCTTTCCATTGTATAGCTTTGTATTTCAATCTGTTTTTCTATATAAATTAGAAGCTATGTATTGTAATTTCAGGTCTCCAGCCTTGAAGAGATGATTCATTACAGTCCTTTACTGATAAATAGAAAATTTAAAAAAAAAAAAAAAATCAAAACCACCCAAAGAAAAAGGACCACTTTAAAATAAATGCAAAGAGCAATAGAGTGAGACAGACAAATACCCCAGAACAAAGAGCCCACCATTCTGATGTAAAAACCTCCTGTTCTCTTATTAATATAGGTAAATATTTTCTTTTGGTATATTTTGTTATATACCAAGCGCAGCTTGATATATAGCAGCTAGTAAGATGGTTTTTCAGTACTGTGGTTCAAGACCAGGGAGCAGCTAAGCCCTAGACAGCTGCTTGCTCACTCCCCTGGTGGGAAGGGGGAGAGAATCAGAAAAGTAAAAGTGAGGAAACGCATGGGCTGAGATAAAGGCATGGGCACCCATGGGCAGGGAGGTGTTCAGGCACATCTGGTAAAGCAGGGCCCCATCGTGCCTAACAGTGACTTGGGAAGACAAACACCATAATTCCAAACATCCCCATTTCCTCCTTCTCTCCCCAGCTGTATGTGCTGAGCATGATGCCACAGGGAATGGAATAACCCTTGGGTCAGCTGAGGTCAGCTGTGTCCCCTCCCAAGTTCTTGTGCACCCCCAGCCTCCTCACTGCTGGGGTGGGGTGAGAAGGCCTTGACTCAGTGTCAGCGCTACTCAGCACCTACTAAAATATCCCTGTTATCAAAACACAAATCCAAAACATAGCCCCATGACAGCTAATATGAAGAAAATGAAATTTGCATCAGTCAAATTCTGCTCATCTAGTTTTAGATTCTCGTTAATCCAAAGATAGGGAATTTCAGAAGTTCTTAGAGCTTCATGAAGATTCATCTTGCTTTGACATTTGTTGAGCAGTGTTATACATTTCCATTGCAGAGAATTAAATGATAATTTAAAAGTATGGGGGGAAGAAAAGAATATTTCTTCTCACAATTTTGTAATTGGGAACATGCAGTGTATGCATTCAGGTCTAACTAAAAAAAACTCCTGTGATTGTTTTTTTTTATTTGTCTTTCCCTAACAGATTCTTGTTGCATCCCGGAGTTTGGGTTTAGATTAGGGTTTTTAATTTATGTTAAAATAAGTCAAGTTCTGTAATCCCGCGTTTCCCCCGCGTTGTTCCCCCCCGCGGTTTCTGCCCCCATGTTGCCTGCTGCCGGCTCTTACCCCTGTGCCGCTCCTGTAACCACCCTGCCATCCGGCCCCGGGAAACCCCGTGCTGGCCACACGATCCCGCTCAGCCCGCGGCTCGGTGCCCGCCCCTGCGGGGTTCTCTGGTTGGTCGCTGTTGCTGGCATCACTGCCATGGCAGCTGCCCCTATTGGCCGGCAGGCCGTGGATCCTCTCACCCCGCCCCTCCATAAAGCCCTATCCCGCCGGCAGTCAGACGCCATTTTCTCCCATGCGAGTGCCGGGAGCGGTCGCGCCTTTCCATCGAACCGTGCCACGTGACCAATAAACCGTTCCTGCCAAGCACAGAGTAAATGGACAAATTCCTTCCTCTTTGCTGGGTCCCTAGCGCACGGTAACAGAGGCTGGCCAGCCCACGCCCCCGAGACACGGAGCCGTGTCCGGGAACCCGCGGCAGCAAACCCCGGCAGCACGTGGAAGCTACGCCACAGCCGGGCTCCCAAGAGCCGTGTGCAGCCGGGGAGAACGAAAACCCATGCCGCAATAACCCACGCCGCAGATTCTTTGGCCATATGTATATAATATACCTGGCTTATGATAACTCAGTAAGTAGCTAAGCCTAAGTATATAGATCTGGTTGTTTTTCTACCTTAATTTGGTTGGTTTTAAATTTTTATTTTATTTTAAATACTGGAAAAGAAGTAGATATTGTCTGTTTTGACGCTCAAATACTGTTCTGAACTTGGGAAAAACTTGGGATTAATGCAAGTAAGAACCAACTCCTGTCTTCCTGATCAAATACATGTGAACAAATTAATTATATAGTTCCAGACACTTTTATTCATATTTTATTTGTCAGCTCAGATGTTGAATATACATTTGAAAATCTTCTTTTTCAGTAAAGGTTTGACTGAAATTTTAGTGTTACCAGTTGCATGTTTCTTATGAAGGAAAAAAAGGGAAGGGACGGGAAAGGGAAAGGGGAAGGGGAAGGGGAAGGGGAAGGGGAAGGGGAAGGGGAAGGGGGAGGGAAGGGGAAGGGGAAGGGGAAGGGGAAGGGAAGGGAAGTTCTTTCAGCCCATAGTCAGAATTCCAGAAAGAGAAAAAAGACTATGCCTTTATTCATACTGACAAGTACTTCTTTCCCACTGACAAATAACTGGTTCCTCAGGTTTCCCTACTGGAAAGTCAATGAACTGACTTGTATGAGACTGACTGCAAGCTGCACACAGACACCTTTTATTTTCTCTTTTCCAAAGTTATTTGGAGGTAATTATTTTCTTGTACCTGAGCTGATTGCTGAAATACTTTTTCTTTCCCTACTCTACCCTCAGTCATTTTTTTTGTGTTAATCCCCTGCAGGTATTTAGAATTAGCTTTCATGTTGTGCCTTAGTCCTACTTTCCCCAGGCTTTGCAAATTCTCTTTTCTTAATAAACATTTTTTTATCATTTTTGTTATCCTTTTTTGGAGTCTTTCCAATTCAGCAAAATCTTTTTTGTATTATGGAGCCCAAAACAGTGTAAAGCACTCAAATATAGTTTCACCAATTCTGCACTGAGATAAAAAATTAATTACCATCCCCCCTTCTCCTGACCTAATTCCTCTCATTATACTGTACATGCTCAATATGGTATTTGCCATTCTGCAGTATGTCACTCTGTATTCTTCTGCAGAGTTTATGGTTTGCTCTGAGCCTGTTTTTTTTCTTCCTGTAGCCATGGAAATTTCTAAATTAGTTTTTCTCCATGTTACACATTAGAGTCTTTCACACTTCACATTTAGCATGATAAAAGGTCAATTTTGCAGTATTTAGACCCTGATCACAGTAGGGCATATTGGGGTCTTCGCTATATTCCAAAGCTGCAAAAACAGAAGAAATGGTGTAGATGGCTGCAGCAAATTCTTCAAACTCTACCATTATGCTGAAATTGCAAATCTCTCTTTTCTGTTAGAACATATTGTCATGGCTATTTTGAAGAATTACCTGTGTTTTCCTAAGATGTGGGGCTATAACTTAATTTTTTTTTATTATTTCAATGTCTACACTGGCCTACTTAGCTATATATATCATGCGTTCAATTCACACTCTGTTTTCCTGCATTCCGGTAGTTATTCTCACTTCTTCACCCCCATTTTTATTTTATTTTTTCTTAATTGAAACAAGGAAATTTTTTTGCAGAAATTCCCTTTTAATCGCATGGATTACCTCACCTTGGTCAAGAAAAAGAATGACTGGCACTGTACTCAGGGAATATAAGTATCCTTCTTTCTTCCTTTACCAGCTAGGCAGACAGACATCAACCAGCAGTATAAATGCTTTCTATTCCTATGCTGTTACTCATACAGCCTCCAGGACAGTAACCAACATGCAAAGATCTTTTCACAGCATTGTGCAGCAGACAAAATCCTTTGTTTTCCCTGTTAAAGGAAAAATCAAATGTTTGGCTTAATAGAAATTATGAACTTGACCCAATGACTTGACTCAGCATCAGAAATGGGGAAATATGATTAAAATATTTCTACATAGATCGTCACTGTTTTACTATCTCTACTTAACACATTCTCATCATGTGTTAGCAGTAGAAAAGTGTCTAAATAGGTACATAGATTTAACTTCGAACAGGAAAATAAAGCCAAGGAGTGTCACAGTCATTCCTATAGCATAGAATTTGTTGCCTAAAAAGCAGTTTATTGTACAGCTTCATAGTGTACAATGCAAACTGCAAAGAGTGCCTGATGAATAGCATTGTATCAGAAATGGTGGGATGTTTAACCTGTAAAAGGTGCACAGCCACATCATTCCATTAGACCTGACAGATATCCAGTGACAAGCACTGCAGACAGGTGCTTGCTAACCCAGGAGACATTAGAGCCTACCAGTTTTATTACTTCAGTTTTATATTGAGGCTGTTGCTCTTGGCCTTACAGTCATATCTCAAGTAATATAGGATTCTAAAAGGTTGATGAATAACCTCAGCTCTAAGTTATCTAGGCTTTATTGCTCTTTAGTCAACAGAAAGAGAGAAGCATCTCCCAAGGGGCAACTCATTTTTTCACACATCCTTACATTATTGTTGATTAAATATTTCTGAGGTGCAATTTTCTCTGATGATTCAAGGGGAAGAGTAGATAGGCTAATTTGAACCAGTTGACTAACTTTTAGAGAGTGAAAGGGACATGCAATGAGTGACACCAAGAGTCACTCCAGCAAGCAGTGTGAACTGCTGCTGTGGGACTGGAGTTTTGCTGTCTTACCTCTGCTTAAGCCATGAAAAATGTTGCATGATTTACCCTTGGTTGAGTGCTGGCTGAGCTGTGTTAACGATGTGACCACTACCAATTACAGAACTGAATCTGAGCTGATGATGACCCTGGCAGAACTGCTGCTGAGTACTGATTAGTCACAGTCACCTAGAGCAATTCAAGCTTATGGCTGAAGATCAGCTCTGTATTCAAGCGTCAGCCTCTTCAAGCTACAGCTAATAAGTCTGTCACTGATGAAACCAGGGACACTAAAACTCATCTGCAGTCCTCTGATCAGCAAAATGCTCTTATTCACATCAGTTTTCTTCTGATGTGGTACTTTGTCACTTCAAAATCTTAGCACCAATGGACAGTGATATTACTTCTTGCCTGTAATGAAGCACTAAGTCAGGATGATGTTGCTGTGAGTGCCTTAACAATATAGAATGGAATATTTGCATAGATTAGCCTGCTAGCTGATGGTCCTTGACTGCTTTAATTTCAAACACATTGCTTTCCATTGAAATGCCATTCAGGTTTGTTTATTTATTTATTACTTCACATCACTAGAAGATGCACAAATTCTTTCAACAAATTCCCGAGGCAATTTATTTCTTTCTAGATGAAAAATTATGTCCTTTTTTGTTAGGAGGCAAGTATATGTTGAACAATACAGAGATATCTGAAAGCAGTGGAAATTATGAAGCAAAGAACACCATTTTTTGACATTGCTGTTGACTGACCTTGGGATACTGTTACTACTGTTTCAGGTTTTTAGCTCATCTCTGATAAAGTTCTCTGATAAGGATACCTGCAAGATAGCAAGTATTACCTGTTCTTCTTAAGACATCTGGTAAAATAATGAATGACTGGAGACATGCAGACTTAAGGGTGACCTCTTGATTTCTACTATTCAGTAAGATAAACCGGAATAAGGAAGAGTTAGCATTCAACTCTTGAAATCCCAAAGGTTTTCTAAGTGAAACCGCGGCATAGAGCTTCAATCTCCAAAAATTATTTGGAATTTCAGAGATGAAGTTAAAATACCTCCTAGCTTCTACTTTGTGCATATCTTTTTGATTATAGAGGTTATAGACACAAATATTTAAATATATAGGAATAATAATGTACATATGTAAATGAATGCATTAAATAAACTTTATGAGCCAGAATCACTACTAATCACTGTTTAATCTTTTCACTGTGAGTAGTTATACCAATACCAATAATTTTTTCAGAGTCTTTGAGAAATTTCCAGTATCCCCACTCTAATCTTTCAAGTAATTTCAGAGAGAAGATATTATACCCAATCTTCTTAGCCTATAAAAGTTCAGAGAATCAAAAAATCTAAAATCAGGAAAGATAAACTTTGTCATTAGTTCAAATTTCTGCCAGCATAGAATACATCTCCATATTACATTTACAATCATATTAAATTATTTCATTATTTTATTGATTAATAGGTAATTTTCAAGAAGCCTTCTCCTTCTCTTTTTTATGACCCTGTTTGACATTGCTCCCTCAAACATTCATAGACCTGTCATTATAACCCCTTCTAACCTTTATTTGGAGAAGAGGATGTTTGTTTAACTCTTTTAATGATTTTTTTTCCAGAACTTCATGCCTGAAGTTCTCCAATCAATGACCATATTATAAATTTCTCCTTTCAATCAGTCAAGAAATTTAGTCAGAAATAATCTGGAGTGTAAGTGCCATTTCACATCTTTACCAGCTGAAATCCAGTATTACAGATTTCTGTAGAATCTGTTTCGGTTAGAATCTGTTTCCTCCAGGGTGACAGAAATAAATTAAAAAATGTTATGTATAACATCTGGATGATGATATTTAAAGTTATGTTCCTCAAAAAGAAAGATACTTTACCTTACATCATTTACTGAGCTCTGGTTTTGTTACCTTCTGCAGGTATGTTCATGAAGTTGTTCATGAGATTTGGACAGCACAGGGATATGTAGACCATTAGTAACACTACTGTGACAAGTAAAAAAATCTGATCAGAGATTAATCATAATGAAAGATAATGCCATTAATTATTTTTTAAGCTCTCATTCTACGCATTGCTATATATACTACACTTCTGGTGATTTCTTGGAAAATATTTCAAATTCACCCTTGATTTAACAGGTTATATCTTTACTGAAGTCAGAGGAATTAAACAGTGCCTATTATGCTCACTGCATTAACCCTACCTTCTGTAGAAAACTGTTGAATTTTCTTTGATAGCAAGTTAATTTAACATGATTTCTTGCTTATGAACTCTCGCTGCCTGCAATTTTCCTCAAGGTGCTAAAGGATTTATTGAACTATTTCTCTGATCTCATATATAGTACTTACTTAAGAGACTTATAAAAACAAGTTCTATGAATTACCCAGCCTACTTCCTGAATTCTCAAAGATGACATTTGATAATTCTGTTTCTGATGTTAAGCATTTATACAATTTGGGTATGCTGATTGCTTCATATATATAACATTTAAAATATGTAGTCTTTGTGATGATTGCATTTCTTACACATTTTTCCATATGACCTGGATTTACTATCCACTACTAGAATTTTTACCTTCCTTCTCAATAAAAAAAACAAAACAAAAACAAAAACAAGATGCATTAAATGCATTTAATTATTTTTTCTTTTCTTTTCTTTTTTTCATTAAAAAAAATTTCAAGCCTCCAGCTAATGACAGTCCATCTATCTGAAGCAGAGTTACAGACTATGGAAACCGTGTAGAAGTCCAGTATCAGAGATTATGTATTAAACTTAAATTTACTGAAAACTAAAAGAAGAGAGAAAAAAAAAAAATCAATGTTCAATATTTAGAGACTAAGAAAATTCCAATCATGTTCTCAGACCCAGCCAAAGAGAATAACTAGGTGTCTTGATCATCCCTCCCAAGTCTATCAGACAACAGTGTTTTATAAACAATTTTATTCAATAACTATATACAGGAGAAAAAAGGATACAGAAATAAAGCAAAAGTAATGTAATATGGTCTCAATTTTAACTGAAGTTATAATGTATTTAACATCTGACATAGCACAATAAAGGAATAATGTTTTAGAGATTGTGTACTTAAGTTCAATTATAGCTTTCAGGTATGTTTTATACTGTTTCTGTGTTTTTCCTCCCTTCTGTGTGTCAGTTTGATCATACAAGAAAACAATTTGATCACAGCTGTCAACATACAAACATCAAAGTTAGATTCTAGTGCTTCGCAACAATGTAATAAAGTGTTGTGGAATTAAGATAGTAGTAGGTGGCAGTAACAGATATTGATACAAGGCTTTACAATTCAAAATGTCTGAGGACTATACAAATCTTCTCAGTATGGTATTTCAACATCTAAGACATCTGGTGCTTTATCAGCTCCTGTAAAATATTCCTAAAGAAACTACCACGAGAGAATGCCTACAGTATGAAAATGCTTTGTAGACTCAGGTTTCTGGCCCCTGGCTCTCACCATCATTAATAGCACCAGTTTTTCACTTAATTGAGAAATTCAAATTGCAATTAATCCTATTCTTCACATCCAATTAATAGTTAAGTTATGCAGAGATTTCTTTAAAACTTTCAAGTCAGTGAAGATGAGTAAATAATAGTTTTATCTTTAGGATTTGAGTTATAGCCAAAAATGTAAAGCAGTTCAAAACCAAACAGAATCAAAATCCTTCATTCTATCCTTGTCACCCTGTATTATTCCCCAACACAGTATTTGAAATGTGAGCCATATCCAGTTTGAAGAGTCACATTGTGTTATGGTACTGTATGTAACACAATATGATGAGTGTAATAGGCATGGAGCATCAAAGAAATAGTGTATCTGCTGAAAGTTGATACAATTTTCATGTGACAATAAATGCAATGAATTTTAATCTGTTACTATGAGACTTATTGGTACTTTCATATTATCAATGCGCTGAAAAATTAATTACATTTTTATGTGCATATGAGTACAATTATAATGTGACTCAGTTCCAGTGGGAATAATGAAATTTCCTAAAAATAATCATGTAATTTCCTTTTCTTCCTGTGCTGTCCTTTCCCTTTCAGTGTGCCATTATGTTACAAGAACTTCAGGTGCTTGAGTTCAATATAAGCAGAAACAAATTAATGAAACTTCACCACAGTGTGGGATCTGAAGCTATTTATTATGGGTCCACTGAATTATTAAGTAACTCATCTGTCTACTACCTGGGAAAGAACCTTTTGATTAAAATATGTATTGAAAGATGGTTTTAATAAACTTCAATTCATAAATACTTACAAATCACATTGGTGACTTACAATTATAAATCTGTGTTATGTTCATATATATGTTAGGTCTGCATCATCAAAATATTTAATTTAAAGTGCTTATATTATAAGAATATGAGTGTATATAATACATAAAATGTAGAGGTTTGCATGTGTTTTTATAGGCACATGTAATACACACACACACACACACACACACACACACACACACATATGTATACATGCAGAAAAGAGAGGGAGAAGATGAGATGACTATTAATATGGCCACAATTCTATTGACGTAGTGTGGATGGGTATTTTTAAGTCAGATGATATCTAACCCTTCAGCAAATGGCTAAGTAGGAACAAAAGGTCCTGTTTTCCATGAGTGTGGGCATGAATATTGTTGGATAGCTAAGAAGAAAATAATTAACTCCTGCATCTGTTTCCAAGTAGTCATTGAGCAACAGCAGTGAAAATGAACACTAAAGAATTTGTGTTGATGATCATATTTCCCCAAGGTAGTCCTGGCTACACCTAACTAGTAGAGGACATAACAACTGATAGAAGCTTGATGTGATTCTTCAGAAATGCAGATTTTAAACACCTATAAACAAGGGATGATAAGGCTACTAAAAGAGAAAAAAAATATTTTGAAACCAACACTCACATCAATTCATGTCCAAATGCTACCCTGCCTCACCCACTGAAGTCCTGTTTAAGCGATTTTGTACTCTTAGATTTTATGGACATCTTTATTTAGTAGACCATTAGGTTTCAATGCAATCTGGGAAATTTCTGATAGTATTAGACAAAGTTCATTAAACCACTTTATTGCTTCATCAGTAAATATTACCAAAACCACTTTGGGCTTTGGAAATTTTTCTGTTGAGCTGGCTAGGATGATCTGGTAGATTTACTCCTTTGAATTTTCAGAATGACAAAGACTCACATTTTATTTTTCCTGTCCAAGAGGTCCATTAGCAAATTATTTTGCAGTTTTCCTCCCTCTTTCTTATTTTTGTTTTGCTTGGTATTTTGGTTTGTTTTGGGTTGGGTTTTAGTAGTAAAACGAAAATGGAGCAACATCTAAGTTTGTAGTGTCATCAATATTTGAAGCAATTCTGGTGTCTTGGCTGAAAGACTATAAAAAGTAGAGGCACTTCACCCTAGCAAGGCAGGTATGGGATTTCCTGATAATTGACTTCGCTACAGAACAGAAATGATACTGAGGACCAAAGACAGAATCTGCACGATTTTGTTGGTGATGTATTTTTTACAGAGCAAATTTAACTGACTTCTGTCAATACATTTTACTGTCACAGTTTTGAAAGACATATTTAGCCCTCAGAATGGCAAATATGCCTTTTCTCTCTCCATCTCCCTGTCTTATTTCCCTGTACAGCTTGAGCATTCTTCTCTGAGATTGAACTGAAAGCAGGGACACACACCCATGCAGCCCGAACTCTACTGAAACAGGTTATCCTACTATGTTAGAGAAACACCTGGCAAGAAAACTTAATCTACTGCTAACAGGAGTAATTCATCTTTGGAGTCAACTGAGTCATTGTGAGGAACATATTTAATGATTGCTCTCAGCCCTGCAGCAGTTACATTTTTATTTCAGGGTACAATTCACTATGTTGTTTATTCTGCATACAGCCTCAAGTCATCTAAGGCTCTCAGATCAGGAACAGAGCTAGTATTGAACTCTCTAGGACAGAAAACCTTTTTCAATACAAGACTGTGATTACTATTTGACCTATTTCACTTTGTTTTGAGAGGTTGTATGAAATATGATCATTAGAGGAACCTGAATTTGGCTTCTTTCGATAGCTCCACAGTCAGCTTAAATCAAGCTAAATCAGGCAGCTATTAGAAAGGGTAATTCTGTCCATAATTACCCTCACCTTCACACCAGGGCTTCCTTGCTATTTTCTTGCATTAGCTGTACTTATTTTGATCTGTGGTATGAATCATATATATAAAAAACCCAAACAACTGCTGGGCTATATAACCACTCTAGCTGTCTGTCATGATTTAATATCAAGCAGCAACCAAGCCCCATGCAGTTGCTTGCTGAGTCCCGCACCAGCAGGATCAAGGAGGAAATCAGAAGAGAAAAAGCCAGAAAACTCATGGGTTGAGATAAAGACAGTTTAATAGGGAAAGTAAAAGCAGTGCACACAAAGTCAAACAAGAAATTAATTCACTACTTTCCATAGGCAGACAGGTGTTCAGCCATCTCCAGGAGAGCAGGACTCCTTTACATGTAACGGTAACTTGGGAGGACAAATGCCATCACTCCAAATGCCCCACTCTTCCTCCTTCCTCCTCCACTCTATACACTGAACACAAAGTCACATGGTCTGGAATATCCTTGGTCAGTTTGGGTTGCCTGTCCTGGCTATGTCTCCTCCCAACATCCCATGTACCCCCACCTTCTTTGCCAGCACAACAGTACAAAACGCAGAAAAGGCCTTGGCTCTGTGTAAGCCCTGCTCAGCAAGAACAAAAACATCTCTACATTATCAACCCTGTGTTCAGCTCAAGTCTAATACACAGCACATACCAGCCACTGTGAAGAAAATTAACTCTACCCCAGCCAAACACTTGTCAAAAAATGGAAACTGAACATGCAAATAGGTATGAGAAGAAAATTTGACCTAAGGGTGCATTTCCAGCATAATCCAATTCAAAAGTGATCTCCTACCCATAGTTTTTTCCAATGCCTGGTTATTATCAGTTATAACATATAAGGAACTGCAGAACAAGCTAGATCAGAAAGTTCAGTCAAACGAACTGACACATAGATTTAAGAAGGGCAGGATTGTATGAAGAAGGATAACAAGGAGGAGAGCAAAAGCACCTGTGTTAGGTCCTCAATTATATTAGATTGAACATTACACAAAAGTTCCCCCTTTGATCAGTCTAACTTGATTGTGAAGCCTCAAGGCTAAAGTTTGATTATGTTTTGATTCAAAGCAGCTTTGAATTAAAGTCAGCTATGAAGACAGTAGTTCTAATGGATTTAATTTATTTCCTATTAACACAATTTGCAGTGAGCACCAACAGAAGGCATCATTCAAGTCATCGGTGATACACGTAGTCTCAGATGATAGCAAGTAATGTATACATTAGAGAAATGTGATGTAGGTAGAGGTGGAATAACACCTTCTGACCCTTGTTTCCAAAGGTCTTGATTTGGTCTCTGCTGGTATGAGTATGAGATTTTTCCTAGCATTTTTACAGACACTGAGATATGATGATGATGAGTTTTGAAGTTCATTTACTGCCTTTTAGGAAATGTCTCCTATTTCTGAGGCATAGGGCATACAGAACAAATGTTCCTGATCTCCTGGTTTTTACTACTTGGGCATTTTTTATGCTTTTACCATAAGCACCCTTGTAATTGTAGACATTTTTTCCCCATTCTACTAATAGGTGAGATTTCTCCCATATTCCCTTTTCATCTTTCATCAGTGATGAAATACTTGAAATGGAATGAATAGTGTAATTCAGAGTATTTAGGACCAAAATCTAGCACTGACTTTCTTGAAGGCATTACTTTATTTCCTTATTTACAGATCCTTATGAATCATCAGGATTTAAAGCATTTTTAAATGTAGATGCAGATTCAGTGAAGTTTGTTTTTTGAAGTTTCTACAGGAAAAACTCATCCATTTCCAGTTAGGCTCTCTAGATAGACTTGTCTTTATAAGCATAATTTTGGATTTGGAATTGCACTTTAGATTTGGATTTTGGTTGGCAAGCAAACTATTTGTAATATCTGGTAAAGTTCTGTGGCAGTGATGAAGTACTGAGAGTTTAACTCTGAAGTTAATGCCATTTATTTAAAATAGAAATCACATTCAATATAGCCCAGGCTTCAAACAGGATATTCAGTGCAGCTAGAAAAAAAAGTTTCAAATTATGTAGTACATACACCATGTAATACATGGAAATTTTATGCATTCTTCCAGTGTTGGATGTAAAAATCAATCCTTTTGTCAAGTGCTTCTATTGTAGACTGCCATGTTGGAGACCTACATTCAAACAAAGGACTCAGAGGGTTGGGCACTTAGCTTCCAGCAAGAGGAGCCTTCTGCCATTCAATAACTCTCCTCGGTCGCAGACAACAAACGAGCTACTGTAGATAAGACACTTCAGACAAGCTTCTGAAAACCCTTTTGATAAAGTCTCACATCTGAGGTTAATGACAATAGCTAAGGTGTGGGAGTCATGTAATAAGCGTAAATCTGACTTGGAAAATTAAAAACAAAGAGCATGAAACAAAGAAAAAAGTAACACTAGTTTGAAGAGAATGGCATTATAGTCAGAAGGAGTAAATAATGAGGAACAATGCAGTATGATACATGAGAACTTAGATGATTTAAATACTAAAAGATGAAAGCTAGTTCAAAGCAGCTAAATAGAGAACAGTGACAGGTTCCTAGGGAAAAAAAGGATATCAAACAATTGGGTGTGTCATTAAATATAAGAAATCAAAAGGTAAAAAGAGCCTAAAAGATAATTCTGTGTGCAGCATTAAATATGAACGATAAGTAATAAGATGAGAAAAGAAAAATCTATGTCTAACATTAAAAACAAAGGAACATTACCAACTATGCCTAAGTAGGGCAAAAAGGAGCCTGGTACAATTTATTAATATAAACAAAATCTAGAAGAAATAGACTAACTAAGAAGTGAGCAAAGAAAAAGGAATCCACTTTCAGTTAAAAAATCTAAAAGATTATTCAATCCTAGGAAATGGGAGTGTTAAATAGTTCCTGCTGTACAGTTAAAAGCTCTTCTAGGCTGTAGCTTTTCCTCACTGTGTCCACAGCTCAGCTAAACTGTCATAGCTCAAAAGCCATGCCTAGGGCTTGCCTAGCCCACGTACTTATTTACAGGAGACATTTGAAGCCCAGATGATAATTCTGCAAGAAAAGTCAAAGCAAGAGAGACTAGATTTGCAAAAATACTCGAGGCACCAAAAGTTACAGATTAGAAGCACTCCAAAATCTCATAATGAGGTCTCACAAATACTTGTGAAACTCTGGACCCTAATTGATGTTAGCAGAAACCTTGGTGCTATGAATTCTTATGGATGAAGTCCATTAATAGTAAATCCCATCAGTGCTAAATCCCGCTGCTCCTGTTATTCCTAATTATGGCATAACTACATTAAGGAATTGACTTTTTTTTTTCCTTTGTCAACATGTGTAGTCTCCTTTTTTCATTTAAATAATGACCCTGTCATAGCTGGACATTCTTCTAAATTTTTGAGCCCATGCTAGATTGTCCATAATAAATATTTCCCAATATAACTTATTACCATAATGATTCACTCAGGAGTTATTTTTTGTCATAAATTGTGGTTAGTTAAGAAAAGCATTGTTATTGTTAGTTTTTTTAAAATTAAGAAGTTGGAATTTTTCTTGTTTTTCTCACTTTTCTGTTTCTAAATTTAAAAATTTAAACATTGAAAAGTGGAGAAATTCTGGACGGAATAACTGAACTGACTGTAATAACAGTAACTGCATGAAATACTACTAAAAGGACTGTGTAGCTCATAAACTGATCTGTTACATTTTGTGGAGGCAGGAGGATTCACTGCAGATTTAGCCTGGCATTTTAGTTCAATGCAGCCAGGTCGGTGAGACTCCTGGTGTCCATCTTTTGGCATGATTGCTCCAGATTACTGTGCCAAGTTAAGATGCTCTGTGTCTACACTGATCGTTCAGCCTAGCTTGGCTACACATTCATGGGTGTAATGTGAGGCACACTGCTAATTGCTGGATTATATCTTGCCCCAGTCAAGAGTGTGGGAATATTACAAATTCTAACTGAAAAGAATATATTAATTGTTTACAGCAGGGTAGGCAATATGCTTTTCTCCAGAAGGGGGGGGAAAAAAAGTGAAACAATTTTTTTTAAAAGTTAAAAAGTAAACAAAATTCCCTCTACCTCCCCTCTCCCTATGGAACAGCCTTTCAAACTTCTTTTACTGCTAAAACTGAAAATCCAGTGTTACAAAAATGATGAATTAGAATTTTCAGGGTGAATCTAGGTAGATCACTTCTGGCTTGGTTTTGAAGGTTTTTTAATCTGACAAGCTTGTAAATCAATAAAAATAAACCCACTATACAAAAATGTTTAATAACCTCACCAAAGGTCAGTTCTAACCAGGTCAAAGCTTTAAAATTAAAGAAAGTGTTGTATGAGGATGAGAGGAACAGGCAACATATCTTGCAGAAACACAAGTAAAGAATACCGAGTTGTTAAAGTGTCTAGGAATAATGCTGTTGATCACACCTCCATCTTCCAGTGTTGAAGGAGAATGGTAGTTGGTCACCAATTCCATTTTGGATTAGCTTGGATCAACCAATTTACAACAGCTTCTTGACAATGGAGGAGTGGCTTACTGTGGAAAGGAGGAAGAATATCTGATACACTAAAAGACTTTTTTTAAAAAAAAATTATTTTTGCTACATTATGTAGTGAATGGGCAGCAGAAGATGGCAAAGACTAAAAAGCAAGAGTTCGCAAGGTCAGACTTTCTGGGACAATTCAGAGAGACGTAGATATCTGACATCTGTGCATTTTATGCCATTTTAGTTCTTTTACAGATCTGTAATCTGTTAAGAGTTCAGTAGAAGGGGTCCAATAAACATATTACATAATAAGCAACAGCACAATGGAGAATTTAGACTTGAGAATGAGGGATTTGTAGGATAAAAACAAAAGAGATGGTGTAATAACAAAATGAAAGAAGAGCAAACAGATATGATTTTTGATCAGATATGGAGCATAGCCAGACTTTTATCCCTGGGCTAACTGTACCTATCTATGGGTAACACAGAATGCTTCGAAGTCAGGACTTCTTTAGTTATTAGCAGAACAGGTGCTGGAACCTATGCTTGTATCTATGCTAGCAAACTGAACTGTGCAATGCTGTCTATTTGTTAGCATGGTGCCTGGCACAGATTTTTGTCTTTGCCAATTAGCATATTCTATTGACTACATATGCTTTGTTTATATTATCAAAGCATGTTTACAAACCTGTAGTAGCTGTCATGTCATTACAACCAGATTGACCTCATTATGTGCCACAAGGCTAGCCATGTTATTGTAACTTGCCTATACAGGCCTCACAGAGCCAAATTTTCTTTACCTGGTCACCTTAGTGGTACAAAATGTCAGACCAAATGATGTCTTTTATACCTGGATGCTTCTCGTCTTTTTTTTAGTCATAAAAAAGGCATAACTGACTCACAGCGTTCATCTGTAATAATTTAGTTTAGCAAAAATTTTTTAATGTCCTGTTTCCTTTGATATTCATGTCTCAAAAGCACAAAGATATTGAGGACCAATACCTGCATGTGTTTCATTTCATACTTTATGAGAAAAACTTTGCTTTTTGAAATCTGAGTGAGCTTCCCACAAGAAACCTCTATAGATTCCCTAAGTTCTATTTCAAATCCCTTAAAAAGACTAGTACTACTTTAGTATTACATTTCATCTTCATATATACATGACAACAATTTCATTGTATCTGTTGTTACCAGTTTTTCCTGCTATCTCTCACCAAAAATTTACTGCTTACCCTCCTAGTCTTTCTAATTTTTCTTAGTTTTTCTAAAATTATGCAATTGTTCTATGGCATAAGAAATGCTGTGCTGATTTTTTTTTTTTATTTCTGAGCATACATATTGTCTAATTTTCTAACAATAACTTTTGTATTTTGAGAGATGATTTTCTTTCCTTAATAGGTAAACAGAGCTGATGATGCACAGTCCTGCCCAGTATCTGTTCTAAAGTTAAACCAATCATTATATTCCCTCTGCATAAACATCAAACCTCTCTCACTTCAAAGGAGGTAATTTTTAATATGATAAAACTACAGCTTCTCATGTAACCATCCAGATGTGATTTAATATTTTAGGAAAATCTGAAGAGCTCTAGACCTTGCATTTTCACAGAGAAGCATATATTATTCCTTGTTCATAGAATGATTCCACTGTTTCTGCTTCATATCTAAGTTGTTTATTGATTTGACAGAAATTTTTATACAATACATATAATCTCTGCAGTATGATGCATGACAACATTTTGAGAGGTCGGGAGGGAATGAGAGCGAGCAAAAAGATATCCCAAGATCTTTTAATGAATAAGAATTATGTGGAGCTCTCAAGATTTCACATGCTTTTCCAGGTATAGGGAACTGGAGAGCAGCACAGTGGAAAGCAATCTGGGGGTCCTGGTCAGTGGAAAGTTGAACATGAGCCAGCAGTGCCCTGGCAGCCAGGAGGGCCAACCCTGTCCTGGGGGCATCAGGCACAGCATGGCCAGGCAGGGCAAGGGGATCGTCCTGCTCTGCTCTGCAGCGGGGCAGCCTCATCTTGAATATTGTGTGCAGTTTTGGGCACTGCAATAGAAGATATTAAGCTATCAGAGAGTGTCCAAAGGAGGGCAACTCAGATGGAGGAAGAGCCTTGAGGGGAAACTGTATGAGGAGCAGGTAATGTTACTTGATCTGTTCACTCTGGAGGAGACTGAGAGGAGACCTAATTGCAGTTACAACTTCCTTGTGAGGGGAAGAGAAGGGGTAGGTACTGATCTCATCTCTGTGATCAGTGACAGAACCTGAGAGAATGGCATGAAGCTTAGGTTGGATATCAGGGAAAGGTTCTTCACACAGAGGGAGCTCAGGCACTGGAACAGGCTCCCCAGGGAAGTGGACACAGCACCAAGCCTGACAGAGTTTAGACAATGCTGTCAGGCACGTGGTGTCACTCTTGGGGTGTCTTGCACTGGACCAGGAGTTGGACTCAATGATCCTAATGGGTCCCTTCTAACTCAGCTTATTCTGTGAGTCGATGCTACACAGTTCAATTGCATACTTGAAGTGTGTATCTTACATTTTAAATTCATTCTGCCTATTAGGTATGTTTTTAGAGAATTTTTTCATTCCTCACTTCCTTTCTTCCTCAAATAAAATACAGGAAGATCTTCACCACAAAATCACAAAATGTCTGAATTAGGAAGGCACTTCTGGAAATCACATAGTCCAGTTCCCAGATTAAGGCATGGTTATTTAGAGTGGGTTGATCAAATCTGGGTCCAGCTGGGTTTAAAGTATCTCAAAGAATGAACAGTTCATAGGCTTTCTGGGTAATCTGTGCCAGTGTCTTACCCTCTCAAGTAAATGTGATTTTCTGATGTTTAAATTAAATTGCCTGTATCTGTTTGTGGTCATTGCCTTTTGTCCTTTCCTTGGCTACTACTGAGAATAGTCTAGCTCATATTTACACCATGCAAACAGGAACATATACACATTGATATTGCTCCTCCAGGGCATTCTTTTCTGGGAGAACTCTCTCAACCTCCTCAACCTCTCCTGATACAACAGACACTCCCATTCCTTGATGGCATTTGTGACCCTTTACTGGGCTAGATCCAGAATGTCCATTTCTCTCTTACAAAGAAGACAGCACTTCAAACGTGTCTCAGCAGTGCTTATTAGAGGAGAAGGGTGACATCCCTTGAGCAGCTGGTAGCCCTCCTATCTTTGTGGCCCAGGACGCTGTTGGCCTTCAGTGCTGCAAGGTTAAGATATCTAAAGATATCTCCTGTCTGAATAACCATCATACAGACAGGAGACTGAGGCTGATGTCTTTTAAATATTCTTAGCCAGAGATCACTAACTGATTTCAATGACAAATTGGCACTTAGATGTTTCAGAGAATGTGAACCAGCAGACATTTGTTTATTAACAGGCAGAAAGTTACAGCAAAGAAGAAAAACAGGTCAGATCTCTAAAAATCCCTATTCCTAGACTTGTGTTCCTACTTTACTAGATATATGTGACATTAATATAATAGATTTCAAGCTACTGACATTATAATAGATATCTAAAGCTGACATTAATTCAGATGTACTTTTAATCTTGGTAAATCTGAAAGCAGAATTGATCATGCCTGATCAATTCTAAATGAAATAAAATACAAAGAAAAACAACACCACTGTTTTTCTAGCAAACCGTTTACATTGAGAGCTATGCAGCAGCAGGAGCTCTGACCAAGGAAACACAAAAATATAAAAGCTGTCAACTCCTCAAATATTTTTCTTTCATCTTGATTTCACAGAATAAACAACATATGATTAAGGTAATACCTTTTTTATTAACTTGTAAGAGTACCATTTTCAGAAAAATTGCTTGTATGGAGAAATCTGGACAAAAACTAAAAGGTGGCACTACAAACATATTGCAGTGAGAAAAATAATTAGCAAATTTTTGTGCTGCTTTATCTAAAGGAAGGTACAATAAAGTGGGAGGAAAAAAAGCAGTAAATTAAAACCTGTATGTCTTAGAAATTCCTTCTCCATATTAACCACCATGTTAACACAGTGGTGAATTTTTATGTTTACCTGTAGAAAAGATCATTGTTAGCATAATTTACAAACATCAGAAGAGTCATTAGAATGGCATGGCTACTCTAAGGAAGCATTCATATGTTACTCAAAGCAAAATAAATTGCTATAGAAATATTCATATGCTGTAGTGAGTTTTGAGGATTGATTTCTTTGTTTCTAAAATGTCACTGTCTATACATGCAAGAAATATATATGTAGTATGTCTATGTAAGATTATATATGTTTAACAATAATTGCAGGATTGCAAGCAATTTATACCATCACAATTTTTGTCCAAGAACTTGGTCCACTGAGGATTTGATCTTCCAACTCCCAGTGGAGAAGAAGGCATTTTTCCCAAAGGAGAACACTGTGTTGAGACAACAAGATGCAAGGTCATGTACAATTCTTATATTTGAAAGAAAACAATTTCAGAAGTTACAAACTGAAGGACTAAATAACTAATTCAAATATTATGTTGTCATGACTGACTTTAACTCAAATAAGCAAATTCAATATTCAGCAGCTTTTGTAAACCTACATCCCATCCAGAGGTCTCAGGTGGCTTAGGTGTGCTATTGGAAGTGCCTAAGTATAAAATAAGCATCATATCCTGTTGCTGTGATTATACATGCAACGTAATAAAGGGAGAGGTGAAACAAATTAGAAGGAAAAGGTGAGAAACAATGGTCAGTAACAGTCAGGAGACCAGATGAGTTTTGTAACCTGAACAGTAGTAAAAGAAGGAAAGTAATACAGGTCCCATTTATATTATTTGCTACCTCTTTCATCTTTCCCTCCCTCCTGAAGGAAGCACTATCCACCTCACCTCTTCAAGTCTCTGGAAATGGGTGGCAGTGCTGCAGTTCCATGGGAGATGGCATGACATTGTTTTCAGCCCTCTCTGCTCCTTGATCTTTTCTACTCCACTAAAAATTCAGTCAGCACAGTTACACCAGTTTTTCTGTAACTTTGGTTTAGGATATGAGAGCTAATTAGATGAAAGAAGCACTAGAAATACTCAGGTGACAAGAAGATTTCCAATACCTGCAGTGGCAAAGCTCAGCTGGAACTACTCAGGTTCATTTTCAAGCTGAATGTATTAGTCTTGCATGTCAATGATGAGCAGCTGCCTCCCTCTGAGAGACTCTACTTTAAGAGACTGCTAAAAATCTTAAAGCTGAATCCACTCCTAAGCTATTAATTAGTTTGGCCCAAAATATTAGTCTGTCTTAATTAAGCCAATTCCATATGGACCAAAATACGTTTGCTAACTAAATTTCAGCCTAAATGGAAGCATTTATATCTTGGAGTATGATATTAATGAGACTCATTTAATGAAGGTGGTGATTTTCTCAAAAGATAAAGAATGGGGGAAAGATACCCAATACCTAGAAACAGATTCCTGTATGTTTCTTTGTTTTGTTTTTTTTTTTTTTTTTTTTATTATGGAGTTTTAGCTGTGAAAATGTTTTAAAAACATTTTTACCAATATGAGCCACTAACATACATTTCTCTATTGTGCTATGATAGAAAATTGGGATATATTAATACTATGCTCACTCAATCTTTCTCTCAAAATTATCCCCTTATGAAGTAAAGATGTTGATATGTAGAATGTTTTCTGATTGTCTGTATTTCCACTCTGGGAACTAGAGTTTAGAGTTCCTGGTATATTACTATCACTAAAAAGTGATTGGCACTTTAACGAAAATCAGTACAAAATAACAATTTTCTCTCCAGCAAAACTGGAGCAGTGAAATGCCACAGAATTTGCAGGGTGCTGAGTCTCCATCTTTCTGTGTATTTTCTGATTAATAATAGAAAGTTCATGGGTACTTTCAGAGTACCCATCCAGGGCAGGAGCACAGCCAAAATCCATTTCATTTGGCTGAAAATCTTCTGTATAAGATTTACAGTTCTTCTGACAGACTGAGGAGGCTGCATTAGCTCACAGTCTGAACTGATTCTCTATCTGGATATTTTCCTTACCTGAGAGAACACAATTGCATTTATGACTTATCAATTTCTTGTTTTCTTAAGCAAAGCAGTTCATTTGAGGAAGAGGGAGAAGGAATTTTCACTTTGAAAAGAATATCCTATGTTTCTTAAATCTTTGAAAATTCACCTTTGTTCAATTGAAAAATTAATCTAACAACCCTTGAGATACTATTAAAATCCAACACATTGGTTCTATACACCTAATTATTATGATATACCTACTGTTTTAATAAGATACTTCCCCTTTTCTTTTTTTATGTTTTGTTTCATTGCAAAAAGAAATATACACATTTATACTACCAGCATGTGATCTAATTTAAGATGATCTTACAAGCACAAATTATAAGCAAACAAGAAAAAGAAGTATTTTTAACCAAAACATATGGACTTATGTGCAGAAATAGATTCAAAATGAAACTGGAAACCACTGGGAAGCAGGTTTAACATATCTTCTCTCTTCAGTCCTTGTAGATTTTAGAAAGAATACGCATTATGCTTTGGGACTGCCTGACCCAAACAATTTCAATCATTGCTCATCCTGAAGGAATATTCTGATCCATTGCATTAGCTGTTAAAATTACTCACCAACATTGCAGACAACTCTGCACAACAGTATTGAAATGGCACAATTTTGTGTGATGATACTGGTCATGTCAAATCTCTAAAGGACTTTTGTTTTAAACAGCTGTATGACTTATTTATGTTTTAAACTGCAGAATATTTCCCATTTCCTAAAGCAAAAGGAAAAGAAAGAATAATAATATTTAAAAGTATTCTCATTCTGTCATTCATCAAATTTGCGATCAAAACTCTTTATCTTTGGAAACAAAAAAGATTTTTTTGATTCACAGTAAAGGAGAAAAATCACTAGCTCTGCTAATATGAAAGAATTTTTGAAAGAATTACTGAAAGGAAAAGGCTATGGACTTTAAATTTCCAGGCAAAATGAATGGAATGGAGAGAGAGAACACAGATTGGTATGAAAGAGGAAAGAAAATAAATTAACAATTATGACTAAATAGATTTATCTGAAAATAGTAATCTTTACATATATAAACTGTCTGACTATTAAACAGTAAGAGAACCTAAAAATTACATAAATAAGCTACTAGCATAAAGGAAGTATTACACTATATTATGGTGATAAAATATCCTCCATTTTTCCTGCTTCCTTGACATGGTTTTGTCTTTTTTGTGATAGATGAAGAAAAAGGCAGACAAACAGCTAGTTTTTTCACTGTGTCTTGCTGCTGACACTCAAGTGAATGTTTTTTAAAAGAATGTAACTTTTTTTCAGAGAGCACATGCCTACAGAAAGATGTAAAGACAAAAGCAAGGAAGTTTATTAGAAGGGGATTCCACTCAATTTTCAGAAAATACTGGTGCACACTCTGCGTGTTCTGGCATCTCATTGTAAATGTCTATGAAGAAGTTAGAAAGAGACGTTTTTATAGAATCCATGGAGTGGTTTTTCTCTTGAAAATCATGGGTTCATAGTTTTTGTCTCTAAGCTCTCTGCTGTGTTCAGATTCAGTGATATAGTTCTTATATCATTTGTTTCCACTGAGCAATGTCCAGAGCAGTTTTTTTTCTTCTGTCTTTTTCTTTTTTTCTAATTATTTTCCTCTCCCTCTGGTTGTTTAAGCCTTAAGTTATACCATTTATTTTTAGATTTTAAGTGACTGGTTCCAGGACTGTTATCTCTATATGAAGCTTGTCATGTACATAGCACAGCAGGACACGAAGTAAGTAAGTTAGTTTCCAAATACTGTAAGTAAAAATTCAAGAAAAACCCATTTTTGAATAAAAATACATGTATATACATGTATACATGCATCTAGTAAACCCTGTTTCCTGGTGTCTTAGGGTCATTTTTGAAAATAGGAATTGACCACTTCTTAAAATAAAACAGTTTTGAATGGAAGATTATAATGAAGTATATCATTGACTATCATTAAGCAGCATTTGCAATAATTAACATCGTACATAATTACATATTTAGCTTTTCACACTATTTCCATAACAGTTAACAATGTTTATTGTAGTAAAGAAAAGCACTGGAAAGCCATAACCTACATTCATGATAAGAAGCTCAAGGGCACAGTTTTATTTTTGCCTCCTACTACTCCCCTGGAAAAATCCAGTATGATACATAAGCACAAGGATTTTGGTGGCTGAGAACTTAATGATAAGGATGTAGCAACAGGTCTTTGACACTGGCCAAAAAAATACATTCTATCACTAATTAGTTCACTAGTGCAGGAGTAGCCTTTGGATTTGTGTCCAATATCTCTCTTACATCCATATTAATACATATTATCATTTTGGTGTATTTTTTTTCCTTTTTTATTTTTTTTCCTAAATTTCATGCTTTATTTGCATAGACTTCTCCACAAGTATGCAGCTTTCACAAGGGCTCCGTACTTGATGGCTGAGTTACAGCTCTTAATTGTGACAGATGCTGATATCAGAGTGCACACCTTTATTCTTGACTTGATAAGTGTTTGCAAATTTCAGATAAGAATATTCACTGCATATATTTAAGACAACAGATTTTACCTGTATGGAGTGAAATATATTTTCTGATGAAAATTCATGAGATTAAATGTCACCTTCAGAAAGCTTGTGAAAAACGACCCGCAGTGTGAATCTTTCTGTCAGAATTCAAGTTTACATTGTTCCACTGGTGTACCCAGCCCATTTCCAGTGACAAGGAATGTACAATGATATGTGTAACTTTCCTGAACCTATTACGTGCTGCATTTCTGCACTGGACTTTTTTGCTGATGGGAATAAGGGCTTGGAGCACAGAAAACAGTGAAGTGCCTGGATACTGTACTAGTTACTTTAAAAATATGTATTTGTAGCTTCTGTATGATATCTGAGTTAATGATTTTAAGTGCTGCTTCTCAGAAATATGAAATCCCTGAGGTGCTGTTTGTGGCAATGTCTACAAATAATTTTTATTTTATTTTAGAGCACACCAGTTCTTAAAATAGAGATTAGGTTTCTATTCTGACAACTATTATGGCAACTGTATTGATGCACTTGGTTTCATATATTAATAGCAAAAAAGGTGGTGTCGCAGGAGAACAGACTGTAAAACACAACAGACACATGACCTCGGTAGGTCTGTTTGGGAATTCCAAATGCAGAAATGCTATGGAGTTTGCTAGATGGCCTTTGAATTACATTGTTCATGTCAGCTCATGAAAGGACATGAATGCTGGAATTTTGAATGTTCACTTTTGTTTTTCCACTTTCATGAAGATAGAAGTACTTATTTTTGACACAGACAACAGCATTAAGAGCTTTATTTTTTCTTTATCTTTCTCACATAAAAAAAGTATTGATTACCTTATAATGGTATTTCTTTTCAGAACAAAATGGTATTTCTTATAGAAGAACAAAGCTTATTCTGATATTCCAACTTCCTTGGAACTGCTGTTTGCAGTTTACATTTGCCTGCAACATTTCAGTCAAACAGCTAGCACTGCTCTTTCCTCAAAGGTATAAGTTGAGCACTTGCCATTACATCAAGGCTTTATATTTCACAAGGTTTTATATTTCACAAGGTTTTATCTACAATAGTCACATAATTTATTGTCTTATTAGGTCAAATTCAGTTATCTTTTTATTCAGTTTTTTTTTGACTAAAATAATAGACTAAAGGGTCCATCATGTGGCCAGCTGTTATTGTTAAAACAGTTTTCTTGTGATATCGTAGGGAGAGCATTCTGGATGGGATGTTACCATTAATTGTTTCCATACTCTATTGTAATTTCTGAAGATGCATGCACACTCACACAAATGCATGCACACACAAGACAAATAAATGAAAAACAGTCTTGACTACTGAAGTGTTCCAATAAAGATGGATCTCCTAGCTCAAAAGAGCCTTTTAATTAGAACATATTTAATTTTAACACATATAGTAGGAAATTGAAAATTGAACTGTATGTTGCAAAAGCTAGTGCTTATCACTGTTTGTGATGGAAGGATGCAAAGATCCCATGCAGTGCTTCAGCCTGACTGTACTGCTCACAGCCAGGTCCACAGAAAAAATAACTTGTTATAAAACAAACACTATGAGTGAGCAGAAATAATATGGTAGCAGTAACAAAAGCAAGCAATAGCGTGTTCAAATAGCGTGGCATAACAGGGTCATTATGAGTCACTGTATTCTTGCTGACTCTAGATATACAAATCAACAATCATTTAGGGTAAAACATGAATGCAGACAAAGGGAGACAGATCCCCTAGAGACTATAGATTTTTTTGTTCAGACTGGTGGACTTTAGCAATTTCATTAGCTCTTCCCTTTAAAGAAGGGTTGCTTCAAGTGGTGAGACCAAGTCCACTGGCTGCAGTTCAGCTGCACACTAGGTGATTAGACTGGGGTGGGAGAATGTCTGTAGGACAGAGGAGTCCGAGAAGGGAATACAAATGTGTGAGAAAATATGTGAGCTGATTCCTCTGTGTTTCTTCCCATCTTCAATAAGGAACACATGGTAAGTTTTGGGAATCCTTGTCCTTTCCACTGCTTTCTCAGTGCTTCCTTCTTGAAGTGTAAGAAAGTCCATAATAAGACTCTGGGCCAGGAAAGAGAAGTAGTAATGTTCTAACTTGAAATGTTTTGTAGTTTGTTGGTTTGGAGTTTTTTATGATAGACATCTATTTTTTAATTTTTATTATGTTGCTGTATTTTGCAGATGAACACAGTAGAAACAAAACCGATTTTTTTCAACACTGTACACACACAAACAAACACTCATGTAAGTGTGCGTTTATAGTAGGCACATGTAAATATATCTTATGCCATAGATAAGGAAATTAAGATGTGGTTTCCTAAATCGAGTACTTAATTTTGCAATATCTGACAATTATTCTAAGAACCATTCTCAGTCCATATTCTTCTGCAGAATTCTTCAGCAAATGCTGTGATTGACCATAGCAAGCATTCAAAAAAAGCAGGAAATAAAATAATTGGTGCTGATTGTATTGTATGCAATGATAATAGTCTTACTCCTCTTCAAGACTGCCAGTTTCCTTCCTTCCCCAATAAAATCATGTGGTTTTATTCAGTAAAAATCCTTATTTTTGCATTCCTGTAACAGTAGACTTCAGTATCCTTCAGAGCATACAGTAGGAAAATTTCGCAACAGAAAAGGAAAGTCTAACATATTCCGTATGTGTGGATTTCAGCGTATTTGTATTCATACAGACTTATGTGATGGATTCTTTTATTTTATTTGAAACCTCTTCCTTAAAGCAAGCATTTGTATTTTTAACTTTAGGTAAGGTTCTATACATTAGCATTTGTGTGCATTTCATTCAGCCTACCTCATCATTTTCTTGTTTCATGCCCAGGGCTTAGCAGTTGGAGTTTAAAAACAGCCAGCTTTAATGTCTATGACTGACATGTAATTTCTGCTTACTTTAAAGCTTTTTTTTTGCTAACTTTGCCTTTTTTAAAATTCTTTCCTGTCCATAATCACAAAGCTACATAAGCTCTTTTGTGGCTTAATAAATATTGTCAGTTTTTTAAAGCTCAGTGTGGTGTGTATTCTTCTTCAAAGATAGTTATTAAGCATATAAAAAGAAGCTTGTTAAATTTGTAGATTCATTTTTTTTTATTTTTTCTACTTCTTATATTTAAAAGAGGAAAGATAATCCATTAAAGAGGTTGAACTGTCAAAAACACTGCCATATCTATAATTAAGTATAACCTTCTTGGGTTTAAGTAACATTATCAACAAAAGCCTCTAAATTTGAAATTAAATGCTCTACCTTCCATTAACATTATTGTTTTTCTAGGAAACTCAGATGTGAATGCAAAGGAGGTATTTAGCTCACAGCTATGACATATCTCCCATTTTAAAAACTAAACAATAACAAGAGGCATTCCATTTTGGAATATATATGCCTTAGATTACATGTTTAATAACAAGCATAATTAAGTATAACCCTAGCACATCTATGTACTCAACTTTGCTTCTCATTTTGTGATAAAGTAAACAATTCTGAAAGATACAGTGGAAGGAGTATTCCATGTCATAGTTCTTAAACAGCATCTTATCATTACAGCTGGAGAGATTTGCCTCACTCCCAAAAGTTTGTTCTTTTTTTAAGAAAAATGTTTCTTATAGCACTTTAGAAGTTTCTGTAAAATATAAGACACACATAACTGAATTATTTGTTGCATAGATTTTGCCATTATTCATTTGGAGTGTCTGGCAGAGCTCATTCGTTATTTGCAATGTATGAGTTTTAGATTAATATGAACATGATTTTAATTAATGTTATAATTTTTCCTGCCATGACCCTTACCTCACTGCATGACAGAATGTGTGTGAATAGCTACCTGCTGAGACATACACATCCAAAAGCCAGCCCCTGTGAGCTTCATAATTCACCCTTCCCACACTGCAGATAGCTGATAATGGATCTTCATGGGTAACGTGACACTATTTGATTTGAGGACTTCATACATCCTTTCTTCTCTTTCTTCTCTTTCCTACACAATCCATTTGCTTAATATATGTTTATAGTTTTTATTTTCCTATTTGTAAACTATTTCACACAGAGTAAAAATCACTAATATTGACTTGTGTTATGAATTATTTAATCTGAAAATTTGTGACAAAATATTTCAAATGAGAAAATTATGGAGGACAAAAAATAACTGAGACTGGAAAAGAAAATTATTAGAAAACACTCACTGTCTATCAAGATTTTCCTCAAAGCCCATCATGCCTTCACTGAGTATTTAAATGAGGTTGTTCAAGTTGGAGAAATAGTGATGCAAGACTTGCTAACACAGTAAATTGCCCCTTCCAATTTGAATTTCCCTTACTGCATGAGGAGTTCCATGTCCTTTCTGATTTACTTACTATCTTAAAAGAAAGAGTGGAAATGAACCTTCAGAAATTTAATTTTCATTTTAAGTCCAGTTAAAATGTATTTCATGGGTAGTACCATGCACTTATCCGACTACATATCCTTTGAAATTCTCTATGTTGTGTTGTGCTTTGCTTTTCTTTTAAAGTAGCTGTAGGGCTTATAGTGGTATATATTGAGAGCATATTGTTTGTTTGTTAGAATACAGTAGAATACAGTGCTATAAGTAGTGTAAAAAAATAATTTCCATAAGCCTTTATACTATCATTATAGTTAATATATCATATTCATGTCAAATTGTAGCAAATTTTGAATTAGAATAACAATGTTCAGGGGTAGAAAAAAAGAAGCTATTTAATTTGAAGTCAATCTTAAATTATAAAATTACCAAACCATTTATTAAAACACTAATTATTAAATATTTAATTCTAAATACTAAAACACTATCAAATATGCATCTCTCAACTGAAAGAGCTCAGTTGCCTGTGTCAAGCACTGTCAAGGCCACAGAAGGATCTTGTCACAAGATAAGCCACCACAGCAGGTATTTGAGATAAGCACAGAAGGGAGGCATTTGCAACAGAAAGGCGCTAATTCCAGGCCTGGCAGAGGCAATTTGCTTAGCATATCCTGCTTAATACATCCAGACAAAAATTCCCACTGTCACAAACTGTGGGAAAGGAAGCAATTGTCCAGACATGTATCATCCAGAACGACATCCCATGGGTACCAAAACCTGGACTGTATAAAGGGGGTACCCACAGAAGAATGGCTCTGGAACTCCCACCACTGAGAAATCTGGGTGAAGAAGGACCAAGAGACACTGCTGGACCCACAGCTGTTCTTCTGCTTGGACTCTCTCTCTCCCTAGCCCCCTTTTCTATTTCTTTCTATTAGTCTACCTCACATTAATTGTTAAATAAAATCCATATTATTGACTATGGCATGTGGCCTGTCTGCACTTAGTTTGGACAGAGGCATCTCTCACTAATTGGATTGTAATGCAACTGAAAATAAAATACGTTTTAAAATCCAGGAAAAACCTTCAAACTCACACTTCAGAGCACACCTTCATACTACAAACTGAGAAAGTACAGAAAGAGCTTTTTTCCTTACTACACTGATTCATCACTTCTAAGGCCACTGCCACTGTGTTCTTTTAATGTAGATTGAGAATTTAAGCTGCTTCTACAACTCTTGATAATCTGTTTAACCGGCTTTTTGGCAGTAACATTAAACCCAGGCACAATGCTATTCTCTCCATTCTGCAAAGGTGAATGGGATGGTTCATCTTTAGGCACATGCATAAAAATACTTACTCTAGGCTGTTCGTGCAAATCAAGATAAAATCATCTACAATTTTTTCATATATTTATATTGTTAAAGCATAAAGAAAACTTTCCTCTGTGAAGTCCAATGCTCTGATTTAGGGAAAAAAATAGACTGGGATGTTATTGCTGTACAAAACATTTCACAAGCACACACCTGGGTGTGTGCATGTAACATGTGTGCTTCAGATGAAGGTCAGCCTGCCAAAGCACCTTGCTCTCAAGGATCTTCTGAAGTCCATCCACAAGTCAGGCTTATCTAGTACATCTAACTTGACTCTGAAGGTTTGATAATAATCTCTAAAATCCTGAATAGTCTTGATAATTTGAAATAACATTCCTTTTTCTTTCAAGGTTACAATTTAAATATATCAAGACTCTTTTGTTCATGTTTTTAAGTGACTTTTCCTGAACTGATAGCATGCTAGCTAAAAAACTGAACTTATTCCTTACTACAAGTTTTGAAACTCTACTGATAAGGAGCTTGCAAGTATTTTGAAAAGTCAAGATAAGCTGGAAAACAGAAATACAAATATAGATGTTGCAATCTTCAAAAAAGGTTATGAAAACAGCTTCTGTCAGTTACTAGTCAGTAGCAGAATGGCTGTATTACTAATCCTACAGCATGACCTACAGCATGAAGCAGTAAAATCACAGCACATCAAAACGAATAAGACCAAATATAATAAGAAGCTCTGATTTCATACAGAAAAATTATTTATGGAGAAGTCAAGCATATTGTACTGAAGATTTTTTTATGCAGTGCATTTCTAAGAATTGGACACTTCTTATGTTTCAAAAAAGAAAAAATATGTTCAGATTGGTCTTTGATTGACAAATTTTTTTAAAAATTGATGAATGGTGGGTGAAGTCCCAGACAAAAACCTGATGCAGCTTTGAGCAAGGGAGAAGTCTCCACCTTCTTCTCATTTCCCAATGTCTGTACTTCAGCCCGTTCTAAAATATTTCTTTGGAAAAAACAAAGAAAAATACTTCACTTATTACATTGCATTGATAATGAAATCCTAGCAAAACTAGATTTTTTTTTCCTTCCACTAAAATGCAAAGGATAACTGCTACTTATTTATGCAATGAAGCTGAAATCAAATAAATAATGCCTGTTATTGCTCTCCCAAAAAATAAAACTGTTTTAATATCTGGTGTTAGAGTTCCTGCTGTGTTTCTCTGAGGCTTTTTCATAGCAGAAAATGAACAAAACTCTATTATGGAATCAAAGTAAATAACATCCCAGATATTATTTGTTGTCCCCCCAAAACAAGAAGTTATTGTAGCAAAAAATAATACAATTTATTTTAAATAACAGAAGATAAAAGTGAAGGAGAAGTGAAATAAAGTTCACTGACCTTTTTCCACAATTTTCATCATTCTTCTGATTTATGGTAAAGATCAATGGTAAACCACGGGTGGCTTAGTTACATCCTCTGAAATTGTTTGAATCTGTAGGAGATAAATTAAAAAAAAAATCAAGCTCAGAACTGTGAAGTGTTCACTTTGTCTAAAGATCATTTCCATATTTAATCAGACTGCAGGGATTATTTTTAAAATGTCATAGATTTTTCAGACTGAAAAGTTTCTTCACGTTAGAATGTCTTCCCTTTTAGAGTGAAAAATCTGTTATTTTCCATTCTTCAGTTTATCCCCTATAACTTGATTTATTATTCAGCATTAGCTGCCAAAGCAGTACAAGGACTTTATTTGGAAGGAAGCTGAGTATGGACGTGACAAGTTTCCTGTTCCCATTGTTTTGCCCGATAAGTCCTGCAAAGTTCCAATTTCTTCTCTGTGCATTGGCTCTTGAGGCACCAAAACCACACACAGAGATGGGAAGAAAAGCTCTTGTGTCTGTTGAGAACATAGAAATGAAACACATTTGAAAAAGCAACCAAACTTCCACTGACAGGAGGAGTCTTACAGGTTATTCTAAGTGAGGATTGTTTAACTTCTGAGGAAGTGTTTCTCTTTCTCTCTTTTCCCAATAAGTAAAGGAACCTTTTCCAGTAAGTTAATGGAAAACTGGAAGCCAACTGTAATGGTGGATTCCTCAAATGTTGACTTTCAGAAAGTGAGGAAGGGGGTAAATAGCTACATTCCTGAGTCCCTGTAAATTAATTACAATAAAAATCATATAACCTTTGTTTAAATTATACTTTAAGTAATTTCAATCTGAGCATTAGTGGCTTTAAGAATTAACTATTTATGTGCTGGTTTATATCCTCTGTGGTTTGGTAACAAACTTTATGGTTTCCAAAAGTATGTAACAGAAAGAGGGAAGATGAGAGTAACAAGTCATACAAATACATGAACAGAAGTGTGATGTTTTTACCTTCATCAATAATGGGCACCTGTTGATGTTTTAAGCAGTGATTTAATTGGTGAAATGAAGCATTTGAAACATAAGGAAATGTTAATGCTAACGAAACATGCTAACATGAAAATGCTAATGAACATGCAAACAAAAGAGTCTAGGAAATTTCATGGTTAGAGTCATATTTGCCCTTGTGTTCAAGTGTCTTCAAACTGAAAGTATCTAAGGGTTTCAGCTTTCAAGCTCTTCATTTTCTGTCCAGCTTTAAAACCATCCAAAATTTTGTTGCATCTGGAACCTGCAAAGGTTTTTTGGTTTGGTTTTTTTTTTTCCCACAAGAAAAGTTGTCTGCATTAAAACATTTAATGGAATTTATCAACTGCTCTAGCCTATAAAACCCAAGTGTGTGTTCTTTTATTAGAGAATCATAAATGTTGATAGCATTCACCTCCACAATAATATGAAAGCAATAAACTGCAGTTATTCTTTCCCCTTTCAGCTATTTCCAGGAGACCATAATAAACAGAAAAACAGCATTAGTAAGTTCTAATACCCTGCTTTATTTTTTTATTCAAATCAAATTTATCTTAATATAGAAATATTTTATTTACCTTTTTTTCCCAGCTACTTTGAGTAAAGAAACATTTTTGGAAGTAGCCCTCTCATGAGTTCTCCAGAATTAGTTTAAGAAATGTGAAGCTGGATAAAAGTGAGGGTTTCTCCCATTCACTGTATTTTTAATATGCAATTCTTCTCAAACTGTCTGAAGAATGATCTATCAAATTGAATAGCTGATGCACTTTGAACATTTAGCTCCAAAAGGTAGATGACATTTTTTTCATTAGTTTAAAATTTATATGCTACAGTATCTGTCACAATAATAATAGAATCTGACAGTGCAGATCATATGGGTATTCCACACAGCAGAGGTAATGTGTTCTTTGGAAGATAAAATGACAATTTGTTCAAATCATAGATTTTTAAATTTTAGACAAACAAGGTAGCTCTCACTCTATGGAAGTCATTCTTTTAGAATAATTCCTTTGCTAACAATACTATGGCAGGATCCAGACCACCCACATCTTGTCTCTGTGAGAATTTAACAGCCTGTAGATGTCCAGGAATATCATCAGGAAAACCTGCTCCACAGTGCTGTTTACCTCAGAGACACAGAAGCCTCTCTAGGTGCTGCGCTCGAGTTCCCATGATCTCTAAACATCAGCTTCAGCCCATGCCCAAAACCACCCTCTGTCAGCAAAGGAAGGCCCCTGGCTCCTTCATCCTTATCCAGGGGGTCCAGCATGATATGAATGCTAAACACCTTCACCTCCTTCATAGAGACAGGGTGCTACTCAATGCAAAGCTCAGCAGTCATAACTATTTTATTTTATAAAGCCCCAACATATTGATGGAAGAAGAGCAAGGTGGTTTTCCTTTGAATAACAAGTAAAAGGAAGGTCAGGCTGCCAGGAACTCTAAGATCTATTATCTCTGCCTGAAGGACCTTAACTATAACTCCTATTTCAACTTGCTGCCTCATCAAATTATTATTATTATTGTGTAGCCAGGAGCACAAAAATCCCATCCCTGAGACAGTACTAAAAACAAAAATAAAAGAGTTTTTTCTCCATTATCTAGAATTTAAGACATTTGGTTATTAAATTCTAACAGACTGATTAGCTCTACTGCTATACCTTAATGCAGCATATTCCCTCTGCAACCTGAGCTGAAATCTCTGTATATCATTTGCATCCATTTACAAAAGCTGACTTGTTTGGACACACCCAAGCACCATAATTTCCTCATTTCCTGTACTTCCAAAATTATGTGTGTTGTCCATCCAACTATGTCTTTAAAAACAAAATTAATCAATAAACTAATTTGTGTTCTTAAAACTGCTGAAGGAGAGAAGAATAAAGGTTTTTGCAGAATGAACTCAAATCTCTGTTCTTGTTATTTTCTTTCATAGGATTTTACACTGTCTGTGTCAGTGTGCACTGTGAGCAGTGACACAAATAGACGTCTAAGGACACACCCTCAGGTAAAGAACCATTCTCATAGAACGAGCAAAATTAATCACAGATCAATCTAACACTAATCAATAGCACTTATGACAAAATTTAACTTTTACAAAAAAGACACAAACCCAGGAACTTTTGGAAAGGAAATACAACCAGCTGAATCATGCTCTGAGATCATCTCCTAAAGCCTTTAAATTCAGAGCAGACACCACCTCTTTCTTTTTGTGCAACATCAAAGTGGGTGTTTGCAACCATTCTTATTTCTATTTCAGCCTTCACAATGAAAGGCTACTGTAACAAACTATTTTCATTTCATAATTTTTTCCTCCTATCCATGCTTTTAGAGTAAGGAGCTAAAATCCAAAAACAATAGGATCCCTGAATACCAGAATGGTCATTTCTTTTAACTTCTAACCTATTTCCAAATTCTAACCTATTATTCCAAATTATTTTTATGAAATACAAACCTTCACCCATGTAGCCTCTTCAGTTTCAGAGTTATGAAAGTAATTACAGAGAATGATTCAATACTTTATTAATTCACTGTTTGAATATCTGGTATTGCATAGATAATGTTTTGAAGTCTTTTTAAAAACCGATTCCACAAAAAAAAAAAAAATTAAAAAGAGGAAGAAAATTGCATCTAGGGCCTTTCTCACACAACTTTGGAAGTTTTCAAGCAAGTTGTCTATTAAAGGAAGGATGCTATAAGCTTTATAAGGAAAGAGCTTTTTCCTTACATTGGCAGTTTATCAGTCAGAAATAACTGTAGAATACTTGTTAGGGTTTCCACACTCTGTATTCTCTTATCTAAAATCTCCATGTCTGCAAAGTAATATTATTCTAATCATTTTGAAGTAAAATCTCATTAGGTTGTTCTTCTTCGTGCTGCACCTACCACTACACATCTACCCCCAGCTAGATTCCTTGAGCTTGGTAAGAACCAGGTGTGACTGTGAAAGGTGCTTCTCTGAAGGTCTGCACTATTTTGTCCACAAATGAAATGGTGCCCATAGCAACCCCTAATGCAAATATATAAAGGCAACTTTTGATTCAACAGTGATTGAAATTAAAGAAAATCTTGCATCTCAACAGAGGATTTCTCTAGTTATCTGGGAGTTTTGAAAAACTGTACTATGCTGTATCATAGTTTTTAGTTGCTATTAATTTAATATGGACTTGTGCTATTTCAAATTACCAGAAAGGACAATTGCTCTACTTAAATCAAAATATCTTCCCCAGCTAAATTTATTTCTGATAAATCTGTAGTCATGAGCCAAATGATTGATACCACTCTTTTCAAAAAAATACACGATTGTTAGGCAATAATTTTAACTTCACAGCAGGGTATTTTAGGGATATGAAATAAGCCCCTGCTGTGCTCTAAAATTCACAGGGTGAGAGTCTCAGCTCCTGTAAGCCCAGATGTACTTTTGAAAATTATGGATCTGTACTATCTTAAATTACTTACAGATCTATCCCAACACAACAAAGACAGAGAAATCTTCAAGGAAGCTGTACTTGCCAACTCTGTTTGAAAGACTTTCCCAAATATTTATAAATGCCTCTTTTCTTTGCTTTCCAGCTAAGACTGGCATGTGACTTTAATCAATTGGACTTCAGTAAACTTCACACCTCTGTTCTGTAGTGGTCTGTTAAGCTGTTAAGACTTGTGAAGCTTTGTAGGTTTTCAGATAGGCTGTTTTTGCTGACAGCAGCTGTTTCCAGTGTGCAGTAGCTCCATATAAAGGAATAACTCAGGCCTGAGGGAATTAAGTGACGACTAGATTTTAATAATGCTGTGCACAGTCTTAAAGAGAATTGAATTGTTTAAATATGAACATGGCTTTAATATTTAGCAAAGGGTCCAAATCTTTCCATGGCTAATGTTATACAACACCCTGGAGGAGGTTTTGGTGATCTAAATTGCCCTCTAGATCCCTAAATCACTTGAATGGGAAAAATTGTCCATGTTTAGACAATCTAAACAACTAGATAGTTGTTCAGAGGATGTCTAAGCCAAAGCCCACTGTAAGCAGAAGAAAAGGGAATGGGCCCTCATCTGGGCTTTAAATGAGACTGAGATTCACAGTCCAATATTGCTCCATTATTTACAAACCAGTCTTGATGGCAGCAAGAACCCTTTTTATCAAATTAATTTTTATTTTTTCACTTATTTCATTGTAACTTTAGGTGTTCCTCCAGGATGTAAACAATGTCTATTCTATTCCCTCATCAGTTTCAGAGGGGTCTCAAAATACCAACTCAAATACCTCAGGAAAGATGTTCTGTCCACAAAATCATGGCCTATTTGAACAGCAGCAACTCATATGACAGGGAGATCTTTCTCAATCTGTATAGCTAAGACTGTACCACCAGTTAGAAAGGATTTATAAGGATATCTAAAGCAGAAAGGCTACATAAGGATATATAAGCCAAGAAGTCAGCAGATGTGCAAGAGAAAATTCAATATAGCCAGACATTAAGCTGTTCTCAGACAGGAAGGGGGAACAAGGTTCTATTGTTCTTTTGGGGATGGCTTATTTATCTTTCTGCATTAAGAATCAGTAAATAAAATCACAAGTAGTCCAGAATTCAGGATTCTTTGTCCTCTGGGAATATCAAACACTCAGAGTAGAAAGTTTCTAATTTTACAACTCCATTTTATGTCCAAAGATAGGCCTCTGGAGCTTTGTTAGACTACAGCTGCATTAGCAAACTGATCTTGGACACAAGCTGTAGGGCTGGCTTTATTTACTCTATGGACAAATGTATGTATGGACAAATAGCAATCTTCTGAAAAATGCCAGTGAAATGCTCAAGGAACAGCATGGACTGAGGACAGTTCCTAGCAGAGGGAATTTTCCCAGCATGCATGATGGCAACCCTGTTTCAGAGAGTGATTGGGACAGCATTTATTGAAATTATTATAACCTGAGTCATATAAGTTTTATGGAGGGAAAGGAGTTCTGTGTCATCACTTTCTATGTCAAAGTGCATAAAGCAAAGTTGTGGATGTAGTGGTATTGCACATAGTTATCTATTTTTCACATAAATTTTCCTTCAATTACATGAGTGTCTCACAAGTACCTAGCATTGTGTCTCAAAAGTACATTTATGAGTCTACAATTAATAACACTTCTTTAGTAGGAATGAGAAGACTCATAAAGACTTTTATACTGTGTTATAAAGTGTTTTAAAGTCTGTGGTTTGAAAGTATTCATGAATTATGGCCTTATTCTCAAAATATTTTAAAATAGTATGTCCAATAAGTTTTCCTAGTATGCACCTTTTTATACATATTATACAAATAAAAAGTTCAGCTTGAATTTTTCTGCTACTGTTTTGAAAATACAAGTAATCATACAGGTCATGATCTCTGGGTTTAATTAGGTGACCATACTGAAAACATTTTATACAAAGATGTAGATAAATAAAACAAGGTCAAAACACTAACTCATTTTCCAGAGGAGAAATGTCCTCTGTGTAATTTTTGCTAGCAAGGCACTAAGGTTACAATAACTTTTACCAAAAGGAGTTACAACAGAAGACTATGATATGGAAAAAAGACCTTACAAATGTGATATACAATTCTAAGGAGAAAAATCTAAATTGCTTGTAATTTGGCTATCTGGAAATGTTTGTAATTGATTTATTTTTTGTTGCAGCTGGAATCAACTGTGAAGGTAAATTGCTGAAGAAGCAGTTTACTAACCTAGTTTATTCCCATTAGACAACACTGCCTTATAATGAGTAATGGGAAAAAAAGTATCATTTTTTATGCATGATGTATCCATTTATGTAGCCTATAGAGACCCAAAAATATATATCTGCATCTATGAATACTTTACAGCCAATTCTGTTTCAATTTTTATTAAAGCTCCTATGTTTAAAATAAGAATAACTGGTAGTTTTTATGGTAAATCCTTGAAATATGGCCTAAATTTACTAAATCTCACATTAAAATACCCTCTTTAAAAATTAAATTTCATGCTTTCTTTGTTGGACAAGTCTTAAGTAAACACTTCATCATGCAAAATATTGCAAAATTTTCTATTAAGCTATCAAGTGAAAAAAGGAACAGCAGAAAGCTCAGAATGAACTGACCCTTAGAGCAACTTGGCTTTTGCAATTGTTCGAAAGTTTGAGGACTTTCTAAACTAGAAAGTGTGCCTCTACCTTGTTTATTAGCTACATGTGTACTACACTCCCTAAATCTGTCTAATCTTTTTTCTAATATAATTTCCTTTTGATAGTCACAATATCCCAGCATAATGAGTTCTACAATTTCAACACTACAGATAGAAATTGTACAGAAATGTGCACAACTTGTTAAATAGGAAGACTATTCTTTTTTTTATTTAGAAGTACAAGAACTGTCCAGAAGGTCTACACAGGGCACACATGTTCACTTTCTGTGATAAAGGACAGGATGCTCAGACAAGACCTGGGAAAGGAAAGCAGAACAGAGACCAGCAATAAATATTTAAATACAGAGGGTGATCTGGAAAAAGAGAAAATCTCGTAGGATGATTCAAAAACTTTACTTGCATTTAAAGAGACTTGTTGAACCAGTCTGTCAAGCAGGCTGTCTAAATGTCCTTGTCATAATTCCAGCCTGGAGGCTGGAATATCACCCACAGGGCATGTGTTTGCACCTCTTACCTCCCCCCAGGCTCTTACACAAGAGAGTTATGTAAAGATTTGAGGGAAAGTCTGTTTATGCTCTTTTTCATACCATTCTTTTTCACAAGTGAGAATATTTTGCTACACAAGATAGAGTTACAGAGCTGGGTGATAGCAGGATGAGGAATGTAACAGCAAAATATGGGCAGTTGAGATGGTTCAGCTGAGATCCAATAAATGCAGACAATGAATAGTATATGTCAGAAGGCTGCCAAAAATGGCAGAATTTTAGAGAGGAAAGGTCTGTCTCACACAGTCTGCCTAGGGGACATGTCAAGCAGCAAAAAAATTGTGAAGGAAGGGGCAATGTGATAAGTTCACGTGGCTTCTTCTGTTCTAAAATAGAATGGTGTTCCCTGAGAGATAAATGCATTATTCAAAAGCCATTTCAGGTCTTGGCCAAGGCTGGACTTGAGGATGCTTATAGAAGTCTGCATACAGAAGTAACCATTTCATTGTTAGTTGCTTGCATTTGTAGAATGCATTAATGCCAGTTAGGGAGGTTTTTCAGCATTGCTAATTTCAGTAGCATTTTTTGAAAAGGAGATGTGGAAGCTATCATTTACTTGAGCCATTTTAGTGAGGGTATGGGAAGGTGTCAAAGCAAAAGGGAGAAAAAAACCTTTTTCATCCCTGCATGTAGAGAAGGCAAAATAAAACTGAAATTGGAGACTGGATCAGAAAATAACAATGCACTATACTACCTCTTCATTTGGTTTTCAGGCCAAAAATAAACTGAGATGCAGATCCTGAGATGCATTTGAAATAGTAAAGCATTGTGGCTTACAATGGTAAACTTAATTGTAGACAATAGGATCTATAAAGTGAAGATGTAAAGCAGATGGTTAGCAATGTTCAGTGGGGAGGCCAAATTTTTGTGGATACTAACATTTTAGGGTGTGTTAGTATTTAATATACATGTTAAGAAATACACATGTTAAGCTGAGTGATAGAGCTGTACATTATAAGGAAATATATTTTGCGCACTGTGTATAATCTATGATGTTGAAAATTTAGTTCAGTCTTGTGAATTGTACAGCTCTTGTTTCTTCTAGATATTTTTCACCTTATCTCAAGTTTTCTTCAGCTTGTTTACTGAATTTTCAGTCTGCTTGCTCAGGAGATTCTTAAGCCAGAGCAAGCAGACTAAAAATTCTGTAAATAAACTGAAGAAAATGCAAGATAAGGGCGAGTATATTCAAAAAGAAAGACGAGCTGCAAATACCTTGGCAAGGAATTAACTCTTCACAATATCTACACACATACACAATATGCTATGTGCATGTGTGCTTCCATCATGTGCATTAAGCAGATTTTATACACAGTGGCAGGTGTGGTTTGTCCTACATACCATGCATAGCAGTTCATCAGCCACTCACTGTTTCCCATTTAATTAATTAGGAAAGACATAAGTAAACTGCTGACAAAGACACAATATCACAAACAGGCTTAGTGGCCTGCCACTGTACTTAATTAATTTAAAAATAATACAACTAGCTGAGAAGAGAGAGCAAAATCTGTGCAATTTTGAACCCATTTATTCTCATATATGTACAAACATAACAACATCCTCATAAAATCAGATTAATAAAATACAGATAGAGTTGTAGAGAAATACATTTTAAATGTTCTTTTACTGTTCTTTTAGAAGGTTCATTCACTGAAATTGGCTTTTGTAAGGTCTTAAGGAATAAAAAGCTCCCTCATGCACTGCTTTCAATTCTCTCTTCATCTGTAAAAACAAGCCACGTAGTGGTTTAATTTACTGTTGATCACTGGGGATAAAAAAAAGGAATGCAAAATTTAAATGACATTCACATACAAAGTTAATAGCTTTTATCACTCTCAGAAGGCAAGTGTAGAGGAAGTATTACTTCATATAATATACGACCTGGTTTCAGCTTTATTGTCTTTAACAGTTAAAGCACTGCTGCAAATGTGCACAGACTTAAGACATAGAGTTGTCTTACCAAGGCAACAGCAGTGGGTCTTACAGTGTACTGGATTATACTATTATCACAGAGTTATTTAGTACTTTGCATTCATAGATTTAAAATTCCTGAACTGAATGACTTACCAACATAACATCCAGCAAGGGAAAACTGCAGAAAAGTTGGGAGTGAGGCTGAGAGTCAAGTGTCTTAGACATTGAAAGTCTCACAAAAGGTAAGGACTGATATCCAGAGTCCTAGTCTAGTGCACCTACTTACACATTGCTTCCTTCAAGGGAAAAAGGAAAACAAAAACCCAGCAAGCTGAAGTAACAGACAGATGTGACATAAAAAAAAAAAAAAAAAAAAAAAAAACCAAAAAAAAACCTTCACATTTCTATCACAACCTGACTGATAACACAAAAAAAGAGGGTTTTTTTTTACATTTCAATTCCTATCAAGGTAAAACCTGGGCAACTACTTGTCAGAGTTCATGAGCAGTGCAAGAAGTTCCACAGGTGAAAGACCCATGGAAGAGTACAGTTTATCTCCATAATTAGAGTACTCTTCTATGAGTTAAGAGGACTTTAAATCCCTCTGATGAATTGGTCAGGAGTTTGGCTTTGGTCAGCTCTAGAAAGAAGATAGGAAAAGTTACTCATAAAATCTAGCTGTTATCTGTTACTTATAGTGGGTCTTATTTAGAAAAGGAATTTAATTTTTGATCTAACAAAGAAATAAAATCTAGCAGAGTAATTTCACTTAGTTAATAAATTTCTGCTTTCTACATTTCTTTTTTGGAGTAACCCCATAAGATAAAATAATAACAGCTATGAAAATCATTCTTTTTTTTAAACACTTGTGCAGTAGCTTCTTATATTAATATATTTTACTTATAAAGTGAACTATCTAGAAACTGCCAGCATAAATTCTATGTATGTATTCATAGTTACTCCTGCTTATGGCACTATTTTTTTTTACTTCTGTTGTGTGTTCCAGAAGGTAGACTTTGCCTTTAGATTGAACATTTTACTTAGTTTCACTGAGCTGTAAATATAAGTCTGCAGCCAAACTAACTTGATTTCAAGGAGGTTTTTCCCTCATCATCATCTCAGGATAGAAGATGCAATTAATACAATGGGACCATAGTAGATATCCAGTAATGCTGTTACCAACTGGCTAGGTCAGCAGGATGTTTTCAGCATTCTTATGGCACAGGAAACATGGGAGAGATCCCTTTCTGTCAGACCAAATCAGCTGCATAATGCAAAGAACAGCAATAAGAACACACAAAGCACCAGCACAGTTAATGCTACTATCAATATGCTTTTCAGTTTTCTCATCAAACAACACACAGTTCCCTCCATATATAAAAAAATCTTTCCCTTTTTTCATTTATTACTGAAGGAAATAAAAAATAATTTTCCCACTGATGCTTCCTCTAGTAAAAAAAATTATCTCTTAGGGAAGGATGAGTGGTAGGACATCCTCATTAATACCAGCTGAATCAATTAAAATCCGGTGAATATCAGATGTAGTAATGACAATGTGTGAATAGCAAAAATAGAGTTGATTGTTACTTACACCAAATAGTGCTTATTTATATATATTTCTATAAAACAGCCTCATCAGAGTATGACCCAAAAGAATGAATTTATGCCTTCCAGCCCATCAGCACCATCTACTGTGACTTGACATAACAACAGTCTTTGCCAAAATAAGCACAAGTTTCAGGGGTTTTTTTTTCCCTTTACATTTGTCTTTCTTGGGATTTCCTTTTCTTCCCCACTTATTTCTCCAGAATAGCCTATCAAAAAAAGGTTTCTCAGAAATTTGACATTTCTGAATTTTTTTGTGAAAATGTGACTATTTCTTCTTCAGAAGAAATCAACCTGCAGACTTCAACTGGTTGAATAATTCTAGAGTTTTGAAAATGTGTAAGGTGAAAACATATGTTCAGTGTTCCTTGCTTTTAACTGCCGAAGTGGAGGAAAATAAGGGAAAGAATAAAATAAATTTAAAAAATTAAATTCAGCATAAACTAAGTCCCTAGAATCCATTCCTGAAAATGAAACTATAGTCCTCTCATGCCTGGTCAGTATTGAATGGGACAGATCTGGCGGAATTTCATGAGGTTATCAAGTAGATGCCAGACTTGCAACATAATCCCCCCACACAATGCATTCAAAATTTTGCTCCTAAGGCAGAGAGTTCTCTTTACAGCCTAAATACTATCAGGAAAGAGGTTTAAACTATTTGATAAAGTCTAGAGATTTGCTATCTGTCATCATATCTAATTTTAGTTATATAACTTTCTCTTTTGTCTGCTTCCTTTCTTCCTTTAATTCAAAGGCAGATGAATCTGCAAATCTCTCTGCAGATTTGTGTTAGACTAATGGACTCACTGCCTCAAAAAACCTTCAGTTAAATCTCATCATTTTATTCAGATTCATTCTGGCACAATACCAATGGCTGCAGTGACTGTTCTGACTCCAGAATAATGCTTGGGCAAATGAAAAGCAACAAGCTCTCTGACAGGTTTCAGTAGGGCCTGTCCCATTCTGGGTTATACAGTGCATAACGTTTATGAACTCAAGATAAGAAAAAGAGACACTGTGATAACACTAAACAAAAATAAAGTTATGAGGAAAATAGGATCTTACTCTTTCTCATAGAAACTGATGTAAATCCTAAATTTCCCTCTTTAATTGTCTCCAAAATTAATCCTCTAGCACAAGTGACATTGGTCCCTCAGACAACCTTGTCAATCGGCTTATTTGTGCCATTTATGAAAGATATGCTTACACATGCTTGCCTTCATGGGTGTAATAAATTTTATGTGCATTATTTTTCAGACATTAAATCATTTAAAACTGATTTGCCATACCTGGTATATATGACATAGATCTGAAAAAAATATGTTAAGTAATGAGGTATAGAAAGAAATGAGGTCTTCAGCATGCTGCACGTAACAGAACAGCAACCTTCCAGAAAGAAGAGAGTGAAAAACCCCTCAATTGTAAATTGACCATGTTCCTTCCTTTTCCCTCTCATTCAGGGTTAAGGTGATTTCTAAAACTCTTTCCTTACTTTCTTTTAGTGATTTCAAATGACAAATTTCTAATATTATGTGACTTGTTGTTTGCCATTCTGGGTTATTTAATGACTATTTCTTTCTCAGGCAGGCAGGCAAATCTAGGAGGACTCAGGAAATAGAAATACATAATTACATCCTTCAAATATATAAGCAAAACAAACTAATATTTTATATGACCTCTTCATTCTCAAAAGCCGTATATTTACTTTTGTTACAATCACAAAATATTGGTGCAGGAACATTTTCTTTTCAGTATGTCCTTCACATTCTCCCCTGCAGTCTCTTGATACTTAATATATTCTTTTCTTTTAGCTTCCAACTCCTCTTTTACCTGTCCATCAACTCCCCATTCCATAGATCCAAGCACGCTTTTCAGTCTTTTTTTCTTTTTTTTTCCTAGACAAAAGGAGGTTGTGTTTTTGATTCTTTTCACTGCAGTAAGAGGAGATGGAACTTTAATGGCTTTAATAAAACTTTTCTCCTGTGCTCCAGTGTTAAGTTACCCTTTCCACATACTGTATTTTGCTGTGTAAAAATTATTATCTCCTAAAGGTAAAGTTTTCCTATCAGTAATTGATTACATTTTTGATATTCACTAATTTGTTCATATTGGATATTTTCAGTGTAGCACAGACATTAAATTACCATTATGAGGCAGGAGTTTAAATGAGCTAGTCATAATCTTGATATTAAGGACATTCACACAATAAAAACTCAGAACACAATAGTGCAACACTTACTCAAGCACTGAGTGTTTTATATAGCTAAAAATGGCAGACATAAATGTATTCATATTACATTTATACTGAATCTTTTATAATACTGACTTTGTGGTATATGTTATGAACAAAAGCTCAGATCACTGTCTAGTTTGAAATCAGTGGACTTATTACATTACATTTAATTCAATGGATTATGTCTAATTTAAATCACTGTAGGACAATATTTTAAGCAAGACCACAGCTGGTGAGGTGGATGGGATCTGGAGCAGGTAATGCTTTAAAAAGCATTAGTCTTTTAAAAACTGACAGAGGGTTGGATTTTCATTCAGGTATCTCTGATGAGTTTAAAGAATAAATTCTAAAAATGTTATCATGTGATGCCATGGAGGAAGAGTCCTTCAATATTTGAAAGAATCACTTCGTCAGCACTGGTTGAGCAATAAAATAAAAAAGATTTGTCAGCATTAGTTCATGGATTAAAATACCTCAGATATAATTGACAAAGGCATTTGAAGTTACAGCTGATATGTAAAAGCTTCAGACAAGAATGCTCAAAGTTATCATTCAGCTTCTGTGCAAGAAATTACTAAGCACACTAAGGACTCTTCAGTCTGAAAGAAGAGATTAATTATGGTACAGATTGAAGGGAATATAGAATATGGTATATGCGATATATGAGCTGACTGGATAGGTTGTCCCCCAGCTTGTACAATAAAAGAACTATGAACAATCAAAGAAAGGTAGCAGATTCAACAATAATAACAAAAATAACAATTAAAACTAAAACTAATAATTCACATAGCAGGTAGCCTCGGAGATTGTTGTCAAAGGTCCTTATTTGTGCTGGAAGTCTATATGAGATCCAGGGGGAAAAAAATCAAAGAAAAAATCCACTGGGAAATAATAAATATTTCAAAGTCTCCTGTGTTGCAAAGTGGAAACTGAAAAATAGACGATATTCTTTTCCAGGAATCCTCTTACAGACATTCTTGGAAAGGGTATGGATTAAAGATAACTGTGAGAAATGAAAGACTTGAAATTGTGCTGAAAATTTGAATGTTCACAAAACTCAATATAATAACACAAGGTCTTGTATTAATCTTGGATGTGATGCATTCCCAGTGTTCTTATGTTCAAAGTCTGTCCTTTATTTCTCCCTGATGTTTCAGGGATTGTTTTGTCTCTTTTACCACCAGCTTTTATCTGCTGTCAAGAGATCTGTTAGGTGCAGCCAAGTTCATTAAAGCTTTCACTGCAGATAGAATTGACCCATGTGAATTACTGAAAGCCAAACACATACCCTTGTGCCCCAATCAGATTCTACATGAATGATTACCTACTTGTAATACATACTTTGGTATAAGGTATTAAAGTGATTTAGTATTAATGAAAAGTGATAACTTTTTAGTAATTGATCATGGACATACAACCTTGGGCCACTTAATACCTTATTACTGGTTTTGATAAATCAGTATTGCTGAACCTCATGCTTGGAAATGGGGCCAGTTACAATTAAATGAGACTGATTTCATATTAGCAAAGATTTCAGGTGTATTTTTTGGTTTTTTTTTTTTAATCTAGTGAAAGAGAATGTCTTTTTGTAGGATAAGACTTTATATATACATGTAAGCTTGTTTTGATGTTCCTGCAACTATTTGAAGTAAATATAATTGAAGTGAATATAATTTGAAGTAAATTATATTGAAATATGCCTTGCTTTTCCAAGATTCACTGTGCTGGGTTTGTGACTATGAACTTGTAGAGATGTCCTTAAATGAAAGTAAAGGCATATCCCAAGATCTTTGTAGTTGTACTACAGGGCACTCACTCCAGAAAGCAAGAAGAACAAAAAGCTTACCAATTTTTCTCCCATATTCCTAGGAAGGTTTTTCCTGTGAATGGCTGCTCTCACTACAAAAAAAAATTCTTTCTTGTGTCAAGATGAAACCTCTCCAGTGCAAATTATATCTGTTGCCCCTTGTCATCCTCATGTGGATCTTCCAAAGAGATAGCCTCCATCCTCTTTGTAGCCACCATTTAGTACTGGCATACTGTGAAGAGAATCCCCCTTAAGCCTTTTCTTCTCCAGTCAGAAAAGCTCTAACTCTTTCAACCTTTCCTCACAGGGCAGATTTCCAGATCTTTGATCATCTTCGTGGCCTTCTTTGGATCCTCTTGTTTTCTCCCTGTCTTTCTTGGATTGTGGGGACCAGCACTGCACACATTACTCTAGATGTAGCCCAATCAGCACTGAGTAGAGTGGAATGATCATGGCTGTATCTCTGCTAGCAATGCTCCAGGGTCTGATTTGCCTTTGTCACTGCAGCAGTGTTCTGCTGACTTCTGCTCAGCTCGCTGTCCACCAGGACCCTCAGGTTCCTTTCAGCAAGGCTGCTCCCCAGCCACACAGAGCTCAGCCAGTACTGGGCTCTTTGTCTCAGGTGCAGGACCATGAAGTTTAAGCACCTTTGTTAAACTTCATGCTGCTGCTTCTAGCCCACTCTACCAGCCTGTCCAGGTCTCTAAGACGGCTGTCTCTTCAGGCACATTGTCATGGATTGACACTGGCCAGATGCCAGGCACCCACAGAAGCTGCTCACTCACTCGCTGCTGCAACCAGACAGAGGAGGGAAAATTTAACAAACAGTTCATGGGCAGAGATAAGGACAGAGAGAATTCATTCATCAAATACCATCAAGGACAAAACAGGCTTAGAGATATTAAGTGAATTTATGACTAAGAAAATCAGAGCAGGATAATAATTCAAAACACCTTTTTACCCTGCTGTTCTTTCCAGCTCTACCTCCTACCCCAGTGGTGCAAGGAGGTAGGGGGAATGGGAGTTACGGTCAGTTCATCACCTGTGGTTTCTCCCGCTGCTCAGGGAGAGGAGTCGCTCCCCTGCAGCGCTGTGAGGTCCCTCCACGGAAGGCAGCTCTCCATGAACTTCTCCAGCGCAGGCCCATTCTCACGAGCAGCAGCTGCCTGTGAACTGCTGCAATGTGACTCCCTCCCACAGGCAGCAGTCCCCCTCAAGCTGCTGCGGCATGGGTCACTCTTTCACAGGGTACAGTCCTTCAGGGACAGGCTGTTCCAGTCTGGAAGCAACGCTTCTCTCTCCATGGGTCTCCCACAGGACCACAGCCTCCTCCAGGCATCCACTCGCTCCATCCATGGGCTGCGAGTGGATCTCTGCATCCCTCGTGGATCCGTGGGCTGCAGGGGCACAGCTGCCTCACCATGGGCTGCAGAGGAATCTTGACTCTGGTGCCTGGAGCACCTCCTCCCGCTCCTTCTCCACTGACCTTGGTGTCTGCAGAGTTATTTCTCTCACGTGTTCGCACTCCAGTCTTCTCTGGCTGAAATTAAAACTGCGTAACAACTTTTTGTTTGATTTCTTCTTAAATATGTGATCACAGAGCCATTACCACCATTTCTAATTGGCCCAGACTTGGCCAACAGCACATCCATCTGTTGGAGCCAAGAGGGATTGGCTCTGCCAGACATGGTAGAAGCTTCCAGGAGCTCCTGACAGAACCCACTCCTGTAGCTCCCGCTACCAAAACCAGTACTCACATCCACCTTACCACCCAGTGTGGTGTTATCAGCAAACATGGTGAGGGTGCTTCCAATCCCATCATACAAATTATTTATGAAGATGCTGAACAGCATGAGGCCCTGGGGACCCACTTGTGCCAGGCTGCCAGTCTGAGTAAAACCCACTCTCTGAGTGCAGCCTGACAGTCAGTTTCCTACCCACCTTGCAGATTGCCTATCCAGTACCATCTCAGTTTTACCAGGAGAAGTTTGTGGGAAACAATGGCAGATGCTTTACTGAAGTCCAGGTAAACAACATCTACAGTTCTCCTCACACTAACAGATTTTTTTTTTTTTTAATTTGTGCTTGGTAAATCTATCCTGGTTTTTCCTAATCACCTGCTTTGTTTGTTTTTCAACAGTTTCTAGGAGGACTCACAATTATTTTTCCAGGAACTTAGATAATACTAATGGGCCTGTATATTCCTCAGTACTCTTCTTGTAAGTGGGTACAACTTTTGCTTTCTTCCTCTCATCAGTGATATCCCCTGGACAGAGTTTGGAACTAGACATTTAAGGTCCTTTCCAAACCATTCTGTAATTGTGTGATTCTATGAAATGTGCTACAACAAAGTTACAGCTGTTTATACAATGTAAAGCACATATATCACTAAATTATAGAATAGGAAGGAATATCAGAATATCATCTGTCAGTCTTTTATCTGACGAGCTTTTTGCACATTAGACTGCAGATTTTTGCAAGTGATAGGCAGTGAGGCATAGTGAAGAGCTTCAAAGAATACCTAATAAAATTACAAAGTAATTCCAGAAACTTTCAAACCTAGGAACCTTCACAGCAGGAAAGTAATCACAGCATGTATGCCCCCTGTAAGCCTGATCTACTGACATTCAGCTGGTTTATAGTATTCCATTTTACCACAAAAGTTCAAGGTTTTAAAAGCTGTAATTAAGTGGATAATTACAAATATTGTGTAACCAGAAGAAACATGGGGTCTTGTGAGCATGCCAAAATTCCAGTGGAAGCTGACTTAGCTGTATTTCTGCAAAATGATTATTTACACATTTGCAGTATATAACTACTTACAGTTAAATATAGTAGTAAATACCTTCAGAAGTTGCAGGCAGTGGCAATTCTACTGGGCCCATGGCCAGTCAGTAATGACAAAAAATAACTTCAGTAACCATCTGAGCAAATATTTTGGTTTACTTTTGCTCACTATGCTCTAAGAATTTATTCCTCTGTCTTTTAGAAAATGAAATAAAGAGCTTCAGTGAGTAATGTACTTGTGGATACCAAGTTTTAACAGTTGAAAAGACTAAAGCACTATGATGCACACATTGGAGCACATCTAATATAATATCACATATTTCATATAGTCTTTTTGCATTCTACATTATGTTCTGCCATCATTCTACTCAAGCAATGATGGAGAACATTGCTTGTATCACAAAAGAGAAAGCTACGTAAACAATAAAAGAAACAATAAAAGAAAGTCTTTTTCAGATACTCTTCCACCATGAAAGAATTTAGGTTTTTTCCTAAGGAACTGCAAGAAAACATTTGATAAATTTTTCTATGTTTCAACTAGAAGAACTTTATACCCTCTCATCTTTTACAAAGTATTTCTGTATCACATTGATTCAGGAATATGTTGGGAAAAATTGAAAGTCTTACAAAATGTGAGGCTTATGGAAAAGTTCAATTTATAATGGATATTTGGGGGGAAAAATCCTGATATTAAAACTAAAATTTTGGGTGGCATTTTCTTTGGAAATACAAAAGTTCTGCATGTTTCTGCCTGGAAAAGGAACAAACACCTAGAACCAGTCAAGCAATTGTAGTTCTTAATTGTATTGTATAATTTTTTCATGTTGTTCTGCTTAGGCTTAATAGAACTCATTTAGCTGTAGTTTCAACTTTCATTCTCTAGCAAATTTAGTTTGTACCCATTAATTATGACTATCATTGAAGAAATACAGCCATTAACAATGCCAAAATCCCCATACATGTATATGCACAAGCTTGGGATGTGACACTAATTTGTTATGAAAGCTTTAACACAATCCTCTTTTGAACCCATAAAAATTATTACCTCAAAATATTGTTACTGGAAAAAGACTTTATAGCTACTTTCACCAAGTGAGCAGTAGGAGACCAAATTATTTCAAAACAGGTTAAGGAGTTACAATAGTTACTGAACAGCTATTATCTCACAAACTGGAAGAAACTTTCCCCAGGGTAATTTCCTTCTTACACTATGAACTTTGAAATTGGAGCAGGGCTTGAAAAAATTGGGTAAAACTAATGCAACTGATATAAGCATCAAAGTTTAGTTAATTACATCTAGATTTAAGAGAAAAATACAGAACAGTTTACAATGGCCTACATATTTATTTTTCATTACATAAATGCAAAATAGCTGCAAGCATGCCTAACCTAAGATGGTGACAGGCTGTATTTGATAGTGAAAAAGAAGATGAAAGGGCAAAAAAACCCCTGTGGCAGACAGTGTATTTTCGTTCATATGTATTGGCATAAGAAACAGATGTTAAAAGAGGTTAATTCAATATTTATATCAACCTCCAGGAGCAGCAAAACAGTAAAACTGATAGTCACTAAAAGAAGTGCTTTAAAACCAGCTAAAGCCAAACTACAGAGTTTACCTGAGTCAAGACAGCACCTAGTGGTCAGATATATAGCACCAAATTGTCAGACTAGGCTTCCTAGAGTAGATGTGAGATGTAAGGGGGAGAAAAGCAACAACTACCCAGAGACAACATGTATCATGTGAAAAGCCATGATATTCAAATCAATAAGAGAGAACATCAAGCAAGATATCCTGCAAATTATTAAGCATTTATCTTGGAAATTTCTCCCTACACTTGTTCAGGTAAACAAATTCCTAAGGATGGTGCTCATTTTGTATTGTAGTGAATAGAAGTCCCTCCTTGTCCATTGACAGGATGTAGGCCTCTAGTTCAGACACAGCAATCATAAAATCATAGAACAGTTTATGTTAGAAAAGACCTTTTAGATCATCCAATCATTATCCCAGCACTGACAAGTCTGCCATTGAATCATGTCCATAAGTTCTACATCTACACATCTTTCAGACACCACCAGGCATGGTGATTCCATCACTTCCTTGGGCAGCCTGGTCCAATGCTTGACAACTCTTTTCATAAAGAAATTTTTCTTAATATCCAATCTAAACCCCTCTGGCACAGTTTAAGGCCACTTCCTCTTGTCCTATTTCTTGCTACTTGGGAGGAGAGACTGAGACCCACCTCACTACAACCTCCTTTCAGGTAGTTATAAAGAGAAATGAGGTCTTCCCTCAGCCTTCTTTACTCCAGACCACAAAATGGAAAAGAACACATAAGTTGAAATGACATAAAGCCATGTGAAAGTACTAGAAGGTTAGTGCTCAGTGATTTAGGCATCAGAAATGAGACTCTCCCTGTCATATATTCAGGTAAACACTGTGGCTCTCACTCTCATTGAATGGTGAATGAAAGCCTCTCAGGCTGAAACAGTGATTAGGAAGCCAGATTCTACTTCCAAGGTTAGCAACCTAATTAAAAAGATATTTTGCAAAATATAGGTAGTTTTGTATTGACATTTCTATCTATACTTCTGTGGATGGATTGAAACTTTTAAATATCATTATGCTATTATTCCTCACTTTACTATCACAACCATTCTTAAGATTGGGTCATTCTTAATTTACAAGCAGTGGGAAAGAATTTCTGTGCTTTCAAGTTACCAGTGAAATAGCTGATAAACACAGGTTTCTCAGGAATTAGGAAATTATGAATACTAGGCTATTTATATAATTCTACAAGGGCCTGGTTCAGGCTCCATTAAAATTAATGGAAAGCTGTCCACAGATTTCAGAAGTGCAATGAATCACTGGGAAGTTCTGTCCTGCCTAATAAGTGTTTTGATCTTCACAGTCAACACCCATTTATGTAGGTTTTTAGATGTCATTGATACCAGTGCATATATACTAATTTCAGCTTGCCTAGTTAATTCTAAATGGAAAGAAAAATACAATTAAATTGCACATTCAACTTAAAATAAAAATGTTTCATTATATTATTTAAATCCAATTAGCTTCAATTACTTCGGCATAGTAACTTTCAACTCCCACTAAAGGATTTTTTTAAAATGCTCTTTCAAAGGGCATACCAGCTATCATGAAAGGTACCAGGTATCAAGCCTTAGTTTTGGGTAAATAATTCATGAAGAGAAGATTGTTTCATGGAAACAATCTAAAATGCTTCATTAACCAGAAGAATTTGTACCTCACATACTACTCTCTACTTCATACCTTATGACCATGCACACCAGTTAAAGTCCCTATGGAAGAAACTAAAGGTACTAAAGAAAATAATAGATTTAATGACATTCAAACAAAAAACTGCACTTTAAATAAATGGCTTGACTGAATTATATTTTATTGTGTGTTAAACTGACAGATGTTCAAGGATTTTATCATTTATAAAGAATAACTTCTTTCCATCTTATGTTCTTTCATCTGACCTCATCTGCTGGATCTGTGGTGCTAAGCTAGCTCTGTGGATTGGTTCATGGTGAGATACTCAGAATCAGACCGCAGTTCCATTCACCTTTTCTTCATGGTGAAGCTGATTTAAGAAGCCTGTGATGCAATGCCATCATCCCACTCATCAGTTACAATCTGCCAACTGTTCAATTGTCCAAGTATTGCTACTTATTACCACAGTGATTACATCTCTTTCTCTCTTACATATGTTTCTCTCTGAATCTTTTTCTCTTTTCCACAATCATTTTTTATATAAATTCCATTCTTGTTTAACTACTTCCCATACATTTTCCTTAGATTTAACAACCCATTTTTAGGAATTTTGAGCCATTATTTCTAGAGTGTGTTAGCACAGCAGAACCCAAAGTAGCAGAAAAATATTTGAACTTTTCATTAACAACTTGTAGTACCTTTACAGGACCTACCTAGCCTGTGCTACCATGCCCAAACTGTGCCAGGGAGCTGAGTTAATTCATTAGCAATACCAGTTAAGTCTGACAAACAAGGTTGTTTTTTGATCTAATGGTTAGAGTAGCATATATTTTTCAACCACTCAGTCAATCCTGGTATTTCTTTGGAAATATGATAACTTAATATTCTTCCTGGGTATCTATCTATCCATTCAAATAAGCCTCTTTATGGAAACACCCTACAGCTAGATCAGAACACAGATTCTCTAGTTTCAGAGTGAATGAATGGCTGTTGCCTTATGGAAGGGAGAATATTTCTAATAGATAATTCAAGAACATTTTGACAGAAATGATCTGCTTGTTGTGTGCAGCTGTTCCATGTAAGTTTCCAGATGAATAAAACTTGGGTGCTATTTTTGTAGACTTGATATGATCTGTAAGGTGACAGGAAACAATATGCGTACCTTTAATATGCAACAGCAGATTAAATCCCCGTGAGCTTTCAGAAAACATTATTGGGGCTAATGTGTTATTGTTAATGATCCCATGGCTTACCATATGTCCAGACAGTAAAGTAAGCTAATGCATTCTTGGTTTTTTCAATTTAAATTCCTTCATAAAACAAGCTGATATTGGTATTAACACAAAAGAATGAAACTACAGAGGAGAACACAGTTTTGTTCCAGGGTATCACTATTCAGACTGCATTGCACTCATTAGTATACACAAAATTTACATTTTGATAGTAGCTGTTTGTATAAATTCTGATCTCAATTGACCTACATGTATATGCTAGAAGGTGACACTGGAGATTGCTCATTTCCTATAACATGGGATTAATAAATTGTCCAATACTGTGTAATATATTCAATTAAATTTTCACAAGTTGGAAGGAAAATAAAAAAAAGCCCAAAAATGCTGAATGCAAGAAAATGTGGAAAACAAACACAAATGAATAATGATGAATATGCCCAGTAGCCACTTCACAGTAATTTCTGGGCAGTACAAATGTCACACAATTTTTGTTCTAGAAACAATAACTTCAGAGAAAAAGTCTAGAGACAAAATTTGACTCATTCTCATTAGTACAGAGACAGAAGAACCCCAGTGTCAATGGAATTATCCTAGAAATACCTTGGGTACGACTGAGCTCAATATCTAAGTTCAGAAAATGAAAAATGTAGAAAACGTTTTTCAGAAAATGTTTGGATCACGTATTTGGTTTTGGACTTCTGTGTTATGCATTTCAGATCAAAATTTTTTCTCATTCTCCCTTATTTCATAAATCAGAAAGTAAGGGAATATATGTACATGTGAGCAGGCCCACAACCAGTCACATGCATACAAAAGTTAGTAGTGAATATTCCAAAGGAAAAATGGCAACTTCAGAAAAGCAATCACCATTTTCTACCTTGCAAGTCACAATTAGAAATTTCTCAGAGTTGTTTTGGAAAAACATATGAAGTTTAGAATGTTGAATGTTTCTGTAAAAGTGAATTAAAGCAACTATTAAAAATTTAATTTTTACTTTTGCCTGAATGTTCTATTGATAAAAACAAAATAAAAAATAATTCTTTCTGGCCTGAGTAAACTAAAACCTCTTCTGGGTTACAGAAAACCCCAACAACTTATAGGCATTTGTATAATATCACCATGCAGTTAAGTTTATAACTATTCTTCTCATGGTCTAATTACCCACTTTGCCTTCCTGACAATTCAAACCAATGAGAAGTGCCATAAAACCATTAAATTAATATGGTTTTCACTGTAGTGGAGCAGTTAGGGAGGTCATGTAAACAGGTATCCATCTCTCCTTATAGCCTTAGGTAGTTGTCATGCTCTTAACAGCTGTTGGGCAGCACCTTAAAGCTGAGACTGGTACTAAACTGGAGAGTTATTCCTCTGCTTAATCCTACTGTAACAATGAATGGTTTCATTTAGCCCTTTCATAGCTTTTGCTGGAAGAAAATACTTACATTTTCAGGCATCTTTATTACAGAAGGTGATAATTTTAAAGCTAAGCAAGGAGGTCTACTTAGATAAAACTCTGCACAGCTCCATTCAGGGCAAACAGCTGGAAGCTTAGGCTTCAATATTGCACTGACAAAGTCAAGAAGCTTTCCTTCAGTCAGGCATTGCTCTGACAAGGGGGACATCTCACACTAGTTTCACAGCTGTTGGTGCCTGCTTTCCACTGAGATTCATGGCTCAAGGTGTGAGTGTTTTTTTCTTCTGTTCTCTACCCCAGCAAAGTTAAATTGCATAGCTAGTGCAAAGAACAGTCACCACAAAAGGGTTGCTACTGTCTTTCAGTTCAAATACATTAAATGTAGATGGATTTTGCATGTTAGCAGGGGTGCTATGTATGAGTTTGGGATGAGAAGGCAGTTCCTAACCATCAAGACTTACAAAATATTTTTCACAAGAAGATAGACTGATCTTGAATACCAGGTTTGTTTGCCAAACTCCGTCTTATTTTCTCAGGATTTTTCTCTCTAGTGTTCTAAACAGCAATTTTTATTAAAGGAGGGGGAAATAGTATAATAGGAATGAAGTTCTTTTCTGTAGCATCCATGCATACAAGGGTTATAAATTCCTCTTCAGTCAACTAATTGTCAGCCAAGAAGGAAAACATTTTTACACATTACCAAGCAAGTGATCCTACCTATTTCAAATACTATGACGAACAACTTTTTGTTTCATATGGAGCTTTGCTTACACCTTTTGGAAACTTTCAAAAGTTTAAAGAGATACTATTATACAATTGTTTTAATTAAAATTTGTTAGAAAACTAGCCCCATTCACAAATTTAATCACAATATTAATATATTTAAAACTTTAAAACTCTGTAATAATTTTCTCTTTAGGAGGATCTCATCACACAGACCCTTTATTGGGCCATCTGCTTTGTCCAGTAACATTCATTACAGCCCGGGAATGCTCTGTCTTCTAAATTTATGCAAAATGCCATTAGGGCTAGTATGGAGTCTTAAAGAGATGCAGAAAAATATGTATAGATTAAGTACTCAAAAAGCCTCTGTAATGAACTTAAAGCACCATGAGAAATATATTGCTCCACACCTGTCGATAAGCAGTTATGCATTCCTGTGCATTCAGGTAAGTAAACTAGAAAGATCATTCCTCATTTTGCAATTAGTTATAGATCTTATTTCTTTTATTTTCTCTCCATATGATTAGTTTTTTATTCACAAGACTGGAGTCTACATTTGCTCATTTCATGCGCTGTGGCATGTCGTGGTGTCAGTGTACACTATTTTTAGTTCCCTCACACATTAAATTATATATTTTGTTCTGACTCAGAGGTGATTTATGGCCATATCTTCTTTTTCCACTCCTTATCAGACAATACAGATAATACAGATATGTCAGTTTGTTTGAATTTATTCCCGACACTCTCTTCTACAGCTTCTTGTTTTAATACCATATACCAGTGGGCAAAGTAGTACTATGCCTAATGCAAATGTGTATGGAAGAGCTACCTGTCATCTCAGCAGCTTTTCTCCTGCTGTTCATGCAAACTTCTTACTCACTTCAACACTTTATTACACATTTCTTCCATCAACAACAGCAAATCACTGTATAATTCAGATATTAAAAAAAAAAAAAAAAAGAGTGAGCACAACTAGAGGACTGAGCATTCAGGTTTAATATACTTACATTGCTTATCTGGTACTCAGATTGCAGAATCTTCAGAATGAAAGGCAGGGTGTAGAAAACATATTTTTCTTCCTCTTGGTACAGCTCTGGCATAGTCTAATTTATGATAGCTGGAGATAAATTCAGAACATTTAAGCCTTTTTATATAGGTCTCTAGTGTTAGCTCACAATCTGGTTACTACTTTTCACTACTTTTCACAGTGAACATAATTTTGATTTATTTTTATTTCTCTTCTCAGCTTTTGCAGAAAGCTGATGTGTGTATTAACTTACAGATACCATCTTGAGACTGACAAAGTTATCTTTAAGTAACTTTTTAATAAATATTTCCATTATTATTTTTCTTTTAAAATCTTCATAATCATTAATCATGTTAAATATCAGATTTAAATTCTGCATTGGATTGGGCAATGTATTTGTAGTACTGTAATATTTTTAAGCTTATTTTTTATATTGTATATTTAAGTACATTTTATAAGCCCACATATGTACTTTTGACATAAAGTTCAGGATTTGCTGATGGAATATATCCATGATCTGGACATTTATAATGTATCTTCTCCAGTTTCTTGATAGAGGCTGCAAGACTATGTGTATAAATATGTATTTTTTCAGTATATTTCATTGATAGGTCTACCATAATCTCATGTCATAATGAATGGACTAGGTTTCCCCCTCTATTTGTAGAATAGAATGTCCAAGAAAAGCAAAAGTTTTGCTATAAAATGAGAAGTTTGATCGTTTCCATTTAAATGGAAGTGCAGCTCCTGGTTCTACACTTTACAAAATTCCTATCAAAAACATACAAAATCACAAAAAACTGAAAAAGGAGATATAGCAAAGCTTTGTTCAAGACCAGAAAAAAATGGCTTTTGTAATTTCTCTTTTATTCCCACAAAAATAAATATTTTATTGTTCTCTAAAATTTGATGTTTCCACATTTAGGTATTCTGGAATTTTACATGGCAAAAATCTTTTTTCATTACTGTAAGAACAAAAGCACACCTTTAATTATCTGAATTTCTAGCTGAATAAAAGTATTATTTTATATTGAGTTCTAGGAAATATCAGAGTTATTTAAAGAAAAGCATTTCAGTGATTTCTCTTCCTATATTTTTATGAAGCTCTATCAGGAATAAAATCAAAAGGTATAAGATGCCATATTTTGTAACTGCAATGCTGTAGTATCTTACAGGAATATTTATGATCTTTCTAAGGGAACATGGGTCTGAAATGTCACAAAATACGATTTGAAAAATTGTCTATTTCTCATGTTGCGTTTATTCAGTTACTTTTACAGCTTTGCTTTCTTACAGAGAATGCTTTTATTTACTTTAAAAATCTGATTGTTTTATTTACACTAAATATATTGACTATGATCTGTTCTCAGTCCTTGATGGTGCTAAATGTTTAATGCATTTCCTTAGAGCAATTATTAGTTTCTCATAAATCAATGCTTTTAAATATCTGTATTCATTATAACACTTAAGAACTTTACAGCATGAGCTGCTTTTTCCTTGACTGTCTTACAAATCTGCATCTCAATTAGCTCATGCTGACAACATGCTCTGTTCCTTTCAACTTCTATAGAAATTGGAAATACTCAGAAGCTCAGAAAAGATATCTAGAAAACTGTAAAATCAAGTCCAGTTTCCTACTGCTCATGAGATGCTCATGTATAAATCACTCAGTACACCCTCTTTGTAAGTATACATTTTATTTGGCTCTTCTGGTGATAAAAGATGAGACACAAAAAAGAACAGAAAGAAGGTGTGATGAATAGGAAAATTTGCTTCTCAAGGAGCTCTGCACGGTAACATACATGTACATTAACATGCATCAATATGGTGCAACCCTAGTTTTCCAGTCTGATCCTATCATGTTTCCATTTAGATTTAGGAGCTATATTGATCTAAAAATAGAAAATCCTTCTTACTCCGAAAATGAATAATTTTGCCTTTTTTTTCCCTAATTTAAATACAGACAGATACTTTTTAAGGCCTCCAGAATTTCCTGGAATTTCCTGAAAGACACACACTAAAAATATTTCAGGGGCAAATATAAGGGGCTTTATTACTACATCAAAACATTAATTTCTCTGCACCTCTTTTTTTTTCTGGAATCATATCATGTCTCTTCTAATTCCCTTTCTGAACACATTTTTATTCATTCAGGAGTTTGTGTGTCTTGAAACTTCAACAGCTTTGCAGTTCAGGAAATAATTATTGCTTCCATTTAACACACAAAAAACAAAAATAAGAAAATCTGCATACCTGAAGCCACCAGTGGTTCCAGAACATGCAAAGACATCTCTTAATTTGAAGTCTAACCTTCTAACTAAAAGATTATTTCTCAATTGGTTCATGATTTAGTGTTAAGGGAATACATTCAAAGCACAATAGATGATTCCAGTATCTAAATGAGCTCTAAGTGTGTCTATATTTTATCTTGGCAAGGGTGCATTCCTTCAAACCCCACCATCCATACAGGTTCTTTACAAGTCCTCCTCGGGTTTCCATCTCCTTTAGTAGACCCCCCACTCAAAGGACTGGACCTACAAAAGGATGCTCATTGCTGCTCAGGCAGATTTTCACCTCACAGTGTCGTGAATGCTTCAAAGACCCACAGATTCAAATTTTTGAGTGCTTTTATTTATTCCTGATCATCATGTTCAGAGTAGTTAGAGTTCTGATGGACATAGTTCGTGTACTTTCTTCAGCTGGTTCCCTTTCTGCTAAGTCCAGCTGTTAGACTCAGCCAAAACATGTTTCAAAAAGACACCCCCTCCTAATTTAAATAATCGTCATTATTTTCAGATCAGATTTTTAGAAATATTATTGGCCTATATTTACTGTACCTTTACCATCAGAAAACTCTTTATATGGTAATTTACTACAAATTTTCAGGCTGGTCATTTTATTTGAAAGTTAAATCTATTAAGTTTATACCTTCAAAATACAATTTTAAATATTTTAATTATTCTTTAAGTTCTTTATGGCCCTTTTTTCCCAAATTTAGCCATCAATTTTGCCCCCCAACACTGCCATAATATGCTGTTATTGGTCTCAGAAATCCTGTATGTATAATAATATTATTCTTCTACATTCATTGACTACTCTTTTTATTATTTCTGTTTAGTCTTTAGAGCAAAAGAAAAGGTGTCATTATAACAAAAATAATAAAATTATACTGTTTCTGATAGGTTTTTGAAAGGTTAAAATGAGAGGGTTACCTATGTTTGAAGAAAGAGACTCCTACAAACAGCATAAATTATTATGCTTTTGCAGCAGTATAATGCAACACACATTTCTCTATAATATTCTAAGAAACTATCTAACATTTAGATGTTAGGCACTCTGAATTACTCCACATCACACAGGCGTTTTCTAAGAATGATGTTACATAAATGACCATAATTTTCTATACTAGTTTGAAATAGAGTACACTTGCTGGCATGGGAAAAAAAATCACACCTGTAGCCAAACATCTTTTAGAGATTTATTCTCAAATTTGCCTTCAAATATAATTATTAAGTAGAGCCAATATCTCCAAATGGGCAATCCAGACAACAGGATCTGCAGTCTAGCTGAGAACCTGACAGTGAGTTCTTAAATGCATTACTTACTAAATGCAATGTGTTGACTTTCTTGTCTTTGCTGTAGTTGCAGTTTTGCAGCCACATTCAATGTAAATTGATGAGTTTCATATAAGATATTGTAAAAATACCCATTCTGATGTTTGGACTGCTGGCCAAGCAATTCCTTCCAGTTCAGCATCACTCATGTAATGTTCTTTCTCTTATGAATTTCTATTTTTATGAGTTTTGAAAGAAACTTGCTTGGAAAATGCAATGTGGGACAGCTCAAACAAGTGTGATAACACTGGGTGTTTTGATTTGATCAGAGGTGTTCATGCTGATACAAAAGAAGTTGGCATGGTCTCCTCAGCACAATGCCCCATCAGCTTTTCTTGTGTAGGCAGAAAAACTATGGGGAAAAGAAAACTGAGTTTTCAAGATACTAGCTGCTTCTTTCACTCACCAGACAAAAAAAGCTTTGAACAAAGGCACCCATGTATAAAATGCTTACTTGCCTAACAACCAAAACACAAAAATAAAAATAAAATAGAAAGGTTTAATCAACAGTTTGTATCCTCCTTATAAGTGTATATGATTGCTATGTGATTATCTTCACATGCAGATGGCTTAGAATTATAATTAAGGTTGAGAAATGAAAATAATATAGCAGAATAAAATCCTGCAAACCTGCAAGCAAACTACTTGCCAGTTTTAAGTATCCCCGATGAAAGAATAGTATACAATACAAAATGATAAAGGGAGGACATGAGAAACACCCTGAAAAGTAGTATTTCATTCTGCTAGGCACTGACTACAGACATAACCCCTAATCAAACACTTTGGAGGAGTGCCAGCAACAGGGTGAAAGCAGAAAATTCCTGCACAGAACACTGTATGACTGAAATCACCACAAAATGAATTCTGAGAGTACTAAGGGAAAGTAGCTTCATGTTACATACCTCCCTCATTCTTGGTCCAGTTCAAAGATAAAGTTTAAAGGTAGTTCATGTCACACAGAAACAGCTTAGTGGTGGATACCAAGGCTAACTGACCCAGTGATAGAGTTTGACAGCGGCCAGAGTGGAGGTACATGAAAGCTTAAGAACAGGGCAAGCACAGAACCCATTTTGTCCAAACATCCTTTCAGTATCCAGCTAAGGTGCCTTTGTCTACTCCTTTTTGACCCTGGGTTAACAGCTAAAAAGTGAAATACCTAGGTGTTATCCATTGCTCGTCAGGGCATTAAGGGCAATGGCTTTCTGCCACACTGAGAACAGATTTTAACCCTAACATAGAATTTCAAAGGCATAAAAGGAGAAACAATGGTTCAAATAGTAATAAAATTGAAGAGTATTCAAGAGGCCATTCAGAGACCAAGCAGGACAACAAAGGTGTCAGAAACAGGTGTGGATAAGAGAACTAGTAACGCAGCTGGATAAAGCCCAGCAGCTCCTGTGAAAGGAAATGCTCTCACTAAGGCAAGGCATTGAAGGAATTCAGTGCACAATGTGCCCATTGTGACCTGAGTGAAGCATGTGCTGGAGAAGAAAAGCACGTTCTTTCCAATACTCACCCGAGAAGGGTCACCATATCAGCTTCTGCTCTGTCAGAGTCTTTGAAGGATCCTCACTAATATGGAATGCTTTGCCCATTCCCAAACTGTGATACAATATAATCCAATGGTGTTCTAACGGTTTTCTAATTTCAAATGCAATGTTTGGTTTGTCAGAAAGATTAATTTTAAAAATAATAAATGCAAAATGGTCAGATGTATGGGAGAGAGAATGATATGGTCATTCTCATGAGGGGCTGGCAAGAAATTGAAACACATTTTTTATTCATTTATTTCATAGACAGTAAGAAAGTCTGGTACTATTAATTTCAATCTGTGATGATTTCAAAGGCAGAACCTCTAGACTCTGAAATTCCTGATTTTTTAAAAGTCATTATATTATTATTTCCAGAATAGCTTCTGGACTGAGTATTGTTCTTTAAAGGAGAAAGAAGTAAAATCAGGACCTGACTAGAAGGCCAAATAGCAGACTTTGAAAAGTTTCCCTCTTGTTTTAATGAGCTTTATACAACTCCTTTATTGTATAAGCACTTTACCATCCAAATATTTTAAAATATTTTAAAAATTATTATATACCTATGGCATTTCTAAAATGAAAGCACATCCAAGGTAAAACAGAGTGAAAGTTATGTGGGAAGCAGGACACAGCCACATGGAAAAGAAAATTTATTTCTAGAAAACTGAAATATCTTCCAAATTTTATTCATTCTCTCTCTTTTATTCTCTCCTCTGCAAGGAAATGGAAATGGACAATAATGTCTTCATTCGCAATATTTCTCAGAATGACAATACAAAACCACAAAGAGAGTGAGCTTATTGAAAGTAGAATTGTCAACTTCAGGAAAAGAATCAATCAAATCAATAATGTGGGAATCTGAGCTTCCAGGAATCTTGAGAGATTAGATCTGATAATGATATCTCAAGCCATCCCTTTTATGTCTTACAAATGTTATTTTAAAATTAAAAAAAAAAAAACAAAACTGAGATATTTCTTCACCATAGCAGTGTTAGCAGCAATCCCTCTTTTCAAGTAGGTGAAAGAAAAAAAAAAGTGAAATTACTGGTTTTGTATAGATGGAAAACTATAGATTTGCACAAACTGAGACATTAACTAAACACCAGCACACTCCCAGAGGCAGAATGCAGCAGAATTTTCTGGCATATTTCTCTGCTTTAAACAACTGGAATGCTTAACATTGAGGAAAGTTAAACCTAGTCAATATTTATTACACATTTCAGATTTAAAGCACATAAAAAATAAAGCTTTAATTTACCAGTGCCAAGAAAACAAATTAACTCTGTTTCTACCATCATAATATCTGCAGCAAACATTTGAACTGAACTTACCACCCCCCACCACCTACACAAAAGGTAGATTTAGAGTAGAAGAACTAATAAACACATTTTTTTTCTGCCCCCTGCCTTTGAGGTAGACCCAAAATGAATTTATTATATTTATTTTTCTTCTTTTCTTCTTGTTGCCTAAGATCCAGTCTCATAACCTTAGTTTATTGGATACGTGGAAAAGAGGAATTCACAAGCAGAAAAAAGTTCTTTGCTGCAAAACTGCCTCATAATAGTGGAAAATACAGTGTTAAAACAGTCCCTTTTCCTTACTTTTCACACATTCAACCACAGCTGATCTTACGGCTCCTTTGCTGTCAAATAAATTTCAGGAAAACCTTACACGCATAGTAATGAATGTTAAGGTGAGCATTGTGTGATCCTGAGTGATACTTGCCAGTTCTGCAGCAGCAGGGTATGGATGTCTGGATGAAAACAGGTTAGGAGTCAGAAAGCCAAGATTTACTCCTTTCACTGAATTCCCTGAAATGAAAGCAGAGAGATGAAGGCTGAGATGTCCTCATTCTTTCACAGAACTTTCAATGTCGTTCTGACCTATGTCTGATCATACAGAAAACAGCGAAAGAAAATAAACAATTTTGGAATTTCTATTAGTAACTCCAGTTTATTTAAAATTTCATGTTCTCTTCAGGGAACTATTATTTTAATTACAGTTTTGGGCAAGAAAATCTAGAAAGTTTGTGGGCAAGATACTTTCAAATACTCCATTCCCATCTCTTTCCAGCAGGCAAACCAGTCAAGGCAAAATAGAAACATAGCAGAATATTCATTAAGGTTTCTACTTTAAATAATTTTTTTTATTTAATAAAATTTTATATTTTTAATATAGTATATTTTGAAATATTATGTAGTAAAAGTGTCTTAAATTATTCAATTTGCTTTTTGTTGCCCAAGTTGCTACATTATTTCCTAGGGTTTTTTCTAAAATTTTGCCATTCTTAACTGCTTATTGCTTAGATTGCCTTTCAAGAAAAACCTCAAGTGCCATGTAATTATAATATAGTATAAAACCACCTATATAATCACATGTTTAAAGAAAGACATCCAAAATAAAAAAAAAAAAAACCAGGTATATGGAAAGAGAATATTGTCTGAAGTTTCTGTGTTCCAGTGTGTCACTGTATACCTTGGAAATGCTTACAATCAATGTATGGAAAAAAACAAATTTGACATCTAAGCCAGTGTTTGGATTTTTGTGTTCAGAGATAGATAGTTCAATGATAAAGGGCATTGCTTTTGATAAACATTTTACAATTAATAGTCTGCTCTAAGCTTTACATCTAAAAGTTCCCAAGTGTGTCTGAGGATGAACTAGGCTGTTTGAATCATTTTAACAAAGTGAAGCCTCGGGGGGAAAAAAAAGATATATTAATTATGTATCAAAAATAGTGGTTATTTCTTCAGTTTTGTGCATTTTAACTGAGAATGCCAGTTAAAAAGATCATCAGTTATGTCATTACATACAGAACAAGAATGTCAAAGATAGCAGGATCAGTTGCAGTGTCCCCTATTGTGCTGCAAAGTAAAAAACATCTATTTGGAAGCGTTGGAAGTGGGATCTTTTCCTCTTAAAAATGAAATGTGAAAAAAATAAAGTGTTCTGACCTATTAAAGATACATGGAAAGCAGTTTTGGTAGGTGCTGTTAATATGAGCTGCTTCCCCTTAGTCTGAAAGCTAATCAGAACACCTTAAAAACACATAATTATTTCTTAAAAACTCATATTTCTTGTTTTATCCTCAATAAGCATGTAGGTCTTCACATATGGCTGATTTATGGTGACAGTTTCACAGAAGGAATTGTCACTTGCTTCTGTTTAAATTGGGGTCTGGAAGGCTATGTGTAACAGCATTCCTGATAATTGGTTCTATTATGAAGCACTGTCATGGCAAATTTTCTGAACACAAAACAGACTGCATAACACCACTTCCCCGGAAAAAAACCCCACAACCCTATCCTGCCTCAGCAGCATAAACTTATATGCTAATTATGTAGAGTAAATGCAATTATACCTCAAATAATGCAGGTGCCAAACCTGAAATTTGGAGTACATATTTTAAACAATACAGAGCTTCCACAGAGCTTAAAACAAAGACATGAAATACTATGGTTTCAATTCTTCTCTAAGAGAAAGAAGAAAAGAATTCTTCCATCTTTTCAAAGTGTACTATACTTCTATATTTTTCTTTTTTAACTCACTCTCTAGCAGACCTTTGCTACTTCATTAAAACATTTTTCAACATGTCATATATATCTGTGGTGTAGCAAACCCTAGTTTATTCATGCTGAGTGGCTAACCTTTCTCAAAGCAATTTAGCAACTTTTCTCCTTTCTTCCTTTAATAAAAATCTCATCTGAATGGCTCTGAAGCAGAACTGGGCAAGAATTGACCTAAACATAAACCTTTTAAAGATTGAAAAAGGAAAACTTGGGGATTTATATATTTGTCTTGGTTCTGGTACATCAGTTTTGCTTTGATTCTAATTTTCACGCTTTATTCTGTCATCCAGGTCCAGCTAGCACTGAAAACAACTTTCCTTGTAAAATCTCTCTCATTCGATTTCAAGTGAGAATGAAACCAAGTTTCCCAAAGGCTACCACATAATATGACCTTAGAATACAACCATCTTAATTTATAATTGCCTTCATACATGAGAACCGAGATTCTCCTCCAAACCATCAACTAAAATATCAATACCTTTATTTAGGATATGAAAATTATTTTCAAGGACTGTGTGATGGTTTCGATGGAATGAAAAATCAGCTAAAAAAAATCTGAAAGAAATTAAGTAAAAAGCAATTCAAACATTAGTTATAAAAAGTGATATTTCAATTTGCATTTTTTTTAACAAATTACATCTTTTTTTCCCAACATTTAATCACTACATTTCTTTATTGCAGACCACATTTCATCATATTTGGTAAAAATTCTCAAGGTCTCAGGAGAATCCTTACAAAACTATATGTGAAATATCCTTGATTATATATTAGTAATCCTTCATATAAATAATGAAATGTCCTCAGATTGGTCTTTTAAGAGTAATCTGTAGCCACAAATATGTATACAGAATTACTATAAGGTTTTTCAGTGTAAAATTCCCATATTTCACTTTTATCTTGGAGTTGAAACTGTGGTGATTTGAATTGTAGATCAATGAGTAATAAACGGAGCTCACAGGAGTATCTGGGCAAAGTACAATCTTTTCCCCTCTGAGATTCCCAACTATGCTTCATACCAACCAGCTCTAGGGAAAGTTTAATGATAGAGGTACCTTAATTTCTCAGCTGAACAGGAAGAGATTTTCTGCCTGGCAGGCAGGATATGCATGGGATTAAAACAGAGCATGACAAAGGCTCATTTGACCACTGCATCACCCACAGTGAAGTTGAAAATTAAATGCTTAGCAAAAATAAAAAGAAAAAAAACATCAGAAAACTTAAGCTTTGAAATGTGAAGGCAGTTCAGATAACACACAATTTAAAGCAAATGAAACTGACATAATATATTGTTTAGTATAGGAATAAAGAACTACACCATCTACTCCATTAAAGCAGTGCTGCAAAGATAGGATATATGTATTTTCAAATTCACTTTCTCTGTAAAAGAAGAAGTGCTATTAAGTGATCATAATTTTTGTTTTATTCTATCATTTGAGGAAAATCATTTATGTTTGCAAGTTTTTATTTCTTAGGGATTCTTTTCATGATTAACAGTACAGTACACGAAGCTCCTGAATACAGTTTAAACCAGTACTTAAACCAGTTAAACCAGTATTTAATTCATTTTTTGCAGTAAAGATCCCAAATCAGTTAAGGTGAAATCATTTTAACTTCCCCTAACTGGAGGATTCTACCTCTTTGCTATACAGTCTGGTTTTAATCCTATCCACTATTCCCTAGACACCACATTTTTACTTACATCACAGTATTGTCAAGCATAAGTGTAACAGGCTGGATAGGTTCCTTCCCCATGCTTCCAGGTGGATTAAAATCTTCTAACTAGCCCCTCTTGTTTTTTCATTAACCTTTGCCAGTTTCAAAAGAGTACATAGCCTTTAGGCAGGCTAAATCCTCTGCATTTCTGTACATTGTCTTTCCCATTCATCTACAGCGTCTCTCCCTTGACCTAGAGATTTAACTACTTTTTCCACTTTAGAGTCCCAAACACTTCCCTCAAAGGATCCCTCACAAAAACACACACCCCTCAAGCCTACTCGGAGGCCTAAATTAATTATGCTAATCAGACTACCCTGGCTAACCCAATTAAGTTTAATTAGCTGATGCCTTTCTTCCTAAACCACCTTGCCTTGGGGACATATTACCTCTGCTTTCAAGCTAGCTGCAGAAGACAATCTCCTCTTGCAAACAGACATTCAGCAGGGAGAGACTCAGGACAATAAGCCCCTCAAAAGCCTTAGTGCAGCTTCTTGTTTCTTCAATATTTAAAACTAGACCACATTCACATTAGAATTTGGGCTGTGAGCAAAAGGAGCTTATATAGAAAGTCTAGCTTCTATATGATGCCAATACTGGCATTAATAATCATCCTTTCTTGGATTTTCTATGTCATTGGAGAGACATGGTAGCTCTCTGGTCATAGTCAAGAACAACTCTCTCTTTAGATAGCAGTGCCACCGATCATCTGCTACCCACCTGATCCTGAAACTTTCATTATTTCACCTCTGCCTCCCTTCCATGTCACTGCAGGAAACCTCGTCTGCTTATTTTACTAAACCTGCATGCAGTGATGCAGAAAATCCCCTCTGTGGCAGATTCTGGTTAAGTTCTGTCCCGCATGAAGTGAAACTACCCCCTCACTGCTTTGTGAACCAAACAAAAAACTTTTGAGCTTCTGGTTCATCAAAAAAAAAAAAGAGAATTTTTTCTAAAATTTTGCCTAGAGAAAAGTCAAAAAAAAAAAAAAAAAAAAGTTTAAAAATTCTACCAATTGGAATTCCAAACCAGTGCAGTGTTGCCAAACTGTTCTTTGGATTATTTCTAGACAAATATTCATTTCAAATCACAGGAAATTTAAAAGGAAGCTAGCAGACATCCTTCTTGAAGTGCTTTTATTCTCATATACATGGAATTGTGAAGTCAAAGGAGGAAGGGAATAAAATGGTGGTACATGATAATCGAACTATTTTTCACCTAAATAGAAATCGGTAAAGAAGAGGGAATTAAAATTGCAAAATATGTTCAGATTTTGAAGCCTTTTTTTCTTTTCATTTTAAAAGTTGATATTATTTTATGCCGGCTATCAACCTTTTTCTATTGTAAATAAAGTTCAATTGGTTCAATAGAAACTTTCAGTATAGCTTAAAGCTTTTTGCCCAACTAAGTGAACTGTTCCTACTTTTATTCAACAAATATGGAAAATGCATTACTTTGACAATGATAAAAAAATCTTATCATTGTGTTTATTTAGTTTATCTTCAAGTTTAAAAGTAATTATTGTACTGAACAAACTCTTCTTTCCAAGTGCTAAATGAAATGTTATTTTGAATAAATAGACTGTAGTTAAAATAAATACTGAAAGAGCCAGTATCATCTGATAAATGATGACCTAGGAAGATTTCATAAATGATATAGAAAATTGGGAACATCATTATCAAATATTTTATCCCGTTCAAAACTCTGTATTCTAAAAAAATTTGATAACCAGAAGGGATTCCATTAAGTATTCTAAGGAATATAATGCTCTGCAAAGAGTAATAATATGACTTACCTTCCTATTAAGGAATAACTTTGCCTCACAACACTGTGTGCTTAACTTTCCACTGTACAATCAATGTAATGACAGGCATATATAGACTTATTCTAAATATTTCTAAATGTCAATGAGTTTCAGGGTTTTACTTGTTTACTTGTGCTTTTATGTGGTTTTTTAATGGTGTTTTGTTTTGTTTTGTTGTTTTTTCTTTTTTTTTTTTTTTTTTTTGTAATATGCAAGTGTAAAAATCTGCGACATTTTAGAAAATATTGATACTGATTTCAGTAAGACTTTCCACTGAGTGAGTATTGCAAGAATACCTCCTTGATTGTACATTCCAACACCATGAATATACTTTGCAAGTATGGCCTCTATATAAGCATGATTCTTAACAGGCTTAAAATCCAGAATAATTTGTAGCAATTCTGTACTTTGCAGAATGCAAGCTATTCCTATTTCTCCAATTAAATACATTAGCAGTATGCTCTTAAACAGAAATAGGAGTCTCTGACTGAAATAAGAAAGACCCTTATCAAGCTAAATGTTACATTTCCAATTATAACACTTGGGAAACAGTGACAGGGAAAAAATGCTGGCTGTTACATACCAGAAGAAACAAGTCAAAACTTACTTTCTTGGAGGTCTTCTTTTTTCCCTTATCTCAGCTCTACACCGTGGCACCTTCTGACCTATAATGTTGAACATGTTCAGGCTATTCAGCTGTTAGAATAAACTCCAGCAGCAAGTATGAAATGAATTTCCTATTGAAAACATGTTGATAAAATGTTGGCAGGTAGAAGCAGTGGCACATGATGGGGAGAAAATTACTTTGAAAATACCCAATCTAATGTTCATATTTGGAATTAAACAAGTAGTTGCCTGCAGCTTCCCATGTATTCAGGAAACTGCATATCTTGCAAATTGTAGTAGGATATGGATTCCTCAAGCCAAACAAGTCCTGTGGTGCATATGAAGTACAGATAGCATGTTTCCAAAACTGTTTATTTGGAATACAACCATTATTATAACCAAATTCTGCTGTGAATTAGCTTCCTTAGCTCTGCAGATGTCAGGCCTGTAGCTTGCACTTAATTCTTAAAAATTAGTGTAGTACTAAAAAATGAAAGATTTAAATGCTGACATAACACAAAAAATAAATTCACAAAACAGCCTACTCAACAATTTGTTGCTTCTTTAAGATGTAGACTGCTTAGTTCAGTACTGTATCTATTTGAGAAGAGCAACCAAACATATGTTTCTAGTACAGAGAATTTACATGCCCTACACTCATGTACAACATGCTCAAGTGATAGGAGAGTTTCCTATGACACATGTATATTTATTGTTCTAAGGAGTCTGGGTGATTCTCTAAAAATTTTTCCTTAAACTGGCATTAATGTGAGTCTCTTTCAAAGCTTTAGACAAGTATCCTAAAGACACTAACATAGCTTTCTAGATAATCTCCAAATCCTCTCCTTCTAAAGGTTTTATATGTGCTTCAAAGGGAAAGGACACTGTGAATCATGCAATAAATCAAGGAATTATTACAGTATGATAGGGACTCAAAAACAGGAGATGGTACATATTTCTCTTGAAGGCAGAGGACATTAATGGAGACAAATAAAACAAAACAAAGTAGTAAAGTTCAGAGGAGACATTCATTTTCAAGTCTTACTCTTCATCTCATAGCTCATCTTGATCCCTCATGGACGTTTCTGTTTTCTGTGATCTCGTGTCACAGTCAAACAATAGTGAGTTAGAGAATGCAATTTAGAAGGATGGCATGCTATAGCAACAAATGAGGTGTCAGGAGAGCTGCAAATGAAAAGTATTGGTCTCTCTTCACTCAGTGTTGACTTCTGAAGATTTGTAGAAAGAAAAAGTAGCCCTCAAGACCTTGAAAGATCTGCAGGCATATCTTCGGAGAGAGACAAAACCTTCTCTCCTATTGACAAGCTTCCCCAAACTGGATTTCTTTCTGATGTCTTAACTTTGCAAGCAAGGGTCTGAAATAAATTGTCAAATTCACTGAAGACAAAAACCTGCTGTGATGCTCCAGTTGCAAAAGTTGATATGCTACTGTGTTCATCTGTCTTTAGCCATCACTGCTAGCCTGTAGTGGGATTTTCAATGTTAGTCTTTACTTGCTCTGATCTCTAATCATCTGCTAATTTGTGAATATTTCCATTTCTCTGTTCTCACAACTCAGTAAGTTCTTTATCTATCTCTAGAACTTTTTTAAAAGAAATCCTGCCTTGGTTTCTTAATGTCAAAAATTAATATTTTGTGGTGGTTTTAATATGGGAATATGGCTGGATGTCTTGAGTAGTTAGATATTAGCTAAAGCACAAACTAAGAAAATATATCTCAAAATACATTAAAATTGCTGGGAAAACTTCTCTACCTTGTGAATTGAGAAACAGAGCTCTCCACTCCCTGTTTTATTTATGATATTCCACTGAAAAATGAGTCATAGTGTAATTTTTTTTTTTCACTTTTGTTGCATCCTGGGTTTGGGTTCAGATAGGGGTTCTGTTATGTGTTAGTTAGCCAGTTCTGTGTACCCCTGTGCACCCCCCGTGTTTCCCCCCCTGCGGTGGTCCATTCTGGGTCTCTTACCATTGGAGCTCACCCTGCCACTCCTGTAACCACCCCCCATCCACTCCGGAGAGTTCGGTGTCTGTTACCCTGTCCCCACAACCCCATTCGCCCCAGAGCCCTGTGTCCGCCCCTGTCACATCCCCGTCAGTTACCCCGGTCCGCGTCACTCCCCTGTAGCCTACCCCCATTGGGCGAGGGGGGCTTCGGCCTCCCTCGGCCCGCCCCCTATAAAACCCCATGCGTTCCTTTGTTCGGAGCCATTTTATCCATGTGGCACTAGGGAGCGAGTCGCGCTTCTCCATTGCAGCTCCATGCAACAATAAAAGCTCTCCAGCTAGCCACACAGACAAACTGGACATTCCTTCGCCTCTTTGTCTCGCCCCTCACACCGGCAGCAGAACGCGGCCAGCCCACCCTGGTGCGCAGAACGCAGCAGCGCCCGGGAGGGAGCGGCGCCCCAGTTCCACCAAGAAGCAGCGCCCTGGCCGGGCTCTCCGGAGCTACCTGGGACTGGGGAAAACAAGGTAACACCACACACTTTGAGCACTATTTGTGCATGAAGCCTTAAATTACGTGCATACACTTCATTTAAATCTTCTAACAAACAGTACCACCCACTTTCTTCAACATACAGTTCTTAAGACCTCACTGCAAATGGTATCCACAGTTTCTCTCCTTCAGGGTATTTTTTTAACAAATTATTGAAACACCTTTTATTCTCATAATTGATACAAATTTAAAGCCAAGTATATTTGAGTATTAATTGGTTTAATAATTACGACAGTTTTATAAAATAACAAGACAAAGCTGTCAAACTTTAAATGTGGAATTATACAATTATCTTATATTGTGCTTGCATTGGCAAGGAATTCAGTGTGATAGGAACAGATCAGGAGAGCAAGAAACTAGCCTGGCACAGAGGCCCTTAAATCTACATTATACAGTTCATTGCTGCACCTGCTTGCCCTTTTCCGGTCAGAGGCTCTAACTCTGAGGCAAGCTTAGCCTGGGAACATATTGTCTGAGAGCTGGGGTGCTTGCCCAAGGTTTTCAGGTTGCCATGCCACAATTCTGGGAGCCTTAGCTACCTTCAAAAAAACATTACCACTGAGGACATTGCTAACATACTTCCCACAGAGAGAAACAGCCCTTTTCAGGAGGAAATTCACCCCAGTGTGAAACACCTGCCAGAGAGGTACAGACTGGCATCTACATCTCACTGTTATAAACCATGGGAGTTCAGTCAACTAGCCTAGCTATCTAATATCCTGAACATCAAATTTAAGAAGCATACAACCAAACAGCTCCTCCTTTATCACTGCACCATTTTTGTTTTAATTAGTGTTAAACCAGTTGCAAAATAATAGTGACTATGTTCATACAGACTGGTAAACAATACTTACTTTAAAAAATAATTTACTTTACAGGTTAAAATTAAGAATATGGAATTATCAATCACAAATAAAAAGGAGGAGAGGGAAGGATAGTAAATCAAAGGGAAAGAGGAAAACAGAATACTGGGTGAAAGTGAAAAAGAAATTCTGTTAATCCAAAATGTTTTATTCAAACTCACATGCAACATATTTTCATAAATTCATACAATTTTTTAATTTTTTCATTTTTCATTTTAGCTTAGGCAATTAAAAATAATTAAAATCAAGTTTTACATGTTTGCATTTTCATTATGTTTCCTTTTTCTTTTAAATTTTTTGTTGCATACAATTATTAATTTTACCTGACTAAATTTTCAGATAATTTAATTCCTGTAAAACTTATTTTTATTATGTATTGGAAAATTTTGTCCCACTTCTTTCAAAACACCAATTGTAAATTGTATACACACATACAGAGAGAAGTTTTATTCAATTTTATGTTCAGTCTTTTATATTCAAAGTTGTGTTGGAGGGGTGTTCTAACATTAAAAAAAATTGTACTTTGGTGAAAAATGGCATACTGTCCACATTTGAGACCTGTTATTTTCAATAATAATGTGGTAGAAGTACTCATTACAGACTAGAAATAACTTATTCCAAGTTTGCCACGGTAGAGTTCACACTGAGTGTTGAGATGCTGACAACAAAGAAAGCAAATACAACTGGCTCATTTCCAGTAGATGGCATTCATCAAAGTAGTATATTTCCAAGACTCAGTATTGTTTCTGCTCAATCTGCAAGTGCATGGTAGCATCTTAACACAAAACAGAGTCAAATAAATCCCTCCCTTAGCTGGCAGCACTGCTCATTTCCCACCTCTGCAATAAATCTAATCTATTTTAGGAACACTTCTTCAACTTTCACTTCATACTTAGGTTTCAGATGTCATCCACGGGTTAGTGGAAATGTGCAGAGCTAGCTGAACTTGAGTTAAAGAGCTTTTCTAAAGAAACATGATTTTGTCAGCCAGACAAATGTTGTCTCTCACTTATTTTTCCAGATTCCAGCACAGTGTTTTGGTATTAAGTATGGGTCAGATATTTGAGTGTAAATCAGAAGATGCCTTCCAAGTCCTAGCTGGTTTTATTCCCAGCTAAGGGAGCGATTTACATTATCCTGGGACTTTTACAGTCTGTGTATTTTATTATTCCCTTCTCAAGAAACAATCAAAGTAACACTTCTTCTATTTTTAATACTGTAATGAAATCATAAGATGGAAAATTCTAGTGAATTAGACAGGCAGAAATAATCTGAAAGGTTTTGGAATAACTAGAAAATTCTGCAAACATAACATTTTTTCAAGGAAAATGGGGATTGTCAATATTATGGAAATTCTAATGTTTTAAACAGTATCTACAAAAGGTGAGCTACCCAAAACATTTAACTGCTTGAAAAGCAGGGACTTGTGCCCACATCCATAGTATAGCACTCCAGCTGATGTCATATTGCAGGGCTGGATCAGCTTAAGCAGAACTACTCAAGGACCAATGGTTGTATTTTCACCTTTAGTCTACTGAAAATGCTGAAACACATACACAAATGGTGGGCATGACAATGAAGGATTATTTTGGAAAAAAGGTTTTGAATATTTTTGGAAAAAAGGTATCATAACTGTTTAAACCACTTACAAGCTCAATAATCTTTTCACAAGGCTCATCTAACCCAGCATATTCTGATTTGGAGATGTAGTCCATGTGATAGGGACAATTGCCACTACTGGCAGTGGCTACATGCTGCCAGTGGCTACAGCCATGCCTATCTTAGAAACAAGACAGTCACCTCAACTGGTGGCATGTTTTGTATGAGGCACAGTCTAGCACTAATGTAGCTTCTATGGTTTTTAACCTGACTTGTTACTGGCGTTATTTCACACAGAACCGGCATGTTTGGTCCATATATTGGTTCATATCAGAAAAAAAATGTGTCTCTCATCTTCAATCTGCTATATGAAAAATATTCATGTAAGTTCACCTTGTAAAATTATTTTCCTTCATTACTATTTGTATCTTTACAATTAATTTTTATTTTTGAACTTTAATGGCGAAGGTCCTAGAAGATACTCCACAAGGAATTTTTACAGGGATTTTCATTATTTCCTTTTATTTTACAGAAATATTAAGCTTGATGTATCGAAGGACCATACTTGCACTCCCTGAAGGTGTTTGTTAATCGATTTTTCTCTTTCCAACTAAGGACAATAAGCATTGAGCAAGCATTCACATTACGTCTGAAGCTGGGATTCATGGGGATCTAGGCTAAGCAGATATCTAGTTTTCCTCCAAAAGCAATGCAGTGAGAAAGGCATCTCTAAAAGCCAGTATAACCTTTCTGTCTTAAATAACACTTTAGTCCTTGCAGAGGCATTTCTCTATGATTATTTAAAGGAGCCCAGGTGAACAACTTAAAGTAGGCCTCTAAGTTTTAGACAGGTAATAATGGGTAAGATGAAAAGGCCGAATCTTGTGACCTTTTATTTTGTGCTATTAAATCTTATTACAATTCTCTTACCCTGGTCCTCAAGGTGTCTTAACTCTACACAATATTCAAGTTCTGCTTTGTATTTATAGTTCCTTTCACATTTATGCCATCTGCAAATTTCATTAAAACATTTTTGCTTTTTGTGTCAGGGTCGTAAATGAATATATTAAATGACGTCAGTTCTGAGCCAAGCTTTGAGAAATTCCACTGGTTACCTACTTTCAGCCCAACACTTTGCTTTTCAGATTAGGTATAGCATATTCTTCTAGTTTCTTTAGACAAAGTATAAGTACAGTGTGAAAAACTTGCATTACTTTGAATCTTTCTAGGCTAGAAATATCAAAAATTTATAAACATTCAGAATTAAATGTTGGAACATATGATTCCTGAAAATTAGTAAAAGGATATTTAAATTATCTATTCAAGGACTTCAGGAGTGTAATTCCACTGTCTACACATGGGCATCTAGTGCACTGACCTGTTGTGTCTCCACGTGGACATAGAGGGTACCATCAGATATGTCAGATGATACAGCTGCTCAGGCAACTGAGCAACTCCAAATTCAGAGGAGGAGGAGGTACTCCACGGTGAAGCAAACATATGCATCTCTCTCCCAAAGGACTGAGGCTCATGAAGGACCAATGCTAGAGGCCCTTGCAGGGATGACAGCCCACGGAAGTCCTGCTGCAGAGCAGGTGCTTCTCATAAGGCTCTGTGGCCAGCAGATGAGCCCACACTGGAGCCAATATTATACTAAATTACAATTTAGGGCCAGGGTATTCATTACTAAATGGAAGGAAATCCTTCTCTGAGTCCCAGGATATTTGGTATATAAGATACACATGAAATAGACAAAGAAACAAGTCTGTATCATCACAACATAGAGCTGAAATGGTTTTCTTGAATATTTAACGTGTATTAGCCAGACAGATACCTGCAATAATTGTATAGGCTCCCTACAGTCACTCCAAAGGCCTGGGGGAAGACTCTGTGGTTTGGCTTTCATTGACTGTGCAGGGAGTATAATGATTTCGCTAGACCCGATACCTTTTTGGGGCTTTTTTCAGCTAAATTCAGCTAAATTCAGCTAAATTTAGCAGGTTATTGTGGACAATGACCATCAAACTCCCATCTGAAATATATTCAAAATTTTATATTCCTACAATACAAAGAATATGGCTAAGTGAATAGATCACTGTACTCAGTATTACTTCAGTCTCTAAGTAGTGATACATTACACCTGCTGGCTTTACAGCCACAATTTAGTGAAAATGAGTTATGATTTGCATCATTAACTGTGATTACAGCTTCAAAAATAGACCTATAATGGTCATATTCCCCATTTTCTGCTAGAAGAGAATTCAAAGCTAGGTGCTACAAAATAGATTATTTTTTCTTAGAATACTACTACTTTACAGAATTGAATGGGGTATTTCAGGTTGTTGATCTATGTTTAGACCAGCTGTGGTAGGAATACAAAATAGGTAAAGTGTTTCAGAGCACCTGTGCAATAAAAATACACTAAGCAAAGACAGGTACTAGTCAAGAGGGATGTATAAGAGAACTGAAATGAAGGTCTCTTTGGTAACCTTGCAAAAGGGGTATAAGTACCTCTTTGGGATAATTCATCACTTTCCCATTGTCATGGTTTAACCTCAGTTGGCAACAAAGTACCATGTAGACACTTGCTTACATTCCACCCTTCCACCCCTCCATGTTATAGAAAGGAAAATTTAAAAAAGAGGTAAAACCCATGTTTTGGGACAAAAACAGTTTAATAGATTAAATAAAATAATAATAATAATAATAATAATAATAATAATAATAGTAATAATAAATGTAGTAATGAAAAGAGATAGAAATAAAACCCAGGAAGGGCAAGAGATACACAATACAGTTGCTCACAACCCACCGACTAACTCCCTGCCTGTCCCTAAGCAGCAATTGGTGGCTCTCAGCAGTTTCTATACCAGGAATGACATTCTATTGCATGGAATATCCCTTTGGCCAGTTTGGGTCAGCTATCCTAGCCATGTTACCTCCCATATTCTTGTGCACTTGCTCACCAGCAGAACATGAGACACAAGAAGTCCTTGATTTAGAGCAAGTTACTTAGCAACAGTCAAAACATCAGTGTGTTATCAACATTATTCTCCTAGTAAATCCAAATCACAGAGCACTGTACCAGCTACTGTGAGGAAAATTATCTCTATTCCAGCTGAAACCAGGACACCCATGATGAGATGCTGTCTAGAGAAAGAAAAAAAGATACATAAGGTTCAAAGGTCTGAATGGGCACTTAGCTGAGGACACATAGCTGAGTTATTGGCATCTTTTTTAGGATATACATCAAGTAAAAGAGAACAAACTACTTTTCACCATTGCTCACTCATTACAGCACACACCAGCACACAGGATATCTGGCATTGTCTGAGTGCAGCCCCAGTTTCACAGAAGAGTCATTTTGGGATCAAGTTGCTCCTTAGCACTGTTCATCTCAAGTGTTGCTCACTTGTTGAAAATAAGCCATGGTACAAGAAGGAATGGAAAATATCTTCATTGACCCTAAATAGCCACAGGCAATGTATGACTCACGGTAGTATCACAGTTTTAAGGGTAACAGATATTAATACATACTTCTGTACTAATTTTCTTCTAATATCACTGTATTTGCAGTCTTTAATCTATTAACTCCTACTGTAGTGGCCCAAACATCCTGAGACTCTGCCACCACCCTTCCCACCTCTCCATTCAAGTCCTATAGCATTCTCCCTTTTGCCTTCAGTGCCATCTCAGTCAGCAGCTCTCCCTAGTATCTACAGCAAAATATCAAAGTTAAAGAGTCGTATACATGCAGCTCTACCAGACAGACAGTAGGCTCCATGAAGGAGTGGTTGGGGGAGACAAGTTTGTTGGTATTGGATATTCATGTATGTGAATTTCAGAGTGGGTGATAAAAAATCAGTCCTACAGCTTCCAGCAGCATAGTCTACTAAAATCTTCCTTATGAAATGAAATCAATCAAAACTTGCCTCTAAGTATTCAGTGAGGCCAGATCAATTGTAAAGCGAGGAAATGCATCATTGAAGAGAGAGATAGCTTAGCTATTCTACATAGTTTTCCAGAACTCCATTGCTCTTTTTGGAAAAATTTTAATATCAGGAAATGTGCTGATAACATGACTTTTTTTCCTCTTCACATTAACACTATGCAAAATCTAAACTTTATAAGCCATTTCTAAGTCTTCATTTTCAGAGTATTTTCTCAATCACAATTTATTACTTTGGATTCTGAGAATTCTTTGGATTTTTCTAATAGCTAGCAACCCAAGGAATAGTCATTTAAGTGTAGAAATTGACAAATTTCTTTTAAAAAACCAAACACAACCCTCAAAACCAAAACAAACATTTCCTTTTTTTCACAATTATTTTTCCAGTGAAGGGAAATGGAAGGTCTTAAATTCACTCTCATTCAAAATGAAAACTTTCTTGAAATATCAAAATTTCTTCTAGAAGGGATATTCAGAGTGTCAGTCAGCTCTGCCTGAAAGTACCTTTCTGAATTCATTCAACCACAGAAGCAAATCTGTGATTCTTTTCAAGGGTTCTGAAAAGTTGTATTGTATTTTCACTTTAAAATGCACATTAAAGCATTACATGTGCTTCAATGTGCATTCTCAGCAACAAAAATGCTTTTAAACCTCAATTTTAAAAGCAGCTGCAGGGATTTATTCCCCAGAGAAGACAGTCTTAAAAAGGCCAATGGAATTTCTAGGTTCCTGAGGGACCATGCTAGGCTTGTTTGGATTGTCTCTGGGGTCTTTCATACAGTTCAGCTGAGGAAAGTGAAATTTGTTCCTTATGTTTGCTGATCACTCTTTTTTAACCAATTCAGCAAGTACAAATAGCAAAAAAAAAAAAAAAAAAAAAAAAAGCAGAATAACCAGCCAACATAAGAAACATCTAAAGTGCACACACTTCCATTCTACAATTACACCTCCAAAAATCATACTGATCAGAATTTCCCCTATATGTATAAGGAAGTAAGGATTATAATTTTTTTTCTTTCCCTCAGAAATTAAACATTCACCATCACTCACTAGACTGAGTTAAGTTTCTCTATTCATCTGTCATGGGAAACAGCCAGAAGGAATTGTGGGTTAGCTGAAGCTATTGGTCACCCATGTCACCAATGTGCCTCAATCAATAGCAAGCTTCCAATTATGGTTCTGAGCAACCATGAGAAGAGATCAAAAAAATCTATAGGAAAGTACTTAAAAATCTCCCTCCCCCCACCCCTCCCCGCCCTGAGGATTTGGAATGCTACATTAATTGCTTTAGCACATAGTCAAAGTTGGTATGAGCACTGCTTTAGTTTCCATCTGTGAAACACAACACAAACTGCTCAATAGGAAGTTCTTGTGATTATTTATTTGGAGTGACGGAGAGAAGCCTCAACTAAAATTATAAACTATTTAAGGACATTGAGCATACACATTACCAAACAGTCCCTGATGCAATTATTTCTCACTTAAAGTACATAAAATAGAAAAGACATGATGATTAAAGTGGTTATATGAGTTACTAGCAAAGCTGGACATTCAGAGACAGGAATAGAACATAGATTGTCAGGTTTTGGTCCAGCACCCAGATGTTTTCTGTGGAATAGTCTTTTTTTTTTTTAACATTTTCTTCACTGGTCTGAAAAAGGCAGTTATAAAACTCTCATCAGAAAGCATTTTCACACTAAATTCTAACAGCTCTAGCATAGTTAGAGGGCAACAATAATTACAGTTTAGCTTCACTTTTAGATAAGATTGGAAAGAAAGCCAGGAGACACTCTTTAATTTATTCTTATCTCTAATATGGTCTATTCACTAGCATGCCATGGCTTTTACCTTCAGCTCCCAGCACAGCCTTTGCATATCCTAAAATGAAAATGTAAGTATAAATTTAACTGTGTTCCCATCACAAAAAGGTGAAATATTCTTTTACTTTTAAACAATAAAGCATTAGTAAAAATATAGCATTGCATTTTTTAAAAATATTTTTCCTTCTTACTGAAGGCAGCGATTTCAACTAAATCTATTTTCATGGAAAGTAATAGTTAAAATTCTGAGTTGAGCAATAGCAATGCATTGGAATGATAATAATTGTCACTGGGATCAAAATTATACAGAGCCAATTCCCACTATAACTTGAAAAATATATTCTTTTCCTACTAATAAAAGTAAAAATGTAAATGTCTAAATCAATGACACAGTGACATGCCTTACTTCAGCTTTGCAAATTCTACTGTAGTCATTCTGGAATGCACTATTTCATAATCAGTCAATAAAAGCTGCATCACAACTTTCAGTATCCTTATCTCTCCCCTAGTTATTCTTACATTATCTCTAACAGATTTTTGAATATAGTAACCTCCTCAAACTGCACGATTCAGTTTTATGGCACAGTCACTATGTAGACTAATACTAAATTTATTTTTTTTATGTTCATGCCTACCACCTTGGACAAAAAATGAGAAAGAATGCCTAACAATGTGAAATAGGTCAGCTTCAGATGTGATTTCTATAAAAAATAAAGAAAAATTACTAACTTTTTCTTTTGAAACATATTATAAATCATTACAGAAATCATGAAAGAGCACAGTAACTGAAGAAAGGTCCATAGGACCTGAATTTTTTTTTCATTATATATTTACAATTCCATAACAAGAGATTACAAATCCATAAAACTGAATTACTAAATACAAACTAAATGTAATAATATATAAATGTAATAATATATAACCATTAAATTATGCTGCTGTCATCACATGAAGATACACACTGCTAGTTTTTAGGGCTGAGTTGAAGCCAAATTCTTGTTCTTAAATTCTGTTGTGGGAAAAGATGAGGATAATGAAGTGACAATAAAAAGATGCTGTGATATTAGCAAGGCTATGAAACAGACTTAGGAAGCACATCAAGAAATTTTGCACAAATCAGGATTTAGTTAACTTATGCTAGAAAAATATTGAGCTGCTTTTCAAGGTAAAAAAAATATGTAAACAGAAGATCAAGACAGTGTAATCTGATTACTAGGAATATAGCCACCTTATTTTATAGAGCCAGGGGAATTATAAACTTGTAAAATAGAAATGTGTTCTTTTTTTTTCCTTAAGATAACAGCATATGAAATTACTGATAGAAACCAAAACTGAAATCTGAGTACCTTAAAAGCGGATGTCATCAGGTATCACAGAACTTGTATGTGTTCTAAATACAGCTACAGATCAAAAAGTTCAGTAATGAGAAGGGATAGCTTGGAGATTATTACAACTTGATTATCCATGGCTGTGGACAAAGAGCAGTGGAGTCACCAATTAAGCACACCCACAAGTGGAAAGGTACATAACCTGTTATATTATCTCAGGAAGCCATTAACCCTGTGATCAAAATACCAAAATGTTACACTGACTCCTTGGTGTGAAGACTGAAACTGTGATGAGGAGACATGACAGTTTTACTGCTAGTGCCACAACTTTTGAGAACAAATAACAAAAAAGGAGGGTTTTGAAGCAATTTGTATTTTTCTTACAGCTCAACAGTGTTTTAATATGCTACTAAAATATGCATAAAGGATTTCCTATTGTGACTTTGTCCGTTCAGAGGGAAGTAGGAAGAAGTCTTAAAATTTGGAAGAAAACATGAGGGCACTCTAAGCAGAGTTAGATCATCTAGAGGGATATGAGCTCTTCATAAATTTCATTTATAAAACCACAGCCAATTCAACTGCTGTTATGATTTCATAAACACCAAATTTAAAATAGTTCTTCTACCCCAAAAGAAATTGTTTTCCACAATTCTTGGAATATGTAGACCATAGCATATAGAGAATTAATTTTTTAAATATTATTTATGCTTCATCTGTGGGAGCAGTGTAAGGAGGCACCAATTAGAGTATGAGAAGGTGCAAAAGAAGGGGAAGAATTATATAGAATGATCAAAGAGGATATAATGAAACCACCTGAAATCAGTTTAAGAAAGCAAAAAAAGAAAAAAAAGAATCTTTAAAGACTTTGTTGTTAGGGAGTTCTAACAAGCAATAGAACAAAAAGAAGACAATAAAAAGTATAAATGTTGCAACTTGTGGCATTTAGAATGGGAAAATATTAGCACAGGAAATACTTACTAGGGAAAAAAACATGATTTACTGAAGACAGGAAGAACCTAGAAAGCTGGACTCTAAACTAAATGTGAGTTGCTGTCATCTTGCAAGTGTGCAGGCAAGATGCTTTAGTTATTCTTTCTCTGTTGACTTATATTGGGAACTTATTAGGTTTAGACTGCAAGTTCTCTTTTAACATGTGCTTATAGCATGCCTAATACAACACAGGTTTAACCCAATCTCAAACTCTGCCTTTTTGCAGCATGGAAATACTGAATACTCTTTTCAATTATTTTGCAGAGCAGAAACTTGATACAGTGAGATTTTGAGATTTTTAGGCTTTATATCTTTTTAGATGAAAAGTCAGTTAAAATATTATCAGCAACCCTAGAATTAATTAGTTTATTATAATTAATGGCATAATCAATCTATTAGTATTTTTTAGTTTAAATATCGACTGGATAAAACAGAGTTGATGAGACTAGCTTATAGGAGTAGCTACAGAGTATATGCTTCTCCAGGCAGGGAAGATGATGTTTGACACTTCAGGGATTCTACTTGAAAGAATACCACTGGCAACAGTCCTGGACAAAAGAGGGGTCCAGAAGAGTGGTTTGATTTTTGTGGATCATCTTTTCCAAGATCAAGAGCACTTAATTCTAAATTGAAGGAAATTAAGCAAAGATGGCAGGAGGCCTGCTCAGATTAGCAAGAAGTGTCTGACTAAGCTCAAATATCAAAAAGAAGCATGTAAGAGGAAGAAGAAAACTTGAATCACCCAGCAATATAGAGCCATTGACTGCTTGGTCAGACAGGGAACACACAGGGATGTGGTCATAAAAGTCAAAGCCCACCTGGAGCTAAATCTGGAGAGGAATGTGAAGAGTAAAAACAAAGGCTTCTAGATACATCAGCAGCAAAGAGAAGATGAGGGAAAATGTGGACCCACTTCTCCATGGAGTAGGGGACCTGGTAAAGAAGGACATGGAAAAAGCTGAGGTATTCCATGCCTTCTTTGCCTCATCAATGGGAAGATTTGCCTACAAGAATCACAGGGCCTTGAGAACAGTAGGAAAATCTGGAGCAAGGAAAGTACCCTCTGTGGAGAAGAACTGAAGGAGTTGATCAATGTCACTGTAAGGCCACTCATGTCTGGTTATCTTTGAAGGGCCATGCCAATGGGAAGAGAGAGGGGGGAATCCCTGAGGACTTGCAGAAAGAAAATATCACTCCTATTTTGAAGAATGGAATGGAGAAAAATTTGGAGAAGCTCAAAGTGATCGTCTCAAAGCCTTGGAAAATGATGGAACAGCTAAATGTGGAAGCCACTTTTAGATATGAAGGATAGAAAGGTGACTGAGGTTCAATCAACATGGCTTTACCAGGGCCCTGAACACTGTGAAATGACTCATTCAGTGGCCAAAGAGAGAACAGCAGACCTTGTTTATCTTGACTTGAGTCTTCTCTGAAATTCTCATAGACTAACTGGTTATATATGTGCTTGATAAATGAACAGTGAGTTTAAAACTGGCTGTATTGCTAGGTTTGAAGGCTCATAAACAGAGAAGGAAGTCCAGCTGGAGGTCAGCCATTAATGATAAACCCAATGGGTCAGTACTGGGGCAACACTATTTATCATCTTTATTAATTATATAGATGATAGGACAGAGTATAGCCCCAGCAATTATGTAAATTTCACAAAACTGGGAAGGGTACCCAATAACACCAAAAAAGTCATGCTGTCATTTAGAGGAATTTCAGGAAGCTAGAAAAATAGGTTGAGAGGGATCTTATGAAATTCAGCGAAGGGAAGACATCTGGAAGGGAAGAATGCCATGGAAACATTTAGGGACCAGGTGACTGGAGGATGATGCTGATGGACAGCACACAGAACATGAGTCAGCCACGTATCCTTAGAGCAAAGCAGGCCTGTAGCTTCCTGCACTGCATTAGGAGGAGTGCTGCCAAGAGCTCAAGGGACATGATCCTTCCACTCTATTCAGCACTGGTGAAGCCTCACCTGAAGTGCTGTGTCTAGTGCTGGGCTCCCCAGTACAAGGGAGATATGGCAATACTTGAGAGAGTCCAGTGAGAGGCTACTAAGATGATTAAGGGACTGGACTATTCAGCTTATGAGGAAAAGCGGGGGGAACTGTAACTGCTTAGCCTGCAAAACAGAAGTTTCAGGAAACTAATCAGTGTCTAGCAATACCAGACAGGACGAAGTAAAGAGCCAGGCTCTCATTCATGCTACCCTGGGAATGGTCAAGAGTAAATGGCCACAAACTAAACAAAGGAAATTCTATTTTATCATAAGAGAACATATTTTTACTATGAGACTGATTGAACATCAGAACAGATTGCCCAGAAAGGATTTGCAGTCCCCATTCCCAGAGATATTAAAAAACTGTCTGGATATGGCCTTGGTCAACCAGCTCTAGGTGACTGCGTGCACAAGAAAATATCCAGAGGCCCCTTCCAACCTCAGCAATTCTCTGATTCTGCATTTTATACAGCTATTACACTCTGGAGAGTAAGAAGCATAGAAAGAATGTTTTTCAGCTCCAGTGCTTCCAATGATGTTAAGTAAATTTACATTTGATGAAGATCTGGCTAAGAGAGCTTTAGAGCATTAGATGGAACAATTCTCATACAAGCAAAACTGGCAAACAGCATAAGAAAATGAGACTGAGTCAAAGAGACTGCTGACATTTAAAGCATGCTTCTCACAGCAAGCATTCAAATTTAAGGAAGAAAAAGTGAACTACTGATTACCATTAGTGGGAATGGTGGGGAAACATATAGCAGTGTTGGAGGAAGTGCATGCATGTGGAAAGATGTGAAGTACAGATATCTTACACTCCCTAACTTAGCAGAAATGCAAAATGTTTTAAAACAGATAGCATAATACATCCAGAGAAACAGTCAGAGTGCTGAAAGTAAGAAGCCAAAAGACAATGAGACTTTAATGATAAGAAGGATAGGAGGGGTTCAGAGCCATTTTATCTAAAAGCTGCTGTTGGTTCTAATCTTTATTTCTAATTTTCTGTCCCTTTAACATTCATGGAAATAGACGAATGCTCTGCTTCTTCAGTTAAGGATCCTGAGATACCATAGGACTGCAGGAGAAATTCAGGGAATAATGCTAAGTCAATGTAAATTTAGCTGCTGTATATATTCAAAGGAGACAGCTTCTTCCTTCCTGTATTCTTGCTGACGAAAGATGATTGTAAATCCCTCCTGTCATTCATTTCCAAAGTTACTATTGATTCAAAACACTATGCAGTCAGCAAATCAGGAGATAAAAATCACTTAAAAGTTAAAGCAGCTCACTGACAATTCTCCATCATCTGTGTATTTCAAACAATCTAATTAATTTATAAATTCTTCTAAAATCCTTCTCTTGAGATTAAATAATTTTTCATTGTCAAATACATTAAAGTTTATTACTAACTCTGAAACACACATATAATAAAGCAATTTAGTAAGTATCAGAACACAAATTTATTTTAATATTTTGGCTTTGTTTCTCTTGATGAGTTGAGAAATTCAAGAGAATATAAAAACTCAGCAAGGTAAGAGGTGATATCACTGGAGACAGCAATTTCCTGCCTTCAAGTCACGGAACCATAAATAAAAGATCATGATAATAATTTGGTTTTCCCCATTCTAGATTCTGTCCTCAGACAGGAAGAATGAGATGAGACCTTTGGAATTAACTCAAATTAATTTTTCTACTTGCTTAAAATTAGTGAGTTCTATGTACTAAAGCATTACCAACATAAAAATAAATGCAATCTACCTTAATTTGACTTTCTGAAAAACATTGTTATTTACAACAATGATGCTTGATAAATTCTAGTTGATATTTCTCCCAGCATAAGTATCCCACTGAAATTTTCATAAATCTTGCTCTTTTTTTGTACTTACTAAAGCATTAAGGTAGTTGAAGGCTCTGGGGAAGGTTTGATATCATCTTTATAGTACAGGTAAAGGGAAAAAATGCAATCTGTGGGGGCTTTTAATATTTTTGCGTGCTCAAACTCTAAAATTACAGTAATAATTCTAATACAACTTACAGGAAATAGATGTATGAAAATATACTCTTTATCAACAGTTTTAGGTGAATTTCATTTTTCATTCGAATAATAGCTAAAATTTGACCTCTGAGTTCTTTTCAATTTACAGGGAAAAATTTGCTTTCTTTCATGAACTTTTACTTCATAAAGAAAGTAGACAAAACATCTGTTACTAATTATTATTTATTCGTATCACAGTAACACTGAAAGGCTCTCAGACAAATCAGAGGTTCCATTGTACTTTATGCTGGAAAATGCATTCAAGGAGACAGTCTCTGCTTCAAAGACTTTACAGACAAGGCAGACACATTCTTTCCTCTGAAGATTAGAGATGAGGTATTGTATCACAGAACAATCATTTCCTCTACATTATGCAAAAAGTCTTTAATAGAGACAAGAATTAAATGTAGATGTTCTACTGATAATCTTAATTCTTTGATTGTCCCTTCATTTTCAAGTACAAAATACTCCCTGGATAGAGGGCCTAATCATAAAGGGTACCAGGAAGCATACAAGTAAATCTTTTGTACCTGTTTAATCTATGATCAAAATAGAAAATCTCATCCTAAAATGGAGGAAGATAAAATTCATTTTAGAATTCTGGTAATACATGTAAAAACCTTATCTATTTCTTAACAATTCACACCATGCATGTTTGGATTTATGCTTTGTTAGCAATTAATTTTTGCCCTATTTCTTCTGTGATGAACCCTGTTCCACAAAATCTGTGTTATTGATTTCCTAATAGACTGGATATCATTGTAAAGTACAGATATAGCCTTTTCTTTCCTGTATATAAGATGCCTTCAGTATGCATGAAATAATGAATGGATTACAAAAGACTTTAAATTGTCTATCGATCCTAGTTCAGTACACAGTAGCAACACAAAATTGATGAAAACTTGAGTGAAACTGCAAGAAAGAAGATCCAGAGGTTGAATAGTTTTAAAACTCATAAAGTAAAATGAATGACAGCATGTTTTCTCCAACATATCCCCCAAATGGCTGAATGTAAATATCTGAGCTGTTATTAATATTAATTTGAGGTCCCTTTTTACAACCCCTACTGCATTAGCAGTACCTGGGAAACAAATTATGGAGGTAATTAATTATTACATTTATCCAAAATCAAATGCAATATACTCTGCACCAAATATCAGTTGGTCAGGGCCATATCCAGGCAACTTTTGAGTACTGCCAAGGAGGGTGATTCCACAGCCTCACTGGACAAACTATTCAACAGTTCTGTCACTCTCACAGTAAAAAACTGCTTTTCATGTTTAAGCAGGATTTTGTGTATTTCTGTTTGTGACCATTGCCTCATGTAGCTTTGTGGGAGAGAACTGAATAGAGCCTGACTCTGTCTTCTTCACACCCACCCTTCAGACATTCATTTGCAATGACAAGATTCACCCTTCTGAAAATGTCAGTCCTATTGTAAGTGCTGAGGAACGGGCAGTATTCACATCTCAGCCTTTCCTGTGACAGCAGATGTCCTGCCCCACTCAGCAACAGACACATCTTTAACCTAGCCTTTCTTTTGATGATTATGTCACCTAAAAGTGTGTTTCTGTGTTTCTTCTCATTAGGTGTTTCACCTGATTCATTTTTTCCTCATATGCAATGTTTAGTCTGAGAGTATTTCTTCTTAATATTTTCTCTTAATTTAACCTATGATTTTTTCAAATATGGGCACAGTATCTTATATGAAAAAAACGGATATACTACCTTTTCAGGGTTCGTTTACAGCATTCTTGTATTTTTATGAAGTTCTAATTCTACATTGATATTAAAGAAGATTCTCAAAACAAATCTCTTCAGGGCTGCTTGTTTTAATCTCTTCAAGGCTGCTTTCTCTGATTCGTTCTGGGAGCCCAGAGATGAAGTCATGTTAGTAAGTTTGTTGAAATAAAGATGCCATGTTAAACTATATTTCTTCAGCTTTTTTGGCATGGCTGACTTCATTCAAAACTTTATCTTCTTCTTTAAGTTTTTCTAGATAAATTGAAGCTATTCTGAAAACAGACTGCAGTTAGGCAACAAATAAGCATATGCACACTAAAATTTGTGACATAAAAATGAATTTGTTCCATACTGTTATATCAAAAAAGTGCCTCCATTCCTTCTATTCAGTTTTTCTTTCTAGCACCTTCATTTATTTTGAAGTCTGTTAGAAGAATTTACAGAGACAAATGTGTTTTATATATATACATATATATATATATATATATATATATATATATATATATATATATATATGATTTGAATTTAATGCTTTAAAAATTAATGAGTCATAAGAGAAGAGGTATGTCAAAAAAACCCAAACTTTAAATGAAGATAAGAAGAGGATGGAATGAAATCTACAAGAGATAAGAGTTTCATATGTTAATAATTAGGAAGAAAAAGCAGAAACATTACAGAGATCTCTAAGTTCTTGATGTTAACAATAGGTGGGACTTCAGAAGACAGCTGGAGTTATCCTAACAAATCTGAATTTTTCCTTTAAAATTAATAGAAATACATCCTCCAGGAAAAGGATTAGTAGAAATACAAAGAATTTGCATTAAAACTGTTTTCCCCCACCAATTAAACATGTAGCAAAATTACATTATAGTTAAACCATCTACCTCATACTATTTTCTTCAAATATGAAAACATTGGAGAGTGGATCAGCTGGATGTGTATCTCCTTATAACTTTAGCCTACTTTTGTTTTAATAAAAATCTCTCAAGATTGATAAAGTTACATTTACCTCAAATTATCCTTTAACTATTATTCGCCAGTGATTGTGGAGAATAAGGTAATGCAGGTTCCTATGATCCCTCATTACCTTTTCCCTGGACTCACTATATTAACCTTGGTGAGCCACTGGTTTCATCATCATGTGGAAGCTTGCTAAACAGGAACACAGCTCAGCATTTTCTCTGCAAAAGTAGGAGGCATTATTTAGCAATCACACACAAGTCCTTCCACTATCTGCCATCCGCTATCCTTATCTTCTCAGAAGAAATTGTTCACAGAAGGAATTGCAGGGACTACTTCTCTCATTTCACTGTCCAATTATCAACATGTTGCCCAGGACCTTGATTTTTGAATCTGCTTGGTATTATTTATCTCCACGACCACGTGTGGTAACACATGCCACTAACTCACTAATCACTCTATAAGGCAGTACTTTCTTTTACCTTTCTTAAGCTCTCATCCTGCTAGTTTCAGTGAGTTTATTCAGGTACTGGGGGATTTGGTGAATAACAGCCTACTCTATTTATAACTCTGCCAATATTTATCATCTTCTCAGGCTTTTCTTCCCAAAATGGAAAGGCTTAGCCAGTTTGCCAGTGGCACCAGTCTGTGTGATGCAGCCAGCACCCTGGGGGAAGAGATGCCACCCAGATGGACCTTCACATGCCTGAGAGGTGGGGCTATGCAAATTTCTGCACTTGCATTGGAGCAATTCCAAGCAGAAATGTAGGCTGGAAAATTGATTGAGAGCAGCCCTGAGAAGAAAGAGAAAAATGGGAATGTCCCATCCCTGGAAGTGTTCAAGGCCAGGCTGGATGGGACCTGCCTAGTGGAAGGAGTGTCTGATCATTTCAGTGGAATTGAAACAAAGTGATCTTTAAGGTCCTTTCCAATGCAAATCATTCTATGATTCTCTGACAACTTTAATCTTTTAATATGAAACAATGTTTCATTCCCATAATCATGAGAAGTTGATTTCTCTGCATCATTTTTGACTACGTTATAGCTTATTTGAGATGCAAGGAAAAGCACTGTATCAAGTGCATCAATGTTTTTCAGAGAAAAAAAAATGCTTGTTTCTGGTTTAGTCTCTAATAATTTAGTCTCATCTTTCCTGATGATGCCAAATATTTTGTTTGTTCTTGAGAACAAAGTGCACACTGAGTTGATGATTTTAGAAAACTGCCAGAGAGCCCAAAATATTCTTCCTTAATTTAAACTTCCACTTTCAAGTTCACCATTTTTAAACTATGATTTACGTTCTATTACCTCCTATTTACTCACATAAATTATCACCTTGCATTTCTTTACTCAGTACTTGAGTTTAGTGATCTTCTTATGGGGTTTCTCAACATCCATGCTGCATTTAATGGCCTGAAAGACCTCAGTAATATTGGCAAATTTGAATATTTAATTAGACATTCCCTGTCTCAAGGTCATCTGTGAAAATATTGAATAAAAATGCACACATCACTGATCTATGGGGATCCATACTCTTCTTCCCCCTGAAAAGAGATCTAAAATTAATCTGTGGCCTACCCTTCATCTTGCCATCCTATTAAGCCACTAGTTTTCTCCATACTAATAGCAAATAAATTTCTTACATGGCCCTTAAATAGAAGCTTCTCAAGAATTTTAATTTCCAAATCCATAGTCATTAGGTGTTCTGCCTCTCCTTTACCCACTTGCTTACCCATACTCTTACAGAACTCCATGTTTCCTAGCACCTAACACAATAAGATTAGACCTGTGCTGCATCCAAATGTTATTCCATTTTGTAGATCATCATTTTGCAAGGAACGGAAGTTAGACTCACCCTGCAGTTCCAGGATTTCCTTTTAAGTCCTTTTTTTCTCAGATAAAAGTTATGCTAGAAAACTGCATGGCAGTCTTCTGACAGCGTGAATCTTTGTAGTAATTTACACAAGTTCACCACAAATTCAGCAGTTTCCCACCTGAGTTCAAACTCTGCTGAATGCAGTACAGTCGTAGTGACTCACCCACATTTATTTGGCATCGTGTCATCATTAGATAAAACATACAAAACTCCTCTCCTTCAGAAAAGCTGTATGGATTATATGTCAGCTCGTTTTGTGCTTGTTTTTCCCCTATCTCCTTCCATTTAGGAATTCATCATGGAGACATAAGTTTATTATGTCTCCATGGAAAGCATTTTTGTAGAAAGCATTTTTGTTCACAAATATATTCACTGAAGTTCGTAAAGTCTCAAACAAGTTGGTGAGTCTAAAGAGATAAGTATTAGTAAGATATTTTTTTTTCTCTTCAGTACAGGAGGAAATGAACCAGAATTCACACTGTCATATTAATAACCAAATCTCTAAGTGAAAACGGAGATTTATTCTCTAGGTATGCTTTAAAAGGAAGCAGCCACTATCACTGCATGCTCAGTAACCTGTAAGTCTGAGGAAGCTTAACAGATCATACCCCTCAAAGGAGGAAGGCAGTAGGTGCCTAGTTTCTGGATCCCTGAGTGTAGGGCTGAATTGCTGAACTACCAGGATTGAGATACTTCTGACAACTGCGGTAACAGTGATTTAAGCATCTGGACAACTTTAAGGTCAGGAACTGAAGTGCTTACAGATTACAGACCTGTCAAATATAAGAAAGAGCTCTGTGGGAGCTCTGGACCTCACAGGTTTAGACTAAGACTTCAAAATATGCTGCTCTTCCACTTCAAGAACTTAAATTCTTTCTGAGATCCTGCCTTTGGCAACTGTCAAAATTTGCTTTGAGTTTACCCAGCAATTACACTTTTTTGATATAACTAAGTAGTTGTGAAAAAAACTATAAATCCCTGAATAATTTATGCATTACTATCCTAAAACTCAATGGGAAGTATATTTAATGTTTTCTATTGTTTAACTATGCTTGCAACACAATAGTCAATAAAATGTATAGTATTGACCTCTACTGGTTGTAATGTCGGGTGCTCTGATAAACTACATATGACTGTATCACACACTGTCTGTGTCAAAGACATTCTTGCAGCTTAAAATCTGCTTTATTCAAATGTTAGCCTCTGCCTAAAGCCACTAGCAATATATATCTACTAGTCAAACAGTAAATATTTGTGCACTTGTTGCAGAATGCCTCAATTTTAATGTTAGCAAACTTGAAAATAAGTAAAATTCAAAAATGTTTTTCATGTTTACATAGTCTGAATATTTTGGTTTCCATTTCTTACAAATCTAAGGTAAAAGTTTCTGTCTGTGTGCTTCTCTCCCTGTCTTGCAATTATTCCACAGTACTTTCAAATGTTCAAATCTCTTTACTATTCTCTAAACTGTCCTTTGCTAAGAAATGTCCTGAGAGTTGTGGGAGTTTTTTCTATTGTATTCAAAGAAATTTGTGATTCAGTTCTTCCCATTTGTTTTGAACATTTTGGAAATTTTCAGTGGAATGTTAAGGACTTTTCTATGCTTCTTTAAAACAAAATAAATAGAAAGTTTACAAATGGTATATTACATATGTATGACCTGTATACAAATGCTATATTTTATATCACACTGTTTGTATGAGGAAAGTATTCCCTTCCCTTATTTGGTTATTTGGTTATTGTTCCTCTGTATGTGGTCTGATTTTAAAATCAGAATTGTCCAGTAACAAATTGCTCAGAAATATTTTTGGCTCTTCATCATAATAAGAGCCTAATATAATTAACCCATTTTAACCTGATTAACTTGATTACTATTGCAGAATGAATGAATAAATGATAATATTGTAATTTAAACACATAATAACAGTAATTATATTGCAAAAATTACTTATTAGCTCCTGCATTATAGCAAGACTTCTGACATTTGTTAAAGTTGTTACTCACCCACCTCAGAAGAACAAACCAAATAATCAGTTACAGTTTGTTGATTAATTCAAAGTATTAAAGAAACTTGAAACTTTTATGCACATCAGAAGAACCCATCAATTATTTGTTAACAGTGACAACCTGTCACTGCCAAACTTTGTTAACACAGAACATTTGACTACAAAAAGAACTGTAACTTGAAAGTGAACATCTATCACTCTAAATCCTTGTCTACTAAGACAAAAAGTGATAAACTCTTTTTTCTCCTTTTTTAGAATATAAATCTTGATTGAATTAATAGCAGACAAGATGATAGTCTTTGAATCCTAGGAACCATGACAGTCGTCCAGTCTAGCTTCTGATATTCACACACCATAGAAAAACTCCATTATAATCCATATAAGCTCATATCTCCCTTTTTAGCTAGAATATCTCTCTTGTAAGATACTGGATTTATTAAAAGTTTTCAGGCAGTGAAAATCCACAGCTTCCCTAGATAAGATTTTGTAAAGATTAATTACTTTTACTTTTAGAAATATGTATTTTCCTTTTCAACCTTGAATTTATCTTGCTTCACCTTGAAATAAGATCCCTGGATCTCATTATGCCTTTGCAGCAAAATTAAAGAGCTTCATTCTGCAGTATGCATCTTCTTTGTGAATGGGCTTATAACTAGTGTTCAATAGGTTAACAGTATGTCACATGTATCCAGTAATATAGCTTCAAAATATGTACTCTACCCTACATTTTAATATTCAAGAATATTTTTTATGATCATTTAAAATGTTGCTAGATCAGCATGACCTTCATATAACATTCAAATAGAGCACTTCCATATTCTTAAGGGAAGCAATAATTTAATATTCACTTTTGGGCTTTGTTTGACACTGAATCCTGAAGTACTTGACCCTAAAATATTGACCCAGTTTTTATCTACCTTCTTGTTGTATAGTTTTCATTCAATATATACTGACTGCCATATGAAAAGCCTGCATGAGCACACAGTTGACAAGACATTGGCACTAATTGTTATCACACAGAGTTGAGAAATGGAGAATTGGATTGACTTTCTATCTCAGTGAGACAGGAACAAATTCATCAAAGATTGTCCGTTATCTCCGTAACTGTCAAAGGAGCTGCAGATTAGGTCAGGAGAGATCAAAGACACAGTGCTTTGCTTTCTGTATCTTCACATCCGTGTCCATACGCTGGGAGAAAAACAGCTTTTTGCACAGTTTTTATGAAGAAAAATAACAGTTTAAAACTAATCATTTAAAACAAGTATTGTTTTAAATACTGAAAACAGAGAATACCCTGCATAGTCTGTGAGTTCCCTTCAGACTGGCTTTAACCTGGTCCCTGGATGAAACGCTATCACCACAACTAACTTATAAAGCATCAAACATTCATTTCAACTTGCACCGTTATAAAGTGCACAGTTAGAACTCCCAATTTAATATCCTCTGCTGGACTTCTGGTTTGTGTGTAACAAAACTTCCTTTGGAACCAAAACAATGTGTAACAACTCCAATTGATTGCAGGTTTAACCTCAGAACTGGGTTACTGCTTCATGTAAAATGTTGGAGGTACATCCCTAGAATAACACCTGTTTAGATAACTGGTCAAAGACTAAGTGCCTCTAAAACAGAGAAGTATGTGACTTAGAGATGCAGTGACAAAGAGGAAACTACTCCCATCTTTATTATCTCACTCACTGAAATAGGACATAACCCCATGTGTCCCGTTTATATAAAGAAGATCTGGTTGAAAATGTGATGCTTGTTCTAGCCTCTAGAACTGTCTGCTCAGGCACTGACAGACCACAAGAGACCAGGAAGAATCTGGAAGGATATATATATGAATACATAGGAATTTTTCAGCCTGATTTCAGCAGCTGTCATTTGAGGTACCACATCTGAAATTCAGGAGATTTAGATTGGTCCCTTCAAGCTGTATGAGATATTCTAGTATCAGACTTCTTGATTAAACCAGCTGTCAAGTGTATTCTACCTCAACAAAACAGCTAAATATTCTAGCAACCCTGGATACAGCATATCATGAAGCCTTAAAAAAAAAGATTATTTGGGAGAGTTTAAGTCATTGCCCTTTTCTTAACTATTTGCTGTAACAATATAAAAGTATCATAAATAACGATTATTGCCTGAAAATTCAGAAGTACAGTACTATTTAAAAACATATAAGGTGGCCTTAAAGTTAAGTCAGAAGACTCTGGTCATGCCCACCAGAAGATCCAAAATTCGCCTCAAATAATCTATAGTCCTTATGAATCAACATTGTCTTTGCCTCATACAAAACAGTCCTTTGGAGCCAAAATACCTGGATTTAAAAACACTGGGTTTTTCTGCTTCCTTTTATTTTTTTTATGAGATGTCATCATGCTTTTATTGCCACTTTTCAGAAAAATACCACCAAGTTTAAAGGTCTAAACAGTATTCATTCCTGTTTGTTCTTTCCTATAAATCCTCTAGCCAGATTTATACCAAAAGCAATTTGAAAACTTTTCCAGAGGGACTGCATAAAAGAAGCAACCTATACAATGTTTTTATTCTCTTAGCTGATAATTATATAATCTTGACATTTTTTAAATTTGGTAGATAACAATGTTCCTAGTTTATCTATTTGTAGGCACCAAGGGGTTCTATGTGTAAAGCTGAGCAGATACACAGCATAAAACATTTACTTTTTCTCAAATAGCTCATTCCATTTCACCACGGATGATTTTAAGCAAGAACTGTGACTAGACAGATCTGTAGTTTTAAGTAATGCATTCCTACCTTTGAGCTGCAAACTGAATTTCAGCTTCCTACATGGAGAAACAGAGATGCTGAAATTTTTATATAGAAGGGAATGCAACTGGCATTTTCCTGAACAGGGAATATGCACTACACAGTATAGTGTCAGAGCAGATTATATCCCATGAAGACCACCTGTGAATTATAGTGGTATCCACTAGCACTACTGTGGCCACAGGTCTGTCAGCTGTGCTAAGAGTGCTGCTGTTGCTAAGAGGTGTAGGAAGGCAGGGGTGTTGCAGATCAACCACTGACATGTATTGTTGCTGGAAATTTTTGTATACAGTCTCCTCTGGCTTTTTTATTCATCTCTCTCCTGTTCTTCTGTTTGAAATAAGCTGTTGTCACATTCAAAGGCAATGTGATAAGGATGCAATTCACTTGTACATATGTGTTAGGTTATGTGGAAAAAAGGCTTTTCTGCCCGCGCACAGATGTGTGAGGCATAGGGTCAGGCAGGGGAAACTCAGTAACCTCATGACCTACACCTGCTCCCTGTCTCAACCTGGAGAGTTCCAAGGGAGCATCACCCCAGTGAAGCTGGGGACAACACCCCTCAGACTGAGGGAGGTGCAGGATTTTGTGATGGGATGAAGAGGAGGAATTTCTTGACATTGCATAAGACTTATCATGAAAAATTTAAGGGAGGAGGCAAAGGAGGAGAAAGGGAAGAACCAAAGTGTTTGATGGAATAAACATAGGAAAATAGATTAATAAGGTGATAAAAGAGGATGATCACATGTGAAGAGTCATATTTATATATCCATATTCCAACTACTCTGTTTGCCTGCCTGGCCATGGCCTGTAACCATCACCACAGTCTGTCCTGTCTTATTTAATCCCATTTCTACTCCTTTACCTTGGTGAGGGATCTGTGTGTTCTTGGGGTAGGAAGGATCTGAGTGCTAGCAACTAGAGTCAGACCGTGGGTCAAAGGGACTATGTGTCTGTGGCACCAGTAATTGCAGACACCAGAGTGCACACACTGTGAGCGATTGTGTGTCACCAAGAAAACCCAGCGAATGTCAGGCTGAACAAGTCAGACAGCCAGGTGTGGAAGTGGACTCAAGTTTGGGGTGCATCTGCGTGTACAGCTCTGGGAGGGAGACAGCTACTGGAGGGACCCAGAAGTTAAGGCTGATTACTAGAGACCACGGGGTCCAGAGACCAACAGAGAGAGAGAAAAAGAGAGTTTGTGTGTGTAACAATCTGATGCACAAGCCAGTCACTGGGGAGACTGAGTGTCTAAGACTGGCTACTGAAGGGATCCACAGTGCAGGTATCTGTGTGTCTCTGCATCTGTGCGTGCAGAGGGAGGACGTGGGGACTGGTACCAGCCTTGGAAGTTGTGTACCCAGCTGCCAGAAACTAGAGAGCCTGAGATCCAGAGGAAGCTATTGCACAGACCAAGTGTCTGAGCCTTGCTGCTGGAGGGACCCACCTTGCAAATGCATATTTATTCCCATTAATGCATCTTCATCCTTATCAGCCAAGGGGGGAAGAGGATGAGGTCACCTGTGCTGGGATTTTTTCGGTGCTGAGTGTTTCTGTTCATTTTGATCTGTGTAGCTGGACACATCTAAATATAAAAACACAATTTGTGAATTCATATGCCCACTAGGAATGCATGTTCACCTCTAACAGGCCAGGTGATTCAGCAACACTAACCATACCTGGCTTCAGTATGTGGACAGAGAATATGGCTAGCAAAAATGCTTTCTGCATACAAATTCCTCTTACAAATAATATAAAAATAAGTACAAAAGATGCATAAATATCTTGTTATACAAATAATTGTTAAATATTACACCAGTTACATATTCTATTCTGTGGCACTTTCAATGTATCATATAGGAAGTGCATATTAATCCAAGGCAAAAATGACTGGCTTTCAAGGGAGAAGTCTACTCTCTGAGTTATCCCCATCTCATTTGTACAACAATGACCCTGTAGCTGGTATAGTCAACTGAATAAATACCATGCATATTTGAAATACAACAAAGATAAATAAATAGATGTATAACATTGAAAAGCTCAAAAGTTTTAAAACTAGAAAGGGCCAAATTCTGTTACTGCCATAAAGTTCTCTAGAATAGTATGCATGTGAGACAGGCAGGATTTGGCTGACAGTCAGCATTAACATTCAAGTCTGATGAAATCAATGCTGCCTTACGATGTAAATGCATGGAAAATAGCCATAAAGACCTCCTCCATACTGAAGATTACTGCCATCACAGCAGAACTATAGGAAGTGATCATGTAAGCACTAAGTAACTTCATGCAAAGTATAACAGATATCTCTACATAGAGATCTCTAGCTAGAGGTAGAATCCTGGGGGTTTGGGGTGGGGGGGGGGGGTGTGGAATTCAAGCTCACTTCTTTTTAACTAAATAGTAAAGCAAATATTTTAAAAGTGTATTCAAATTTCCTTAACGCACATCTGAATGTACTTAGCACTACTTCAACAACTACAGAAGAAAAGAGTTGTAGACTTTAGTTCTTTTGTGAACTGAGCACACAGAGGTTGAAAACTGTACAAAAACTTGCATTTTTTGCAAGCTTCAGTGTAACTACCGAGAAGGCAGACAACACCTCATAGGATGAGCTGGTATTCCATAACACCTGAATAATATTACATTGCATATGTTAGACCTTCTTGGACATTTCATACTCTACAGTAAAATTTACTCGCACAGGTAGTTCTATTACAATCATTAGATTTTTTTCACATGAATGCAGGTTCAGTGGATGCGGAAAATTAGTTTCTGCCTCAAGTTTTCTTGTTACCATAAGAGTAAATCACACTATGCTAGTTGAATGTAGATTCCTGTCATTTAACAGGACAAAGGTTTAATAAAAAACATTTCTTTACTTTTATAGTTCTTTTCAGGTCTGCAGAAACTTTAATCAATAGCTACAGATTAATTTTCTCCTCTTCTTGATATAATATCTGTTTAACATGCCTCCAGTTTTAAAGTTTAGAATAGAAATTACTACGCCAGTTTTATCACTACCACAAGGTCTCCTGTAAAATATTTAAAACCATTCAGCCCAAAGTCATATCTTCCAGCTACAGTCACTTAATGGAGTCCAAGTTTAATCCCTTCTCTGAAGCCAAAAGTGTTTCAGCCCACCAGCCTGTTGGCTCCAGTCAGTGTCCTTGTGCAAAAGCTGTGATGTGATGTAGAAGATGATTCAGGATTTCTGCAAATACAGAGAAGAAAACCTTCAGATCAGAATACAAGGAAGCTGCACTCCAAGATTTGCACTAGATCCTGTTTCTCTGCTGTGCCCAGTGACTAATGCCCAAAACCACTCCAAGGTGGAGAGTTTGTCCCCCTGCTGGTATCACCATAGCTTTATGCCTGCGAGCTCAGCCCTTTGCAAGTAGACAGCAGAGTGGGGGCTCCTCCATCTGGCGTGGCTCTGGGTGCACACTACCTCTGCCCTCTGCCCTGGCCAGCTGCTCTGTTCATGGCACAGACCCAGCCTACTGCTTTGCGCCATGCATTAGAGGAAAAATGCCAATAGTTTCTTGGCACCCCGAAGATAATGTGCCTACATCCAATTTGAAGCTGTGAATTCCTAGTTCACACAGACAGCTAAATCTAGGAGAAGGTGAGATTTCAGGATATGTTGTTCTTACTCCTAAATCCATTTGCAGAATTTGGGCTTAATCGTCATTGAATTCACATTCTGTTACAATTCTCCTGAAAACCCTGAGAAAGCTTTTTGTTCACTAATTAAGGTCTGTTTTAGCTCTAGTAGTTGTAAAAAAAACATCTACGGAGCTGAGGGCTTCTCTTATCTAGTTAGAGGTTATATTTAATATTCTGGTCAGTTGTCTTTTGCATATGGATTTGCTAGATAACAGAGCTACCACATTACAGTAATCCAAAAATTAAGAATAATCATCCACTTTGTAACATTTTTAACCATTTCACTTTCCCAAGTGAGAGTGTTTTCACAATGGATTACCTTCTTTCCTATTAAAGCAACTGATAAAGAATTCTGCAGTGCACATAAGGTATGCCATGCACTACTTATTCTTCCTACAATCCAAAATACTGCTCCAACTCACAAAATCATTTATAGCAGATTGTTACAGGTAAAATGGGACGTTGCTTTTGTTCTTTCAGGCTTTGCATGCCCTCAGGCTAGCGATTTACTATACATCCACAATTTTCAGAAGCACTCTCTAAATTTGATATAGCTTAGTCCATAGATGTTCAATTTCAAACAAATCAGTTCATGTTTTTGGAGATAATTACCTGTCTTTCTATTTGCTATTGTTGTTTCACACAAAGGATTAACTTTCATTCCAGAAAGGAAGACAATTTCAGCACTACTGTATCAAAGAAAAGGAAAAAAAAATAAACCTAGCATCTGTACTACCAGTTAATATGTCTATAGACACAAAGGATTTCAAAATTAAGTTTTTTTTTCAGAATGAAGTTTCCTAAAATTAAGCAACAGTAAACAGTAAATGTGAATTAGGACAACACAAAGAAAAACCTCATGCAAAAGGTGGTCTTTCCTTCCCAGAATGCTGTGTTTGTGATATTTTATTACTTATAAGAGTTGAAGATTCCAGTAATGCTAGTTTGCCTGCACCTAATCCCCAAAGTTTGAGCAATAAGAATTGGGGTTAAAACTTCATTCTCTAGCTAATTATTTTGCCAAAATCATGTACATTAAAAATTAGCCTATTTTGCCAGTCAGTTGTTGCTCATGTTTAGATATGTCTTGACCTGTGGAACTCTCATTTCAAATTGATTTTTTGTGTCAGGCTTACTGAGTCTGGTAAGACAACTCTGGCTTGAGTTTCATTCATTTTAAGTCAACTGTTATGACAATTTGCAATAATATTGGCTGCACATCAAATCCAGTTGTTTCATGTGGAGTTGGTAGTTCAAACTAAAGTGAAAGTAGTGAAATTTTCATTACATCAATATGAATGCTACTGTTAGTCTTTTGACAAAAATGCTTAACCAGAATTCTGGGATTTTTGGGCTGTTCTACTAGGACAATGAAAGCCTATTTTTGTTTTAATCTTATTTATGCAAAGTCATTTCTAGAAGAGCTCTAAAAACTGAGAAACTTTCTTCACTGAAACTTTCTTCAAAAATTATGAATTTGACAACACAGTAAGTCAATTGTGTATGAAGCTCATAGATTATTTTGTTGGATATATAGTACAAGATAAAGGCTTCACTAAAAACAGGGACTCTTCACATATGTAGCTGCAAGATATCATTTCCTTTAATTTTTGGAACTGTAAGAATAACACAACTTGTACCACATTTGACCACTTTGAGAATGAAGCCTAAAGGACTCAATATCTATTTACATCCAGATCTGTGAGCATCTAGGGAATTTTGATTCATAACTTAAAGCTTAGAAAAGGATATCTGACACTAAAAAGCAGACATCACATCATGTTCTGTGTGAACCTCATTGCCATGGTTTCAGCATGCTCTGTACACAATTTGGTCAGGGCTCCTAATTGGCCCTGAATATCACTTGGAGTTAGTGGTAAATAGATGTCTAAGTGTCTGAGACTGAGAAAGCTCTTGGCATACAAAGAGATCAAAACCTGACATGACCACCACCTCTATACGATATATTTTACTCTCAGTACAAACTTGCCTCTTTCACAGCCTTGCAACAGTGGTAAGCTTTGAAATCTATAGTTTGTGTGTCACATAGACACTAAAAGGATCCTTTAGTTTGTAATTTGGATGTGAGGACTTGACAAATATATATCAATTGTTTCCTAGATAAAGCATTTTTAAAATGTTTTTTAATATTCTTACCATTAAATATGAGGTGAAGTATATAAATATAGAAATAGACTGATCAGCTGATTTTATTTCTTTTCATGCTTTTCTGTGTAAAAGTGAATTGCAGTGTTACTATAATAGACCTTGTGAAGTGTGTAATGCTAACATAGCCAGTATCAGCACCACCACTAATCTTATCAGCCAGGCTGCTCTGGCAACCTCCTTTCCTACAGTAATTGTCATAACCCATCTTTTCAGAGAGGGAGCCTGACTCACATATCTGCATGCTTATTATGCTGCCATCCTTCAGGGTGTCACCATTGCAAAGAATTTGAAAGCCTGAAACAGGACCAGGCAACCCCAGCAGAACCCTGCAAACATTTACATACAATCTTTATGTGTATATGGCTACACATACAAAAATTAGAATGGAAGCCAGTAAATATATCAGGGAAATGCCTGCTCCAAGGGGAGCCAGCTGAGAACCCATAGCTACAATCCAAAATCCCTGCTGTTTTTAAATAGATTGGAGGAGGAACAAAAAATGTACAATGCACAGACAAGATGATGTCCCTTCCAAATTTCAGTAGCTGCCTTTTGCACTGACTTAAAACAGCTCACTGAAAGCTTTACAGCACTACAAACAATAGCGTAAAGGCACTTTTCACTACTGTGTCCGTTCTGTTGGTATGCCAGCACGCAATAGCAGTGTCCTGTGCAGCCCTGATAGATGCAGATGTCAAAGAGCAGAATGTTATCACCTCTGGTATCCAAGGAGGGACCATCAGCCTACTAGAATAACTTGGAGCTGCAATTTTAGCAATGTCCATATTGAAAAGTGAAAGCATGATATGAGATATATGTCTGTAATTGGCAGAAGATTCCAACAAACAACTCTTAGTACTTGCCCTGTGCACAAGTACAATAAGCTTGAATATTTGCAGTCATTCATTTCTGATATTTACATGCTCAAATTTCATTTCAGAGAGGAAAAGATAGGTATCAGTGGAGAATATAGTTGCTAGCCATTCAAATGTGAACAGTTTAGCTCTGTTTCCTTGCTCAAATTGTAATAAAAAGTTTTTAAAAGGTTATTTTAAAAAATTATAATGGTAATTTTGAAAATAAACAAAATTTAATAAGAACAAGTTTCTTTCAAAAGAAAGAGGACAGTATAATTATAAATAATTTTATTATAATGCTAATTGTTTAACTGATAAACTTTTCTTTAGTAGTACATTGTTTCTGAAGAGATGCATTTTAAATGAAAAATCTATTTATTAGTTCCACAAAAATAAATTCATAAAAATATGTTATGGTAACACAGACAGCTAGAATTCTTCATGCTTCCTACAGAAGAACATTATACTTTCTTTGAATTTTTTTTTTCCTCAATGACACTAAACTTAGCATTTCAGTCATCAGCTACAGTTCTATAAGAGAAATGAACACTTCAGACAAGGTATGTAATAATCATTTTAAAATAATAGTTTACTAACAGCTATACAATGCACTCAAAAAGAATTGCACACTTCTTTTTCATTTTAATATGAATAATTAAATTTAGAAATACTCATTCCTTTAATATGAGGCTGTTTTAATTTTTTTTTTTTTTTTGTAATTTATATAATAGTGGAAAAGTGATCCTATAACTTATAAATCCCTTAGTAATTTTGGTACAAAGTCCTATCATAAATTTCAGGTTTTTTTCTGAAAAACTGTCTCTGGAGTACTGCCTGGAGTTTCTTTTTGATAACTCTAATCACCTTTTCACATACTAACTCACCAAAATGAAAATTTCCAAACATTTGCCACTTATAACTCTTCAGTTTCCACATCCTTAAGTAGGGTTGTTTTAATCTGGACTCTTTCATGAAATAGCCAAAAATGTGAAGCCTTGGAAAAACACAATTAGTTTTTACCATGAACTAATTGGAGGCATCTTCATAAGATATGCAAATCAGGTGTCAGTCACTTCAGAACTATGTATTAATATAGCAACTGCAGACATTCAGATCTGCTAAAATGTTTCCACATGGGACAGCTAATAGGCTTTCTGATTCAAAATGTAAGACATTTGCAAGTTTTCCTAATTTTGTTAAGGCTGTCCTAAAGTTTTCCTCTTGTAACTTTATAATATTTCTTGGTTTAACTTTATAATATTTCCTGGTCTATACTGCATGTAACACCACCCAGTAAATAGATAATTTTTGACTACCATCAAAGTGAAGGTTTTCTACCCAAGCAGGAAAAGAAGTCTCAAAGCCACAGAAAGATAACACAAGAAAAGGACAAATCAATCAGCTAAAATAGGGCTCTCCTTCAAGTGTTAATTTGCCAGGAGTCACAAAAAGTTAAGTACAAAGGACACATGACCTTCAGTTTCCCATCTGCAACAAGCATCCAATAAAGATGCTTTGTAAATACCCTTTAAGGATGTTCCATGCAGTTCAAGAGGAGCAACAGTGATAAAATCTGTTGAACAAAATTCAGAAGGCTTCTTTGAATTGCAAAACTTAGCTGCAGAACAGAAACACAGAGGATGCACACAGTAGATAAAGTGAAACCATATTTTCACCTAGTGTACCATCGTGCTGGTGATGCTGATAATGGGTAACCAAAAGTCTTCATGCCAGGAATGAAGCTTTAGAATCCTCAGTGAACCTCATTCACATGACTGAGTTATGAGTCTTTGCAGATACCTTTTACAGGATCTCGTAGGAGTTCTGAAGCAAAAGGAAGAATAGAATTCACTTCTGAAAGGCATAACTGGGAAAGTGGCCTCTTTTTTCCTGCAGCATTTTTCTAATATTAGGAATATACACAGTGTTCTGCTACATACAGCAGACCAGGGAAAGGCTTTAGAGAAAACAGGGGTCTGCCTCTCCCCTGTAAAAACAGTAGTGCACACTCTTAATGGTGATAATAAGGAAACAAATGAAAGTTGTCTAGGCTTTAAAACCATAATCACTTTATTTTAACTTGTAGGGACTCTTTAATGCATGTGCTATACCAGCTACAAAGTCTTTTTCCTTTTAACTATGAGCATATATGCTATCACAGCTTATCCTTTTAATGAATAAGACTACACTGAGCATCTAAAAAGTACTTGCTTGCTTAACAAAGAGAATGATTTGAAGCACTAAAGGGATCCTTCAAACTTCATCATATTGAAGCAGTTTGTATTATATAATAGAAGTGAAAGTCATTTTTCAATACCTTAAACTCTGCTAAACTGGTGAGCAAAATATATTAGCATCACAGTAATGCGTTCTTGCCTGTGTAACACAACAATTATGACACAAGTTTCACAAACACTGACAATCCCTATATGTGTTTCAGTCCTGTGATCTAACTACTAACTTCATGAAACATCAAACTATCCATGAGCAATTACAAAGGGTCTGAAGTCTGTGAAATTAGATGAATTTCAAAAGAGCAAGGAATGAAGAGTCATCCTGTTATCCCTTAATCAGCATCTTCTAACTTTAAAAATTATGCTAATTACAGCCAGTCACCCACTGAAACTTACTTATGAACATTTTCATTACTAACAGATAGTAACTAAAATTAATGACCTCAGGTTACTATATTTTCCAAGTAGGAGGTCCAGGATAAGTAGTAACCTTGTGTCATTTTTTACCAATGTCAAATATAAAGGTCAAAGAGGGGGCATTTCAGAAGCCACAACCCATAATGAATAAATGCATCCAATTTAAGGAGACATTATTCTGAAGAGCATTAAAAATTAATGATTAATGGCATAATGATTAATTAATCAATAAATTTGTTGACATGTGTTTAACCAAGGAGAGTAAGCAGCATCTCAATGGTTAAACGACAACATGAACCACCTTTATAAATCCTACTTAGCATCCTATTACTTTGAAGTAAAGGAATTAATTTACCTGCAACCCATGTAGCACTAAATATTGAGTGAGAAATCAAGGAAAATGTTTCCTGAGAATTGATGGAAGGAGGGTGAAGAACATTTTTTTCTCTTTAAATTCAAATTTCTTACTTTTAATATTCCAGTTTTTATAGTTTCTTACACTCCCTAAGAGCAGCTACTTCTTATATCCACATACTTTCACTCTCCAGAGCTACAGCTTGCACTATGGTTCCATGAAACAGTCAATCTGATATTAAGTAGAAAGGTACCAAAGATGGGAGTAAAATAAGTCAGTTGTACGAGACAAAGCTTTGAAAATTCACTTTGTCTGTTCAAAGGACTCAAAAATTTTGAAAAGCTAACTTTTTTTCCATATAGACATTATTCCAGATCACATATCAGCCATTCCACTGCTGCAGAAAGCCTGCGTAGAGCACTATGAGGTGGTCTTTGTGAACACAAATGCAACTGTGCTCTATCTGATCAACTTGAGACCATCAGGGAATTGAGTGCATAAATCCAGCAATACTGAACATAGAGATGTGAATTTAATATCAGATGTTGCTTGTCTGGTACAGATTAGAGAAAACCTGAAAGCAGCTGAACTCCCTATACTGTCCTTCCTGTGGTTTGCATGAAAAGCTAAGGATACATTATTATTTCAGTTTCCAAACTGGGTAACTTCTTCCTTAAATAGGTAAAGCAAGCTGGTGGAAGAAAAACCTGAAAATTTCTTTCAATTCCTTAAAAGTTCTGCATTTGCTTTATTTAAAAGCTAGCTGTCTGTAGAGTCTGTGATGAAAGGATAAGTAAATTGAAAAGACAGACCCAGCAAGGATCTAAGGAACAGTCATGAGTGGAAGACCCATAGTAACACAATCAGTGAAAACCTAATCAGTGAAAATTAGAGCACACTGAATCAGCTGCCTCTAAAGCTATCAAGAGAAAATTATTGTCCCTGGTGTGAATCCCACTGAGATGAGTCAGCAGCAGAAACTCTCTTAGAAGCCTTCAGACTAAAAGGAGATTATTGCCTTCAAGGGAACAGGATTTATAACAAAATGGAGTGGTGAGGAGGATTCATGGATTGCGTAAAAATTATTAAGGGTTGTGTCAAGTTAGTTGTGGGAATGTTCAAAATTTTTTATAGTATGCTTGATGTAAGGATCAAAGATGGGGAGAGAGGGTAACCAAGGTGAACTGGGTGGAACAAACATGGAAAAATAGAGGAAACATGACAAAACCAGTTTCATGTGAACAGATAGTGAGCAGTTTTGTGTCACCTGATCACAGAGGGGAGGAACAGGTTCAGGCTGACTGTGAGACTCATGGTTATGTGAGGGCTGTGTGTGCATTTATGGGTGTCAGTACAGGTACCACTCTTTGTGGCAGTCTGTGTGGCCACAATCATGTCAGACTTGTGTGCACAGACTGGGAGTAACTTGTGTCTGGGGACAGGAAGCCACAGTGGCTTCAAAAGCATGGCTGGGGATTTCTACAGAAGAATTTGGAAAACTGGAAACAACAATGTTACTACTATTATTTTTCAGAGAGATATTTCAGACAGTTGCCAAATCACCTTGTGGTCTTAGAAAATTGAGAGTTGTGAATTCAAAAATTCTCCATCCCTGGAAATATTGAAAACCCATCCAGACCTGTTCCTGAGCAACCTGCTGTAGGTGACACTTCTTTAAGCAGGGTTTTGGACCAGGTAGTCTCTAGAAGTCCCTTCCAACCTCAGCCACCCTGTGATTCTCTAAAAAAAAAAAAATCTGTCCCTCTTTTCCGAAGGCCCTAAAATTATGCAGTAGAAATATAAACAAAAAAAATTAAGTGAAAGCTCTCAGGAAACAAAAGGCACCTTTTAAGGAGCTCTATGGTCTATATGGCCTTGAGACACAGACTTAAGCTTTCTCCGTCTATTTTGTGAACCTTGTGCCTCTGTAGTTGCATTAAAGCGATGATCCAAACAAATCATGTTATATTGGATTCCTTCCATACCACTGCCAGCTTGGGGTTCAGAGCTCTTTCAGATTCAAAAGGTGAAAATCCAAAAGGTGAAAAGATCCTGAAAAATATAAGTATCTAAAGCAAGATCGTTATAAGTGGATAGAATTTAATCAAACTGCCTATTTTTTCACAGGGTTGGTAGAAGCAAAACTTAAATGGAAAAACTAAAACCAGAGACCATTATCAACATACAGTACAATGTGTTTATGGTAAAATGTTGCCTCAGGGGGGATGCTGATACTCTCAAAAATAAAAAGGTTTTCTATAAAACCTCAACTCTTAAAATATTTATATTCCACTTGAAAAGACTTGTCTAATAAAATACTTCAAGATCAAGAGGAATCACTGAGGCATTTAGTCTGCCTTTGCACATGTCTCAAGCTAAACAATATACCCAATTACTCCTGTAGTCACATCAGTAATAAATGGCTTTGACTGAATCATACTTTTCAGAAATACACATACAGGAGTGATCTGGAAATACCAAGAGGTGGCGAATACACCATTTCTCTCTATAAGTAATTTTAATTTTTTTTCTTTACTGGCAATAGTAAAGACGCTTTATTTCTAACCTGAATGTATTTGATTTTAATATTCAGACATTAGTTCTTGTGATTTTATCTGATAAATGAAGGAACCTTTAACATCCAATATTTTCCCTCCATGAACCTTAACAACTAGTAATCACTCAAGATGATGGTGTAATAAGCAGGAAAAAATACTTAGCAACTTCAAAGGATATTTAAGAAGCGAGAAGAAACAAACCAAAACTCCTCAATATTCTTCCTATCACTCTTTCTTATCACACTAAGAGTACTTGTAGATAGAGTACTTGTACTCTTAGTACTCAGGATCTTTTCACCATTTTTCTGGGAGGTTTTTTTTACTATCTGTGAGTATCACACTTCCATTGAAATCAAAAGTGGTCTAAACTGTATAGTTCAGGTAGGTCAGAACTGTTAGCCAAATCCCATATATGATTATTTAGGTATGAACATAGTATTGCTATTTATAAATTTCCAGAATAAAGGACTGCAGATTCAGCAGAGTTTCCTATTTTTATCAGAAATTTTATCAAAAACAGAAGAAGAAAGTTTTTTATTTCCTTAGGTAGTTTTCCGAGGAACTTAATTCTGTAGAGCAGTGTGTTTAGTTGCAACTTCCAATATTTAGCTTTTAGCATTATTTAATTTCTAGAGAATAATCTTAAATATTGTGACTTTTGTTTCCAGAGATACTGACATAATTTCCAGTATTACTATATGAGAACACTTTATTTGACAGAAAAACTGATTAAATGAGACCAACACTGAAGAAAGGAGTGTATTTGATTTGTAATATCTTTTAAATTATAATATCACCCTCCAGGTCAGACATTTTACTTCAGATCACCAGTGTCATTGTAATCCAGGATGTCGTGAGAAAGAGAAATCAAAAAACTCTTACAGAAATATTTTTTTTTTTTGTGATTTTTGGAATTCTTTTATTAGAATACTGGGAGACAGAACAAAAACTACCATAGTGTCATAACAAAAGAATACTAGCTATTGCTGGTATTGCAACTGCTTCATTATACTTCTTGTATAGCCATTTTGTTTCAGGCTTATTCAGAAAATCATTTTCTCCAAGTATTACAGCATTGAGAAACAGCCTCTAGGTAAGTACATACCACAGATAACCACTAAGGCTGAATTTTATTCATACCCTTGGCTCTTTTAGCTCCACAAAAACCATCCTTTTGGAGTAATATTTCTAGACTTGCACTAAAGAACGAGTAAAAGAAAATGTGTATGCTTGCGCTGCAACAGTAGAACAAATTATGATTCAAAACTTTGTGTGACAAAATAGACAACAAATGGAGATCTTTAATTCATTTAACAATTACTGGAATATTTTTTCAAAGACAGATAAATGCATTTAAAGGCAGGAATATATGCAGTTATTTTTCTGTCTATCTTTAAAGATATTGTTAAACAGAGAGGTTTAAATCTGTAGATGTTCTTATTCAAATTTTATATTTGATTGAGTTTTCTTATTTAAAACAAATTAGTAGGAATTACTAAACTAGAACAAGCTGAACTCCCAGTGAGAAAAAGTCATTTTGCATTCAGCAAGGTTTGACAATTACACCCCAGTAAAACCAGGACAAATGATTTAATAGAAAGGGTATTTTGGATCTTGCAGCCTTAGGTTTCCAGCTTCAGGAATTTACAGAGAGTGTTTTAACTGCCTCCACCTGTACAGGATTTCTAAACTTGTTTTGTGAAGAGATAACCTGCTTCTCATCCCATAGTGAAACGTATTTTTTCCTTGACATATTTAAAGTGAAAACATACCAAGATCCCACTTCACAGATACAGTTAGGAGCTTAAACCTTACTGAAATTAAAGTGGCTTAAGCTCCTCAATGCTAGCCCCAAAATCAAACAAAAATTAAGAAAACTAGTTACAATTGAATTATGTTTTTTGACGTTCCTACTTCTGGCTGGACACAAATATATATTTAATATGAAACAGTAAATAAAATAAGATTTCATAAGGTATATTAGCATGTCTGAAGTACTTACAGGAAATCACAGAAACTTTTCTATGTCCATCATTCATCTCACTGAATTTTGAAAGCAACTAAAAGCCATTCCAGGCTATAATCAAAAAAAAATGTTATACCCCTACAACACCTTGCCTCCATTGTTAGGACATTGCTCCTGCTTTTTAAGATTTCTACAGCATAAAGGAGGCAAGACAGAGTTGTAGCAGGTGAGGTTCCCCAGGCCTTCAAGGAAACCACAAGGAACCATTCAGGCTAGCCTATTCCCAAACTTCCCTGGACAGCCTCATTTATTAGCTTAGCTGCATCACTTCTCTGTCTTTCTCTTTTTCTGCCTCTTCTAAATGGCTCTGAACTGGTGACAATGAATGATCTTGTTATGTGTGCGAATTTGAGCAAAAGCCAAGCGGCTCTGCTATTGTTAAGGGTTTCTAAGCTTTACTAAGAAAAGTAGTAACAGTAGGAGGGTTTAGAGCTCACACTAAATTTTACTTAATGATACCTGTTACTGGGGCCCAGCAAGCTGTTATTGACATATCACTATTTGAGTGACATCTAATTAATCATTATATCACTGACCAGAATCAATAGTTATAACTTTGAGGACCTTTGTTCAACCTTCCCACTGAATATCTTGCACCAGCTTTGAGTTTAACCTAATGTGAGACTGTTTAACCTATAAACCGTGTGGAACCTATAAACCATTTGGCTGTAGGAATGTACCCTGGGGTTTTGTCACCTTGGCGATTACTGGAATGCAATTGTATTCTAGTAGCAAAATAAATGTATGCTTCTCTGTGATTGGAAAAAATCCCTGTCAAACCTTGGACCTACAGCATTTTCCCCTTGTTCCCCTAAAAATCAACATAAAAGAAAAAGAAAAAACATACATTTTAAAACATACATTCACTTAAACTCAAGTAGAGTTATTCTGGATGACTGTCCTGGCAGTAGAAGCTTTATAATCACATTTGGCTTTTAGAAGCTAGAAAATCAAAGCATGTGGAGAGAACTATACTTATCTACCAATACTATATCTTATTTTTCCTTAAATCTCTATTTGAATCCTATCTATTTTAGTATGGTCACTAAAAACTAGTACTTTTTTTTTTTTTTTTAAGGGGAAAAAAGGTAAAAAAGTCTCAGATCTCCACCTTGTGTGGTTGATGGTGAAAGACTCTATAAACACTCTTGAGGCCCTTGGTTTAAGACTTGTTAACTACTGTTGAAGAGTAAAACATCAAGATGCGATTGCTTTTGCTTTTATTTTTTTGCAGTGTTGGAACATTCCAGGTTTCACCTTGTTTAGTTTCACCTTGATGTTTAGTTTATCTTCCAAGTTCTGTCTAAAGTTTGCTTATTATCCCCATTCAATAGAGAGAACATAAGTAAGAACAGGTGCATGTTAGTCAAATCCTTAAGAGGAAAAGTTATAGTAGCCAAATAAGAGTCCAACTGAGCTTTTCCTTTGGCAGAGTTAAAACATGGATTGAATCTTAGTTGCATAGTTCAGTCAAATACATAAAGTTTTCCAATCTGAAGCATAGGATGAACAAATAGAAACACATCTGCACATGTATATTCTGAGTAGTAAGTTCTTAGAAGGTCAGATTTTGTGCTTAGTCTGGGTTTTTAGTCACAGCTCCATCACATTCCTATTTACATAACACAGTTTAATTTCCTAGATGAGTTAAATTTTCTGTTTCATTTCAAGGATGGCTCTAACCTCGTATTTTGTGGCAAGAAGGCACCAAGATTATGATGCTGAGCTCTTGTTTCTATACATTGCATAACAAGATTCCATAACTTTGTTCCAGCCTAACTTTTAATAAATTTCTCTGTCATATCTTATGTGTCAGAAACTAATTGCTTGTTTTCATACATGGAACTACAAATTAAAAGGCTTACTCTCTTTTTATCCATTGTACCAAATGTCACTAAGTAGCTAGAGGAAGGCATTTTGCTATTTTAATTAAACGTATGGCGGAAAACACAAGAACGTGACTTTTGAGGAAATATGGGAAGACTAAGTTGTATCAAAACATCTCAGCAAGTCTGTGGCATTAGAGATCAAGACAATCACACAGTAAAATAAAACATGAAAAATTCATATTGAAAAGCCATGGATGATAACCCAAGTTCCATCAGTTTCAATTAATTTATCTTCATTGCACTGAACTCACTAATTACAACTCAGAGAACTGAGCCATATTCCTATGATTCTGAGCAGAAAAGGTCTAACTTTAAAGCGGAATGACAAGAAACCCCAGGGATTTTATTAAATAAAAAAAAAAAAATATTAGGCATTTTCAGATGAAATTTTTTAAAGGGAAAAGGAGAAAGGAGCAGAAAGCAATCTCTGAGTCAACCAGTCCAGTGCTGGCATGAGTGGCTAAAACCAGTTCTCCTTGTGCCTAGAAGTGACCTAAACATCCAAAAGTCTATCAGATGATAAGTAAAGATAATGAGGTAGTTTCAGTTAATATTACATCCCTACTGTCAGAGGTACCAGGAAACTAGAATCCATCAATTTCCTATGGCAAAGGGAAAACAATACCAAAATAGAATGAGGAAAAGTTACTCCATCTTATACCTTGGAACTTCCCACAGATAAATATTGCAAAGTCTTTTTTTTTTTTTTTACTCTAAAATAATGTTCAAATCATTATTGACAGAACATATTTTAAATACAAAATTCTTGGCCTAAATCAGGATGAATATTTCTCTATTTACTCTGTGGACACTGTTACACAACACAAGGAATATTAACTTTTAGTATAAGATTCTCTTAAACACTGGACAAATAATAAACCAAATTTCTGAGCAGGTTAAGCTAAAATTAAGTTATTAGACACTGAAAATTTGTAGAGTTTGTTCCTTGAGCTTTGTGTTTAGGAAGATTGCTTTTAAGCTACAATAGTCATAGCTTGAAGCATCAGCTTTTCCTGATAGTCTCATTTTCCCACACTGCAATTTCTATTAACTGCATTTAAAACAAGCCAGAAAGACTATGAAGATGAATGAGACATAAGGAACCCAAAGAAGAGGAAGGGGGAAAAGAAGAAGAAAGCAAGCTGTGGTTTATTTCTAATACTACAACTTTCCTTCTGTATAAGTAATCAGTGAACTGAATATATGTCACACTTTGACACGAAATAACTCACAGAAGCAGGCTAGATGTAAAAGGAAAGAAAAAGAACCCAAAAAAGCCAACTTTATTTTCTGACTCCATTATATATACAACAGCAAAAGTGACAGTGGATTGGAGGATTAAATTGCCACCTCTCCAACCACACTGGTCAAACCAACAGTCCATCAATTCTCTCCACCCACAAAGAATGCAAATCATTATTTACATGAACATGCATGAGAAAACTCAGTTGAAATATTAAATATCAGAAATTATAGAAACTTTTAGAAGAACTTTAAAACTCTCAAAAGAACAGGGCGACAAATATATAGTAAACAAAATTGGGGAAGAAAAAGACAAGCACAAGAGGAGTGAAGAAAGTAAAGAAAAAAAGAAGAAATGCATACTACCTCCAGCAGCCTTTATTTCTCACCAGTACAAGCTATTACAAACATAATTGACTTTTTATGTTGGCAGCTACTGATCTGTCAACATTAATAGGTAAAGAGCATAATAGTACTCTGGTTTATCCATGGCATTAATTAAACATTCAGCTCTGCATCACCCATGATGATTCACTACCCCTGCATAGTGCAATAAATATACATTCCTAGTTCATTATGAAGGGTAAAAGTGAAGCATAAAGTCCATGCCATAACAAATCATTTTGCAAGCAATTCCACTTCTTCCAATCCCTTTAGAGTAGATGACAGGCAGTAAGGCATAAAGGGCTTTCATAAGACCATCTCAAACTCCAGCATAGGCAAATGGTTTCAGAAAGCATGCTTATGTACAAGAGTTTATTTTTCTTTCCAAATCAATTCAGTACAAGCTGGTGAAGATATATGCCCATGGGAGGCAAGGGGATCCACATTTTGTTGTAGGAAGAGATTAAATGTCCAAAGAATGGATCTAAAACACAGCCTACTAATTTCATGAGAAATTGTTTTATTATCTACCAGCAGCATTCATCTTGCATGGGTATGGAAGTTTTTCAGTTCAGGGACCAGTTTGAGAGACAGAATATAGTTTGAATGAGGTTTCACAGTATTGCCAAGAGAATGAAAGGTACACTCTAGCATAATATCCAAGCATATCGTATTTTAAAGTTTATTAACTTATAGGTGTCCATAGGTACTCCATAGGAGTACTTTTGTATATTCAATACAAATTGTTATAACTTCATTGAAAATAATTTTAAAATGTTTAGTTTATACCAGGAGAGGATTTAGCCAATTATCCAAATTACCCAAGATAAAGTAATTTAAAGACATTTTTGACTTGAAGACGTGATTGCAAAACTTGTCTTAGTCTAGGAAATATCACCATACAAATGACTGCAAACATTCTTGTGTTACAGCAAGTTATTGCATCCTCTGTTTCCTTACCATTGAGCACAGTGGAGTTCATTTTGAAAAGATGTTAATATCTGATAACAATATGCTGATAATTTTGTGAGGATTTTTTATGAATCAGCAACCAGTAAAACTCCTTGTCTAACAGACGTAATATTGAGAAACCATTTTCAGTCCTGATTTTCAGCAAATCAATGATTTCAAATTAATTTTAATCACAGAGACTAGGAAGCCTATGAAATATTTATGAGAAAATACATAATATATATAGCAGTTCTAGTCTGTGACTGCAACATATGGTTTAGAAATTGAAACAGGTGTGGGAGAACAGGTGGTCACAGTCATCCAAGGGTATAGCTGGAGTTTACTGTTGCTTTTCGTTCTTTTCTTCTCTCTCCGAGTTCCTTGTTTTCGCCCGGTCCGCTTTCCCGGGGTGCTGGCCAGGCACTTCCAGGAGCCACCGGAGAGAGAGAGAAGCAACAAACACCTTTGTGGGTTCATCTGATACGGACAGAGTTGTTTAGAGAGCGCGAGCAAGACCGGGATAAAGAGACTCAAGAGATTGGACACTTGTTGTGCAGTCCAAAGTAGGTTGTATTTGCCCAATCGCTGCACATACAAGTGACCCCGATCTGGGGTCCAGACAAAGGTTTTATAGGGGAAAATAAGAGATAAGGTGAAACCAATAGAACAATGCCCAGTGTGAATACATTATAGGTAAAATCCAATGGGAATAACTCCAGGGGGAAGGATGAATACACGTAAAAATACAGAATAGAAACTCCAGCTTTAGGTTCAAGAAACAGAAACTCCCATCTCAAATTCACAAAGCCCTTTTGCTCCGTTTGCGTAGCTGCACACTGCAACAGTTTACCATGAAGAAAAGTAAAAAAAAAAAAAAAAAAAAAAAAATTAAATAGCTCGTTTACTTTCTAAGGTAACTTGCAGACTTAACAACAGAAGTCACAGCTCTTCAGTGGGGAAAAGGATGTATTTGTAAAAAAGCTATAATAATTTAAGAAAAAAACCCACTGTTTCTCTGTCACTGTTTAGTAAGAAATGACACAGAATCATCAGAAGGCTGAGTGATATATAGCACCCATGTTTACGTCAGATCACTCTTTATACGCTGTTCTGATACAGGCACACCTGATTGGTCATTTAATCAACACATTTCACCTGATTGGCTAATAAACAAGACACCCTTTTATAAACAATCTTATGAGAATAACAAGAAAACACAGTAGGAAAAACAACACCCACAGGTTGTCTTTAATAATTGGCTATCATTGTTTATCTCCAGTTCTCTAAAGTCTCCCAGGCCAATTCTGGGAAAACTTGTCTAGTTTTCTCACTTTCTGACCAGGCTGTCATGTCCACATTTCTCCATCTTAACTTTCAAAGAAGTTAAACCAATGTGTAAGAAACAAATTATGCAGAGGCATAGTAGTCCAGCTTCATTCAGATGTTAAACAGAATCAACCTATCAACTAGTTTCTTTGTTGACTGATCTTTAGATCCTCTAGATCTAAAGTAGATTTTGCTATGCAATAAAGTTAGCCTTTGTGCAATACTGGATCTCTTTTGAATTTACATTTAATTCAATTTGCAGTTGTACAAACTCTGCAATACATCTAAAATTCACATGCAAGAAGCAAATACATGACCAGTACAGCTCTCAAATTCCTTGAGTATTCAAATACATCTTAAAAGATCATTAATCTTATACTTTCCTCCTTTATGAGGATGTTTCATCATTCAGTATATTTCCAATTTTAAAAACTGAGAATTTCATACATCTTTAACAAAAGCACCATGAATTATATTCTTGAATGGTTCAATAGTTGCCCCTTGGGTCACAAAAAATTATAACTTTTGAAAACAGAACACTCATGCACTTTGACATGGAAGTACAGTAAATAAGCTAAACTTCAAATATAGCTGAAGTCTGCAATATTTTTCAAAATCACCAGCAGCTGTTGGTTTGATTCTGGGAACTCCAGAATTCCTGCAACACCAGAAAGGTAGAAGGCTAAATTTATTTGTGTTTTCTTAAATTTATTGGGCTTATGCATTCAAGATGTATGCACTCTGCTAAAATTGATCATTCTATATTTTAACGTTTACAAATGAAAATAATTTAAAATAAAATTAACTTGTTCTAACCTCTGCTTGAGACGAAATTCCTTTTGGCATTTGTGTGCAGAAAAGCTATTTTCAGGTACATAAGAACTGACATGCCAGATCAAACTAATGGTCCATCTAGATAGTGCATTAAGTGTGCTTATCAACTCTCACAGTTTCCCTCTGAAATTCTTCATTCAAAAACTTCCTATTTATTTTTAATCTTGTAGACAACAATCAAAGCAGACCATTAATTCCAGGGAGCAATTTACCATATGTGCTTGAACATCATTCCTACAGATCTCAAAAATGCTAGAAGTGTGTGCCTAAATGGTATATTTAATATGTTTTTACTAAATTATGCTGTCACATGCAGTCAGAACAAATAGTCTTCCAACAGCAGATCAAATGCATCCCTAGCAATATTACACAGAAGCCAAAGGGGTTGCACCAAGGATAAAAGTAACCAGCTATGCTTCATATTTACTGCTTCTTTCCATTCATCTGCATTAAAGAATAAAATAAACACTCACTACTTTTGCTACTCCTAAAGCAAGCCAGATAAAATTACTTTAAAACTAGTAAAACCACTTACTATGCAGAAACATTACTGCAACTGGAAACTAAAAAAGCTTTTACAGTTAAAGCTTTTTTAATTTAGCAAATCCTCTGAAAAAAAATTATTTACAGGAAATCATCTTATTCTTTGAAAGTGCTCCCATATGCAATTAAATTTCATTAAAGTTGATGAGATTTAAAGTGTTCAAAGTTAGGCACATGTTTAAGTACTTCCCTGAATTAATCCTGTAACTGTCAAAATGTGTATACCATATCAGTAAGCAACCTAGGTGTTTCTCTAACATTCTTCTAGGACTTGACATCATCTTTACAAATAGAGTGCTCTTGCAGAAAAAAAAATAAGTTCAGCAATTAGATTAATAGTTTATGTTCTTGTGCAGGTATGGTTTTTGTAGGATTTTTAGGATCATTTTTATTGAAAATTAATATTAGAGTAATGTTTAATGTTCCATTAAGGTGGTGAGGAACTGAAACAGGTTTCACAGAGAAGTTGTGGTTGTTCCTGGAAGTTTTGGAGACCAGGCTAGATGGGGCTTTTAGCAACCTGATCTAGTGGAAGGGGTCCCTGCCTATGGCAGCGTGGTTGGAACTAGATAATCTTCAAGGTCCCTTCCAAGCCAAAATATTCCATGATTCTGTGGTTCTATGATTTTCTGGTCTTTGAAAAATATTTTGAACTTTTTAACCTCTTGCAGAACCTTCACTTCTTCCTATGCACGTAATGCACATCAGATCCAAGAAGGCAGATTGGTTGGTCCTTTGTTTAAATTACTAATAAGTACACTAAAAACATCTGTTGGAAGTACAGCTGCTTAGAACATTAAAAGATAGGCCGTGATTTAAAACATCGTCAACTATATTTTACATTAACAAATACTTCTGTATTTATAATAACATGTCAATAAGTCCATCAACACATTTCCAGAAAATTTTGTGTTTACTCACAAAAGCAAAGACAGGCTTAACCTAAAGGAAAACTGTAACAGGTATTTAAAAAATTACATGGAAGGAGGAGTCTGGATATGTGCATTTGTCATTTATTCATTTTCATCACCTGAAAAAAAAAAAAAAAAAAGCCCAGTTTCTAAAATTCCAGGACAACAGGAAGTAAACATATTTGAGGTCTAAGTTTTCAGTACTTCAATCAAAGGTATGTAAAATCACTGACACTGTGCTCTTCCCAACTGAGGCACCAAATGATAACCACTAATAGTGGAACTGGGAGGATACACTACAGTTAATGAATGATCTGCTGCCCCTATAAATACATTTTCAATGTACAACTGAATAGTTTTGGGTGCTATGTTATACAAGCACAATTAATAATTTAATTAATATCACCAAGCTATTGTAAAAACAGGACATTCAAACTGAATGTGAAAATAATCAAAAAGCAGAGCTCAACAGATGTTTAATTTAAATTTAACACACAGCTGTGTATTAAGAACAAAGTCATCTTTGCCATACATTATCTTCTGAAGGTGCAGAGAGGGTTTCAAGTGAGCCCGAAGAATCTAATCATAATTATGTTCCAACCTGTTTCAGAAGATGATTCCATTTTCTTTTGACATGGTTGTGACAAAATCACTTTATCTATTCCTGTTGTCTTTCAAAAAATAGAAATCTAGAGGAGCTCGAATGGGATCAGTCTTGACTTTAAGTAAGTTTGCAAGTTACAGAGAATCTGCAGACATCATTTTTTCTGTGGTAGTTTCAAGTACCAAATTCCAGTCTTAAGATTTTTAGATGGTAAAACTGAATCTGTGAAGATGAGCCTGGGCAAAATCTGTGGAATTTAATTCACACCATTTACTTTGCAAGGTACTGCAACTGCATCCTACAGATCTTAAAATTCCAGGATGCTGCTGTTGAGGAAGCTCATTATAGTAAGTCTAACAAGCCAAATAAAGCAAGAGATAATTGCATTTAAAATAAAACCATCCTAAATCATGAGAGCAGAAGATATTCTTTGTTTAGGAACATTCTAGGTCTATGTATGTGTGCCTATATGTACATGTACGTGTGTGTATACATATACATATATGTGATATCTCTGACAAGTTACATTGCATTCTGCTGATATTGCAAGTTTGCATAGTGCTTTAGGTTATTTTTTAATTGAATTCCTCTATTTATACATGAACAGTATTAAAGAAATCCCGGAGGAGTGCACTGTTTGATACTGGATGATTTTGTTCAACGCCACGTCATTTTAATTTATATAGAAGAAGAACTTGTTGGAAGCAGGTTGCAGTTGCTTAAGCTTTAAATGTCAAGTAGGGCCGAGGAGGGGGGTGATGTTTATTTAATGTAAAAGACAGTTTCCTAAGCAGAATTAAAGAGCATAATTTCTCAGCTAGACTATTTAAGTAAAATGGAGTGTCCTTTTCAGCTCACAGCCTATTAAGGCGGGGGGAAAAATCCTCTCGAATACCAATTGCAGTTCTGGAGAGTACAGCATGCCTCTAAATATATTCTGTAAGAGACTGAAAATTCTTATCTTCTAACCAGTATTGCACCTCCATAGAGTAAAAGTATAGGAAACAGAAAGAAAGGAAACTATTCAAAGCAACACAAAGTAAGCCATGTATTATGGTTAATAAAGAGTTGAACAGATGTTCAACTGAATTTGCTTTTCTGAAGTTGGATAGTTGATTGCAGTCTGAATGAAAATAACACAATTTATAGTAAAGAAGTGACAAATTTGAAACACCACCAAAAAGGAATTCTTCTGAGTCACTCCAATACAGCCTTCTCCTTACTTTTCTCTTAATTAGAATCTTAAAATAGTGGAAAAAAGTTTAAATATTAACAACAATAATTATAATTATAAAGCCTCATTACAGAAGCATTTTTAGCCCTAGGATCTCAAAATGCTGTAGAAAGAGACATATTTCAATCCACTGTATAGTGGGGCTAAGAATAAAAACTTCTCTCCCAAGTCTTCTTAGACTGCTGCCTCTTTCTTCTTCCTCTCATATTTCTTCTCAGGGGATGGAGAAAAAGGAATATGACTGAAATATTTAGTCAAAAGCAAAAATAATTTCAGGATTTTACATCTATTTCAATACTATTGTGCAGAGGGGAAAATCAGAGTTCTCATTCTTATTGCAGGAACTCAAAGACAGAAATCTGCCTGAAATGTGTAGTATGTGTTTAGTGAGTCCAATAGTATGTATTTGATTAGTCCAAGGTGCAGCTCAGTCACTGCACATAGCCTTTTTCTGATGATCTATCCACAGAATCTCAGTCATAGATAAAAAGTTCCCTGAAAGGCTTCAACTTACTTAGATTTCCCAGGATATGTGCTCAGTTTTCAAATTCTCTCTATATAAGATTTTTCAGTGAGGAAAAGGAGAAAATGTAGATAAACACAGATATATGATAACTATGTTGACATGCAACCATTTTCACTAACAGAATTTAACAATCTTCCTAAGCATGACTGTCATTACCAAGCCTAAAAATCCTCTTGAGAGAATGTGGGGAGAAACTAGGATGCATATATTTCAGGGTTTTTTGTTTTGTTAGTCCATTCATTACTATTCTCCCAACCTCATATGTTCACAAAGCAAGCAAAATTTTTAACTTCAGCATTACAAGGGTGGCTTAAAAAAACTCTAACAGTAAGTTTACCTAAATATTACTTAAAACTAACATTTTAAACAACAGTTACATTCAAACAGGAGAGAAACCACACATATACCTTAATTTTATTAGAGTTATCAGCCACAGGTCTAACATTTCCCAGAATTTACTGGGGTACTTCACATAGTCCTTGGGTCCCCACCACACCCAGCCCCAGCAACTGTATATATTCCACCAATGTATCTCTTCCTTCAGGCTGTTTTACTCCCACTTGTACTGCTTTCAAAGAAGGAGAGAGAGAAAAAAAAGGTGCCTGGATGTTAAAACTTTTCTGCTTGGCTGCTTCAGAGACGATTAGGGCAGCTGCCCTCTTTTATGTCTTTCTGCTAACCTTAGAATGGCTGGATACTCTTCTTCATCCCCAGGTTTCTGCAAGGAGTTCCCTCCTGAAACAGTATAAAATGTGACAGAAAACTACCTTTGATTTTTCACAGAGTGGGAGGAATCACTGGCTGGAGTTTGTCTCATTAATTCTGAAACCCAGATGAATGCAATAAACTGTGTCTGTGTGCTCTCACCTACAGGAGTTGGGATTCCTTTAACTCATTGACTTTAAAAACAGTACAACTTAGGAGAAAAATTTTCCCACTAGTTCTACATGCAAACGCTCTCTGAAGGAAAATGCATACTTCTGTAGTTAATTTCTTTGATTTTAAATAAAGAAAAGTTTTACTTGTAGCATTATTAATTTGGAACACTAAAGTCACTAGGTTTTGCTCCCTCTAAAATAAATTAAAAAAAAAAAAAAAAAAAAAAAAAAAAAAAAAAAAAAAAAAAAAAAAAGACCAGAAGACACAGTTTATCTGTGAAGTAGGTCTTTGAAGAGTTCAGTGTCCTGTTGTCTGCTGTGGAAGATTGAACCCAGCTGGATGCCAGATACCCACCAAGGCTGCTCTATCACTGCCCTCCTCAGCTGGACAGGGAAGAGAAAAGAAAACAAATGTCTCGTGCATCAAGATAAGGAAACAGAAATAGCTCAGTAATTCCTGTCATTGGTACAACCAGATCTTAAAACACCTTCCCCACATCCATCCTTTCTTCCCAGGCTCAGCTTCATTCCCAAATTCTCTAACTCCTCCCTACAGCAGTGCAGGCAGACAGGAATAGGGGCTGTGGTCAGTTCATCACATGTGCTCTGTGCTGCTTCTTCCTCCTCATGGGGAGGACTCCTCACATTCTTGCTCTGCTTCAGCGTGGGGTGCCTCCCACAGGAAACAGTCCTCCATGAACCTCTGCAATATGAGTCCTTCCCACAGGCTGCAGATCTTCATGAACTTCTCCAGCATGGGTCCTTTCTAGAGGGAGCAGTCTTTCTGCAGTACACACTACTCTGACATGTCTTATGACAGGGTCATAAATCCTGATAGAGCACCTGCTCCAGTGTGCGCTTCTCTCTCCATGGGGCACCAGCACAAGCTTCCCACAGGGTCCAGAAGTCATTGGACATGCCCCCCTGCTCCACCATGAAGTCTTCTGCAGGCTGCAGTCTGCTCTGCTGCAGTCCTTCATGGGCTGCAAGGCCACAGCTGCTTCCCCATGGTCTGCACCACAGGCTGCAGGGAAATCTCTGCTCTGGTGCCTCATGCATGTCCTACCCCTCCCTCTTCACTGACCTGGGTGTCTGCAGAGCTGCTTCCCTCACACATTCTCACTCCTGTCTTCCCATTGCTGTTGTGCAGGAGTTATTTCTTTTCTTAAACCTGTTATCCCAGAGACACTACCAACATAACTGATGGGCTCAGTCTTGACCAGCAGCAGGTCAATTCTGGAGCCAGCTGGAATTGTCTCTGTATTGGACACAGGGAAATTTTCTGGCAGCTTCTCATAGCAGCCACCCTTATTGCTTCCCCACTACCAAAACCTTGCCACAGAAAGCCAGTACATCTGTTAAAATTACCAGTCTGTTAAGGAAACTTACTAAAAACAACGTACCCAACTTTAACAAAAATGCCTTATAAAGGCTTCCTACTAAAAGTGTAGCATGGAATATTTTAGTGTAGCTAAAATTTTTGAAACTCTGCAGACCTTAATTTGGCATCACACTTGTCAAAGAGCTCTGCTACTTGTATAGTGCAGGTATTCATATTCTCTTTCAAAGCTGAATATATAAAACTTCTTTTTTGATGGCTTTCTAGAAAATGCAGTCTTACAGTTCTGGTAATAAGGAATGCCTGCCAGCAAAATCCCTGTAATGATCATCACCAACACACTTTTAAGAGAGTCCAACTACTCTGGTAATTCTCTCATCAATTTCGGTAAATGTTCACTTTAGAATATAATGTGTTTTATAATTATACAGTTAGAAATATGAGCATATTGATTTGTGTGGAGAATTGAAATGTTGCCCTTCACCAATTTTTAGCTTCATCATTGCTGAAACTGCTCCTGATGTTCTTGTGTTTCTTACTTTTTGCACATATGTCAATTTTAGACCTTACAGACATTTTTAATCTTTTTTTTAAATGTCAAGGTTTTAAAATAAATATTATACTCAGATTATACTAATCTGAGTGTCAAGGAAAAAATAATTTTTTTCTTCCATAGATCATCAAGCTGCAGCTTGATTTTTTTACAGAGAAAGATTTCTCATCACTATAAAGCATTTTCTTCTGTATGGTGTTTGGATAGTTCATTGGACTCTCAGTTTCTCCCAACCCCTTACCCCTGGAAAACTGAAATTTTGCTGAGATTGGAGGAATAAACAAAAAAATCAAAAAGATTGTAAAAAAACCCAAAAAATTTACTTAAACTAGAAGTCAGAATTATTCCTCCAAGGGGATGACTTTTTATATGAGTATAGAATTCCTTTATATGATCCCTGACACAGTTTATTTTCCTGTATGCAGTCTGTGGAGTCAAAGGTGGCTTGGCTTCCTGGCACCGTGTATTAAGTTTCCTGGTTTCAACCTGTAGACACTATTTGCATAAACCCAGTCTTTTTGAGCATTTCCACTACTTCCCTTATTCAGCCCTGCTTTCAGGTGCATGAAGTTTAAAACTAAAATAGACATGAACAAAAATCTGTTCTAGATATAGATTAACTATGAGCAACCTGCACACCCTGTTCAGTGGTGAGATAAGGTTGTTTACCATTTCCTGCCTTGACTCAGACTTCATATGCAAATGTAAGCAATATTTTTTTCACCCTTGTGGGCAAAACTCCCATATCAAAGTCACATTAACATGATAAACAAATTTATTGTTTTTAAAATGCAGTTAATATGATGATGAAACACACATACAATCAGTGTTATCAAAGAAATAATTTAAAATTACTACTTTAAGCGAAATAAATACTAAATAAAATGTTTTCTGATGCTCACAATCATCGTCAACTTTCCCTTTCCTTTTTCTTTTAACCCTCACTGCCTTACCAGTGCAGAAATCTATCTCCTTCTTTCTGAAACTTGTGCACCAGCTTTACCCCATTGCTCTCCTTTTCTATTCACTACTTCTCGCTGCCTTTCCCCATTTGCAAATTTCCACCTCCATTGGATCAGTAAAAAAAGGCTCTAGGAAAAAAAATCCTCATCTCACATCATTCATTTTACAGACCAGCCTCCCAACTGATTGCAGCTCCCTGTAAAGGGTAATGCAGAAGCACAATCTGAAGCTGTCTTTACTACCACAGACTGTGATCCGTGCTCTCATTATTTTTGGTTCTTTCAGCAGCTATCCTTAGTATATAACATTATGCTATCTATCATGTGTCTGAACCTATTTTTATTACTTCTTGCTTGCTTCCACTAGTTTAGCAAATTACATATTGTGGTATTTTTTTGTATTATTATATTTCAGTAATGACACTGAGTCTTATAATGAGTGTCCACTAACTACTGCCACAATTATAAAATTTCAGTAAATTCCAGTGAATCTCTTTCATTTTTCCATTATAATAAAGTCTAATTTAAACTTTTCTTCTGTTTAGATCCCTATTATCTATGGGCTTTTTCTTTTTCTACCATTTTAAACTCTGAAAGTCAGTGGCATACATTGCAAAGTTGCATTATACCAGTATTTAAGATGAGGTGTAGCAACAATTTTGGATAGAATATCCATCACTGATTTTGTACTCCTATCAGTACAATCCAAGAAACATGCTTTTCTTCAGCACTACAACTGCACTACACTGAGGAACTGACAGATTTTTCACACAGTAACTCCAAACTTTTTCTGTTTCTTGGCCAGAAATCTGTGATATCTTTCCTGTTTGTGCATACATTGATTTTTCATTTGCATTTTTGATTTATTATCATATGCTTGTCAGCCGACCTACCATCTAAATCTTTCTGCATTTTTTCTAATTATATTACAGGTATAACAAAGAGATATTTTCCTTGGGTCTTTTTTCCCTAAATTTGACTAGAGAATAATAAATTGTCTTCTTATTATAGAAATAAAAAAGGTCTACATTAAGTCTATGTGTTATTGGGGAAAAGAAAAGAGACAGCAGGAAGCAATAAAGATGTATAATCCAATTCTACATTCTGGAAAGAAAAGGGTCTAATATCATTTATGGTGTCAGAAGTAATGTTTCTGGGAAGGGTAGGGATGGGTTATGATTACCATCTATCATTCCTCTGTAACAGTTAGTCCACAGAGTAGCTTTCTGGCCAAATTTTTTTTCAGATTTGCACTGGAAGCCCATCTCATCATACCACTTCACACCATACTATACCTTTTTATCAACTGTGGTTGTTCCAAATCTTGAGCGCTTATTAAAGCATCTCTTTATTTATGACACACCTCATATTTTGCTTTGCTTATTAGAAGATATCAGGAAAGTAATTTATAGCAACAGATACCTATTTGACCTTACAAGTTAAGGTATATTACTTAAAGGGTACACACACTTTGGCTTGTCAGACCCATGAAATCTGCCAAGCAAATACTTCCTCTTGCATCACATCAGAGAAAAAGATATCTTCTGATACCTGAGGAAAGGTGTGGATATTCTCCTTTCTTCTGGGGAAAGTCTTAAGGATGAGGCCACAGTCAAATCTCTATTCATAAAAGAGATTCAGACATTTCCAGAAGGTTGAGGCAGCCTTTATGTAAAAGCTAATTTCAGAGCTAGTGTGGGTACAAAGATAACCCAGATGGAGAAGAAATAACAACAACAAACTGATACTGCAAGAAAGAACATTTTAGGGCAATCTAATCTAATCTAATCTAATCTAATCTAATAATCATATTGATTAGTGTTAGGCAATTTAAAATATATGCAGGCACAAAAGAAGAAGAAACAGGTGATGAGACAGACAAGAACTTCAAGATCTAAAAGATAAGGATCACCTCTTGTCTGGTGGGCTTGCCAGCCCCTGACAGGGAAAGGAAATAGGAGATAGAGTTTAAGAGGTTCACAGAGAGGAACAGAAAACCAGAGGTGACACAGATACAGCAGCATCCAAAAAAGAAAAAACACCTAAGGCCTTAAGAAATAATAGAAGGATGCAGACCCTGTAGCAATTAGTGAGACTTGACAGGACTTGTTCAGTTTTACTTACTTGTAGTAGGTGCTAAGTAAACCTAATGCATCCTATACTCTTTGCTAATGAAGTGGGACAAAGAATTACATAGGCCATTTCTGCTTTAGCATCTCTCAATAAGAGAAACTAGCAATTGCTTCTCATTATGAGGATTCAGACCCCTAAAGGGAACCTACAAGAAATCCAGAGAGGGACTTCCAACCCTTTCAGAGTTGTTATCCCATATAACTAAATTGCACGTAGCTATAGAGAAGGGGTGATGCTTTTAAACTGAAAATTGGTAGATTTGGATTAAATATTAGGAGGAGATTCTTCACCTTCTGGGAGGTGGGAGTAGTGAGGCATTGGAACCAGTTGCCCAGAGAAGTTGTGCATGCTCCATCCCTCGAGATATTCAAGGCTGGTTTGGATGGGACTTTGAGTAACCTGGTCTTGTTGAAGATCTCCCTGCTCATGGCAGGTGGGTTGAAACTAGATGGCTTTTAAAGTCACTTTCAACCCAAACTATTTTATGATTCTATGATGATTCCCTCTCTCATCTGCTTCAGCTTGCATCTAGAGGGTGGACTGAAAATGTGCCTTTAATCAGCAAGGCTAGTTGAACAAAATGTCTTCCCTCAATCAGCTCAGGCTGAATGATAGCTAGTAATGCTAGCTATGTTGTTCCTGTTCTGGATTACAAAAGCCTGCCATTCAAAAAGCGTTACTCTTTTTCCCATTTACTCTTTGTGGTAAAATTGATATGAATTTATTTCAGATTTTAAAACTGTGGTTCAAAAATATAATGATGAAAAATAATCTATTTTAAATTATCTTTCTGTAAGTTCTGGTGTCAGGACTTGTCCAGAAATATGCCAAAGACCTGATGTAGTTCTTACTGAACTGTTAATTGAAGCTGTATTAAATCCATATTGTTCCCTCTGCTAATTATGTTAATATCTCAAAACCAGATTAGGTTATGAGGGGAAAAAAACTTAAAAATAAAAACTCATGCAGGAAAAGAGTGTGTCTCCTGATGCAGGGATAGTATATTGTGCTTTGCAAAGATGGTTACTACAAACAGCAGTATCCTGCATAAACTGTATGGAAATTAATTTTATTTCAGTACAGTGCATTAGAGATCCACAGTCCAACTTTGTCATCATAATTTTTCATACAATCGTGCGTGGGTGCTATCTTGCTAAAGATTCTATCTGTCTTTTACTGCTTCTGGCTGTCATCTCCAGAAAGTTCTCAATCATAATGTAAAAGACTTTCCAAACCCAGGAGTTAATGGCCATAACAATAACTGCTATTTATGCATTCTACTCCCCAAAACCTCTGAAGCATTAGCAACATCTGCAAATTCAGAAAGGCATATGCCAAAGCATGTGCTAATAGTAGCTTATTGGCAGAAGCATGGTGATGGATTTCACCTTAAGAACTAGTCTTTTCCAGATTTTTCAAGTGGTTTTATTTGGCTGATTTTACAATAGCTTGCTTCAAAAGTACTTATCCTAAAATAAGCATCTAAGTCACAGAACATTGTGGCAAATTTTTGTCCTGTCTGCACAGAAATCCTTAAGGTGGTGTAAATAGAGGGACTGGCAGACACTCTCGTTGTAGCCTGGTTTTAAATAATTAGGGCAGGGTTGCAGCAAAACTAAACTAGATGTGAAAATATGGATTGTTCTGACTGCTCCATTTTCTGACGTCTCCCTTTCAGCACACTCTTCTAAGAGACAAAACATTCCTATATGATGTGAGATGTTTCAACTTGAATGCATAATTTATCTATGCAATTCCTATTTCAGAAACTATTGTTTTGAAGAAGTCTCTGGTTCAAATATTTTTTTAAAAATCCTTCTCAATTTATCTGCTGCATTTCAGGGTTAACCCTCAAAGTTCTCTGCCATTCATATTCCACACAGCAAATCAACGACTGCTGCTCATTTGTGATTCCTGCCAAATCGCTACACTCTGCTCAGACTGAATAGCTCAAGACCCTAATATGGTGACAGCTGCTGGGAATGCTATTCTGTAAAATGAATAGCTGGATAGTATTCTATCAGCTAACAGCACACAGTCTTATGAGATCTTATTTGAATATAGGTGGTGATAGCACATTTCCTTGCAACCCATATGTACTTCACAACATGCTGAGTTTGTTCCCATTGCAATAATTATAGCTACTTGCATTTCTGTAAGTTCACACAACTTCTTGAAGGATCAGGGTCAAGCTTCAAAATTTAGCAGTCAAATGAAAGTGCACATTCTTTTTGGTTTTTTTAACTGATTAACATCATCTAATGTAGTAAATGCTTTTGTCCATAATAAATAATGATAATTTAGGAAACTAGAATATACCTAAACCCTAATCAGTGAGTTAGAGCACTTTCTAACACAGGCAAGAAAATAATGTGCATTATAACAGCCACAAAATTATGCTTTTCATAAACCAATCAATCTTCAGATTAGAATTCGTTACATTTCCTACCACCACCATTTTTGCTGGAATTCTCTTCCACACCTCACTACCTTACAGTACATATCTCTTAGGCCCTAATGCACTTTTTTTTCTTTCTTTTCTTATTTTAAAGATAAATAGTGTGTCTCATTCTTTCTTGCCAAAAACATGGACTATTTACAAGGAATATTTGCTCGCTCCCAGTCCCTATTCTACAATCTAAAGAAACCAATTTAGTCTTATGCTAAAATATAGGTATTTCCTACTGAGTCTGATATTTTTCTCCACTTTCTTTTAGAAAACATGTGATCAGGCCTCCATCTACAATGGTGCTTGCTCTACATACCTAGCATGGAATGATTTATAAAACAACCAAACCAATATTTTGTCTTCCAGCTTGCACTAGTGGCTTAAGTTGACTCCCTTAAGAGTGAGAAATTTGGGTATTTTACAATAGTTGATCAATGAGATCAGTGGTACATATCAGTGAGGATGGTCTGTATTGTCAAGTCTGACCACAGGGAAACCGGTACAAGGAAAGACAAGTGCAACTGTTACAATGTGTGCTAAACTTCAGAAAGCATAGAAAATTTGGGACATTCTGCCACCTTTCTTAAACTGAGTTTCAAATTGTACTGCCACATATGGCCACAAAATGTAAATCAAACCACAGAAATGACCCAGGCAGAAAGAAGCCAGAATGAAACCATCCTCCCTACATGGACTCCTGCCCCGCACACCCAGCCCTGGAGGGTTCGGGCAGTGACACAGGGAGCAGCCAGGAGCTGGAGAGGTAGTTACAAACAAATACAGTAAGAGACAAAATAACTGCAGCTAACTTTCATTAATCCTCAGCGTCCTTTGTATTGCCACAAGTATTTTATTATTGATTTTCAGCAAGATTTTTAACAGTTGGGGGAAGGCAGTTGGTTTGGGCTTTTTTTAAACAACACAAGTTTTGAAAAAGGAGCATCAAAGTTGAGAAGCTGAGAGCAGTATCTCTTTAATTTGGTTAATTTGTGGGGGAAAGGGTTAGTGCTTAAGCAGGTACACAGCACCCTGTCAAGCAGCAGGTGAGTGTTGGTGAGATTGAAGATTAGGTACTGTCCTACAAATGTATTTTGTGACAACAAAGGGAAACTTACTGCAAAAGCATCGTTTAAAGATGTAGAAGTAGAGTACTTGAAATACACTGGCTTTAGGCAAGTCCTTTCATGTACATTTAAATTATCTATGGACTCAAGTAGAGTCTCCAGAGGGGGTTTGCAGGTTTCACAGTCAATGTTCAAGCCCTGTTTTAACGTTGTGAACAAGAACTAGAACAGGCCTGAATGTGGGGTTATCAACCGTGTGTAATAAACAATGTCATTACTCCCCACAGCAAGCAGATAGGCCTCCTGCTGCGTCCTGACTCCCTCTCTGTACTTAAAAGAGCAATTCAGAGCAGGAAGCTTACCCAGGTGCCAGGAGCCAGCCTTGGGAGATGACTCTCCACTTCTTTCTCTCACTTACTGGTTTAGGCACCTATGACTATCCCAGAGTAAAACTCATCCATGCCCCATAGACGAGTCATTTGAGAGTTTTCTCTGTACTCAAATTCAAATTTATGTTGAGATTATTAATGAAAATTTTGCATTACATTAGTTGCAAGACTATTCTTGGAGGAATTTCATTATTATTTCCCCTTTAACAAAATCCATTATCATCTCTGCTTTAGCTGATCCCCTCACTTCCATATCATTCCTGTACAATTCTCTGTCTTCAGTAGTTTAACTACTAATTGCCTGGGTAACACTGTGGTAGATTTATATCTCTAAAATTATTCAAAGACAATGGGTTAACCAGACTCACTGAATTTTTTGGGAACTCTGTGTTTCATTTGAGCTATTTCTATAAGTAGTTTCTAAGCAGTTCTTATTTTCTGTTGTCCTGAAGTACTTTCAGTTGTTCCTTTCTCCAAAAAACTTCATAAACCTTGCAGTTTACTGAGCTCAAACCAATAGTTCTGTAGTGACATGACACATTATTGCCCATTTTCTTCACTGAAATTTAAGTGCATTCAGATTTTGAGTTTGAGGTTCAGTGTAATACAATATAGGAACACAGAAAACATTATCCACCTTTTTGAGCATATAGGTTACATCTGCACCAATAACTAGGGCCAACCTTAAAGCTACCCTATGCTCTGTGTCAGCCAGAGTCAAGGACCCAAATTTCTCAGATTAATGGTCAGGAATACCAAGCAAGAAACATCTTGTAGGTAAAGTCTGTTCACCTTGACAATTCAGTTTAAACTTGGTAATTCTATTCATCTGCGTCTTTGTTCAGATGACAACATAAAAGTTCATGAACCATATATGTTACTGTAGGAGAAAAAAATTAAGTGGAGGAGAGCTGTATTTTGCCAACAGATTGCAGGATAAGAAGAACACTAAAATGAAGTTATTTGCTGGGACTGTGTCTGTGTAACAGTGAAGCATGTTGTTACACTCCCCACCTCCCTCATAGTTTGGTGACCCATAAAACCTGAAGTCTTTTGTTCTGTCCTTGTTGCCATTCAGATTGCCCTGCCCTGCAGTTCTGCCACACTTGCAAAAATGGTGACGTTTACATTCTTCTCTCACCCTAACCCTGCTCCTTTCATTGGCACATCTCTCAGCTTCACAGGATACAAGGCAAGTCAGCACCATCTCTACCATGCATAAAAACCTTAAACTCCAGCCCTTTCTCAAACACCCTTTGCTACTGCATGAAGCACAGAGCAGCCTGAAAAGACCCTGCATTATAGAAAGGCTGCACTTTGCCTGTGGTTAATACACCTTGGATAAAACAAGCATGAATGATAGGTAGGACACGGATGGAGGAGGCGGATCAGGTACCCTAGAAGGGACTAGGTCAGTAAAGGCAGACCTGCAATGGCATCTTGCTCAGCAACAGGAAGACCTGATACAGTTGTGAGAGTGATTCCAGGACATGCTACTGTTTTACAAATACCCTGCCAGTGCATCAGCAATATTTTTACAGAAATAAGGACTTTTAAGTAATTTGGCTGGGTAGTCACAGTTAAAAAACCAGAGGTGTTTAAATATGCCAAAATAATGTAACAAGAAATGGAATTTGAATTTGTCAAAAAATAGCTAGCAACATAAACAGCTAGGTAGGGACAAAATAAGATGTAGATGGGAACCTAAACTGGCACTTGCTATCTTCTGAGTGCTTGATTTCACAACCTTAATACTACAGGTTCTGAATGAATAATGTCCTTGTTTTGTTTTAATAGCACTACAGCCACAGATAACACACCAGACAAAAGACTCAGCAGCAGGGGAAAAGTTGGGTTATCACTTCATTTTACATTTTCATAGACTATCTTCTTTTTCTTACAATATTTGATTATCTTTGAATGCTGAAAAATATCTCAAACATTAATCTATCAACAGCCTCCATTTTTTATTTACCATTTTTAGGGAGGAATGGTTGTAAAGAGGCTTTTTCTAACTTCTTGAAAACAGAATTTGCATAGAGATTAATACACTTGAGACATTCCATGGGACACAAATCTATTAAATTGGTTTCTCTTGACTGTAATCATTCTATCCAAGATTTTTTTTTCCACACTTGAAAAACTACAGACAAAAAATCCAGTTTGTAATCACCTTGCTGAACCATGCAGAAGTCCACTACTAATTTTCTATTGATACATTCTTTGCTCATTGGCTGAAAGTGCAGCTTTGTCTGTGTAGTTATAATATGAGTAAAAAAATAAGAATATCTCTGCAAAGCAATGGCTGATATGAATGACTGGCTAGACGCTGTGTAAACCTCCATCCTGGTAATGCCACCAGCTGGCTCAGAAGCTGTTGAAAGCTTCTAATCTGCTTCATTTTTGCCCCATTTAGTACAGCATTTTTGCTTGATAGTGGAATTTTGACAGGGCATTGCTGTGGCATTGTTTCAATTTAGTTTATACACTGATCTAGCTACACCACAGGTTTGGCAGCTACTACAATATACTTCATTCTCCCATATCCCCAGTGATTTTACAGACTTCACAACATTCAGATCTTATCACCCTCTGAATTTCAGCTTCTCAGAAAAGTGCAACTTTCCTTTCTTTCCTGTTCCTTGCCACTAAACATTCCTTTTTATAACAATATTCAAGCCTTCATCTTTAGAGCATGGAGGTCAGTGAATTTGTCATCTTTACCTCTATAGAGATACTCCTGTGCATCCTAAAATAACTACCAAATAGTTCTTAGAGGACAAAGCACACTAAACCCCTGCTAGAGCATTTCTTTGCAAGATTGTTATTCTATGAAACTTCTTGCATGACATTTATGCAATCAAATTGTAATTGTAATTATCCCATCCCCATAAAGAGTAAAATATTAAAATAATGCAATAAAGTGAAAAATAACAGATGATATATAAGGATCATGCATTTTAAAAATAAGCTGTTAATCTGTCAATAAAATCAATAAACATTTGTGGGTATTCCTGTCCATTGAAAAGATAAATATTTTGTTGTAAATATAAAGAAGCCAGTTGCAAAATTTGCTTGTCACTGCACAGGCACAATGTATGATGTATTAACCTTTCAGCCCATAAGCATTTGTATATGTATTTGCTCTAACTGGCACCAGCAAACATCATACTTTGTCATACAAATCATACAATCATACATTATACAATAATTTCTTGCTCAATGCAATGCATGATAAGGCGAGTCAAAGGGAAAATAAGTTATAACCAATTTTTTCTAAGCAGGTCTCATAATTAAAGTCACATTTAAAAAAGCTTTATAACTAAAATATTCATGAGAGAAATAATAGTTTAACTGGAAAGTATTCATTGAAGATGCATTTTTGCATATTCAGTGATGTTTGTACAGTTGCTTAAACCTGTAATTGACATCAGGTCTTCTTGCTGATTTTCTGAGAAAATACAGCTCAGGTAAGAAAGATTTTTTTTCAGTCTTTCAAGACACAAAACTGCAGAAAAGTGTATTCAAGAGGGATGTTTGAAGTACCATGCAGGAGCTAAAGCCTGTTAACAAATAATGAAACTAAGGTTTAAATCCCATAAATCTCACTGAGTTTCTTCTAATGTTTATAAACTGTTTACTGAAATAATAGTGTTTCTGTTTAGTAATGAATGCAACAGTGAGATATTTCTTCTTTAGGTGAAAATCTAAAAGGTAATGCTTTTTTTCTAATAAGATTTGTACTTAGTTATGGCACAGCACTGCTGATGTAGATGGTTTAAAGCTGAGTAGCAATGAGATTTTATTAATGTTTTGTGACAGCCTGCCTACTAGAAAGGATGGAATTGATGGATAGTTTTTTTACACCACCTTTTCAGTGACTCCATTATCTCTGTGAGCACAGAATAAGGCTTTCTGTTAGGCACACATAAGAAGTCCAAGTTTTTCCAGTACCAAAAGGAATCCTACAGTAATTTCATTCTGTACACTTAGTCCTCATTACTCACATCAGAGGGGTTTTAGGCATAGAAGTAATCGGGTTTGCTGTGTTTTTTTAAAGTCAGATTAATTCCCTAATTCCCAATCCACCTAACATGAACAAAGACTTGTGCTGACGCAGCACAAAGGAGGGAGGTGCTGCAGGAGGGAAGGAAGAAAAATAAAAGTCAACAGGCACTGAAACATAGCACTTTGTACTGCTCAAATCTGGAGCAGCTTAATTTCTCTAGAGTAGGGAATGAGCAGCAGCTGTAATTACTGCCTGTAAGTACAAACACTCCCTCACTCCCCTGACTTGGAGAGGCTGAGCTGCTGCTGGCCATTTAAGACAATTCACAGTTCCCTTGCCAGAGTAAACAGTTGTATCCAATAACGCCTCTCACTTCTTCTCCCTTTTTAAGAGGAGTTTGTTTTATAATATACATCATTCTAGTGCTCTGGTTTCCTTGCAAAGGCACAGACAGAACTAAATGGACTGCAAACTATACAGCAGGCATAGAAAAGCCTGTAGTTAAAACATGACCCACAGGCTGGTGTAGCTACAGGCACTAATGGATGATAGTGGCTGCTGGAGCAAGCATCTCTAACTTTCCTCACTGAAAATGGCTTTGTGGCACCCTACATTCCCAGCTTTTTTTTCACTTGTGGTCAGAAAACCTTTCCTATTTTTATTTAAATACTTCTGTCTGCAGGACTAAGCAGATTTGAATTCTTCACCCACTGGGCTTTACTTGACTTCTAAGATTTTTGAGAGGATTTTTCAAGGACAGACCTGGTTCCACTGCAAGAGAAGAGGGAAAACCTGCTGGCAAACAGAAATGTATCCCAAGGGCACACACCTTCTCAAATATGTTTAGTCATATGCCTCCTGTAACCTAGTTCAGAGCACTCGTCTTTTCATCTCTTCCTAGCTTACTTAATTTTTCTATCCAAGCCTCAACAACACTGATTAAAATATAGGTAAAATATTATCCTAAACTACACAAGATTACATTAATTTTACTTAGTGCACTTCTAAAGCCTGTACCAAAAAAACCTACTTGCTATTGACCAAGTGGAAATTTCCACTCATGTCATAGTTTGCTGAAGCATGTGATCATTTTTAGGTTTGAGCAAACACTTTTCATGCTCTAGGACTATTTGCTCCATTTGTACTTGAAAGGCTAATTCATTAGCACATTACACCTACATCAAAACATTCATCCTCAGAGGTGCTAAAAAGTCATCTGTCAGTTTTCTAGAACTTTTAGTTCTATATTATCTTTACCCATATTACAAGAAAATTTTATTTCATGCCAAAAAATATATCTGCGTTTAGCTGAATTTTCATGAAACCAGTATATCCTTCTCTCAGCATCTTATCTATGTCTTAATTCCTAAATGGACAGATTGGGATGACCCTTCAGTTTGTAATTCCACTGATACCAATGCAGTTACAGTGCCTTGGCACTGATGTGTAAGTCTCTTTTCATACACTGGTCAACACATACAGGACATAAGGATAATGCTTTCAAAAGAGAAGACACAGACATGGCTGAAGGGGGGCACAGAGGCAACTGCCCACCCACTGCTGCTACTTCAAGCTCTGCAAATAATTCTGCTTTCTCTCTAGAAAGCAGTTACATGCTTAGCTCTCAGTTTCTCAGCTTCAATTTTTTCCCTTTATCCACAGATTCCAAAGGGAACAAGAAATATTCCTGAGAATATTTCTATTCTCATTTAACCAATTAAATTCTCTAGCTGATGTGCCATACAGAGACCTACACATACTCACTTAACAGTAAATCAGTAGCAGTATTAAAGCATTTCTCTATAAGAATATCTAGATTACACGCAGGTTCCTAATTAATAGGATTTGCTAAATACTTTTTTTCTAACCTTGGTTTGCTTTATCATCACTGTAAGCTGCAGCAGGCTTTACAAGCCTGAAGGACAGGTGAGCAAGCAGAAAGTAGATGAAAGGCACTTTTTGAACAAGTCCCTTCTGGCAGCATTGCAGAGGTTGATCTAAGGCTAGTGAGAGGCAGAGAAGATAAGAGCTGCTGGGGCTATCCTAGACAGGCTGTAGGACTGGCTTGTGCAGCTACTGTGCAGGAGGCAGGGAGGAAGCAGAAAAGACCAGGAATGCTCCCAACACCCTCAAAATGGCAACTAGAGGATGTGAAAAGGAAATGGACTAGAGAAAAAGAAAGCTGCAGTTACGCTCAAAGTTATGTGGAAGTTTGAGAACAATAGGTTTTATTTAATATAGTAATAGAGAGACAGCCATTGGGATTTGAAAAGAGGAATTATGTCTCAGTGTCAATAGAAAGGAATATTACTCTGGTAGCTTCATTTTGTAAGAATAGAAGGGGTAAGGGATTGGGGACCTATTTGTGATAATAGATTCAGAGCTCATATCTAACACAATTCAGTTTAATAAACAATACCAAAAATATTTCTCCCCCCATTCAGCATAATTGTAATATATTTAGCTACTGAAAGCATTTATTGATCCTGCCTCTTCCCCTCACTTGCCCTTATGTCCACAGAAGACAAAAATCTTTTCTTTCCAATTCTTTCTTAAGTGAGAAAAAGTATTTGCTATTGAAGATGCTACCATAAGTATTGCTTTTCTTTAATCATGGAGAGACATTCAGCTGAACCCTTAACAATTGAATTTCACAGTGTTTACATAAAAGAGGATGTGGATACAATTCTTTTCTGTGTGTTGTAAAGACAGTGGGTTTTATTCTGCAAAATGCAGCACATTTCCATATTTATCATTGTAAGCATAGAATTGCTTAAAGGCAGCACATCTTTAATTAATTTTTACTGCAGTGTGAAAAGAATCCTAAATCATTAATCATCTTCCTTTCACTATATACTGAAAGAAAATTTTCCTGTCTTGTTCCATACACACGCATGCACACACACAGAGGAAATCTTGTTGAACCTGACTTTCCAACTCACCGGTTACAAATTGAGCCCCTTTCAACTTCTTGATCTAAGCAGATGTACCCATCAGAGAATAGTCCTCTGGTAATGCTGGGTTAGTCAGAGTTGCCAGTGCCCAGCCAGCAGCCTCTTCCAGAGCCTAAACCAGTTTCAACAGGAACAGATTCTGGATTGAATTTAAAATATAATATTTATTTTCCCACTGATTCTTTTTAGCTTTCATTCACCTTCCCTAACTGGCTGACAATTTTTTCCTCAGCCCAATCATCCTCCTATCTTCTATTATTTTGCATTACAAGAGGGGAATAAATAGCTTTCTGTTGGAGAAGGCAGTTGTATTTCTTCCACATATGTATTTTTCCCCTACATAAATGTCAGCATAGAAGATGTTACACTTAGTCTCCAGTAGGGTAGCTTACATGAATGCACCTTATCATTCAATCTGCTGCCTAAAGAAAGCCTGGAAAATCAACTTATTATACATGCCAAACATTTTATGAATATTAACTAACTAGACATTACTTGCCCCATACAAAGGATGAAATAATGAAGAAGGAGAGAGAAGAAATTATGTCTCTGAAATACTTCTACAACTCAGGATTCTAAAGACTTTTTTAGGGAACTTGTAAACTTTACAGGGTTTGACAAGTAACTGGTGGTTAAAATAAAATTTGACGCACACAAGGAATTCAGGATCACAGGCAGACAGAATTGGATGCATACACAAAAATTTTATAGTGCATATAACGTGTATCAATTTTTGATCTTTAAAAGAACACCAGCCTTCTTATTAATCTGAAGGACAATCCTTATCTTTTCCTTTTTTCTTTTTTTTTTTTTTAAGGTTCCTAGGGTACTAAGTATGTACTAAAATTGTACTGTTCTTGACAAGCATGAGATGTTAACTAACTTTACTGTACATACTTCAACATTATTAGAATCAGAAAGGAGGCATCTTTTTGCCCAAGTTATACAAGTGTGGTCTATGTAGGGAAGGAATTTTATGTCAAGCTTTGTGCCGATTTTCACAGAATTACAGAACAAACTGAGTTGGAAGAGCCCCACAAGGATCATCAACTCCCAGCCCTCACAGCGCCATCCCCAAGAGTCACACCATGTGCCCAAGAATCTTTTATACCTAGAGTGAGCAATTTTTATCCATTGCAGATTTACAGGCAATCCTGCTGAGGAGGGTAGCCCACATCATGAGCCACTTGATCCACAGTTCCTACAAGACAATATGGAGAGATTCAGTTTCACATCAAAGCCAGCTGAATACGTTGTTCTGATGATTTTTGACAAGAGAAAATAAATCTCCTTAATGCTAACATATAAATAGTCTTCATTTTTGTGTTGCAACTCGGTGCTTAGCTATATTTTAACATTTCCGAATTGCATTTTTTTATTAATACAGAATTTTCCTTACGTTTCAACCAAATTCAGTATATAAATTAGTGCCAACAGATATTAATATCACACTGGGTAAGAATTTCTATTTTCAGGTAGCATTACCACTCTCACTTTAAAATGATCTTCTGAACCACTAAGGGAGATTCTGAAAACCATCTTTTGAATAGGTTCACAATAGTCTCTAACACACACAGGTTACACTCATGTTTAACATTTTAGGGCCAATTATCAGAGGAAATATATATATTTCAGTTGTGACACACAGATTGAGACTACACAAGTTCCAGCGAGCATACAGACCATGGTAGATTTTAGCATTTCTTTCTCATCACTGTTAATATTTGCTGTGTGTCTTATCAACATATTCAGGCAGATAGGTGATGCACCTTCTGTGAAAGCAGCTCTTGAAAAGACCATCTATGTGATCTTGATATATGAAATGGATTAGAAATATATTTAGGTAGATGATTCTTTCTCTATATATTATGACTCTATGGTTTTGTTGTTTTTTTTTTTTTTTTCAAACAAGCATGTTTCTGGTTTGGCTTGAAAGTGGAAAAATATAAATTTTTACACTTTTTTTCTTTCTCCATGCTGGTAGTATTCTATTACACATACATTTTAATATATGCATATAGAATGTATTGTTTATTCAAAGTAATTTTTTTATCTATTTAGACTATAGATAATAGTCAAATAGTTCAAATAGATTACTGTAAAATTTCTGCTTTAATAAAAAAATAATCCCCTGTATGTGGATAGAATTATGACAAAAGTCATCTCCATTTGGTACTTAGGGACAGATCCTAGTTTAGCTGCATTTAATTGAGATCAAAATAGGACTAACCACATCATATGGAACCTCAGATCAGATCAGCTCTATGTCATTTAACATAATCCTTTATGTCCAAACTCCAGATCTTAAAGCCTGTACATCACTTAATTAAGTAAAGCATACAAGGTCCTAAAGATGAAAGTTCCAGGAGCTGTCTGAAATTATAGAACACAGCTTTGAAGTGTAACAGAACAAATAAGAGATCATAAACAGGAAGAAAAATTCACTTAAATAGTGTCACAGAATGGGTCAGCTCAGAAGGAAATATCATTTGTCTGCGAGACAATTTAAACTCTGCTTGCATTGCTTATGTTCAAGCATTGATGATTTAAAAGATTTTTCTGTGCCTTAGATTTCCATAGCACTTCTTACAAAACTGCCTCAAAATGAAAGAAAAGTATTTTAAAAATGCTAAATATACTTTCATGTTGGAGGCTTAAGAATAACCCATTTAAGTCTGTTGTAGCAAGTGCAGCAACTGGCACAGCAATAGCCTGGGTGTTATTCTCAGCTCTGATATTTTGCCAGTTCTTTTGACTTTTACCCAAGAAAAGTTTAAATCATTTTAATGAATTCCTGAAATCCTTAATGTGGCATGTAGTACCATTGCTTGTTATTTAGCAACATGCAGATTTTGAAATAAATTTGATTTAAAACATGTACAAGTAATAAAAAATAGTTTAATTATTTCTCTCTGCTCTTGCTTTGGTGTGGGCTTTTTTTTTTTCCAGAAAATTTTTTTGCCTTCCTTTCATGAAAGAAATGCTTGAAGCTTTTACATGATTTATTATCTACATTATACTAGCATGTAGCAGAAAAGATGAGAATAGTTTTCCCTTTTCCAGCCAGAAAACAGAATACGCATAAACCATGAGACAGGTTCAATTCAGTGAGTAACAAGAATACCAGAACAGTCAAACAACTTTTTTTTGTGCATTTTGTGAATTTTAAACAGTTTGTAGATAAAGATATGCTTGATGAAGCATAATCAAAGATGACTGAAATCTACTACTTTAAATATTACACTACATGTAGTTTACTTTTTAATCAAGAGTATTATTTTCCCTCAGCATGAAACATAAACTTAGGAGACTGAAATATAATAACACCTATTATGAGTTGGAGTCAGAGGCAGGGGAATTAAGCAGAAGAAAAACAATCTGATCAAGGAAAGAATAACTGAACTTTGAAACAAGAAAAGATATCTTTCTCAACATCTCTTATGGAATAGGTAGTAAAGGACAGAAGACAGAAACTTCAATTATAGTTTCGAGTTCTTTCAGAAGATTGACACCATAGGTACTAATCCAGGTAAAGTGGGGTTCTTTTTAGAAGTTCTCTTCAAATCTAAAAATCAAATCATGACACAAAGGATTTAATTATTTACTTTTACTATGACAGAGGACATGTACTTTTAATCTTGGAGATTTTAATAGGCTAGTCAGTCTGTCTCAGACCTAGCAAAGTCTCTAAGTTTATGGCAGTCATTTTACATACCAGAAATTCATCCTCTCAACATCAGGTTATTGTCCTTACCTTAGGTCTTTTATCTATGTTTGATGGAAGGGAAACTTGTGGTATTCCAGACTTGAAACGCTGACATTGAAAGGGAAGAATGCACGTTTTTACTCCCAAATCATGTCATATTCAGCCAATTGGCTTAAAATCTCCATGTTCTACCAATAATAAAGAGCAGGTACATGTTAGTGGAGCAGCTCCAAAAAGAGTCTCTGATGACTGTCAGCCACCAGACCCAGCACTCTGAAGGGGCATTAAGTCTTCTCCAGTAACAAGAGTGTTGTCGGTGCAATGTCATGAGAAGGGAGCAAATAGAATGAAAATTTATATTTTCAAAATTTATAGAATAATCTGTCTTCCATTTCTCCACCTCTTATCTCTGATTTAAATGGGAGTTATGATGACATGACAAATTTATGAAGGGATATAAGGGAGATACAGGAAGAAGAACTGCTGACCTCATTTCATGGATGACTTGTTTCACAGAAAGAACATCTCTCATTGTCTTAAGGCACATTAGATGATTTTGAAATAATCATACAAGAACAATATAAGGCTGTTTTGGCAAATATGTTGCAGGAAATAACAAAAGGTACCTAAGCTAACAGCAGCAATTTAGGAGATGTAGGAAGGAGCTGCCTGAGGTTTAAAAGTCAACACTTCCATTAAATACTAAAACAGATGCTGCAAAGAAAAGGATTTTCAAAGTTATAAATTATTTTTATGCTTCATCAGGAAAGAAAAACTTGACCCACAAACATTATTTCTTGCTAAAGCTAGCAAGACCTGTGATTACTGAATAGATTAATACAAAACAATCGATTATGCAGAATCTGCTCAAGACTATGAAGCAACCTCAGCCTCAACCTAAAAACAGATATAAGGAGCCAGCCATCAGGTCAGCAAGTTTTAACTTGATGACCCTTTGCCCCTGCTTCCCATATCTTGCTCTTAAAACTGAAGAGCTGCCATTTTAGGAAGGACTACATCTCTGATACTACAAGTTGCTTCCATGTTTCCAGTCTAACATCTGTGGGAATAAAGTTTCAGAAGGTCTGTGAATAAAGGGGATGTTCCAGGCTATAAAGAGGCTATAAATGAGACTATAACAAAAGTGATTTTCATCTTTTTTTTTTTTTTGTGGAGGGCGTGGAGGAATTGAGTAACAGAAGTCATATTTATGGTTGTCTGTTTTACAATCTGGCATTGACATTACTGAATATTTGAAATTATTTCATAAATATTTATTCGGAATGCATGCTTACGTTTCACTGACATCGTGGCCTTGTTCAAAGTCTGAAGTGCTGCACTGGATGAAGATAAAGGAATTGTCTATCTCAACTTCTCAAAACTTAATATGCTCTCATATTCCTGTTCACACAGTCAAAAGTTTTTTGCCATAGGAATATTGTGTTGAAGAGGTAGACTTAGAATTCTAAATAGGAGGTACTTTAATTATCGATTCATGTTCACCACAATTTATTCAGCATCTCTAAAAATTGGTTCTCTCTTTTTTTTCAATGAGAAGCAGCTCATTGCAATGGGACTTAGAACACTGCAGCAGGATTGTCTACAAAAAGTCACCACCCTAGTCCAGGGACTTCTCTGAAAACTCCTTTTTCAGTTCTTAACTGAATTATACAAGAGTGAGAAATACAAAGCGGCATGCAACCCTGCCCGCATTTTCTATAAAACACATTTTTTTCTGATGTCAGATTTAGAGGAATTAATAGCAGAGATAACATTTCATAACTACGCCATCATATCCATAAGAATGAAATCCTAATACTTATACTCTTGTATTTGAAATTCAGCACTAATTACTTGCCAAAATGCCAATATCAGTTAGTTAATGAATTGTGCAAAATGACAGCTCACTAAAACTAACTGATCTTTAAGATCTAATTCAGCTATGTCCAATTTCAAGTCAAGTGCTGTCACTGGTAGATTACAAAACATATGTTGCTACACATGTGCTCTCATACTATCTGGCTTCTTCCTATTCCTTGATCTTGGCATCCTTCTATGACTCCTGAGATGTCCATTTCTTTTTCATCCATTGATTGTATCATTTTTTTACCAGATATCAATACACAAAATTTAAGTCTTACAGAATGCTAATTCTGCCTTATCCATATGAAGAATAAAAAACTATTTCCTAAGGGAATGACTAGACTTCCTGATACACACTCACAAGTGTTAACTACAAGTTGTTCATGCTATTGTAGAAATCTCTGAGTCAAGTTGCAAAGAAAGAAGTTTCTCAAGCCCATAACAATCCTCTGGACAAAATCTTGCCTAGGAATATAAAATTACACCTCCAGATAGTTAAACACATTTTTAAAAAAATTTCTTACAGCAAGAAATGCACAGTCCAATGATACACTTTTTTCATACTGAATCTTTTTACTTACTAATTGGTTGGAGTAAATTATACATTATATGATATTTTAACATTTATTTTATGCACAGAAGCTGATATTTTTTCTTGAAATATCACTCCTTGTATAAAAAAAATGTTTAAATGTGCTTAAAGCTAAGCAAGAGTCCCTTTAGAGTGAACAAAACTAGTCCCATGCTAAGATCAAGCATCTGTTTAAGTACGGGGAGGCATGAAGATAATGTATTTGAAGGAAATTATTTCCGTTATTTATTTATACATGCTAAAACAAATGGGCATAAAAGAATCTTTAAAAAAAACATTATTTTTAAAATATAATTTTGGACATCTGTGATAGCTGTACCTTGAACTCCATTATGATGCCTCATGAATCCAAATCTTTTTTATTAATGCTCCATACTTCATTTTGCAAGCCATGTTTAACACAATAAACAAGAGGGTCTGTAAAAGCCTGACTGCTGCAAGTAATTCTGCAGAGGAGCTTAACATGGGCAGTTGACAAGGCGGTGCCAATGTAACCAAGCCAAATGGTGGAAAGGGGCTCTGAATCCTGAGCCATATCTGCTCCTCCTGGCTCTGTCAGCAGCAAATAGGACAGGAGCAGCACCATCCTCACCTGGGTGCTGTGAAAGACAGAACTATGTTCTGTGTTAACACACAGCCAAACAACTGCCCTGCTCTGCAGCACACATTGTCACTGCAGCAGAATGCTCCCTTCAGCCCTGTGCCAGACTGGATACAGCTGGGCTTTGGACGGACAGGAGGATTTGCTGTGATTTAATTCTGCTGTGGTGAGCAGAATTAAAGGAAGAGGAAAAGTGTTAGGAGAACATGGAATTTTCTCCTTGATAATCAAAGCCTAAGGCATATATCCTCAAAGGATACTACTGTATAATGAAGACTTTCCTATCTTTTTTCTGGTCAGATCTCAGCATGCCAAAGTATGCAGACCTTGAGAGGTTGCTGAATCCAAATTCCTCAACTTACTTATGAGGAGTAAGTGCACGGAATAAAGAGAGGTGCAGACAATACCCAGAAAAACATCACCTTTTTTTATTTCCCCCCACTCCTCTCACAGCAAGAATCAGTGATGACCTGTGTCCACTAAATTCTGTATGTTGCTGAAGCGTCAAATCTATGGGGTACCCTTTATTCACAATTTAATAGAATTCTACATGACTTGTTGGAGGACAATGTATCTAAATACATTTAGATATTTATATGTTGCCTTTACAGAGAGACACTCTCCTAGCCATTACTCTTGCTAAGCCTAGAAAGCACTCTGTGATCACTGACTCAAAACAATAAAAAACAATTCTGCAAACCACAATAGGTACAAGGAATAATCTTGAAGGAGATGGGTATCATTATTATTTTTAATGAACAGTGGGCAACATCACTGTTTCTAGCTGTATTGATAAATAACAGCTTTTGTGTAAAATTTAAAATCATGCAGATTAAGAAAGTATTGTCCATATACTAGCCGACACCTCTAAATCTAATTTTGAACAAACTGCAGAAAATTATTAGGTGACAAGTACTTTATCAATGTGTTTTTATTTTCTATAACACTGAGCTTGCTGTCTATAAGCAACTTATATTGCTCACTTTGATTTAAACAGTGCTAACATTTCTGCATTTACTGCAATAATACTGTGTGAGCCAGAACACCGTAAAGTAAGCCATAAAAGCAATTTGCTCTCCATATGATATTGATTTTAAAATAAATTAGTAAAGTTTGTGTTTATTCCATGCAGAAAGCAAAAACAAAAGTAGAATTAATAAAACTACACCTACAGCTTTTTCAAAGTCATCTAAAACAGAACACTGATTATGTAAAAAGTTTTGTGGATACATCCTAAAAGCCCACAGAATTGTTTCACACATTCACTGACGTGCTTCAGGAAGGAACATATCACATTCTTAGCAAAACTTAGAACATACATCAACATGACAATTTCTGAACAAGTTAGAGCTTGAAGTTGAAAAAGGAATATCTTAAAGTAAATACTTTGCTGGTATGCAAAGCTTCATTAAGAAATGGAATACTTTCATTCCAGTATTTTATATTTCCAGACCAGTTTTACTGAACCTTCTAGAAATCACACACGTCTTTATTTTTCCTGACGTGCTTATGGGCCCAGAGTGCCAAACATATTGAGTCCAACACATTGTTTCTTGATTCTCCAAATCATAGTTAACAGGGAAAGAATATTAGAGAAAATGGGGTCTGGTTCTTTTTCTGAGCCTGACTCCTGTGTCTGATACTAAGGACAGGAAGAGACAATTTTTATGGTGCTGACTTCCCATCTATCATTGATGGAGAAGTAGCAGTAGAATGGATCAAAGTTCATTCTGAGTGACATAAGGAACATAAATTCCTTCCAAGAAATTCTTTTTAAGAAAAAAAACATTACAGGTTTTAAGATTAGGGTTAAGTGAGAAACAGAATCCTTAGTTTGGCAAAGGAAAAAAAGGAAAATAAACAAACAAACAAAAAATCATGCATATGCATCAAGAGAGAAGAAAAACAAGAACAATGCCAGCATGTAAACACAAAGTGTTGCCGCTCCTCGAACAATATATACAGTGTTGGCCTTACCATAGCAGAAAGCACAAGTAGGAAAGACCATGGGTGGCCAGGGGTTTGGAACCCTTCCAAATGAGAAGAGAATAAACAAATGATGATTTTTCAGCTTGGAAAAGGGATAATGGATGATGTTTCGCCAAACTGTTTTGTAAGAAATAAATAGTTACAGCAGTATATATTCACTCTCACCATTGAACCTTAAATAGCGTAAAGATAGTGAATAGGAAATTACAGTAGCAGTTTATAGATATTAATGATAACAATTAGCAATAACAATTTACAATATATAATAATTATATATATATATATATAATATATATAAAAACAATACACCATAACAATTAATTTATTGTAGGTAATTATTACAATTATTATTACTACAATATTATTCAATTGTGGGACAGTGCCACATAATCCTGTGAGAGCTGCAAGCAGATTCCAGAAATAACAGGAAAAATTCACAGGAGACAATGGTTAGTCAACATTGTGCTTTTAACACAATATTGACTTTAAAAAAATCTCTGTTTGGTTGGCATAATGTGGGACAGAAAACTGGAGAGAGATTTTGTCTTCCTTGGATTTTTAAAAATTTTTTGCTGTGTATCCAATATTTGTCATCATTAGAGACAGGGTGTTGGTCTAGGTGGATATTCAGTTTGACACAGGACAGCAGTATTTGTTCTCTAGAACATGTCATCAGCCCTGTATCATTAAATTTACAGATGTATATGAAAAAAGAAGAGTAACCTGAAAAAATTTATTAAAATCTTAGGTTGACATTCAATCTTAGGTGTTGGAATTACAAGCTTTTCAAAATTATTTTGTGCAGATTCAAGGGATTTATACACAACAGTAATCATAGAATCACAGAATGGTTTGGGTTGGAAACAACCCTAAAGATCATCTAGCTCTAATCCCCTTATCATGGGAAGGGATACCTTCCACAAGACCAGGTTGCTCAGAGCTCCATCCAGCACAGTCTCAAACACCTGCAGCACTGGGCATCAACAACTTCTTCGGGCAACCTGTTCCAGTGCCAAGTAATGCAAGGGATTTATACACAGACAATGGTAAAAAGATTCAACCACTTATAACAGATAAAAGATATTTTTAATTCCTTCTGAAAATAGGTTAATTCCTTTATAATGTTTTAAGCATTTTTTTCTAATAGGAAGAAAAAAGTCTGTATCAGAGTATCTATCATCCAGCAGGTTCTCAGATTTCACTTGTAAGAATAGAATAAAAGCCATTTAATCAAGTGTCAGGGGTTTAATTCTATGATTTTGTTGATCAGGATGACACATAAAATTGCTTCTTGGAAGTTTTGCTTCTTGGAAGCTGAGGTATGATGTCACTATTGTAGGTGGGATTAGGTCTTCACCTCTGCTATTAAGGAAATCAATAATTCTCTTCTTTGCAGAGGCAATATTTAGATACATAAAGATGATATGATAAGTAAGTTGGCAGTGTTGACCTATGTGTCTGCTATGAGAAGTATCTCAAATGTAATCAGTTTGAATTTTTATTTTCACATCATATTTACTGCTGAAGTCTTTTCTTAGAGCCCTTGACAGTTCCTGTTAATATTGTGAAACTAATATTTACAGACTCACTCCTTTTAGAGATTAAGGTACAGAAATGTAAAACTATATTAACTCAAGCATTTAAAAGTATATTTTAATTGGTTATATAATATTACTCTTTTTTAATGAGAAATTTAGACATTGTAATTTTTGAGGAACTTACTCTAAACAATCATCTTCTTTGACTGATTTTATTTACATATGTTGGCGGGATCATTTTGCAGTGATTTTTCTTCTGTTGTCTCTGCTCCTCTTTCTTACCCTCCCAGCTCTGTTGTGATCCTCCCCATAGAAAACACCTGCATTTCCTTGACTCATGAAGCTCTAGTTCCTCTACCTAGCTCTACCTACCATGAAGTTATTGAAAGTCTGGCCTAATTGCTTCCTGCTGCCAGCTCCACAGCAGGTGCTGGTATTCAGTGCTCCGGAGCTGGAGCTCTCCTCGTATGTTACCCAAACAGCAGCTTATTTCCCGAGGCATCTTCTCTGCTGCTTGGGAATCTCGTACAAAATTACATTGTGGTGCCCCAAACTGCCCCCAGCACTTGAGGTGAGGTCACCTCAGTGCAGAGCAGAGCAGGACAATCCCTCCCTCGGCCAACTGGTGATGCAGTGCCTGATGCACCCCAGTACAGGGCTAGCCCTCTTGGCTGCCAGAAGAAACACACTGGCAGGAAAATTAACTTGTGGTCTGAGAGTAAAAAGACCAGACAACAAATTCATCCTGTGTTACCTGATTGTACTGTTGCATCAGTAAATTTCTCATTAAAAAAAAAAAAAAGTCTTGGTATCTGAGAAGAATAAGGAGCTGCTCCCCTTAGAGTCCATCTGAACCTGCTTGGCGTGTTCCTAGGACTCTAGGCAGTTTTGGGGACCTCAGAAGCATTTCAGAATGGCCTGACATTTTGCAGTCCTGAGAGGAGTGTTAAAATTCTAAGACAGGGAAGAATTTCAAATCAGTCTTGTCTTTAGACCATTGTTACCTTGTTGTGGTATCATTTCAGAGAACTCTAATTGCAATTTGTTTTTTACACTGTTGTGTGATTAACCAATAGCATATTCCTTGATGAGCACCAAGGTCAGTCATTTCCTCAAGCAACCTCCTACCCAGACCATATTTCTCAAAACCATTGCAAATGGGGAAATTTCATAATGTCACAACCTCTCTGTTCTCTCTATTGTATTTAATGCAGAATACTCTAGTTAGGCTTCTGACCTTCATTAAATTACTTGAAACTTATTAAGTATTTTTGATAAAGTTACAAATAGTTATCAAAACACCTTTTATTTTTTCCTAAGCCTACACTATAACAATAAAAATTATCCTTTAAGTATCATATCTAAACTTAAAACAACACTCTATCAGAATTTAATTCTGGAAAAATGCAAAATCTCATTATTTCCATCTACTTCATGTGCTCATTCAAATCTGTGCTTCCCTAATTCAATTGGACTAATTCATGAAAACTCAGAACAGGAATTACACAATGACAAATCAGATCCAGCATAGTTTAAAGAAGGCTTCATCTTTTCTTACTTGAAATTGCACTTCTGAAATTTGGTTGCGATAGATCCCAGAAAAAGAATCTCAGTGGCACCCCCTGAGAGTGCTACGAAATGAATCATAGTGAAAAAAAAGTAATGCAAAAATGCAAGGTTATACATATAGGAACTTACATTATTTGCATGATATGAATTTATGCTATGAATGAAAATCTCTGAGTCGCAAATGAAAGAGAGAAAACAAAGTTGACATGACTAGTTATCAGTTTTACAATGTGCCCACATGGAAAGGCAAAGCCATTTTAGAAAGGTAGCATGTGAAATATTTTTGGCAAGTATTCATGGCTTTTACACAAAATAATTGCAGAATTATCTTTTAATTACTCCTTCACAATTCTGGTCATTCATGTTCAAGAGCAATCACTCTCTATCTGGAGCAAGTAGATGGGGAAGCAACCAGTATGATCATAAGTTTGGACAGTCTGTTTTACAGGGAAAACTAAAGGAACACTTGGCTTCCTGACCCTTTAGAAGAGAAGCCAAGAGAAGATATGTTTGCTCAATGTAAACACATCACAAAGTTAAATATTAGAGACAGAAGGGCTGTATAAACTAACAGGAAAAGTCAAAAAAGACAAAAAGTAATGGCCAAGGAATACACTCAGAGCAAGTATTATTGAAAGTACTTACCTGTCAGATGAGATAGTTTCTGGAACACTTTTCAAATAGCAATAGAGAAACAGAAGGAAAAAATATCATTCAGTAGAAATAATCAAGTTTTATATGGGTCATGTTTGCATGTCTACTAGATCCAGTAGACATAGAAAATTCACACATGTGGCATGTGTGACAACATTCCATGAGCTGGGAGGCAGGCTGTAAATGTCCCTCCTGAGATATTAAACATACATTCCCAGGAGAGCTCCACAGCTATCAGGCTTTGTGTGGCAGTGGGCGAGCAGGGCACAGGGATGTTCTTTGTGTCTGTATTGTGCAAGCTGTTGTACCCTGCTCAGAAACACTCTGTAGCTGTGGAGTCATACAGTTCACCAGGAAAGGCAAACCTTGGCTCTGAGTGTCCAGATGGCACTCTCAGTCATATGGCTCAGTCTTAGCTAGACCTGAGAGGAGCAGGGAGTTGGATCAATGATCCTCATGGGTCCTTTCCAAACTAAGATATTCTGCAATTCTAATGTGAATAATTGGTACACAAAGCAAGACTCTCTTTCTTCTGCTCAGCACTTCTAAATAAAGCCATAGGCAGACATATTGCAGTTCAGGAAGATTTCCTAGTGAATATTTAAATACCTGCAAGACTAGATAGAGTTAAGCAGCAATTTTAGGTATCTATCTTTAATCTTAATTTTTAAAAGTGATACTATGCAGGGGAAAAAAAGAACCTTTGCACATTTACGAGTCTGTCTTTTAGATGGAGCATATTTAAGCTAACTAAACCTGAGTCTAAAAGGCAGAGTGCTGGAATTTAAGCTAATTTAAATAACATTTGCTTCAATTACTCTAAGGCACCATGTATTTTATACAGGAAGGTTTTCAGCATGATAAATGCAATTTTGCACACATTTTTCTGACCTATTCAGATTATTGCCTTGTATGTTATCAAGATACAGCAGTATATTGTGTTATCATATTTTCAAGTTAAACAAGAAATATTTTGGTATTTCTCTTTAACAAATTAATTCTGTGGACATGTTTCATTTAGAGAAAAGGGTTAATTGACTTATGTTTACGTAAATGTTTAACAAAAAAACAATATGACTTTATTGCAAAATGAAAACATCTTTTCTGGGAACCTCATTCTGGTGCCTTAAGGATTGTCATTATGTTGAAAATTCAGTGGCAAATGTGTCTCACTAGAAGTAAGTGAGAAAGAAAGACTATAAAGTCAATATACTGTCAAGCCAAATATCTTCCCAAAGCAAGATGGGCTGCCAATTCTTCCTAAAGAAATCTCAAAGGGAATTAAATTATATTCTTCACTGCCTAAAAGTCCCTAAATACAGGTTAGAGCAGTTTTTTTTGAGTTGCTGTGCTTTCAACTCTATAAAGCAAGTACTTCTAGAAGAGCACATTGCTATGCTTGCAAGTGCCTCATTCTCATCAAGTCCACACAGTGAGCACTGACCAGTGACTGAGGTAGAAAAGTTCACAATAAACTACTAAAATTTTTACAACATGCATTAAAATCAACAAAGGATTTTCCAGTCACTTCTGTAAATGTGGATTTGGATCTTATAGGCATAAGAATAAGGAAAAAGGAAATCGGATCTTGCAGGATATTAAGAGGGTTTAGGGTTTTGAGGTGTGGGTTTTTTACCTCTCAGTAGAAGATTGCATGCTCTCTTTATACGGCCATTATAGTGGAGACAAAAAGACACAATAAAAATTTCAAACATGTAAAAGGCTAATTTAATTCCCAATAAAGCCTGAAGAAATTAAACTCTCCCTTAAATACTCATCTTTTTCCATTTATTTGTAAGGAGGTAAGAATAGCTGCATGAATGCAAGTACATAGGGATGGAACCCTGGACATTCAAGCTGAAGAGACAATTTTGTTATTCACTTTGTTGCTTCAAAGCAGGATAAACTGCTCCTGTATTGTTTCTTTGGTATGAAGTTATTCTGTCAAGTACTGATTGCCACAAGACCTTGCCTTAAGCAGCTGGAGATCCTTTTTAAATTCACCGAACCACACTGACCTGAGCACTCACTGATAATCTCCAGGATGACTAAATACCTTCTCTGATCTTCCTTTAGTTGCCTTTTTTAATCCACTAACAAACACTGAGTCTCTGTATGAAACAAAACAAACAAACAAACCAAAACAACAACAAAAAAAAGAACCTACAAACTTTGTCAGCGAAAGGAATGGAAAATGTCTTTGTTTTGGGAAGACAGAGAAGAAATCTCTTCATATTGAACAGAGTACCTTTGACTATAGCCCATTGATCTACACTCCAGTGCAAATATCCAGCAGCCAATTTCCATTTTCAGCTTCACTGCCACATGTCCAAGTACTATCATTAGTCATGCAATCATAGAATGTTGAAATATTGGCAGTACATTAAGAAAATAATTCTTAATTCAACCTAATGGCTTCATCTCTAGGCAGCAGCAATGTTGGGCACAGTTCACCCTCTCTTCCATTCTATCCAAGGACACTGTCTTCTATTCTGTCTAAGGCTGCAAGAGGGAAAGTCAAATGAAAAGATCATTTTACTAGCTCCACTGACAGTACTTTCATTTGGTGCACTGCCCATACCTCATGCTGTTTCTCTTCCTTCTGGAAGATTTTTAAGACCATGGCAGTCTACAGTCACTGGGGACAGGACAAGACTCTTAAAAGGCTGGGCAGAGGTACAGAGGAAGCACATGAAGCAGAACAAGCTTTTCCCCAATCTCTGTTCCTTGCTCTGAGAGGGATACTCTTGTCCATTTAAATGGTATCTGTTTACTTCAGAAGCTAATTGCAACAAGATCAATAGAACAGCCTGATGGCATATTCAGCCCTATTTTGCCTATTTGCATGTTCTGGAATTAAAGTGTACTATTTAAGTAGGGTTTAAAAAGATCACACATTGATCAGGACCAAATGCTCAGCAACTTGCTGAACAGCTTATCAGACATCCCTGATGTCTGAGTTTTCTAAATAATCTCTTTCCTGTTTAATTTCAGTCAAATTTTACAAAAGAAGAGTTTTGCAGTGGGAAGAATCCTATCACTAGAAATTATTAAACAGAAACATGACAAACTTCTGTACAATAAAAAGATGTTACAACATAAAGCAAAACAAGACACAGATAAGGATCAGTGAAGCCAAATGAGACAAGTTCTTTAAGGCAATTTCCCAAGAACAATGCTTCTATAAAATACTTCTCAAATTTTACAAGTTAAAGATTTCTTGTAGATTAAATTGTTCAATATTTTCATTAAAATTCATTTTCCCTTGTGTATTCTTAGCTGTAGAGTAGATGAGTTGGTGATCTTATTGCTAAGTGCAATTAAGGCTGCTCAGACAACCACAGTTCTGATGTTTCTTATGTCTTGGCTGTGTAAGTCTTCAGTACTTAATTTCTTGTAACACAGATCTTTTGGACATAGAACACAAACAGCACAAGTTCTCCCTTTCTGAGCCACTCACAGTCTAATGCTGTCAGAAATGTGTTACACAGGAACAAATTTGGGGGTGTAGGACCTGCTTGTCATTTGTAAAACGATCAAGGATGGAAGCCTTTCTGAAATCAAGTCCATTTCAAGCAGTATGCAAAAGACCTTTTTTGACCTAAGTGTTAGCCCAAGGACCATTTCAGGTAGGAATTGAACCTGATAATAATCAAATATTTCATAGGTGTCATTCTGTTTGTTTACAAAACATTCCAATGTTTGCTGTCACTGTGTTCTCAAATGCTTTTCTCTCCACTTCTGTGCCTTTTCTCTGGGGGACAGACACATTCACTCTTACCAAGCAACATCACAACAGTATGTCCATTTCAGCAATGCTCTGAAGTTGCCTTTGTACTGGGAAGTCCCACCTTCTCAGTGAGGCCCTCTATTGTTCCACCTTTCCATTTTCATAGATACTTTAGTTATACACATGAATATTTATTAGCGATGATGATCAGATTGACTAGATTTCACACAATTCATAAATACCTAAGTCTCCTTCCACACAAGAAAGGATAGTTCATTTCAATCGCACAAAACACTTGAAAACTGAAAAGACAACGGCTGGATTTTATTGCCCTTAGGCAAGTTTGCTGGCTTTTAATTACATACTCTCATTGGGTGAATCTTAAAAAGGTTTAGCATAACAGCTAGCAGCCCTGGAGCAGAGACAGACATAATTTTAAATCTTTCCAATATTAAGTATTTTGAAGGAAATATTCCTCATGTAGTGCAGACAGACAGAAGGTACTGTCTAAAACTGCAGAGAGGCCTCCTAGAACCTTAGAACTTGGCAGTTCCCATGCTATCATGCTCTCAGCAGATTCTCCTTCCCTACTAAAACCCTGTACCTGATTAAGGCAGACAGTCTTCTGAGCACAGTGGGTACAGCTGTTTTTCCTGAATAAGGGTTTTCCCCTTCCAAAAGTACCACTAAAATAAACAACATATTTTCAACCACATACATAGAAAGCATAAGCTGCATTGATTCTATCTTGACTATTTCACATGAAACATTTTGCTGTAGGTCTACAGGCACTGGGAGAGAATGCAATTAATTGCTTCACCTCACTTGTGCATAATTGTGCAATACAAATCATTTAGGTGCCAACAAAAATGCCTTTTTTGTTTCTCTTTGTATGTGATTTCTTGACTATTGCATAGCATAACTGACATGAACCAACCAGAGACACAAAGTGGAGGACAACTACACAGCATGTGATTTTTGTGCTGTAATTCCCAGCTGTCTATTTGCAGTTTTCATTTGCAGTGATGCTTACTACTAAAGCAGACACTTATGCTTGAAGCAGCATTTTTATGGGCTCTATCTATGTATTCTCTGAACCAGAAATCATGTGGAATTTTTATGCAAAGGATAATTCTCAGCCTATAGCTAGGAATGGTCATACTAACATGCACACTCCTAAATATTACTGTTTGTCAATGGTAAGTGAAAGAAATATTAAATTAACTGATTTGTGCTGGTTTGGCCATAATGATTAATTTCTTTCCTGATGGAACATTGTGATTATAGGGCCAAATGCAGAAGATGTTGACCTTTTATTTTATTTCAGTTTCCTTCAGGCCACTTGAGCTTTATTCACCAGGTTTATTAATCACCATGGGGTTTCTTCTGCAAAGCATGGTTTTGATGATCACATGACTAGAAAATTACAGTAGATACCATGAGAAGAACAGTTAAGAATAAGCTAAGACTTCAGGAGTTACCCAGCAATGTAAAGTCTAGTGAAACAATTATCACAACACATATGTGAATTTCCTTTTGTGTTACCTGTGCAGAATGCTAAAATGATTAGGTTTAATTAATACCACCTTAACATTTCCTGCAGAGGCATCTTTGTGTACAAGGGGCTCAGTAGAAAAGCACATTTAAGATCTTGTTGTCCTCAGTCACAATCACAATTTTCTTCCAGTGCCCCATGCCCCATAGCACACAACTTATCCAGGCCACGTGGTTCTGGACTAACCACTTTGGAATTCTGCAGTAAAATTGGATCAGTAACTGATTTGGGATAAAATAATTTAGCATTTTCCTATTACAACAAAAGGGCTAATTCTAAAGCATCCAGTTGTGTGATTTTGAAGCAGTGCATGGTAGGAATCAGAAAGTCTTTAACTGTGCTCCTGAAACACCTGTATCCAAGATCTACAACTTAATCATCCCCTCTGTAAAGCAGACTTGAAAAATTAAAGGAAATCACCCTGCCAACAGTCAAGAAGCAAAATTTCAAATTGAAACAACTTCAGTAAATAGATAAATACAATTTTTTTCCTGATAAAACCACTTTTTTCACAGTAGAAATCTATCGTTTGCATTTCCAGTGTTGCTTTAGAAACTATTATCCTCTGCCAATAGTTACAGGGTGTTTTTTTGTTGTTGAGTTTTTTTTTTTTTTGGTTTCCTTACAGGACATAAATTGAATACTACAAATAAAACAAATGAGATCTATCACATTTAACTGTCTAGATATGCCTGTACTTTCCCTATCCTTCATAATATTTGAACCCTACTGTCTGTATTCAGCTGTATATGATTGAAGATAATTATGTTCCTTCAAGTATTGTGAAAATCAGCAGTTAGAGGGAAGGGTAGGGCATAAATTGCTGTCCTGCTGAGAGAAAGACAAACAGATTTCAGCCCGTGTACACTCCATTTGGCAGCAGCTTTCTAGCGAGTCAGCAAGTGCACCCTTGCTGGCTGATGAGCACACAGATAGTTCCAGTCTAGGTATAGCATTGCTGTCTCTTGCTGGTAAGGGATGTCATGGATGACATGAAAGAGAATTCGGCTGGAAAAGGTGAGAGACAAAAGATACAAATTATAAGAAAAGAAAAAAGACTCATTCGTTCTGCTTTTCATGGTGGAGCCAATAATCATATGAATTACATCATGCAAGTATGTCTCATATAAGCATATATTTTCTAGATTAATTATTTGGCAGGGTGCAAGTTATATGGCAGAAATGTTAGCATTAGGAAGGCTTAAACTTTTCAGCCATGGCAAAGTTACATTGTAGAATATGATTAAGTCAGATGCTTTGTCCTGTTTCGCCTGCTTTTTTTTGCCTTTTTTTCCTGACTTGGAAAGTTCTGCTCTTTGCTTGGCTGCTGCTGCATTTTTATTCTCTCAGACATTCTGTAGGTCACAAGGGTATCATTCTGACTGAGATGTGGTCAGAGAGAATAAGAAAAATCGATTTTGGAAAACCTCTGTTAGAACTCTTTCATGAACATTTTGTTATATCCATTGTGAGCTTTTAAAAGACTGAACCTGTGAATTTGCTATTGCCATGTCTTTGTATGATTTTTGTAGCCTTATAAGCTGAGAAAGAGTAGCACAGCATAGAAAACACCCCAGTCTTCATGTGCACTGGGACAGATTCCCTTTTGTATTAGAGTGTAATTTAATATTCTGTGCACAGGCATGCAGAATTTCTTGCTGGGCACTGAATTATGCAGAGAACTGTAGATCTGCAAACAGGAAGCTAAGCTTAGAAAAGATAATGTAATAAAAGCACCAGTGAAAAACTGTTCTGCCTTCTATGTTCTTTAACTCCCCCTGAAAGCCCTCTGTCTTTTACTAAATCTACAGGAAGATATTTGGCACAGATGTGTTGAAAGGTAAAGTTTTTTCAAAGACTTGAAAACCACTGGTCCTATCTATCTGCCAAGCTTTTATATGGTTCCCTTCACCATAACACCTTGGAATTTCCACTGATCGGATCTCTGAAAAATCAATGCAGAAGATGAATTAAGCATATCTGAGTGTTTGTGTGAGACTGAAAAACCTTTTGATTCACAATCTCTGCACTGTTTTTTAGTTTTGTTCAACAGTAGCAGAATGGGCGGGAGGGTGGGGGGTGAGGACTTGTGATTAGATAAACTCCTTTTAATTTTTTCTTTCTGCCTTAGCCAGATGGAAACACATGGACAATTGGTTTACAGAGATCTTTATCCTCTCTCCTTCATTAGCACCACAGGGAAGTTTCTATAGTGGCTAATGCACTTACTGACATGGTTTCAACAATTTAATCACCCAGAAGCCTCTCTGTAAGGTCAATGCTCTCTACATTTGTTCCAACTCATTTACTGAGTAGAAAGGTGAACTTTTTCATTCCAGGTATGTCATTATGGAAATCATGTTAATGAATCAAGACACTGGAGGGCATATGTATCTCTGTTAGTACAAGATTAATGGAGACTTCATCAAGCAGGATTCAGTCTTAAATTCTTCTGGTAAATACAGGTCTGAAGTCTAATTGTCCATTAATAGTCTGGATTTTTACTGGTATAGCAGCTTTCATCTCAGAGAAACTCAAAACATTTTGCAAACATCAATACAGCACACCCAAGGAACAATTCTTCTATTACTGGAACACAATAACCTGAGGGCACAAAGAAGTTGTAGCACACAGCACCGCATAGTAAACTGGGATGGATGTCAGCACACACATACTACAAATCCTGCTCCTGAAAGAAAAAGCTTTTGCTCAATGAATGGCAAGCATTTTTTTTTTTTCTGTTTATAGATCACAAGCATATATTATTTACTCTATATTTGGGTTTAAGCTAACTGGTATAGAATCTCAGTTATTTATGACTGTAGAGTGAACTGAACAACAAAATTTGCATGTTGCCAAAGAGCAAATATTCACTTAATATTCCCTAAAATGCCCTACAAAAGAGTAAAAAATAGTAATCTGAATTAGTGGGAAGGCGCATTACTGATTATTCTCCTAGTACATATGAGAATACTACTTGTTGTCCATTCATGGTTCAAATATCTAAAAAGGAGAAAGGGAAGTGCAGGTGCACTGAATCCAGAATTTTTTTATAGCTGAAGAGGATGGATAATTTCTTTACTTTCAAGGTAGCTTCAGGTCATAATGTGATTTGGGGCTCTATATCCAACTCTGTTTTAGAGAATAAATTGAATACATCTGCAATTATATATTCTGAAAAGACATGTTTCTCTAGTACAACATAATTTTACTTTCTAATTGTAGTATTCAACACAGTGCTATTTGGAATAAACCTTGATTCTTCACATTGCTTTACCTCTATATTATAGAAATTAATGAAATCAGACTGACACCTATTGAGAACTCCAGCATTTAGGAAAAAAAGCACATACTGTTGACTTCTTAATTTTAAATCTTTTTTCAACAATAGACATATAATCAGTTTAAAAAGCTTTCTATATTCAGAAATTCCACTACTTTCAGTATTTTTCCTTTTTTTTTTTTTTTTTTTTTTTAGTTTCAAGGCTTTGATTACAGAAAAGATTGTTTTCCTATTTTCTGTAGTTTCAAATAATGAAAAATAATCAGACAGTCCAATACAAGAATGTAAGCAAGATCCAAAGGGCAGCCCAGATTTCACATTCTCCCCAGATGTGTTTATGTATAACTGTAACACTGTCTTTGGAGAGACCAAATATTTTGATCTTTTCATGTAGTACAACATTATACCAGATGCAGTAGATCTGATGAAAGAAATAAGCAGCCTCTCCTAATAATAATTGTTGTATCAATGTTCAAATATATAACTATTATAGTAGAGGTTAACAATAAAGTTAACAATAAAGTAAATTTCTCTACTCCTGACAGAAACCTGAATATATGATAACTCTCAAAAATTTAAAAGAAAAAGATAACGTGTGTATCTTGTTCTGCCACATAAGCCTACCTCTGTCCTCTGGGATCAGTGACAAACACTTGGATTATACTCTATACCTATTCCAGCCAGGGCTAGCCTAAAAACAAAAATGCCAGGAGGCCTTTTTGCCATTTTAGGATGTACAGTATTTTCCACAGAACTGTCTTCTCTTATTCCTTTTACAGGAATTCCACCTGCCTTTCTCTGTAGTAGCAGTGGTGTACTGACTGGTGAAGAATATATATTTAGCAGGTTGCCAGGAGTCAGGATGAACCAGTGTCTCTGCATCTTAGCAATCGTAGATCCATTGTTCCTGTGCTGTTATGTGAATTGTGCACATACAGAAGTAGAATAATCTATTCTTGCCAGAAAGGCACAACTAATCCAGTTAGCTGCACATGCAGCAGTGTAATGAAAAGAGAGAATCCTAGGGTGAATGTCAACAAAAGGTTAAATCTGACTAGTCTGACATGCTTTGTACAGAAGAAGTGAGTTTGCTTGAGTACAGCAAGCTCATATTCAATGCTTTGTCTTCATGTACATAATGCAGGGCAAACACTGTTGGGATGGGCTCCTCCCTCCTGTACATGACACAGTCCCTAGACCTGAAACACAACAACCAGATCCCACTAGAGACAATAATGGATTTGCATAAGCAATCTTAAGCATTTATTTTCTCTCCAGTCTGAACCTTTTCAGGTGTCAGGCAGCCCATACAAAGAGAATCCTTTAGAGACGGAGGTACTGGAGCCAGAGGTAGAACCACCTCTCTGTGTTTGAACCCAGACTTGTTTCATCATAGTTTGGAACATGTTTATGTAAACCAATATGGACCAAAGCTTCATTTCCACTAAAACTATACAGTACTATCTCAAGTACCCATGTTCTGGGAACTATGTTGATTGACCTTGCCTTCATTGATACAATTAACTCGTTTTCGTTGCTGAGAGGGCAGTGTCCCCACTCACAGCTGTAAGTTCCTGAGAACCATCTCGGGATATAAAGGAGTTGTGCTTCTTGGATAAGAAAAGCTGTGCAAAAAAATTTCAGAATTTTCTTCCCACACCTTGTTCAGTCTCCTGCCTTTCAGAGTAAGTGATATGCATGACTACAGAAAAGTCCAAGAACAGAGTCAGCATACATTAGTTAAAATTCTCAAAAATACCATTTCCAACCTTCAAGCATTTGTGGCTCATCATGTGCTAGAGGTGTTCTCCACACATTTAGTAACCTCCACTCTGGATCTTTATACAATTTTCCCAGTCTCTCTTACTCCTAAATAAACATTTAGTAGCTACAATACAGTGCAACAAAGATTACTATAGCTTAATGGGCTAATTTTTACAAAAAGAGAAATTGCATCTGCCAGTTAAGATGGCCTCCTGCTCCCAACTCCGCATCATATCTTTCAGTTATCTAGATCTTGAATTCTCTGAAGCTATGATAGGAGGCAATGATGAAGGGTGCAAGAACAGAGACAGAATGTCTTTCTTCTGCATCTGTCAGCACCTAGAGGTAAAACCCAAAAAACTGATTGTATATTCAAATGCAAAGAAGGAGAATGAACTAGTGAGTACTGGATCACCTTTAATCTGTTCCTTGATAATTTTTGGGAAGAGGGAAGGTAATAGTAGAAAAATATCTGCCTGCACTGCTTTAGAACTCATCTCTTCTGTTTAAATATAAAGTGAGTCACAAATTATCATTTTCTATTCTGCTTTATGCTTTGCATTTGTGAAAATCATGATTATTCATTTCTGTTGGTCCTCTGTACCCATTTTCTTCCCTGCAAGATAAAGTAACTCTCAGTTGTGCATTGTGGTGATAATTGAAGTAGATTGTGAGTGACTTGCTAGATACAACAGAGGTAACCTTCAAATTGCTGTCTTTTATGATAGATACAACAAACCTCCACACATGCTACATTTGCTAGGGGCTATGGAATGGGGTACCCCTTGCACCTTGCCAAAAGGGAACTCACAGACCAAGGCATTATTAATTCCCACTCTACTGCCCCGTGTTACGGGTTACCAAAAAGCGCAGAGGTGCATGGCTCATCAAAAGAAACATAGCCCTCCCATGATGGGAAGAGACAGAGACTTTCACAGACTGTGCCTGCAAATATAAACTTAAAAAGAGGAGCCTGAGTTAGACAAAGAGTGTTGTATCCATGTTATGAGTAAGGCAGTAATCTACAGATGGGTACCTTCTTGGACTCAGATGTTTAATAGCTTGAAATGCACTGCAGAAGAGAAAAACCTCTGACTGCCATCCAGGGAACTTTTGTCTGGTTTTGTACAGACAGAGATACTGCAAATGACTCAATACAAAAATGCTTGGATTTGCATGAGGTACTCAGATTCAGCTAAAATATACAAGCAAGAACTCTGGGCATTGTAGTCAAAAGAAAATCTAATTTGTGGGCTAGAATTAGAGTTCTAGATATAAGACAGCAATTGGGGCAAGGAGGAGGAAGAAAGAGAAAAGAGGAGGCAGGAGTGATGCCTCATTATCCAGGATACTTCAAATCACTTTTGCTCAGAGAATGAGGAATATATCATACAATGGACTGAGAAATTTTACAGGGGACCTTTCAGGGGCTTTGTGGCAGAGTAAAGCCACAAACTCTGAGTGTTTGTTCTTTTTTTGTTTTTCCTTTACAGTAAATCAGTATAGTTCTTGCTAAGAAATACACAGGCTAACTGCAACAGTATTTGTTCTATAGCAATTACTTATGGATTTACAACACATGATTAAGTGCAACAGCATGAAAGGAGTCAGATTGAGCCTGTATTACACACAGTGAATGCATGAGGGTTTTTTTGTTTTTTCCCTTATAAAGGAAATGTTTCTAATGTCAGCAATTTATCAGTTTGCGTCTCTCCCCTGCTTGCTTTTCTCATTGGTTTTAATTCAAAACATCTGTATGAAAACTTAAGTATGGAGCTATATACTGAAGAAAATCAATTGCTTCAAAAAAATCATCATCAAGATTTTTTTCTCCTGAGCCTAAGTCCTACTGCTTTTTAATATCTATCTAAGAAAATTTAACTCAATCAGTGGGTGAATCTCAGACTCATGGAGAAGCCTTAAAATAAGCATGGGAGTTACTCAAGTAAATAGCTTATAACAGATACCAGATATATATTTATGTTTATTATTTTAAATTTAGTTATTTTACTATATTATACATATTTTCATGTTTTTATATAAAGTAGCAACTGTTTTGATTCTAAATGGAATAAGACTTGCCACATCTTCAAACTATTTATTTTCCTCTTGACAGTGGTAACAAAGAGCTTTTCATGGGAATTTTGAAGAAAAATATGATCAGGAATTTGCTCCAATAGTCTTCAGAAATCTCTGTATACCTCAGAATATATAAGGTAACAACCTCTTGGTGCCTCATATCTCCAAAAATGTAAGATTCCACACATTTGTCAAGACTTCTTTTTTTTTCAGTTTCCCTAAGTTGTTAGTGTTGATTTGAGAAGGGCGATAAAAACTTAAACTCAGATAACAAATTATTCTCTCATACAGAAATAAAAGGAAGCTGCAGATAACCCTCCATCCCTCCAGAGCACCAAAAAAGTATGTGAAGTTCCCAGTCACTCTCTTCTCAATAAACCTGTTCTAAATGGATTTCCACTTGCCAACAATATTTTTCTGTTTCTATCTTTAATTCCTTCATTTTAGAACTGCTCATTCTTTTCCTTCATCATACTCTCTCCTCTGAACAGGTTCTACCCCAATATGTCTCATTACTTTTCAATAGTCTCTGTTAGCTTGCACCTTGTCACTTCTGCTCACCAGCATCTCAGTCTGGCATTACTTCAGCTTGCTGCCATGATCCAGGATGGCATTGAAGCTTTTTCTGGTTTCCACCATTATCCTCTGACTCTGGTCTCTCAGCTGGAATTCGTTATGCTTCAATATACAAATGCTTGTCCCTAAGCTACTCGCACTCAAGGGAGATCTGGCTACACTTCAGATGTGGCATAACTTTGAAGAAGGGCAAAGCTCCTTTCCAAAATCCATGCTGTTACCTAAGAGAAAGTAGGAGACTGAGAGAATGATTTAGTAACTTAACACAAACCTGAGCAGCACAAAGACACACGTGCTCATTACGGAAAAAATATCTCCCTCAGTAGACTTGCTTAAAGCAAGCTCTTTGGCACTGAGACTGTTTCTTCTTCTCTGTTTATGAAAGGATTGCGCAGTGGGGAGCCAGGCTTCATGGGCACCATGGGACATCACCATGACATAGAAAATCAGCATCTGAAGGAAAGAGCTAGTCTCATGTCAGCTGTGTGAGAATCATTGCCCCGAAATTTAGTTTCAGTCATCAAATCAGTCTCCTGCTCCTACTTGTTGATATGTACTGGATTGAAAAGAGAGCATTTTTGTTTCCAAATGAGATTGGATTAAGAAAAGCAGGTGTATGAGACACTGTAGCTTCCCCTTTTCCACACTTTGGCTGTTCATCTCATTTTCAATTCTGATAATTAACTGAGCTAACCTCCAGCCAGTACTTTTTTTTTCCAGTTCATTGTTATTATATCTGGCACACAACTCATTGTTTCTGTGCCAATCACAAAAGAATTGCTTTGCTTCTTCTCTTCCCTGTGCCTTTTTCATTTCAATGATACAGGGTTTTGTACATGTCCATTGTGCCAGACTTCCCTAGCTGCTGGCGGACACCTCTGCAGCTCCCTCTGTTTTGTTGCTCTGCCTCCAGAGCAATGGATAGGAGGCTGAGCTCTTTCCAAAGCAACTCAATGAGCTTAGTTGAAGTGTGGGAAAAAAAAGAAAAAGCAATTGGCAGGCAGCAAAGGCAGAGAGGGAAATAGAGGCTTATAAATGTTATGGTGTTAGAAAGCACCAGGAGTTATAGACAGGAAGAAATTGGAAGAGAGAAAAATATTGGACAGGAGAAAACAAAACATAAAAGACAATGAAGTGGACAAGTGACAACTTCAGCAAGCTAGGAACAGTCTATTGTACTAGTCACTAGAAATCTGGTTTGCATGTAGGCATAAAATACTGCCCAATGAATAACAAGACACTTGTTTCCCTTGTTCTGCTTTCATTTATCTCTTTATTCCTTCATTCTTCTCTCTCATTTCTTTTTTCCTTCTAGTTCTTTGAATTACTTCTTTGCACTATAGATTTCTCAGTTGGACTTTGAAGAGAAATGGTGAAGTAATCAGGAGAGCAGAGAACACATTTCTCTAGATCTGATGTAACATTTCGTTGCCTTCTCCTAATAAGTTGTTTTGTTTGTTTTTTTTTTAATGGCACACAATTATAAGTGTATGACCCTGGCAACTTCAGGTCACTTCTGTCCATAAGTGCAATTAACAGTTCTCACAATCTTATCATCAGTTTTGTCATATTTAATGCTTTTCTTGAAGCCCCATCTCTCATATTCATATCATTATGTGACAATCTTAAGTTATATTCTTTGAAAAATAAATGAAGGGTGGGATTCATCTCCCCTAATTTAATCTGAGTAGAATGTAGACACCTATATCTTAGCCAACTTCCTAGGCTGACTTCATATGCAATGAAGAGAATTAGGCAATTTTAAAGTTTGGTTCCTCTGTTCTATTTTAGAAGTCTATTTTAGGCTGAGATATGCTGCACCCAAGAAGTGCCCCACTGACAGAGAGGAAGCTCAGGATGAATAGCTGAGCTGTAGATGATGACATTTGGTCAGATAAAATCTTTTTACCTCTGGAACTTCTGGGAAAAAAAAAAACCAGAATGTCATGTCTAATGTAGATAACTTTCTAATTACTATAGCATTAATATGCAAATGAGAATAAACACAAATATTGTATTTTAAAACACATATGCTTCAAGAATTTCAGGCTTTCTTTTCTTTAGTCTATTTGATGAGCAGGCTGGTTTTCATCTTTTTGCTATATTTGAGTACCTGAAACTGATATTAAATACTGCTTTAAAAATACCATTTCCCCTTCTCTTCAAATATTTCTTTGTCTCTCACTTCACTCACCTTGCAGCTCTCTCACTTTCTATGGCTTTTTTTTTTGTTTTCTGGGATTTACTGTACTGACTTCTGCAAGGGCATGTGGAAGGCAAGAACATACAAGGATATCTGATCAATGGCCTTTTCAATGGAAAAGGAGATAAGTGAAGGGGGAAGGGTTAACAAGACAAAAAAGGTAGGCAGAGGATAGATAACAAAGACAATGGTAAAGACCAAAAGTCTCCAGGTAATAATTGCTGGACCATTAAGAAGCTCCAGGCACAAGTTTGGAGAGGATCAACCTCAAGACGTTTCTGTGTCTGTGTGAATGCTGCAAGGACTAAGGTGCCATTTCTGAGGTAACAAGAGGGAATTTGGACAAGGATGAGTGGACAGCTTTGCCTGACCTGTGGTGTCACTTCCTGGAGCCAGTGGGGCCTCTGTGTCACCCACAGGAGTTGAGTGGGGGTCTTGGACTGGCCACTTTGGTAGGAATGGTGTGTGTCCCAAAAAATAGCTACTAGCAAGTGAGGCAGGCATGAGTGAGGAGTGTGAGGGACTCAACACTGGCAGCTGGAATGAGACCATGAATCATGGCCTGTGTGCCTGCTGCCAGCTGCTGGGCAGGGGCACATGTCTGTATCTGCCCCAAACCACGTGTGTAGGGTTTGTGGGGTCTCTAGCAAAGCCCCCAGAGGACCAGCCTGTGAGCAAAGGACCTTGGGAAGTGTTGAAGGGCACAGGGTCTGGGCAGGGCTGGCAGCTGGACAAGTACCAGTACCATGCCAGTATTTGGGACAAGTGGATGTACAAGTGCTTGTGAACCCAGACGGGTGCATATGTGACCTTTAGAAAACTCCAGAAAATAGCTGAGATTTTTAAAACTGGCATTAAAAAAATAAAATCCTTACTCTTCTTTTCTTCTAGCCTGAGTTTGAGGTTTTCTTCTCTTGTTTATGCACTATATCTGGCTGCATTTGACACACCTTGTAATACGTATCTCAAATAGAGCTGTGTGCAACTTGGCAGTTTCACTTCCCAGGGGCTCATGCAATTACAGTCTGTCAAACATATATCACTTAGCTAAGCAACAACTAAGGAGAGCAATAATAACCTACAAATTTTTCACGGGAAAGCACTGCAGAAGGAGAGGCACTATTCCAAGTGACAAAAAAGGATTTTGCTCCAGGAAGACTAATGAGATAAAATTAAGAAGGGTGTTTGTTTTGATTATTTTGCTAAATATCAGGAGGGGAAATTATTCTGACTAGGGAATTATTCACCTTGTTACTCCTTTAAGAGGAATATCAGAAACTCTGTCACTTGGAAAATGCATTGGCAACTGGACAAAGGGGAAAATAAAGAACAAGCCACAAGATAAAAACACAAGTTTGAGGGAGAGCTGGATGCTTTTTAAAATTAGATTGTTTTGGGGGTTTTTTGACAGAAAGGATTGTGAAACTATGTTCTTTGTTGTCTTTGGGTATTCACTCACTGTTTGTCAGATTCTCAACAGATTAAACACTCCTGTATTTTCTTTTGAGTTGGTTTTTGTAGTACAGCTTCACTCTATTTTCTGACTTCTGAGAAAACAAAACCTATACTTGTTTATCTTTTTCTTTTCTTCCTTTTTTTTTTTTTTTTTTGTAATATTCTGGGTCTATGCTAAGCAGATCACTGTTCAACAGTTTCACTGTGAATAAAAGAGAAAGAAATTACCGTATTTTCATCTCAAAATGAAAATAATAAATTTTCTGCAAAGGGCAAGGGTTCACTGATTCTTGCAGAATCTAATTTGCTAAGCATAGCAAATTAGACCAAGAAAACTGATTATGTGTGAGGTTTTTACTTCATTCTGTAGTCTGCTATTCCATAAATGGTTGCAGGATAAACCTATTCAATTAAGATAAGGTATTGTATATTGTTCAGAAAATATATTATGCCTTTTGAAAGTAAGTTCCTGGTTTTTCATCTCTTTTTTTGAAGTTTTCTTTCTTATGGAAAAACCTTCTGCTTTCTGTGTTCTTGTTTGAGCTCAAAGTACATTTTATGATCTGAAATAAAAAGTCTGCATTAAAAACATTGCAACATTTAAAATATTATACATTAGTTTACTGACCCCTATCATCAACAGTAAGATGTCTGCCATATTTCCAGTGATAGTGTTAAATCTGCGATATATTATTTGATATCATCTTATTATAAAAATATTATATATAATTCTATATTATCGTACCTTTATATCTGTAGAACTGACAGTGTTAGACCACCAGCACTTAGAACCCTGCATCCCCTTCTGCATAGCAGGACAGCTTCAATAAAGATTCCATGCTGTAATCTACAAGCATGTTTCAGTTTCAAGATCTATTGTTTCAGTGATAGACTACCAGTGACTGCAGCTGTAATACACACCAAGCTGAATTAGGGCTAATGTTCTGAGAGGTAAAACTGGTACAATAACAAAAAAGATTATTTTCTCTTTGCTGATACAACCTTCCATTCCTGGGGAGAGAGAGAAGGAAAAGGTTGCTTTCCTGATCAGGCATCCCAGAAGCAATATATTCTCTGTTACTAGAGGTTAAGATTAACTTGAAAATTAACAGCAGGAAGCTCCAAGCTTTCAGTCACAAAAGAGACATGGAATTATCCTCTGGGAATAAATCCTTCCTCACAGAAGAAAAAAAAAAAAAGCCATCCTGCATCTATCAATTGACTTAGAAAACTGATGAGCATTCCTTACTCCTGGTAGATATGACTTGAAGATACTGCACTTAGTTGTACATTCATTAATTAGCTTGAGTTACAGGGTCTAATGTGATCAGTGGTTTTCAGCTTATTGTTCCCAAAAAAGAACGGCTTCACCTACTAACTGGTCATGTCAGAGAGGCTGGGGAGGACGCTTAGGAGATAAAGTATTCTGCTTAGGTGACTTCAGACTCTCAGTTCTTGACATGGAATCCACTGCCATTTCACAAAATCAATCTTTCTCAACTACTGGAGCAACACCAGAAAAATATTTAAAGCACAATTATATTGATGTTATTGGATACCATCTACTCAGCTAACCAGTGTTGAAATATAGGTTATATGCATCCCATTGCCACCATAGGATTTTTTAACTAAGCAGAATCCAGCTCACCCTGTCAGATGTGGACATGAAATAAGTTTTTATCCTGGGCAAACAAGAGCAAAACGGAAGGTCTGTGATAAGGAATAAGCAGACAGAAATTGAAGCCATGTGCACATGGTCTGCACTGATTTTTTTTTCCAAAGGCTCCAACACATATCATAATGCCTGAGGCACTACGGTGTGTGCAGGCCCACCAGAGGCAAAGTCAGGACACAGGTATAAATAAATGCTATGGCATCACTGCCAGAAAAAACAATTGGTTAGGTAATTTGGCTTACCAATTAGTGTAGGCAACCCACAGATGTACAGTTTATAATAAGTTATTTAAGCCGTCTGCATATAAAAATGACTTAATAGAAACACATGGAATCTGAATAATTTTTAAGCAGGTGAAGTAAGCTATTTTCCATGTTGCACAAACATAATAAGGTCATTTAAGAAACAATTATAAGGCACCACAGGGTGAATAAAATATAAAACTAGAATGACTGATGGCCAATATAACCTATCTTAGTTTCCATAATTGCCTATGTGTTCTACAAAGTTAAGTAAAGGGACGCATACAATTTAGTTGCTACTGTATGATTAGCTATTATCAAGGAAATAGGATGATTCCAGAGCAGGCACTTAGCTCAAGGAATGCAGAATTAAGCAATGATTTCTTCATACTGCTGGTGGGGGATTTTTTAAATTGTATAACTTTTTTTATAGTTTGAGAAACGTTCTCACTCACTGTTAAATGTCCATCAGCCTTCCAGAATTCATCACTGAGTACCAACAGTAGCTGTCAGTCAGACAATTGTCTACCAGATAATTCAACCTACCCTGCTATCTTCTCCAAGGGAGTGAAATAGCCACATAACAAGAGCTTAAATGGTGATTTTATCCAGAAGACTGTTCTGTTTGTGAAGCAGCTGATTTTGAAAGGTTAGAAGTCCTTTACATGCTTTACATTCTCTCAACAAAACAATGTACTGATAAAAGTTAAAGCAGTCTCTCTAATTATAATCAAATAGCACATCATATATTGTATAGAACCTTCAAAGTCTGCTGACATATCTATAATTTTCTGGCTCTTAGGTACTTATGACTACATAGATTTGCTTCTTATAAAAAATAGATTATGCCTTATCAGCTGTTTGAAAAAAATCTTGATTTTACAGTCTATCAAAGCTTGACATTAGAAAGACAAAACATTTTTATGTATCACTATGGACTGTAATATTGATCCTATTTTAAGTTAGTTAATATAACTTTTAATTAGGGCTTTTACTTAGAGAATTATAGCCATTTCTCTAGTCGGTTACATTTTTCAGATTTGATGCAATCAAACCACAAACCTTTGTGATGTAGAAAAGAACAGTGCACATAATGTAAATGGACTCCTAAATAGAAGTAGTATGACCTTGGGATTTAAATACATATACCTAAATAAAAAATCATGACTCCATGCAAAAATCCAACAGCAAAGTTGGAATGTAGCTGTGTTTTGATACATTAAATCTGGATGATTTATTTTAAATTAATCAGAAATGTAGAACTCAGCAAGAGAATGCTTATTAAAATCCCCTTACATAGGTATTCCTCATTACCTTTGAAAAGATGCTATAGCAAACACTTCTCTAAGCTTAGCACCTTCCTGCAAAAAAACCTGAACATATCTTTTCTGTTCTACTGGATGGACTGTGGAAAATAGCAATTCTAACCAAAGTCTTAATTTACTGTACAACTAACTGTACAGTCCTTCTCAGCGCTGCCTTATAATCACAGAATCAGAGAACACACTGAGTTGGAAGGGACCCATCAGGGTCATCAAGTCCAAATCCTGGCCCTGTGTAGCACACCCAAAGAGTCACATCGTGCGCCTGAGGGCGTTGTCCGAACAATTAATACCATTGATTTTACAATATCCCTATAAGTAACTATATTTTTTTCCACTGAAGAAATGAGGCAATGGGAAATAAATCTTTTATCAGGGATCCCACTATAAATCAAAGGCAAGATATCCATGCAAAGTATCTGTGTCATAGTCAAGCTAAAATTACTAATCCAAAATATTTGGCATAGTACAAGAAGAAAGTTGACAGCTCATGCTTTTCCACATTCTGGTTAAAGGCACTGTTGTGGTTAATTCTAGAATCCTATTAACCCAAAAGAAAAGGCTTTTTTCTGTCAGAAACTGCCTGCAGGCCCAGAAGCAATGTTCTTCTGTCTCTGCTGATGGAAAATGAGATATTTTAGCCAGTTTGGAAGTTTGGGTCACGGTCTGAAGGCCAGGCAAGAAGGACTCATGAAGCAATCAATTTTATTTCTTGCAACATCAATCCTAAAAAATTCTTGAAAGGCAAATTAGAACCTAAATAGATAGTATTGATTTTGGGTGAACTTTCCTTGAGAATTTTGAAATCTAGTGGACACAGCTCTAGAAATCTCTTCTCAAATATGTTTATCCGCCAGTACAATCCAGACAATGAGTCTGCCAGTCTGAGAAGCATCTATGCCCCACAGCAACCTCAGGATAATTCATCTGCCACTACTTGAGCTTAGTTTCCACACCTGAAGTCAACTATTCTTCTAGAAAGGAAATTTGTCTCTTAATATTAAAACTTTCTTAAAAGACTTCAGATGAAATAAGAATGGAATTTTCCCTTTGTGTCCAATTTTACTATTTAAGTTTTTAATAATTTAAAGTTTTATTGTCCTGGATAACTGAAATCATCTGCTGCCTCTGATCTAAACTGCTCTTTGGGGCAGGAATTGTCTAAGAATTATCTTCAAAACCAGACACTCAGCCTAAATGCAAAGCAAACTTGTAAACACAGCCTGCTCATGCCTTCCAAATCATGGAAGTGTGCCAGGTAAGTCTGTATGCTGCTAGGCACACTGCTTGCACTCAAGTCTGCATTTCAGATTTGTGGATGGCAGTGAAGCAGGATGCAGAGCACATTGCATTCAAGAGCTCTTCAGGGGCAACTGGGTCTCATCCCACATAAAGCTAAGCCACTATGGAAATATAAAATGATTGAGAGGTGATAAAACATTTTTAGGTAAAAATTCTATTCAGTCCCACATCATATACTTGTGCTTCACACCAACTTTATAATGACGGCTGAGCTGTGCTGTTCGAGGGAAAGAATACTAAATATAATAATAAATCATAGTGCTTTAATAAATGGTATTAACTTAATGTTTAGTGGCTAAACATGTTGGTCAAAACTGTATCCCTCTTGTATTTTGTAGGACAGATGTAGATTAATACATTTTTAAACAAAATAATAGTTTTTGAGATTCTTTAAGTATATAAAGGACTTTGACTCTACTCTTGCAGTCCTTAAGCAGCAGGAAGAAAAAACTTCTGTTACATTAACTACTTACTGTGAACACACTCAACACAACATTTTCCTGCCTCTTAGGAAGTGTTTTCTAGCTCAGGAGTAAAAGTCCTTCAGAAATAAAATGTCTTTATTCACTACTCTTCTTGTAAAGCCTAGTACAGTCGCACTGAGACCTCTGGCTGTAACTACTGCAGACATAATGGAGATGAGAAACGTCTGCAAATTATTTCTGACTCTAAAGAATGCAGTCTGTGGTGTGCAAGAATCCAGCCTTTAATTACATAATCTTAAAAATTATTTCTTTGCATGATGCAAAGTGTTCTGAGGGATCTTATCTCTTATTGAGCATTGACAGTGACAGCCTTGGAGTATTTCTCTCTTATTCAGCATACTGATGTTTAGGCAGTACAACTGTCTGGAAAATGTAAGATTATCTTTGACTAATAAGACACTGTTAAGAAGTAAAACTCAACGTATAGGACTAGGATTGTTCACTGAAGCAAACAAATCAAGTAATAATCTGGAGATCGGTAGTCTCAAGGTTCCACGCATATTCTGTGGTTTGTAAATCACCTCTCTATTTCTGACAGAAAAGCCACATGGTTCATCTTCAAGAAGTCTCTTTTCACTGCATCAGAGTTACCAATTCTAGCACCAGAATGAGAGGAGGAGGTAATTGATGACTTTACTTTCTGCCCTGGGACCCTGTCAGTCCCAAAGACAAAAGAAAGATGAAATAAAATATATTTTGGAAAAAAAGAAAAATATATTCATAAAATCTGCATGGAACTAATTCTGAACAAGGAAGAACTCCCATTAAGGCCTCATAGTAGACAAGGCCATTTGAGTTCTGACAAAAAGCTCACACCAGCATATTTATTTAGCTCTCTCTAGGAAGAGAAGAGAAATTGTTACATTCAGTAACTAACTTCCAGTAATGCACAGGTGCCCATCATCACTGTATGATCACTAGTCTGTCTGACAATTAGCCAATACACTGATTTTTATCACTTGCACAATAGGGTCGTATTTTCTTTTCCTGCAGAAGCTCTCTTTAAATAGCACCTTTTAGAGACAGCTGAAGTTCATCAGTTGATGACAGGAACTAGACAGTGCCATCTGCCTTAGCAGCAGTACAGGTAATAGCAAAGAAAAGCTAATTGCCAAACATGAAATGTGCAGGAGTGGATTTTTTTTTAAGCTTCCCATCAGAATTGGATCTACATGGCACTATGTGATACTCTGAAGAAGCACTTTGAGTCAGCTCTCAAAGAGCTTTGCTACCAGTGTAAGTGTCCTGTGTTGAATATTGTGTTATCGCAGTTTTGCTGCTTTTGGTATCAGAAACAGTTGGAGATCTTTGCCTAACAACCCACAGCATTTGAATGTGATCTGCATACCAGCGTAATAGCTGTACTTAAGGGGTATGTACATTTTTCCTCCTTTCCTGGGCTAACAAAGGATCTCCAGGATACTATTAAGGGAGAAGCATTACTGAAGTCACTAAGGGTGTTGCACATGCAGGTCTCATCTATCCCACATTGCATTGAAGGTGCTCAAATCAGAGCAGCAGGAAAAGTGGTTCTGAAAAGCAGTTGCATAGAGAAACTCAGTAGCAGACTTTAGAGATGACTGCCGACTCTGGGGCCAAAAAGGCACCAACTCAGAGGTGGGCACATAGCAACAGGAAGATCTCATGAGGGAAGGAAGCTTCAGATGGCCTCACAGATATGGGGCAAAACACTCCCTCCACAGGGCAAGGCTGATAGCCCAGGACTGCATTTCCCCTTCTGAGGTCATTTTGAAAGTACATGGAAGGGAGAGGAAGAAACACACAGTAATATTGCTTCCGTTTTTCATTTAGTTTAAAAGGGATAAACATATCTGCAGTCAGGGACAATATCTCAAGTCTACCTCATCCCAGATGGATTGTCTCAGTTCTAGGCAACAGATTCAAGCTCTTCTCTCCCAGTGTTTCCTATAACAGAGATACCAATTTATTTTCACATAGTAGCTTGGGTTCAGCAGGCAAAGTTCCTTAGCATCAGGTAGTTTGCAGCAAAAATGCGAAGTACAGGGTTTGTTTTCCAACAGGGAAGTGATCCATGGACCTGGACCCACTCCCCAAGTGATCATCTACTCCATCACACAAGCCAGTATATCAAGAAGAGAGCAGCACTGTTTCAAAGGGGCTAAAAAACAAGCTCTTGGCACTCTGGGCAGCTGCTCTAAGAAGCAGTTGGAGCCTCTGGAGCTGCAGCCATCTTGCCAACCTTGCAGCTGTGGCCACCATGCCCCCGGAGAGTGCTCCAAATGCACAAATGTTCCTGCCCTTAGAAGAATTTTATCTCTCAGTATGTAGCATCATGGAAAAATAGGAGCCTGGGTGTCTGCTGCAGGCCTGTGAATACTATCCAGGCAGCTGACTGCTTAACTCTAAGGAAGAAGACAGGTAAAAACAGAAACTTTCGTAAGAAGATTACCTCCAAGCGAAGGCAGGTTGTTGGAACTACTGCCTGTTTCTTAGAGGGTATCAGTACTATAGTAAAAATTTAGCATACACCTCTCTAAAATATCTTCTAATCAAGCTCCTGTAGGTATACATACTACCTACTATTCCAGTAGGTACTTATACTACTATTCTACAAGTGAAATTATGTCATATTTAGAAGATTATTTTGCTGGCATGTACACAAAATTTCTTGGACTCTTGCACTGATTAGAACATAATTTCTATATTGGGGATCATTAGAAAAATTAAAACAATGTCTCCTGTAAAATTAAACACCAGCTGTATGGGGAATCCGTACAGCCCTATTCTCACTTTAGGATTTGTCAATAACACCCAGCCCTTTGGGCCAGTATCTGTGTAATCTAGATGTATTATCATTATTTCTGAAGTGTCTATGATAGTGGTATCAACACACTGAAGTTTGCCAAGAATCTGAACTCCCAAAGCAACGTCTTTCAATAACTATTCAAAAAATTACCTTTTCTACTATTTTCTAATCGCTAGCATACACTTATAAAGGTCACATTCTGAAAGTTTGCATGGAACAGACTGCACACACTTCATCTTATTACTGCCTGTCCAGACACATTCAAACTAATAAACAACTTGAGAATTTTTTAAGAACAATCATGTCTTGCTCTGCTTCTGAGTCACCAGGGATGAGAACATCCAGTTTTATGCCCACTAGTTTTAAGTTTAGCATAATGAAAATGTTCACTCCATCACAAAAATAAAAATCTGTCCTTTTCCACAATACAGCATGCCTGTCTTTTTATTGAACTTCTTAATCTCTTGAAAATTCTCCTTTTTTTTTTTTTTTTTCCAGACTATCTGCAGACTGTCTTTGACAGGATTACAGGAACCATGTCTAAATTATGCTTCTCTATGAAGCAGTCTTGGACTGCCACAGTCTCTCTGATCCAAATTCCCATGAGCCAGAATTGTTGGATTTGGCAAGTCTGCAGTTACACATGGCCTCCAGCTGTTCTATGATAGGTTAGGAAATAAACTGGCCTTCATCCAGCTCAAGGGATTCATGTCAAAAACTGTGTCATAAGAATTATATGTGTGCAATAGTAAATATTCACATTTTATTCCCATTTTTAACAGTCCACAGATAATTATTATATTACTAATAAAACAGGAAAAATTGTTTTCTTCTTGAAAAAGAAAAGGATATATTTAATTCAAGCTGAGAACTATATGAAGTTTTCAGCATTAAACACATCCTTCTAACAAGCATACATAAAAATTATAGCTATTCCACTGTTTAAGCAACGTATGCATAGTTGTCATACAGAAACAGTGGTTCAGAAAAGATTCAACATGCCTTAACAAAGGTATAAATACCTATATTTTTGTTCCTAATAGTAGTAGTAGATTAATAGCATCTCTCAATTTTGTTATAAGAAATTAAAATGAGTTCAGTCACACTTCAGTGACAGGATGTATGGTCAATCATAAAAAAAAAAAAGAAAAAAAAAAAGAAGAAAAAAAAAAAAACAAACAACTAAGCCTTTTAAACCCTTTAAAATTAAATAGAAGTTCATAACCAGCAGAGAAATAAAAATCCATCCATTATCCACCAATCCTTGCCACCAAAAGGCACTATAAATAACACCTAATAAAAGGCCAAGAACAGTGTCCTCTGTATTGAATTTCTGAAGCAGCAGTTTAGTTAGATGCAGAAATCATCTGAACAGGACTCACAAGACTAAATGCAGACCAATCTGACACTTAAACAGTATGTATGGCATCAGTTCTTACGTGAAATTATAATGTGGAGTAATAATGAGTATCAGAGAGATGACTAATCAGACTAAACAGTCTAAAAAAGGCAAGTTAGCAATTGCACTAGCACTTTTTGCTAATTTTGCAAATCACTAAAAGAATCTAAGCAGGTTTTGCCATTATTTTGCTAGAATCATGACTGAAATTTCTTAGCTACTCAGCAGGCACCAAGAGAATGATATTCAATGAAAGAATTGCACTTCACAAACTTTTGACAAATAACAATGTTCTGAGGCTAGTATGTGCTTTCAGTATAACTGCCTACATTTCAGTAAGATTAAATTTTTATTAAAAGAATTTTTCCTTTTCTTCTCTTACTGTGAAAATTTGTATTCTCTACTGCTGTGAAACAGTTATTTTTATCAGAGAAAAAATAAAAAGGATTAAGAAAAAATGACCTAAATGATGATAATAATTTATATTTCCAATAACAAAAGATGCATTTTGAAAAGTATTTGTATCACAACTGTCTCTACACAGGCCAGCTGAGATTATGCTAAGCTTTATATTGGCAAATGGTGAGATATAAACCTGATCCTAAGAGTTTACAGAATAAGTGACAGGTATCAGGGACTACAGTAAGTCTGTAAGTGGCAGCTACTAAGTTTCTTCTAGAGATATTACTACTGCTGCTGACTTCATGTAGAGAGTATTACAGGGGAGTCACATTATATGATGCTGATTAGAACAGCCTTAAAATGGATTCCAAGAGCCTCAGATAGATAGCATGAGATAGTTAATAGATATAGAGAATGCAAAACAAAAGACACTAAATAGAGGAGGCACATTTACCCAGCTGGGAGATGTGGATATGCACCATGAGCCCTCTATTCTCACTCTCACATATTTGGCTACCCTGGGTACATCTGCCACTGCCCGCTGCCTGCAAGTCAGGGGAGCCAGGAGATCAGGAGGTTGCCCAGTGCCACATTACACACCCACAGCTCAGTTCCAACATAGCCTAAGGGACCTGCTCAACATCAGAAAAAAAATTAGGGATCATTATGGAGGAGAAACAAGGATTCCTAGCTCCTGGCCAAAAGACGGTACAGATTTATATTGTGAAAGCTGACTGAGAAAATGAATATGCAGTTTAGGAGCAACACAGAAGTATGTGGAAGAAAAGGATCCCCTACAACAATCAGTGTTACCAAATGCCCAAGCAGGCTCTGGCTGTACTTCCCAAGGAATCTTATACTATTCCCCACCTGCCCCAGTAGATTTACCTTCTCATCAATAATAAAGAATTTGCTTTCCCCAAAAGCCCAGGCAGACTAGAAGTAAAACATCTTTGTGTGTACTCAAAGATAAAGCAAGCACTTGTAGCTTTTGCTGATTAGCAATTACAAGATTAGCCCTGGGAGGAAAAATTCTCTAAGATTTATAACTGGAAAGCACTTTTATAGGCCTTTGTGGACCATCTGGTAGAATTTAACAGAAAACTCTGCTTACCTCATAGAATTCTTTGCTGGCATTTTCCATTACATCTAGGGCTTTTTCTGTCAGGAATCTCTCCATACATTTTGCTGACTCTAAGATTCTCTGGATGAAAGAATGAGCTCTGCACTCATTATAATGGACAACTTCTCTCCAGTCTTTCATTCTATCATTGTAAATGAAGTGACACTAAAAAAGGACATTTTGGGCTGTTTCCTGGCAGGACATTATGCAATTCTGTTCCTTCCTTAACCTATAGGGCAATATGCACCACACATCAAATATGCCCTATAAAAAAAGTAAATGCATGGTTCTGCCATTACTTGTGTCCATAAAATAGCAGGCTATTGTAAGATAGCCTGTATTTGCAGTACTTGAAACTCTGCTTTTTCCTCTCATTCAGTCTTTCCTTTCTTTTCCCTGCATGTGACCAGTTTCTCACAGGAGACCTAGTCTGGCACAGCAGCATCATGAAAAAGGCATCAGGATAGATTCTCCATGATGTAAAATTAGAGTGTTCCAGTCCAATCACATCCCCATCAAGGTCCTCAAATGAAACCTCCCACTGAGATGCAAGCGACTGGGTTTCCATCTGTGTGTCTCTTGCTGTCAGTGGCTATTGTTTAAGTAAACACTGGTTTGTATTACTCTCTCCTTTTTTTTAATTTTATTCAATACATGTTGAGGCCTGGTTAAAAGGAAACAAAAATTGCTGTATTAAAAGACTAGTATTTTCAGCATCTTGTGATGTAAATTGCTAATTTAAAACCCAAAATATTGTTAAAGTGTCTTTATTTAATAGCAGACGATTGCAAGCTGTAATTTGCAAGCTGTAGTTGCAGATGGCAATGTTTTTCTCTCTTTTCAGCAGTACAGTAAAGTATTTACTGCAGTGATCTGCAGACAATGACATACCAACTGAAAAGAAATGCTCTGGGGTAATACAAACTATCAGGATTCCCATGAGGTCCAGCATGCAAGGTACCTGCAACTAAAGCATGAAATTTAAATACCAATTATAATACTAAAATCTCTTACATGTTCTCAAACAACAACTCTTTGCAAAAGACAATTTTATGATGTTCAGTTGCCAAGTATGTTTCTAACACAAAACAACAACTCTTGTTTTCTTTCCTGATCTTTAATCCCTTTAGATTGAACACACTTATTTTCCAATTCAGACCTGGAGGCCCAAGTCTGGATTTGAAACTGACAGCGACCATCTGGACCACATGAGCAGAAAGGGTGATATGTGATCTGGCACATGTCTAGCATACTGTTCCACTTTTTGTACATCAGGACATGCCAAAATACCACAAATGTATTGAACGAAAGCTTTGCCTTTTATTTCATTTTGTTAAACAACTCACTACACTCACAGATGTTTATTTTTCAAGAGAAAAATTATTTAACATCATCTATTTAATAGCATTGTATGAAACATTTAAATACTGCATTCTGTAGTGCCATCTAGGGGATTTAAAACCTGGAATAAAGTGCTTATCATATAAAAAAAACAATAAACACTAAAAAATCAGCTATGACTGCCAAGGCAATTTCTAATGTATATCTAGTGGTTTGGATTACTTTTTCCTGCAACAATAGGAATATTTGAATAAGGTCCATGTACAGTGTCACATCTGTAGAATCCATAAATTGGATAAGAGGTATTGCTTCATATTTCTCCTTTATGGACAAATAATTTACAAATGCAATCTTAAAAAAATATCTAAAATAAAATCAATGTCATGCTCTGAAATGGGATTTAGAAAAAAATTCTAGCTTTATTTCAGTTACCAGGAAATATATGGGATTTTTTTTTTTTTGCACTACAGATATCTATAAAAATATCAGACATGTTATTGTATAAAATTACAGGAAACTGAAATAAAACAAGAGAGCTACTGGCATTTTCTTCAGTCCTCATCTTCATTCAGATTATTATTTTTCTAAGGTTTTCTGAAAAAAAAATTGCATTACAAACAGCATTTCATAGTAATTTCCAATGCATCACTGAAGAAATTGTTAGCAATTATTAATTTTATATCCTATTGATAGCTAGAATGATCTATAGGCTCTTCAAACACATTTAGTTTTTTTCTTCTTACAGAGACCAACTATAACAAGTTCACACATTCTAGAAGTGATCACTTGAAAAGGAAATGCAGAGCAAAAATCAGACTATGTAAACCAGAGAACTACAAGCCTCCCTTCACTCAGACGACAGACATGGTCCATTAGTTCATGCCAACACATAAAAAAAAGATATCTCTGGATCATCAACAGTCATCAGCTGCCAAAACATCATTGAAATCTGTGAATAATTTACACAGGCAGAGAACCTACCTACACACTTACATGATCATGCATTTTTTCATGGTCCTGTAACAGATCAGTTTCCAGACATCAGGATAAGAGACAGGAGCATGTACTTTACTTTTGAATTTCCAAACCTCACATTTTTACATTCTTCCTGGAAAACATGTACATTGAACGTTTGCAGTTATGTGCTGAAAACTATTTGCTCATAAAGGGTAAGATTTGAAAAGCACCTAATAAATGTCTTAAAAACACATATAACACAGCTTTTGACACAGCTTTTATTTGGAGCTATTTTAGGCAGTAGTCAGCCTTTGATCCTGAAAGAAGCTTCCATATTCAGCTGGCTGCCCCCAGTTCCCTGCTCCTCTCACTGCAAACTGCCACTTAGATGCATTATCCTTTACACCCTCCAGTCCCACACTCTACATCATAAAGTAATATATTCCTCCCTTCTCACCCACCCAGACCACGTTCCTGTATCTTCTTCCCCACATTTTTTATCACATTGCACCAACCCAGTGCTGCGCTCTGTGCCTGCCAAGGTCTCTACCCTGTGCTCCCACTTGGAAGGACAGAGCACAGCACTGGCTCAGGCACTTGAGAGTGAGTAGAGGAGCAGGCAGGAGACACAGCCTGTTAGCACGTATATTCTGATCAGTAGTAATTGCAGTTCACTGGGCTCTTGCCCGGTGCAGACCAACAGGTATATCACAATTTAATAAAAGGAGAGGCAGAAACTCTGAATGTGTATTCCTATGGGAGGTCATGCAACTATCTCTAATTAGCCCACAACGGTTTAAAAGGGCTTTATAAGGGATGATGCAGTATCTGAAAATATGATTCTACTAAGTGATGTTAGATTTGCTGCCACCTTCTCCAGCAGCTCCAGCCCAGGTTCCTCTTGCCCAACTGCTGAAGTCCAGCCCAGTGCCTGGGGACCCCTGAGGGACCTGAGGGACATGGTTGCTGCTTTCCTGACTGCAGCTTCTACTAGTAACAAAGCTGCACGTGTCCCAGAGACACAGACATGGACACAGAGGACACTGACACAGCTGGTCACACAAGCTGCCTGCCACAGACAGCACCTACACACAGAACTCATAAAACACAAGCCAGGCAGCCAACTGCCCTCCTTGCCTTCAGTTGGTAGAGACAGGAGGTCACTAGTGCAGGCAGACACATGGCAATCTCTAGATCCACAACCATACACATATCCTCTGTTCCCTTGGGTATCCATGCAGCAACCAGGTCCCCTACTTGCTAGCTACTCCAGCTTGTTGCTCACTAGCAAGCACATGGGCTCACACATTCATCCCTCGTGCACTTCACATTTTCAAGTCTCCCTGGATGTACCAGCACAGACCTTCTGCGCACCTAATGCCACAGCCCAGACTCAAGGTCCCCTCCTCACTGTCTGGACCACCTTGATGTTTGCTAACAAAACCCCTACCCCTCACACACACCTGGTTGAAGAAGATCAAGCAGCAGCTGGCACCTGGCATACAGGCTGTGATCCCAGCCTGTTTGTGATCCTGTATGTGATCCCAGGCACTTCGGCCACCAGTGCAGAATCCCTCATGTCCTCTCTCACATCACTTCTTCCTTCTCCCAGTGGCTGGGAACACACAGTGTTCCTGTCCAAGTGGTGGAAGTTAAAGACCCACACTGTTCCAGCAGATGGCACAGAGGCCTCACTGGCTCCAGTAGCTGGCAGCACAGGCACCCTCACCCCTGGCCTGACTCCAATAGCTAGCACAGAACCCACTGACACACATACAGCTCTCACCAGTGACTGGCACTTACTCCTTGCAACACACACAGATACAGAGTGAGTTAAGAAAAGATTTAATAAGACATAAGAAGATAGGACATACTACAGAGATCAGGCACAGTGCTTGGTCAGGCAATGTACAGACCTGGACCATTTTACAAGTGACCAATCTCCTTCTCCTGCAGGTTCCCCATGGGTTTGTACTTATCTGTTCATCCTTGGCAATCTCCTGATCCAGAGTTCCTCTGGTTTACAATTTTATCTGCTACAAAGTCCAGGTTGATCTTCCTGGAAGTGGCATCTGTGGTTCCTTGATAGCCCACAATTAGTGTGAGTGTTGTCACTGTCTCCATGTTTGCTTTATGAGGTCTGTGTCTCGGTTTGTTTCTGGCTTCCTCCTTTTTCCCTTGAATTCCCAACAGACAAGGTCACTGATCAGATCCCTACATTACCTCCCTGGAATAAAGATTCTGACACTTTCACAGGTCCCCATCAATTAGTGTGATTGATCAGCTTTGGTTCCCATCACTGCCTCACTCATCCTTTGTTCGTCAGCTTTGTGTCCTGTGTTCTTGTTTATGGCTTCCTCCTTTTCCAATTATCCCTTGGCATTGGAAAGGTCCTTGACCAGAAACCCTTAAAGCATCACACCCTCTCCTAAACACAGCCTTGTACACACCCTTCCATCCTGTGAAAAGGCATACCAGAGATTCTGCTTCACCAGGTTGGTTGATGCTGCTGACCCACTTGCTTATTTCTTCCCACTTGCTTTGTAGGAGAAATTATTGTTTTCTTTATACCAGTGGTGACCACAAATGGAACAGTGCTAATGGAAAAAGTATCATCTTTTCTTTTTTTTTTTTTTTTCAGTGAGCACAGAACTACAAAGAATGTAGCACAAAAACAGAAAAACAGTCAATATATTTGACATTTTCCAGGCTACAGGACTTAACTGGCTTGAAAAATTTGAATGAAATAAAGTTTGAAGCAGTGTTGATATAGAAAAGGATGCAAAATACAGGCTTTACAACAGCAATTATTTTTGAGGATAACAATCTGTTCACATAAAACACCATCTATATTTAAAATAAGAAGTCACAGGAGATCAGGGGAATTACAAAGCAATGAGACTTACTGTGGTTTCAGAGAAAGTAATTAAGAGCCTAATTAAGGACAAAACCATATAAAAACAAAAGTAAAGCTTGACGGGGGAAAAATCCGCAGAGCTTCCACAAGAGGAAAGCACTTTTTCCAGCCCTGATATATTTCCTTGAGGCAATGAACACTCAAACAAGATTTTGTGGGCCAAACTCAGAGAGGAACTTGAAAAAGGCAACTAATCCATGGAAAGGACAAATTTTACTTCACAGTAGTATAAGGTAATGTACCCAAGCAGTAAGCTGACAGCCTGGAAAATTAAATCTTACTTCACCATAACCAGATTGTGCGCCCAGTATCTGATAACCATAATAATAAAGTAGAAGCTTAAGGCAATTCTAATTGACTTGCTATACTTTGCAGGACAAAACCGAAATTTAAGGTATCTGCAGCAATATGTAACTGCTAGAATATCCCTGTATGGACAGTTATGAATTATACACTGGTTTTATTATTGCTATATGGAAAATACAGGGGTGGAGGGCAGAAGAACAACTGGATGCATGCCTGAGTCACCAGTAAGGCTTTGTTTTCTTTCTTCAAAGTGTGCTAGGAGACAGACATGGTGACCTATCAAGGAGAGCTTTGAACTAGGGGCCCACATCCAGAGGCAAGCTAGAAAGCAGTATATGCAGAGGAAGTCTGCCTGGGAAAGGGCTGCAAATGCACGATCCTGCTCCATGTGCTTCTATACTAATGCTCACAGCTTGGACAGGAAACAAAACACAGAGCCAAAGTTATCTTGGTAGAGATGCTATACAAGCACAAGAACAGTAACACAAGATGCAGCCAAAAATAACAGAAGCTGCAGCTTGGGAGGTCCAGGCTGGATTTCTACAGTACTCTTCACTGGGAGAGGAGTGCAGCACTCAGGAGTCAGTAGATTCACTGAGCTGCACATTGGACTAGAGGACTTCCAGGCATTCCCTCTAAGCAATTCTTCTGGGATTCTCTGACATATTTAATGTGTTCCATCTGCTAATTTGGTCTATGGGACAGGACTAGTGCTCTTCTGAAGACAAACACCCCAAAATCAAAAATGTGAATGTCAGCTTCTCAGCATCATTTTGCTCTACAAATCTGCTCCTACTGTGTTGCACTACTTACTAAAATAGACATAGCCAAAGAAGGCAATTTTAATACCTGTAGGAATTAAAGGCTACTGATACAAACCCAGTATGATTTTCAAGAATTTCAATACCCATTTATATTTCCTCTAATACAAAGCTGAATGCTTCTGAAAAATCCCCTTTGGCATCTATCTGAATCTTCAGGCACCTTTTAAAATTTAGACCTAAATTTTCTAAGCTCCTTTGGAAAATCCCAGACTTTATCCTTTTAGGAATGAAAAGAATGAACTGCACAATTTGAAGTTAAGGAAAAGTAATAGCTCATGCACGTGGTATCAGCAAATTAACTACAAATATGTGCTTAACATTCTCAACAAAAAAGCGCTCTAAAAGATAGGACACATCAGAAAGCTTATAAAGCAAGATAACCATTATTTTCAATATAATTCTTCTAACCTGATTCTGAAGTCCTCATTTTAAATTATTTAATGGTTTTGATCAGGCCATCGTGTTTTTTTCATCATTCTTTTCGCTGACTAACATAAGAAACATAATTATCCGTCAATTTTATAAAGTTTGCATTTCATCACAGTTTTACTGTTATAGAATTAATCATGCAGGAAATTCAAGTGCAGAGACTAGAATGGATCAAATTAAATAAAATATAAAAGTAGGGAAGAAAACTCCAAACGTATTTTTTTAAACAAAACAGCAAGCTAGCAAGACTACTTGTTAATAGGGTTTAACCCCAGCCTGCAACAAATTACCACATAGCCACTCACTTCAGTGCAATAGGGGAGAGGATCAGAAGACTAGAAGTGACAAAAATCCATGGATTGAGACAGTTTACCTGCTCATGCAAGCAAAGGAAAACAAGGAATTAATTCACTCCTTCCCATGGGCAGGCAGGTGTTCAGCCATTTCCAGGAAATCAGGAAAACTTACCTCAGGTAATGGTGACTTGGGAAGACAAATGTCATCACTCCAAAGATTCCCCCTTCTTTTTTCTTCCTCTCAGCAGCATATGCTGTGCATGATGCCACTGGGTATAAAATAGCCCTTGGGTCAGTTTGGATCAGCTGTCCCAGCTGTGTCCCGTCCCAACTTCTTGTGTACTCTGAGTCACCCCACTGATGGGGTGGAGTGAGAAGCAGAAAAGGCCTTGACCCTGTGCAAACATGGCTCAGCAGTGGCTAAAGCAACATTCTGATATCAATAATGTTTTCAGCAGAAATCCCAAACATAGCCCCACACTAGCTACTATGAATAAAATTAACTCTACCCCAACTAAAACGAGCACACTCGTAAAAGCTATTGCTAGCTGTGAATGATTTCTTATTCCTACCAAACAGAACTAATAAAATTTTTTTCTACAATATTCATAAAGCTGTGAGCAAAACCACAATAATAACACTTTAGAGTTGTATTGTATCTTTCGTCAAGGATCTATGAAAATCTTCCCAACCACTCAACTGCACTAGCAGAGTAACTCCGCCAAGAGGCATTTGTCAAACAGAACTGGGTAAACTGAGGCAAAAATAATTTTCATGGCAGGGGCTGAAATAGATAATAAGTATCCTGCTACCCACTGCTGTGCTTTTATTTCAAATAATTCTTTTGTTAACTCATTTAGAAGAAGTTAATCCCCACTTTATCTATTTATTTGAGCAGCACCCAGAGTCTGACAATATTCTTTGGGGAGAAAAAACATTGATTTTACATGACTTTGGATCATCCAGTCTCAGATTTTTCTAGGTCAAGAAGGACCATGACAGATTTGTGTAGCACACTACACTACTTCATAAACTAACAGCAGAAGCAGAGAGCTGACACGTGTAAGGAGCAAGAAGCATTTGTAATTATGCTGTCAGGGTACAAAAAAAGCAAGTTCCCTGCTCAACTTATGCTATAGATAACCTTCCTCATGCAATATTCACAGCAGACTTCTATCACATTATTAGCAATCTCTTAGCATCAGAAATAATACTGGTGACACTTGTCATCTAATCCTTTCATTACAAGTTAGAGTAGGATCAGCAGTTGATCAGCACTAGGAAGAGCTGTATTTCTCTGAAGTTATCTCCACAGAAATGGCTGATTTAATCCTAACCCTCAGTTTATCTGTTCATAACTTTGTCCTTTGCAAAAAGAAGCTACTTGTAGAGAATGATACATGATAGTCTCTATTAATATTTTCATCTTTTGACACATTGCATATCCCCTCTGGAATGAAACAATTAGAAGCACAATAGCAAAATTGCTGCAGCAGCCAAAAATCTCTGAATGCTGAATTCGGAGTCCTGTATTGAGCAGCTAGCTGGGGACTTCTGAGTCTTGGCTTTTCCCCCCATGGAGCAAGTCAGCCACTTGGATAGGTGAAGCAGTGATTATTACAGCAGGTCAAGAGAGTACAGAAACCATCAGTGAATTAAAGATCTGGAAGCATGGAAAGTGATATGTAGAACACCTATTTGCTGAGTTCAGCAGCACTTAAATTAAACATTGCTTATGTGACTTTTCTTTCACAGGAAGCATAGTATTTCAATGTGTCTCTCATTGCCTGGCAGTCCTGCACATATTTAACTCTTTACACTACCTTGTGTGCCAGTTCTCTGCAGCATCCCATCTCTGTCTGGTTTTTAAAACACCCCCAGCTTCTCTGTTTCATGCTGCATCATCACAATACCCAGAACTGTCATCATTGAACTGGTGTGACACTGGGGACAACAGCCCTCAAACATGCCCCCTCACATCACAGTCACTGCTGACATGAAGGAGAAGAAGGAAGAGTGACCCTGTGGTTGGGACCAGCTGCTGGCTAGTTATACTGAACCTTACTAGAGCTAAGATCTTTGATATACAGCTGCATAGCAATGTCAAGTGACTGGTTATTTCAGAGGTGTTTAGCTTCTCTTACAGGCCTCCCTAGATGTGGTAAATCCAGGATCCATGGCAGTTGTCATCTCTCACAGTTGCTCATTACCTCCATTTTGACAGGATCTGCTCACTTAGGAGTCATTACAAAGGGAAGAGGAAACAATAAACAAAATCGGCCAAATCATCCAAGAATCATACAGAAGGCAATAACACATTTCAGAGAATACCAGCCAGGCAAGGAAAAGAAAAACAAAAAACTTCCCTTGTTCACTTTGTCAAGCCCTTTTCCCTTCCATCTATTTCCTATTAGTTCAATAGTTTCCTTTTGCTGTTGAATTTTGAACTCAGAAGCAGTAACTGCATTCCTGAAGTAATTTTCCTTTAATTCTCAGTTGTCATCTCCATTTCTTCTGTCTCACTTTTTGCCAAATATTTTTTTTCCACTCCTTCCTCCTAATTTTAGTAATTTGTTTGATTCTTCAATATCCCTCTCAATATTGTGTCTCCTTTTCACCTTCAAAGAATCAAAAATCTATCTTACCTCCTTTGCTCTAAAAACTTAAGACACTAAAGAGAGTGTATAAAACCATAATTGTGTAGATATGCATGTGATCACGTGGATCCTTCTATTTAATTTCCTTCCCAGTCAAATGAGATGCTGTGACTTCATTTCATGCGTTGGCTAAAAAAGCAAGCTCTTACTATAAAAAAAGAAGCAATGGCAAATAAAAAGGAGAAAATGGCACAAAAAAAATCTACTAAACATGCTGATTCTGTCCTTGATACTTGAAGTTAAGATATAGTGCCTCAAAATAATAAGATGAGTGATCATATTCCTACAGTCCAGTCATTTTTCTCAGTCAGGTGTCTGCAAGTTAATAAATCTGTTAGCTGACCCTAGCTATGGATTACCTAACTAATGCTCTGTTTATGAAGGATAAAACTCAGGAAGCATTTTGTAGCACTAAGAAGCCATTAATTCAGTCCTCTAGGAAGGCAAGAAAAGGAGATATTCTAAAATATAATGTATGCTCCATGCCAAGAGTTAGTGAGCCACTAATTGTACTTACAACAAGTTTAATAAAAGAAACTATAACTAACAGCTATCAAGATGCTTAAAAATTCACCAGGGAGTATTATCAAGCTGCTGAGCAAAATCAGCAGACAGGAGGACATACATGTGTTTCACAAATAGCTGAAAGGTCCCGTGAACCTCACAAAAATATCTGCGCAGGTGTCAAGAGTGCACCGAGATATTAAATCAAGCTGTTTAGGACCAGTCACTTGCATGTTGGGTTTTTTTTTGAATGTCCTAGTTATTTTTTAGATACTGATTAATTAGAATTATTTAATTGCACTGTATTAGCTTCATTTATAATATAGCTAAACAGAGCAAATAGATAAAAACTAGATCCAGAAGGGCTGAGGTCATAGCTGGATGTTAAAGTGAGACTTGAATCCCCTCTCCCACACTAACAGGTTCTCATTCCCACATCTCTTTTCTTCTTCACTGGGCTATGGATCTGTAGAGCTATACTTGATGCAGAAGGGGAAGGTTTAAATACACAGATTTTGGCCTGCCTGCAAGTGGGTCAGTGTCCCACTTGGGTTCATTAAGCAGCTGCAAAAACAGAAGTACCAACACAACCATGAGAGCTGTGTAATAATTTCCTAATGGTCATGGAACTGTCTTAGAGGAGAGGCAAAATGCATTTGTATCCCAAGCCTGGAGGGGGAATACTAGCTATTAGGTTGTAACCCAGATTCCTCCAACTGTGGTTTTGTAACTAGATACACCTTTTATTGGATCTATTAGAATATTGATTTACTTGGTGAGCCCTGTGTAAGTTTAGGTGGAAAAATGTTTGCTAAACCCTAAAGTACGTATCATAAACTCAAATACAATCTGGTCTTCGTACAAAAGTGCCATGTAACAAGAGAAGGCACGGAGCTGAAAGCAAAGGAGTCAACACAAGAATAGATGGGAATGTGAATGGTATCTTGAAATGTGAAGGAAAGAGAGAGTGACAAAAGGGTGGAAGGGAGAGTGGCACCTATCACCCGAATAATGCTTTTCATTTTTAGACACTGAGACTTTCCTTCAGAAGTCTTTCTCTGTGCTTTGCTATTCTGCTTTCACCTCTTACACTCTAATAAACCTGTTGTCTCTCCCTTTATTCCCACCACTACAAAACAGGGAAATCACTACAGGCATTGCCATGTCCAAGACCAGCATGATCACCCCTTCAGAAAAATATTTAGAAAAATCAGAAAAATAGAGATGTTTCTTTTAGAAACTTGTTCTAGGAGTTTTACATTCAATTTTACCTGGAGTAAAATTATTATCTGATATGGAATGTGTTCTCTAGTCCTAAAATCAAATTGAAATATTCTTTATTATTGAGATTGAAGGAAATTGCACCATGTCTACTACCTGGAGGACATAATATTAATATTCCTACCCAGCCAAAATCTAGCAAAGAGAACCTAACAATCAAAGTCAGTAAATGTGGCCTTTTTGGCAAATTCTTTTATCATGTTTCTAATAATTTTAATTACATTTTTTCTTTATCAATCAAGGAAATCCAATTTCATTCTATCTGCACTGTGTAATTGGTCATCTATTTCACTTTTTTTTTTAATTTGTTTCTCATGTTCTCTGGCTGATTCAATAAATAGTGAACAACAGATATTTTTCTTCATGCATAAATGCTCTTATTCTAGTCCAAATCTGAGAATCCCCAGGTGTTTTCGCAATCAAAATCCATTAGCACTGAGTTAGATCAATATCTATGAAAGAGTAATAGGGATATGGTCAAGACAAACAGCTGATAGCAGGTCATTCAGTTAAAATCATGAATATACTGTTGGAGGCATTTCAGCGCTCCTGACAAGATGTATGTCAGGCCGGATCCAATAATCCAGAAACCAAACAAGATATGTACCCTGCACCATTGAAGTTGATGGTTGCATTAGCACGATAGTCTAAATTTTCCAAAATAACTCAAAGACACCAATATGAAGGCAAGAGTACTTTAGGATAAAGGCTTGACTAGATAGATTGCTAGACCAAATTTCAGTGATAATTTCAGGGACAGAAAAATAGTTTTCTTGTGAAGAAAATAATAATAAGCTCTTATGAGTATTTTGCTGCTGCCCTACAGCAAGTATTTTTGCTGGTCTACAGAAAGGCCAAAATAGAAACTCCTAACACTTTATTCATGAAGCCATAGTGACTGAGAAAGCATTTAACTGCTGGCCTCATGAGAATATTCAGCACAATGCACATCCTTTAAATTTAATATGCTGGGCACAAATAAACAAAACTTTTTTCTTTTTTTATTGCAGTATAAATGGCTTTTCAGAATGCACTTATTTCTCACATTCTGCAATATGCAATTATTTCTTCCCTGGAAACCCCTCACCTAAGTTACACAGCTTGCCCAATATTTTGTCATTGGCCATTTATTCTCATGTGAACTATCAGCCTTGTCCTTGGCTGTGTCAATCCAAGTACTCCTGGCAACAGCTTTACAAGCCAGAAAATCATTAGCAGAACTAAATTTGGCAACCTTATCTAACTGCATCACCTCAGCCAACCTTTCAGCACCCTCAGGTGAATCTAATATGGTCCAAGGTTTTGAATACATTCAGTTTCTCTAAGCAGTTACTAACCTGTTGCTCCTCTATCCTGTTGTCCTCCCCACCCCCAGTTTTTCTGGTACTCAAAATTTTGCTTGTGAAGACAGAGGCCAAAAAAGACATGGAGTCATTCAGCCTTTTCTGAACCATCTGTTTCTCCTACACTCATTGATGGACCCACATTTTCCCTGAGCATCCCACTGATGCTAGAATATTCTCCCGTTACCCCTTATGTGCCTCAGTACTTTTATCTGCAGCTGTGCTTTGGTCTTCCTGATTTTGCTCCAAATGCTCAAGCAATTGTCTTTGTATTCCTCCTTTGTTGCCTAGTTTTCACTTCTTGTGTGTTCTTGTTTCCTTTCATCCAGAAGCACCCTGCCAGCCAAATGACTCTTCTGCCAAAATTTCTCATCTTCCTGTGCAAATGGAAGAGAGTTAATTTTTGAACTCTCAGTAAGTTTTCTTTGAAAAACAATTTTGCTTATGCACTGTCTTTCCTTCATGGCAGCTTCCAGTGGGAATTCTGCCTAACATTTTGAAACTTGGGCAAAGAAATTGCCAGAACAGATTGAAATCTGCTTCCTGAAGGTGAGTCCCAACTCTGCTCTGCATCTTTCCAGCTTTCCTTCAGACTCTGACCTCGGACATGTGTGAACAGCAGGTCATATACACCATTATACTGTCTGACCCCTCCAGTATTTGCACTGGGAAGCAGCCAATATGCAGCTGTTGCATCCTGGGATTGGGTTTTAGGGGTTCTCATTTGTGTTAGCTAGCCGAGTCCTGTGTACCCCCACGCACCCCCCGTGTTGTTTTCCCCCCCGCGGTTTCTGGCCCCAAGCTGCCTGCTGTTGGATTTTCCCCCTCTGCCTCTCCTGTAACCACCCCCCCGTCCGGCCCCGGGAAACCCCGTGCTGGCCACCCCAGGCCACACGATCCTGCTCAGCCCAAGGCTCGGTGCCCGCCCCTGCGGGGTTCTCTGGTTGGTCGCTGTTGCTGGCGTCACCGCCACGGCAGCCACCCCTATTGGCCGGCAGGCCGTGGATCCTCTCACCCCGCCCCTCCATAAAACCCTATCCCGCCGGCAGCCAGGCGCCATTTTCTCCCATGCGAGTGCCAGGAGCGGTTGCGTCTTTCCATCAAACCGCGCCACGTGACCAATAAACCGTTCCTGCCAAGCACAGAGTAAATGGACAAATTCCTTACCTCTTTACCAGATCCCTAGCGCACGGTAACAGAGGCTGGTCAGCCCACGCACCCGAGACACGAAGCCGTGTCCGGGAACCCGTGGCAGAAAACCCCGGCAGCACGTGGAAGCTACGCCACAGCCGGGCTCCCAAGAGCTGCGTGCAGCCGGGGAGAATGAAAGCTGCCGCATGCAGTGCAATCGTTTCTTGAATTGACTGCATATTGCTGCCCTTCCAGGATTTGTCTGGACTGTTAAAAATCCCACAAAAAAAGGTAAGGATGTACAGGCATCAACCTCCTGTTAGTTGCTTTTGTCCATCCTCATCTCCTTTTGGTCAGGTGGCCTGTAGCACACCCCCAGCATGGTATCCCCAGTATCAATCATCAGACAAACACATATTTCCAGTTTCATGGGAGAGGACTCTACCATAGCTTTCTTCCTCTTCTCCAAATTTTCCTAGAAAAGCTGTAAACACTCATGGAAGTGTCTTAAATTGTGAATAGTATTGCACCTGATCTTTGTGATTTTGAAATTTACAGGCTTATGGAAGTGCATGGACTCACAGACCTTTCTTGTTTACCAAGATCTGCATGCTAGAGTATAAGCACTTGAGGAAAGCCACATATTGCCATATTTACAACTTTCTTTCTTATAAACAGCTTTGTTCCCAGTTATGCCAGTTCTCTCAGAAATATATAACAAAATAGAGCTTTCTAAGCCTTTTGGATACTTCTATAACTAGCCCCACATTTTTGTGCTTTGACTCCACACAGAAATATCTACAGCCATGTACTTCTGGTCTCCTTTTTGTTTCCATTTCATCCTAAAGTCATGTCAAGAACCAATGGAAACAAGGCAAAACACTAAGGGAACCACAACAGTGATTTAAAAGCAGTTACAAGGAAGGAAGTAGCAGTAAATAAGATCTCAGGCCATGGGAACATCAAACCACACCACTATAGCACAGCTTGTTTTCTGTGCATTTCACCTTGAAGTTGTCTTTAAAATATACCCTAAAAAAAAGCAGCCATTCTGTTTCCACACCTGGAAAACGTATGGTTTGCCAATGAAGATGAGCATTTCCTCCTATAAAAAAGCAAAGGTGATGAAAAATCTTCCAAAATAAAACCTCAAACAATTATAGATATATATATATATGTGTGTGTGTGTATGTGTGTGTGTGTGCATGTATATGTAAATATATATGTTCCTTCATGATAAGCCATTTATTTCAAAACCTACTAACAAGTTAAACCTAAGCCCATCCCTACATTCTGTCCCCTAAAATAAAATTTTAAAAAACTGGAAGAAATAATAATTTTAGGGTTTTTTTATAAGAGAAAAAAAAGCATTAAAAAATAAAAAGCAACTCTATTTTTTTTGTAGTCCTAATGAGGAAATTGAAACATGTGCAGATCATGCTACAGTTACTCTAGTTCAAAGAGGTATGTCTCAGCTTAATAAGGTCCATTTTATTTGCCAATGAAGAGACTCCTGCAGGATGTGAGAAAAAGAAATATCATCATTTGCTCTCCAGAAACTGCTAGCATCACTTTTGGTGCATATTAATACAGCTCAGTACTGTCAATGAGGTGATTATTTGCTCCCTAGAGAGCTCATCTCACAGCTAGTTTTTAGGATCCTTAGGAGTTTTTTGTTTCATGTGGTGCAATGTATAAATTATATTCTACAGCTTATTCCAGCAGCAGTGTCAGAGAAACCACCTCCAGTTCTGGTTTTAGTCACTAATTTACAAAGTTACAGAAACAAATGTGTAATTTTTCATGTTATGGGGTTAAATCAAACACTCTTCATTTCAACACCTGTGAAGTCGTTCTACCAGTGTCGGAGGTTCATTGCAGTTTGTACAGGTACTGTGACACTTAAGTACCAACTGTAAAGGTACAGTGATACAGACTTCAGTAGAGCCAGATTCCCTAAGTGCAAAGGGTTCTGGTGTGCTTGTGTAAAGAAGTTTCTCTGCCTTGGTGCCAAATAGGAGCAATTAAAGCTAGCTGAGATGTGCCTAAACAAGCCTTGATCACATGTATTTTTTTAATGTTGGGATGATTAGAGTTACTGTATTGGATGGGGGCAATAGGGATGCATCTGCATTAGTGCTTTGAATTTAGGAGCTTTGAGAGTGTTAAGTGCTATACTCTGGCTCCACTCACAGAGGAATCTTGGAGTATACAATCTGTATGTCTTTTGGATGACTCTGGGAGAAGTACTCTGGCAACTCAAGTCACACACTTCAAACATAAATGATAATTCAGTTCACTGAGCAAGACTAATGTTAACTTGAAGTAATCCCTCTGAAATTCTTGCTGCAAAGACACTAACTCTTAGAAGTGATCATAACATAGTCAAAACTCACTTTTCTTGAACATATGTCCTATTACAAATGTAACTGAACTACAATGGACTTCACAGCTTCTTATGAAGAAATATAATTTCATTCCTTATCCTATTGTTTGAAGCTGCTACAAGACATAATATTTTTTTAATAGTTGGATGCAGTTTACAGCAATTGACACACTTAACATTTAATGAAAACACATCTCATATTTTTATATCTACCGCCCATTTAATGACAGCAAATTCTTTTTGTAATTATAACTTGCATAAATTAGTACACTCAGGCCAACTAAGCAACAGCAGTATTTCTTTCAGTGGATACATGCAGTGTAAATGCACTGTGACACCTATTGAAAACCGGCAACTTGTTCAAAGCTCTCTCTGGAGTGTATGTGAAAGATCATCCAGTCCTGAACTGAAAAATAAGTAGGAAGCACACCTTCTCATGCTAACAGCTCCTTTAAAAAGCAGCCATGCTTTAAAAGGCAGCCAAATGATCATGCAAAGACAAGTCACCCAAGATGTGAGTTCTAGACTCTCCTCTCCTTGGCAAAATAAAGGTCATATGACCCTAGAGCTCTCATAACCTATTGCCCTTATAACAGTTATTTTGTCCTTTTAGAAAGAGAGCAAAAAGGATAGGTATTGGTTATGTAAGTAGCTCATTATGTGTCATATTGCACTCTAAATAAAAAAATCAGAATAGGATTTTTAATGTCAGCTACAAAGTTAGGTAGCTACACAGCATCTAAATCCTCTAAATTTTGCTTTCTGCATTTCACATTTCTTGTCTGTTAGTTTTGTCATTACATCAATTTCACAGATGTTCTTTCTTGCATGGCAAGAATGGTAGGGTGGCCAGCTATGTAACATGCATTTCAATAGAAGTCAGTTATTCCAGATTTAAACCTAAGTAAACTTGTTTTGTATTCTGAGGATTAAAAGAGAACTTAGCACAGATACTTTTCTGTCTTCTGCCTTATTAATATGAAATAGGCATTTGGAATATATTTCTTATAAGAGTTCCAAAGGATTTCCTTTGCATGATGACAAAGAAGTACCATGACCTAAGAAACTCTGTATAAATTTATGTGATGATCTATGCTTTCATGCCATTTTCAAAGACAGTATTTGTGGCCAAAGGTTGGGGTTTCAGTTGGTTACGGGTTTTTTCATTATTCAAATTACTAAAATGAGAAGGAAGTGCTTTACCTCAAGCTACTTTCCAGAGGTTTCCTTTTCATACCGAATATAAAATATTGCCTTCTTGTCACCAAAATACTTAAGAAGAATCCTCTACTTTGTATTCCACAACTGTTCCTCTTAGAGGCATAAGATGATGCAGTAGTTATGGAAATTATCTCTGTGTCCCCACTAGTGCACATTTTAAAACAGTATTATCACCACAGCTTTGTGGCATACCAGTTTCTGCCAGTGTTTTTACATATTCCTGCAAACAGTCCTTTTTAATTTTCTGAACGCAGGCTCTGTAATCTCTGTCAGTAAAAGAAATAGTCAAAATGCCTGGTGAATGGCACATACACAAATCTATATATACGTCTGTATCTACATATATAGAGCCATTAAAACAAACCCCCTATATCTAATTCACAAAAGTTAACTCTGATAGGTCTCAAACAACAGAATTGATGTTTACGGTTGCTATAGACTGTAGCTAAGTATCTTCTTTATTTATCTTGTTATTTTTCTAGTCTCCCCCATCAGTGTGTGCCATTTTAGGAGTCATTAGATATAAAAAATTACTCCTGTTCATAATGGCACTTAAATGAGAAGGCGAGCTTGATTCCAGTACATGCGATATAAATTTAGAACTACTGCGTGTTTGTCTACATCAGCAAGCACAAAGAACATTAATCCCAGCTCATGAGCACACCGAAATCAACAACAAAGATTTCTAGCTTTTTGTTGCATAACTCATCTCTCAAATACCTAAAAAAATCATCCTCCCTCTACCCCCAAAAGCCTTTTTAAAACTAACCCCTTAGAATAATTATCTTCCCATTATAGTATTTATCACTGAATACAATACTGATGTGTGAGAAGGAAATTAAAATGCTAGATTTCTTCCATAGAAAATGAAAATGGAGCATTTTATCTTTGCCACTTAAAATCCTTGGACATAAATGCTATACCCATTACCCTGTTCCATGTTAGTCATAGAGAAATTGTGCTTAGATTTTTTATCATGCTCCTCACTTCAGTGCATTAAGTGACCTGATTAGCATCTGCTCTCTTGCCAGAGAAGGCAATGTACACATGCACTTCATTTAATACATTTCTTAAAGTACTTTCAATGTATAAATATAAGCATATTGCCATCTATTTATTTTAGGGAGGAAAGGACACAGAAATATATGTTCCACTTAGAGAAAACATGAAATAATCAATACAGTATGCACTTTGTATCATTTGACAGCAGAAAGCCAGCACAGCTGCACAGTTCTATCATGGCTGTCCAGCTGCATCCCAGCTCAGAGGTGATGGATCATATTGCAATCTGTACAGGAAAATATCCCATAGTTACAAGCTTAAGTTTCTGAACACATAAGCCTTACACTGTCATGGAGAGTTTTATTGTGTCAGAGCATGTTTATCCTGGAGCTTCAGGTGAGTGGGATGAACTATGCTTAAACTTCAGCATCCAGCAGCATTTCCTAGCTCCTGGTCCTGGCACACATTCTGGTCATATCCAGGCACACAAGAGCCCCAGATGCTTGCTCCCTATTTCACAATTTGGACAATCAAGAGAACAGAGCTACAGCAGACTTGGGAATATGTTCGTCTATGTGCAAGCCTAAAGTATCTTTTTGTCAATGTTTAATGGTAAGTCTAGATAGAGAGAAGAAAACAGAGTCATTTAAGAAAACATGCAGATATATAAAGAGCCCTGTAAGTTCACAGGCTTTCCAAAGCTTTCTGTTCAAGTTGTCATTGTCCATGTAAAACTCAGCAAAGCTGTGGCAACTGAGCAAAAAATCTGTCAAGGTGAGATAGAGCCTCCTAGCTAAACAAAGACAGTATAGAGCAAAACTGATGTTATGAGTGGCCTCAGTACTCACAAGCCAAATTTCTCCTTATTGCTATGAAAATTAACTTCTCACAAATTATGCAATATCCTATACTCCTCTTGCCTAGAAGAAATAGTCAACTACCTGCAGATGTAACATGCAAATGCTTTGAAACACGGCTACTCCTCAGAGTTCTGTTGAAACAGTAGAATTGGGTCTGATTAAAGACTCTGCCTAAATACTACACTAGTTATAAAGCTACATAATATATTACAGAGGGCTAAAAAATAAATCAAGTGAAGGTAAAGCCATTTTCCCTCAACCAGCAAAGTTCCAGTGTTCCTGTGAAAACATGCTCATTGTTAAACAAAGTCAGCATATTTGGTTGTGCAGACTTTTTTGGTTTTGGCTTCTTCTAGTTATCTCATTAGTGAACTGCTCTTTTAATCAATAGGTTACCAGCTGGGAAGCTAAGGTTCTTGTTCACAGCTTTGCATGTTCCAATGTTCTCAGAAACACTGATGAAATTGCATCCTGTTTTCCTTAAAACAGCATCTCTCTTTTTGGTTCATTTTACCCTGTGTACCAGAGAAATTGTAATATTCTTGATTTCATTAATAGCATTACTGAACCCAGAGTATTTTCTCTATATGCTGAAAAAGCTAAAACAGGTGTACTATGTTCTGCATTTGTTTTTCAAGAGATATCGTCTATCCCCAAAGCCTCCAAATTAAGTCTATGAACATGCAAAAAAGTTATTGGAAAAATTTCAGCAGAATTATCTCTGATACATATCTGAATACACAGCTTCTGAATTTTTGACAAGTCTTGATAAAAACAAAGTATGCCTGTATGTGTACTGTAGGGTAAATAAATGAACACAGTGCACAAGTTTTAATGTATTCTAAGTTCACACACCAGCTTACCCAGCATTAATTTTTCCACATGCATACTTTCAGCAAGAAGATGTTTAGTGTGATATTTTAATATGTTATGTATGAAAAAACCAAAATAAATTATGTGATGTATTTCTTAAGAAACAATTTACAGCTTTCCACACAGCTCAAACATGTTTTTCAGCAGCCAAGAGTTTTTCATTCACAATATTGCATGCTATAATATTAAACACCCTTTAAAATGTCTCATATACATTTATCCCACTTCTTTGATGGGAATTGTTTCTAATGAATACCAGGTCTAATCCTACTTTTTTTTTTGCATATGCTTGTCAAGGTCCTTTAACAACGAAAATAGGGAGCAAAGCAGAAATTCACTTTACTTTTTACTGAAATGGATGCTCAGTAGAAATTGGTTCTGCCTAAAACATTTTTTATAGTCAGTTAAAATATGTTGAATAACACTTTAAGCCCTTTAAGTACCAGCTCTCTCTAAGCAACCCAACTCATAGCCCCATACATGAGTCAACTGTGCATTGGCTAAAATTCCTTAACATCAGGAACCCCTGTTTGAAGCAATTTTGCTCTCTAATGATGCAAGCTTAACACTCTATGCTTCTCAGCATCTTGCTTCATAACAACTCTGCTTTACCAGAGCTAGATGCAACATATTTACTAAAACAGAAACATTTGAATCAAAATATTAGATCACACCAAGGTCCATCAAATCTTAATGATCTCTTAGAACATCCAATGCAATTGTTTCACAGGAAAGTGTAAAATCATTCCAGAGTGAAAATTACCTACACCAATCTACACAAAGTTTCATCTTGGTCTCATATCATTAGACATAACTTTAAGCTCTGAAATGAGACATAGGATGGTTTACCAAGTTCTTATAATTAATTTTAATGACTTTGTATAGCATGATTAAAATTATAAACATGCATAAACATACTCTTTTTAGTTGTGCTAAATGTTTGGTCCTATCATTTTCTGTTGCACTATAGTTGTCCCATTTAACTACTTTATGCATGGGGGAAAAAATATCAGCTTTCAATTTGACGTCTATATTACATACATCCTTAAACTGTTTTCTGTACAGCACATGGATCTCTGTCTCTGCAGGTCCAAGTCCTTGTGGAATAGGTTACCCTAATGCTGCTTAGGTTTTATGTGGAGATATTTATTGCATAATTATGTAAGGAAGGCTACATCCTGTCTTACATCTCTATTATTCTAAATATAAGTAAATAAATGTTCTCATTAATGCCTCTTTTGTCTTGTATTATAAAAGAGGAAGAAAAGATTGTTCTTAATCTTTTTACAATATTCAGTATTCTGTAAATTTTATTGTGTCCCCACTTACTCATCTTCTTTCCAAGGAAAACCTTCCCAATTTTCTTTCATGAGAGGTGTTCCAAATTCCCTGTAATTGTAATTGTCCTTCTCTGAAGCCACTTACTAATATCTCTCTGAGATGTGGTAGAAAGCCCTGCACACAGTGCTACATAAGAATATATACTCCCACTATGGACTCACAAAAGTATTATAATAATCTCTTATTATTCTTCACCTGACTTCATATGTGTCCCAAAATCATGCTAACTTTCCTGACTGTAGCTGTGCACTGAACTGCTTATAATTACTTTTCTCCCTTTCTTCAAGCAATACTCTTGACTTAAAATTCTGTAAAGTACACTACTAGGTTTAATTTTAACTTCAGTATGTATTTATTAACACTGAATTTCATTTGCTTTTTTGTTGCTCACTTAGCATCTCTAAGTTACTGAAATTTTCTACTGTCTTCTTTGGTCAAGCAAATTTTCTTCACCAGGGATTAAAGTGACATGTGGAACAACTAGATCTTCTTGAATCAGTCAGACTGGTCAACGGATGGACTTAGATGACAGCTTTTGAATAAATCAGATTTCAGTAAGCAAACAAGCAAAACAAAACAAAACAAACAAACAAAAAAAAAAACCAGCAGTTGCCAGGAAATGCACATAAATAGGAAATCCTTTTTGATTAAAAAGAATTGGCATTTGAAAATACAACAGAATCACTACACATAGTATTAAAAAGGACACGTACATTGTACTGAGCAAACAAGAGATAACCCTATTAGCATTCAAAACTTGGTAGCATAATGGCAGCACAGAATATTATAAATGTATTATGGTGTCATCTTGTATTGTGGATAAGTGGGTTTTTTAATAGCTGAATCAGAGCAGCAATAAATTTGAGTCCAGCACTGAATAACATTTTTAGTCTTTTTTTTTCCTAAACAAACAAACAAAGATCTATTAGCCATCCACTTCTTTTCTTATTTGTGTTCTTATAATTCTAAGAACTATAGAATCATAATGCATCTTCTATGTGCTTTAGATAGAAAAAACCTTTCTGACTACATTGTCAGTGCTTCACCCCCTAGTAACGTGTAATCATGACTTTCAGAACAATTTCTATAAACTACCAGCTTTAATATAGACAAAGAGCTTAAGTCTCCCATAACAGTTTAAATTTGTATGAAAATAAGTTTATGGGAAAATATACTTTGGAGAGAATGCAATCTTTGTATTAATCTTATCATATGACTCTGATCCACATAGGTTTGACTATGCCCTGAAATATTTTCAGAAAAAAAAACATATCCTCACAATATTGGTCCTACACATTTGACCTAAGATAACCTGGGTTTTTTCACTTACTTACCCATATTGATAGACTCTTCTTACATCATTTTCAGTGTAAACCCAGAGGCACCAATGACTAGGAAGAAGAAAAAGCATAAATGTCACAAATTACCACATCCCACCTCTGGATATGACTACATATAAATATAATAAATATAATAAATTCACATCTTTTTTTTTAGTCTACTCCCCTGTGATGGCATTTGCTTAGCCTAAACATTCCAGTTAATTAAAATAGAATGCTTTGTTTGGGTTGCATTTTTTTATTGGGGGAGTTTAATCTCAAAATTTCATTTGGTGTAAAGCTAAATATCACATTTTTCTTATTTTGGGAGAGGGAATAAAATATGTTTGCTTTGTTGAATCATGTTGTTTGTTTATATATTTTCTGAAGCTATTTATCAAATGCATTAAGATAATAAATCAATATGTTTTGTGGGTTTAAAAGCCTTTCTCCTGAAATGTTTTGGCTTGATCTAATTATGGCATCATTTAGTTTTTTCTAGAATCACAATGCTCTGACTAATTTCATTTACTCTCAAACATAACTTCCCTTATTTTTCTCTCCATCATTCCCTCCTGTGATTTTATGACTTGCTTTTCATGCATGCCAGTGAAAATCACATTAAGCAGTTGGGACTACTCAGTCAAAAACTCCGGTATTTTGTTTACACATAGTTTGCAGAGGTTTAAATGTAGTAAGAAACCTTGATACCTATCCCTTATCCCACTAAAAATAATCACTGATATGACTCAATCAGATCAGAATTGCATCCATGATTTCTGCACATCCCTAAAATACAGAAGCAAATCCAACCTGAATAAAATCAGTTTGGGAAAAGAGGAGGAAATGTTTGCATTATAAAATAATCCTTGCAGCATCTACTTAAAAATCTCTAAAATAAAACAAGTTACAACACTGATCTAAAAATCTCACCAAAAATATTCTCCATGTGAATTATGTCTTTGGCTAATTTTGTTTTGCTTTTTTGAGGTTTTAGAATCTTATGTGTACTTGCTGTGTGTAAATCACACTCAGCACTTTTGCTAAGAAAAATCCAGAGAATTCCATAGAATGTAGTATTAATACAATAGAACTAGCATAGTTCCTAAAAATAAGAAAATAAAGAAAAAAAATCCAAAAGAAATCCACAGAAAGTGATATTGAGAAAGCAAACATTTGCTCCTGCTGAAAGATGAACCTTTTTTAATTAAGTCTACTTCGTTCTTTCTCTTCTATTTTGAAACGCATTATTATATTACATATCATATATTATCTAACTGCAAATACCTGTTGCAGTATTTTGCATATGAAAGGCTTTATTGTAATGCCTTTCATTGTAAAAATCATACAGAAACAAAATATTAACATTCAAGCTGAAAGTATTACACATTATGAACTGAACAAACCTGTTGTTTACACCCCAGCAACTTGCACACATGTCCCAGATAATGGCAACAGAATTATGCCAGGGATGACTTAGGGATTTAGGTCCAATGTACATCAGTTTAGTGGCTTCAGTGAAACTGGCTACTTCCAAAGTTTCTAATTAACTTTGAGGGGGACAAAATTTTGCAATAATTTTTTGAAGTTGAAGGAAATGGGAATGGGACAAGGAATGCAAGGGACAGGGACCGAACTTACAGAGAAATGGGGAAGAAGATGTCTTTCTACTTAGGAGTCTGAGTTCTGTAAATAACTAGTCTCCCCTATCTCCCTGCATGATTAATTAGGACATCCTAATACTCATCTAATCTGTACACATTGAAAAACTCAAAACAAATGAAAAGCAGTTGTTCAAATGTCATTTTGCATACAGATGGAGGGATCATTCAGGAGCTCTGTGAAGGAAGGCCTGGCAGATCAATCAGTCTTGAACTCACAGTTTGCACTACTAGGTATTCCTGTGAAAGATAGAAGGGAAATCATAGATAGAAAGAGTCTATCTATGTGAAAGATAGAAGGGAAATGATACTGGAGTAGGTTGGCACCCCTGTATGTGAAAACCTGTGATTTCTTCTTACTCAAAAAGCATGCTCACTTGAAGTGATTTCTGTATATTCATGCTGATATTTACTATGATGCTAAGAGATTCTAGGACAGCAATGCTGTCAGCAAGACAGTGCAGCATTTTCAAGTTCCTTCCTGAGTTTGAGATGAAGTATTTAGTCTTTCCAATAAGCATAAATGCAAAGGAAAAACTGCAGCCTGAATGATTTTCCTAGTCAGAGATGATTAAAACACAGTGTGAGCTCACAGACATTAGTACTGGCAGAACAAGTATTCATCTTTGTTTAAAAATACCAAACAATGGCTGCAAGAGATGACTGTGGAATTAGGAAACAATAGCAGGAGCTTGGCCACAAGACATGAATTAAGTCCTATACCAAAAAGATGGAATGCTATTCCAAAAAGAAATCCTAAACTCTGTCACATACTAGGTCTCCATGCAACTTGTAAAAAGCCTTTTCCCAAGTAGCATATGCCCTTTGCTATTGCTTAGTAATAGCTCTCTAGTCTTTTACTCTGAATGAATGGGTTTTTTTAATTTTACCGAGATCCTTCACACAGCTCTTGGCACAAAAGCATGAAGGCTTTCCTCACTCAAGTTCACTACAGATGCTTGTCTTCCTGTAATCCCTTCTACAGCAGAAATCACCCCATTTCTCTGCCCATGTTTTTTCTTCAACAGCCCCTGTACAGTTTGCTTAACCCTGCAACAGGTCCTTTAAAGATTCACAGATTTTAACAGCTAATTTTAAGTGAGATCTAATCTACCACAGGTTCCCAGAAGCCACAAACCGCAGAGAAAACATTCATTTGTGGCATCTGGGTAGGACCTTTGTTGATGGCTGAAGTATATTGCTATAGTTTTCTCTAAAAAATCAGCTGACACGTGCTTCAGAAGTTCTCTAGATACATACCTGCAGGTACACTCAGAGATACACCAGTTTCATTAAATGAATAACTACTGTTTATTACTTCAGAATATTTTTCTTTTCTTTCTTCTCACTCTCTGTCCCTTTCATATTTAAGTACTTATCTTTGTTCTTTTTCTTCTTACCTCACCCCATTGTATTTTCATTTTTCTTTCCTTTTTCCCTTTTTCTAAGCCTCACCTATCTTGTCCTAATTTTGCTTGCCCTTGGTGATTTTGCAGTGTTACACTTTAGTATCTAGAATATAAGTGGAAGAAAAGATTGTAATTTTTTGATAAACAGATTGGTAAGAGATAAAAGAGTTAATGATTAGCTAGGAAAAAACAGATTAAGTGAACATCCCAATAAAAACATTATAATTTTCCATTTATCTGTTCTGTGCTGAAAAATACTGCCTAGAATGTGTAAGGAAGGTACTTCCTTTGTGTGTCTTTCAAAATTCATTTTGAATACATCAGGGTGCTCTGCCTTTTCAGTTACACATATTTCATTTAGTATCAACTCCCCAATTTACTGAAAACTGGGTTAGGGAAGCTCTACACATAGATTCTGCTGCCAGCATATCATAGGGCATTGCAAATGGTACAGCAATAAGCACTGGAACTATAGAAGTATATACTATACAGTTCTACTGGAACTGTAGAAACATAGTGTGACCTATGTTTCTACACATGAGGAATCCATCAACCAAAGATAGCTTCTACTTGTTACAGGACTGCAAACGATGTCCAGTGGGTTAACCTTGACTGGCTGCCAGATGCCCACCAAAGCACTCTCCATTCCTCCTCCTTGGCAAAACGAGGAGGTGAAATAAGATGGAAATGCTCTTGGCTTAATAAGGACAGGAAACTACTACAAGCAAAACAAACTCTAGCTGGAGAAGATTGATTTAATTTACTGCCAATTAAAAATAGACTAGAATGGTGAGAAAAAGACCAAACTAAATATGCTTTCCTCTCACAACCCCTTCTTCCCTGGCTCAACTTCCCTCACTCCTCGCTCTTCAACTTTCTCCCTGCTCTAAGTGGTACAGTAGGATAAGGAGTGAGGGTTGTGGTCAGTCCATAATAACATTCCATCTCTGCTTCTCCTTTGTCCCCACACTGTTCTCCAGTGACAACATGGGGTCCTCCCCACAGGATACAGCTCTTCCTAACCTACCTCAGTGTGGCTCCTTCCTATGGACTGAAGCTGTTCATAAAGTGGTCCAACATGGGTTCTTTGCACACATCACACTCCTTCAGGAACAGACTGCTCCAGTGTGGGTTCTCTACAGTCCATAGTTCCTGCCAGCAAACCTGCTTCATGTGGGCTCCACCTAGGCTGCAGCTTCCTTTATGACATAACCACTTCCTCCAGCCTGGGATCCTCCATGGGCTGCAGTTTGCAGCATATCTGCTCCACCCATGTGTTCCACAGGCTGCAGGGGCTCAACCTGCATCACCATGTTCTGCTCCTTGGGATGCAGGGGAATCTCTGCTCTGACACCTGTTAACACCTACTCCCCTTCCTACACTGACCTTGGTGTCTGCGGAGTTGTTTCAGCATTTTTTCTCATGTCTCAGTCCTCTTTTTCACAGCTGCTGTGCAGCATTTTTTACTCTTTCAAAAGTACATTTATACAGAGATACCACAAGTGTGACTGCTCTGATCAGCTTTGACCAGTGGTGGCTCCATTTTAGAGCAAGCTGAAACTGACTGAGCAACACTGGGACAGCCAGGGGCTGTTCTCACAGAAGGCACCTTTTAATAGCCCAAATCCTCATCTCCCTGTGTACCAAAATGTGCTTTGCCCTGTTTATAACCTAGACTCTTTCTAAAAGTCCCTTGGAATGTCAAATTGTTTCCTCAACTTTTGCATTTACGGATGTATTTAGAAATGAAAAAACAGTAGCAAACAAAACTTGGACATAATTTATCAAGACGAGGGAGCAAAATGAATTTTGCAGGATAAACAATGAGCTAAGTTTTTACTGTAACTAAAAAACAGGTAAATTAAATTGTTAAAAAGCTGACAAGTCCTGACAAGTATGAATCTTGCTAATATTATATCCCAGAAAACTGGGATATACAAGGTTGTAGGACTTCCCAATGGTAAAATGTTCTCATTAAATATTGAGAATCTATCATCAATATAAAACTATAAGTAGGCATTTTTCTTCAAGTATTTTATGCACTAAAAATTATCCTTAATTTCAAAGCTATCTGGTTATGGGAACTGATCAAAAAGTGAATTAATGGAAATACAGATAAAAATACATTTGACGCCTATAAACAAGAAAACTGAGCAGAAATGTTCATCTAATTGTAATTCTCAGCTGTATCCCTGTCTCTGCTCAGAAAGTCATCCTCAGCAAACTAAGCTGGATGCCACATATTTTCACATGAATATATAACAGTATTGCTGTTAGCCAAACCCAGATTTTAATATTGGCTAAGAGTGAGAAGCTTGGAAGAAAAAATAACAAACCAATCCAAGTGAATGAAGCATACAGGGAAGTTTCCCATGGTGTGCAGAAGTTTTATACCTGCTTTGCTTTCACCTGGATTTACAGTGAAAAGACTTGAAGACAGCTTCCTTCTGTCTAGAAACCATTTTTCTCTTATTTTAATTTCCCTAGCACTCTAAACAAGAACAGTGTCTCACATTCAAATAATCACTCTGAGTCTAACCATCTCCAACACAGCACAAGGATGTGTTTTGCCATGGAAGTGGCAGCACAGGAAGCAGTTTTCAAAGGTGACAAAATGAAGTGGGTAACAAAAGAATAAAGTCACAGTTTACGACAAAGTCAGAACCCTGGTTACCTGACAAGGAAAAAAATGTAGCTCCTATGAAAATTCAATGACAAGGTATTGAGATAAATACCATAGGGGACAAAGCAAGGCAAATTACAGTGTGTGTAGTTCAAAGGTTTTAATTTATGAAGCTCACAAAGCAGGCAAGAAGAATACATTCCTTGTAGTTGTCATGATGGAAGTTGGTCCTGAGGCAGGATTAACATTGCAAACTGATACCAAATACACACAAGAAATCATGAATATTTATGATAATGTATTTCATAAACACATAGAGCCAATAACTGCAATCCTAGATAACCTGGTACTGTTAAATCTAATCCTTACTCAGATGTTACAAAGAAACTGATGCAGCACTTCTATGTAAAATACCAAATGACATATTCAAATAAGCTGTAAGAGCTATTGTATCAGGTACAGAAAGTAAATTAAATAACTGTCACTCATTACAAAAGACTTGCTAATGTTTCAGCACCAGACTTCTGTGTCCTCTCAGAGAAAAACAGGAATACCTTGAAGGGTGGAAGAAAGCACTACTTCAGTCTAAAACTTTGAGCAACAAACAGAAAAAAAAAGTACCACACAGTCATGTTATCAAATAACCACTAAATAGGTAAATAAATCAATAAGAAACACTGGCTAAAAAGGATAAAATAAAGATAGAACATCTGAACAAAGTAAAGCTTTAGAGACTGTCAGGATTTGTGAAGGAAGCAGGTAAAAATGAAAAATTAGCTCTAAAGAAAGAGTTAAATTTAGAAAGGGAAAGGCAGTAATTAAGTAAGTAGGTAAGGCAGTAAGTAAGGAGGTAGGTGAAAACTCAAACCTTTAGAAGAACCATGCCCAGTTGCTTTCTGGAGAGGCTGCCACATACTCTAGACTTTGGGAAATCTAAGTGAGAAGGAGAAATAAATAAACATGCAAAGTAGGCAGAGTTTTCCATGTCCCATTAGAACAAAACCAGCACCAAAACAACCAAGAACCCTGACTCTGCCAGGTGCTTCACTCCCTGCCCCAGCAGGGCAAGCCCAGCACAGAGGCAGCAGGAGAAAACAAAAACTGTTCATTAAGCATGGGGAACAGTCAACAGCAAGCACAGTGCTAAAATATTAACCCCCTAGAACAGAGGAAATCGTCTAGAATAACAACAACAAAACCATTTACTACAACATACAAGTGCATATAATCCCAGGATTTCAGTTTTAGATTCTTCAATTACTACAGTGCTACTACAGTACCTACTTTGTCTGTCAAAAGTCACAGCTCAGGGAAGCCCAAAAGGCCTACAATGCAAAACTATCTGTAGTTTTCCTAGGACAGCATGACATGTTGGGGAATCTCAGCTCTTCAAAGAAAAATGTTGTTTTCTACAGCTCCACCCTATGTTTTTTTGTATTTTGTTCTGCATGAACACAATACAAAAACTATTTGCAGCAAAATTTCCCTGCCTCTTAAGTCATTAAACTTCTGAAGTGTTTAAACATATCAGGAAGGCATAAATCACCACTCCTCCAAATCACAGCATTTAAGCACGTATAACATAAAGGAAGACATTTTGTTCAAATAATGGATGTATGTTAGATGACTTTCTCTGCAATTGTTGACCAACTGCACTGAGCCCACAGAGTGAATTTCCACCAAAAACAAAACACATCACTTGCTTTCTGCTGCCATAGTGATTAATTTTTTTTTTTTTTTTATAGAATCTTAGGATGGTTTCCAAACAAACTTCCTAGAGTAACCAATACTTTGATTTTCTAAACCTCTTGGCTATATCTCACGGTAGGAAATTTTCTATAAGATGTCTCACACATTCAGTGTCTATCTTATATGTACATATAGCCAAATGGATTCCACGTAAACAGTAAATGAACATGACAAAGTTATTTTGAATTAGTATATACTACCAAAAAAAACTAAGCTAAAGTAACAAGCCAAAGTTTCAGTAAGTAACACGTAACATGCACACTAACATACCTTTGATTAAGTAACTTCAGTACATTTAGCTGCAGTTCTCAACAGAGTCAAACAAAACCTTGAGGTTTTCAGCAATTTAATCTATTCCAAAGACTGCATAAATGTAATGTGGCAGTTGCTATAGTAACCACATTTTTCCTTGGAACTCAGAGTAGATACAAGTGTAAGCAATTTCTCCATCTCACTGTCTAAGTTACTGCTGTGCTATGATTCTAAGCAGCAACTCTAACCCAGAAACTATCCCAATTGCAAGTTATTTAAAATACATTTAACATTTTCTAAAATATCTCTTTCTGATTGCTTAATTCTACCCTATACTGATCTGACATCACACCCTTTTAAAAATCCTCTAGATGACGATTCAGAAAAATGAAAAAATTTGAACAATTGGAAAAAGTGGTAAATAGATCAATTTATAATTTATTAATTATATTTAAATTATAATTTCCATATATAATATATAGAAATCTGTCAACACTTATTAAAATTTCTGCTTAGAACATTCTTTGAAGTATATCTCGGTGGCAATGAATCCAAACACACTGGAATTTTTGTTTAAAAAGCCATTACTTATTGAAGCATTTTTCTTTTGTGCCACATTTTCACTTCATTCCCTCACAATCAAAACACTCCAGACTTGAAGCCATGTTGGTAATTTACACCTCTGTAAATGCATTAGCAGATTCTGCTGGTTTGATTCTTGGCTTTCTGGTGTAAAATGTGGAAGTATCATTCTACTTGCATTTAGTTGCCAAAGACTAAATCTGCTAAATATGCTACAGGTGAAAACATACAGTAGAACAGGAATGTTTTCCTTAGTCAACACATCACCATATTAATGAGCAAAAATGTAGGGGACCGTGCACTAAAAACTGTATTGTAATAAAAAGAACAATCTGAATACACAGGGATTTCAGGGGTACTGAGCATCTGCAGCTCCAAGTGAAAAGAATGGGAATTGACATCAGTGGAATTATACCAGCTTCCAGCACCTGTGAATTTGGCCTCAAGGTGACCTAATACGCTTTTTCCATCTTTCATTTCTGTTTGATAGCTACAGCACAACCAAAATATTTTCTCCTCTTTACAATTAAACTAACCAAATAAGCTACGTAGAACAGAACATTCAATGCATTGAGGCAATTTCCTATGCAAGAATTTTCTAAAAAAATATAATTTTCTTGATTGTCAACTATTCAAATTCTATTTAAAATTCCCATAAAATCCTCCCAAGCAAACAAGATCATTCAAAACTCAGATGGTGAACAATCATTTCAGAGTCCACTGCTTGTACTTCATCTGTGGGTGAGTTAATACAGATTTTCAACTACAATTTTTAGTCCCTGTATTTCCAATTATAAATTAATCATTTCTCTTCTGCAAAGGGTCTTTTAAGTTTTTCAGATGTACTAGCTTGGAACACTAGACTTGTAGTAGAAGGTAAAAGTAGGTAAAAAGTAGGCAAAATCTGAGTACCATGCTCTACCAGGACTCAATGCAATTGTTTGATGCAGCTTGGGAGAGTTGGTAACAAATTCTCAATGTCTCAAGGAGTTTCACAGGCTTCATATGGAAAAGCTGATCATGACTTCAAAGATAGTAAATGGACATTTTATGTCAGCTGTGACTGCTTGCTACTAAGCACTGCCTCTAACACAAGCAATGCCTTCCTTTATATAATAATAATATGCTTGATAATGTCATGAGCTATCATGGAGTGGGAAAAATTATCTTGTTCTTCACATTCTCAGATTATTCTTATCCCTGGCAGATCTCTTACAGAAAATAAATGGACATTTTACCACTGCTGTTTAAACAAAACCAGTCCCTATAAAATAATTCAAGAAGAAAAAACAAAAATGTAATTATTGCCTTTATAAGTCTCTCATTTTCAATTTTACCCATAGCAAAAATGATGGTGTTCGCAATGTTGAAAATAATGATCTATTTCACAGATTTATGGCAAGGAATAATTAATGTTTATACAGAATCTCAGAGGTAACAAGAAATTTTGGTAGGATACATGACTAAATACAGAGCCAAAACAAAGCCTTTGCATGTTTTTCTACTTTTGGAAAATGAGGGTGTACATACTGATCAAGCACAGTGTGACAAAGCACTGTTAGTCCACAATGAATGATGGATAAGACAGATGTCTTTTTCTACTATGAAGACTGGTTGCCCATCCTTCCTAGCTACCAGTCTGAATTAAATTTCCTTTTGTAATCTATTCATATAGAAAAGGGTACAGTGAAAAAGGTAGCTATTTCTTATGTTTCTTAACTATGGCAAAACTATCATCTTTTTTCTATTTGAGTTACTAGATAACAGCTTCTAACTGCACCAGACCGTTTGACAATTTCCTTAAAGTAAATTTGCTATCTCTTATCTAATCCAAATAGCAATAATTGTTCACTATACCTGTCCTATCATACTTAAAGTATGAGGCCACTATTGTCAAACAGCATTTTGACTTCCATGTAGAGAGAACTGTTTCTTGGCATATAATTTCCATTACGCACAGTTAAAGCTCAGACTCTATTTTGCTAGTCAGTCTCTCATTTAGGGCTTTTCCCCCTGTTCGTCCTTTAGCTTCCTTCTCCTCCACTCAGTATACATGTATCTATCAAGGATTAAGAACCACCATAATGGTAAAAAAACATTGTTTTGTTTCTTGCAAAGAACTCGGAAATACTGACAGATGAGTTAAACTTGAGTTGTCAGAACATTTGTTTTCGGCTTGAACCCTGGTCAGTTTTTTCCTTTACTTGAAATAGTATTTCTGTAACTCAGGCCATTGTGGTAAATCCTAAGGAAATCACCAAACAAGAACAACCAACATCCTAACACAGCTTAAGTGCTTGTAAATGGATTTCTTCTGTGTCCTAAATTAAATTGAAGTGTAAAGATTTATAGCATTACCCTGTGACAACAGTCAGTAAATTAGATGTTCCATTACCCATTAAGCACTAAAGATTTTATTTATATTGCTTTGGTTTTTAGAATTGTATGATGACCTCAAACAGTAAATAAGTATTATGTCACTATAATGGATTCCACATGTAAATTGCAACTCTGTCTTTAATACAGCTTTACCCAGTGTGCCCAGTTTTAGTCAAATAAATATTCTCACTAAAGCAAATAGGTTGTTCTTCCTACTAAACTTGAAGATGGATTAAAAATTCAGATACCTTGAATGTGAATCTCTTTGTCACATTATGCTAATGTTTTCTGAAGTCTTCAGGGCCCACTGTTAAAGTTTTTTAAGCTCCCACATGAAACCAAGATGATTGTATGATGCAACATTAGGGAATTTAGGGCTTTATTACATTTCAAAATTTACCCAAAATATAGATCAGATTCGTAGGGCTTTGGTAGAAAGATTTTTGGTTCTGTCTTTTATTAGAATTTATAGAAACACCAGGTCAATTTCCAAATATTTAAAAGCAACCGTGACAGATATGTAGAGCTCCAACTTGGAAATCAAGAAGTTGTCAAATGGATAATTTTTTAGCAGAAAGAAAAAGAAGAAGAACAAAGGAAAAGGAAGGCAGGACTGATAAGTATATACATAATAACCACATTGGCATTGACACTACTCTGCACTGAGAGGATAATTTCATCAAGCTATTTGTTGTGCTTTCAGTCTCCTACTGCATTTTTCTTAGTTTGCAAGCATAGGCAATGTAGAATTAGTAAAAATGGATCTGTTTCAGAGTCCAGTGCAAGTCAAAGATTAAATGCCATTACATTTTCTCCCTCCTTCATCAGAATGAATTCAATGCACTAGTAACTCAACACAGAAGCTGCTGTACTCTGCTGTACATGTTACAGGGAAGTCACAAAGTGTTACCACCAGCCTGGGAGTGTAACACTCAATGTCCTTAACTTAACTTTTTTAACCTTTTCAGCTTTTTATGAACAGAGAGTACTGGTTTTATGGAGGGTTTTTTGAGGTTTCTTCTCTTTCTAAATAGTAGTGTGATCATTGAAGGATTTAAATTTCTGTTTTGCTTTAGAAAACCAAGTCTATTACACGATCATCTCCAAGTAAATAAAACAAGAGGACTATAGGTACGATGATGCTTTTACAGAAGTTCTACTTTAGTTAGAGTGATATCATTAGGCAGTTTGAATGCATATGTATTAACTGCCTCACAACTTGATTCTGTGAGGTCGAGCTGATTTGTAGGGGATCCCCATATACACAGAACAAGCACAATCAAATCATTTTGCTTTGTTAGAGGGTTACAGTGGTTTCAGTCACCACCATCCACAATACCATTTGGAATTATCTATGTGCTATTTCCTGATCATTAAGAGTCCAAAATTACATATAAGGTCTTTACACCACAAATTCAATATCAGCATTTAAGCCAATTTACAGGCACTGCAAAGATAATTTTGAATAGCAAGTCTTATTCTGATGTAAATACATCTGTTTCAAAATATCTCATGGCATTTACTTCAATACACTTTGTCCCAGCGTGACCTGTTAGATGATATCAGAATCTATGCTTAACATAAAAGTAGAAGGTTTTGATTTAATTTTTCTGCCTTTTTCCCCCCAGTACTTCCACAGAATGATAATCAGCATCAACAGTAGAGTTTTTTTTTTAAATCTATGACTCTTCAAACTGACATAAAATTTACTTTGAGATTGCTGTTTACAGACTACATTGGCCTAAACCCTATCATTGTGATAGCTTGTTAAATCTCCCTGGCTCATGTTTTTTGACTTTTCATTACCATTGGTTTTCTGGTTTCTTATACCAATGTCACATTTTGGTTTTCATTCAGGAGGATTCTGATTTCACTCCATCACCTGCTAACAGCTAAAACAATGTTTTACTGGTTGAAATAAAATTAAAAGATAAAAAGGCAACAAGGAGGGAAAGGAAAGGGAATTGACTGGTGGTCTCCCTTAATTCCTCTATGAGGCCTTTCTGTTTTGGATGTGTGAGAACATTGCCAAGTTACCTACCATCCTTCTAGCAAGACGTGAGCACTCCCACTCAACCAAATTCTGCATGAATACACACTAGTGCTACTTTGATTTCTGAGGACAATGGCCTGATAAAATCATATAATTGTAGTTGCACGATTTAGGTGATGTTATGCAAAAACAAGGCATCATGCAGCAGTTGAGGGAAAAGCAATTACAAATCTAAATGCACCATCACACAATAACAGTGCAGAGCAAGGTTTACTTAATTAGTGAAATACTCCGTGGCATTAGAAAACACCACATTGTTTGGTTACCTAACTGCCAAGGTTGTGACTACCAAATATCTTTGCTGTGTATATCTGGGAATAGTGAAAGAAGACTCCCTGGCACAGCCTGATACTAACACTAACACTACTGATATACTAGTCAACAATCCCAAATTTCCTTCTGTATGTGAGAGAAATACTAGCAAAAGTTCTACCATTACACCTAGATAACTTTTGCTGATAAATATTTAAACTTCATCATAAGATTTCATATGCATACCAATGAAAACTACTACACAAGGGTGCTGCAAATGAATTGGCAATATGAACAGAGAAGAAAGATTTCAAAGAGAAATTCATACCTGGTTGTGGTTTTCAAACCTGCCAAAATGCAGAAGGCAAGAGGCAGATACAGAGGATTAAATCCAAGTCCATTTTGAAGAATTATTTTATCATGAAACTGCAGGGAAAAGAAAAAGAGAGAAAAAAATAGTAACAAGGATGAATCAGGATAAAGAATACAGGAATATTTCTCTTTCAACTTTAATCCTACAAACTGCATACAAACATACAAAGCTTTGGAGTCAGACATAAGATTAAATTTCTCATATAATTGCAATCCAGGCTATGATTTTCTTTTCTCTCAGGTATTCATTCCCTAATTAGGCCTAGGAAGATGACTAAAGATGTTTGTATTTCTATTACTACTGACTACATGTTGTTAACCACAGATATTGTCAGATCCATTCAACAAAAAATGTGCAACTTACTGAAATTCTGACCTACACTTTTTTTTGTTTTGTAAATTATGTGGTGTAAGTTAGTGTTTTGGAAAATTTCCATGTTTATTCACTTTATAAAAGATAAATTTAGATGTAATGCACAAATTCTCATTGATGGGCAATTAGTCTTAAAGCTATTTTCCTATGCTTCAAATCAGCACAGGAAAAAACAATCTGCATGTGCCTCTTAGAAATTGTTAAAACATACAAAAGCCATGAGAAAATACTGTGACTGAAATATATTTTAAACTTAACTTTTTCACTGTTTCTTTTCCAATGTGTTTCCTTGGGGAAATGCAATGTTTCTTTGTGGAGAAATGTGCAATAATGTAGCTCTAACCCTGACTGGGATTTAATTCTTTGAAACAAAAAAAAAATCTCTTTGGCATTCCAATTTCATAATTGTGGCTGTCAAATCTAACTGCTGAGCTGCTGTCTCAGACAGGAGCAGCACAGAGATGAAGAAATAAAGCAATTTTCCAATCAAAAATTCAGATTCTATTTCATTTAACACCATCTCTCCATGTACTTAACATTACCAGTTGACATCATGAGCAGCAGGGATTCAGACATATCTGTATCCTGTGTTAAAATTCTGGACATTCTGGACAAACAGATCAAAACACTCAGAAATCAAATTATATGCAAACAGACTTTTAAAATTCTAAATAAAAAAATAATCAGCCATTAGGATAGGGTTCTGAAGCATCTCATAATGCTTAGAATGGGACAGAATACTTATAGAATATATAATACATTGGATTTCTTATTAAATAATTGAAGTTAGAATATACTTCTCTGTATTAACTTGGAATGTTAGTTGCAAATGCTATAAATACACTGATTTCTTTATTTTTGTATGTTCACAAAAAATAGTCACATTATTCCAGTGGATTCCATGCACAACCACACACAACGGCAGCCAGTCACTGCTGAGGGCACTGCATGTCTCTTCCAAGGTGCACATCTGTAGAACTCAGTTCAGGGCATTGCAAAAATACCTGGCCAGCACAGAGAGAGAACACAATACTGCTGTGTTTATAACTGCACTGAATCTTACATTGTGTGCTGAGAAGCGCCCATTGACCTTGATATGCCACACCAGCACAGAAACATTGCTTTCACAGTCCTTGACGAGATGCTCAAGTCCAGCTACAGCTTCTCTCTCAAGCCCAACTGCAGCTCTGTGTTATGCCATGCAAACATAGTCAGGAAGGAAACTTCACAAATCAATGGCATTCTTCATTTTGGACAGTTTTTTTCATTACACTGCGTGGCCAAACTTCATCTCCTTTGGCAGAGGTTAATCTTCTATATCACTCTACTTTCTACTAAAATCAAATGATATTACATGATATCTTGAATATTTCTCTTGATGGCATGTTGAGGAGCTTTGGCAATCATCACCTTTCTTTAATAACTTCCTTAAATTTCAAAATTATGCCTATTTGACTGATGTAGAGTAAATAGGACTCTCTTCATGTGTAAGATAATCCCCCAAGTATTATAGCACTTCTCAAACACTTAATTATCACTTTAAAACCCTCTTAAAGAGTCAGGTGAATTCTGAAGTGTTCTGTTTGCAGAAAATGATTCATTTTGACTATTTTCTGAATTATTTAAACAGTCCTTAACCTACACAACTGCGGTATCTCACTTTAAAAAATGTAGTTTATCTCATAAAACTTTTCATCACAATTTCAAAAAGCACACCTATGCAGTGCCCTTCAGTGCATGTTTACCAGTCTGTTTAGTTTCCTTCAAAAGTTCTTTAACTGTTGCCCAGCTACAACACGTGTGACCAAGGAGGTGTCAAATTTTTCTCTTCCCCTTAATTTCTATGAGAATGTGCAGCAGAGTAGAGGATAGTTTGTGTTAATTTCCCAACTTATGACAAATAATAAATTTGAACTCACATTCATTAACACTTTTGATCATTCCAAAAAGTACCTGTTTGTTGGTACTGTTCAAGTGTGAATATACATCCACAGAGCTGCTCACCTTCATGACACGACTTCACAAGAGCCAGGTCTTATTGCCACTGCTCATCCAACTACTTATTCTTTTCTTAGAAAACTGTGTCACACAAATGCTTATGTTGAATATTCTTTACTTGAACTAATAAACTATGAAAGTCATAATATTGCAAGCAGAAGTATGAACGTAGAACTGTTTCATACTATTTATTGCTACATATTTTGTGAGTAAACATAAAGATAAATAGACTCATTTTCCAAATTGAATGCATCTGATGAAAGATCTATGGTGAAATGCCAATACAGACAAACTGCAGCTTGACAAGCAACATATTCACTTCATTTTCTTTCTTTGTGGCTTCTAGGCATTATATGAATACAACATCACCAGTTAAGAGAGCAAAACCCACTAATGACAGACTGTGACATAAGTCAGTAAAACATTTCAGCATCTGGTTTTTTTCTGTATGGCTGCTAAGGGTGATGTGTTAGGCTCTATCTCTCCCTTGCCCAGCAAAGTGAGTCAACAGGATGACTTCAGTGTAGGACAAAGGGAACTTACTTTGGATGCCATCTCCTCTGACATCTGAATAACAGGTCACAAAGTCCCAGCTGAACAATTGCATTGGTTTTCTGTTTGATTTGGAATCTGTCAATCTTCTTACCAGCAACTGTTAGGTATATGGGACAAACAAAAGAAATTCTGATTTAGCAGTAACAGCTGGAGACAGCACAGGTACTCCCAGCCCCAGCCCCAGCTAGGTATTCCCTCTTGGATTCCCAGTTGCTATTCCTACACCCAGAGAGCTCCTGACTCTTGGCAGGTACTGACACACTACAGAGAATTTTGTGTGATTTTCATTCTCCAGATCTGAAAGTTGAAAGAAAAATCTGAACTCTGCAGAGTTTTCACTGATCTGATGAAAGCCATTGTCAGATTAAGCTGACCTGGGCTTTAGAGTCTCACAGAAAGAGTATAAAGGTGTAGCAAACAGAGTCCCTTTGAAAGGGATGCTGCCAATAGGAAAAGCATGTCAGGCAGAGGATGCACTGTCAATGGATAATTTCAGCTGGCTGAGGCTGTCCCAAGGAACAGTGTAAACATTTCAGTACAGCAATAAGTCAGGGAGTAAGACTGTTGTACTGATTCTAATGGCCTACAGACAAAATGGTGTTCTAGCTGATTTACAGTACTTAGAGAAAAAAGCTTTCATTTCTGAATGTCTTTAAGGTTTTCAAAACAGTTTTTGATCTCAAGAGAATCATGAAGAAAGGAAAGTTGCTTCCCTAGTCTGACAAGAGATTGGAGTGCAAAAAAATATTTGAAGTTGAAGAGTCAGCTCCATAATTTACAGGGAAAAAATCAATTTTAACTATATTTAGTTTCTGTTTACAAGAAGAAATATTTGCTTTGCTTTACTAAATTATATTTGTGCAAGCCAAACATCATTACATGGCTTTGAATAACTCAGAAAACTATTTCCATAGCACTGAATGAATTAAGGAAATAATATCATCAGGACATTAAATACTTTTTTTCCTCTATTGATATAGCTTTTTTATTCTGTCCTTGCTGAACTTTTTGGTCATTCTTTATTCAGGTCATGTCAAATAAGAGAACAGAATAGACTGGTGAGTAGAAGCACTTTAACAAGCAAGAGAAGATGCTCCATCACTTTGCGATTAAATATTCAAACACACTGCCCACTGGTATCAACTTAGTCATGACTGATTTAAATGATACACTAAAAAATGTGCTTTAATCTTCCATATAATAAGTTTCAAAAAATTAAAACTGAAATCACAGTTTAAAGAAAAAGCTACCAGACATTTCAGTCATCTTTAACTTGACTGCATGTTTTCTGCTGTTAAAGTGGCTAATTTCATTAAAGAACTGAATACAGCTGCAAGTGTAATGCAGATTATGATCTAGAGTGAATAATTTGTGAGCTATTGAATGTCTTGCTGGATATTGACGACAGTACATTAAACAAACATTAAACAAACTAATGTTCTTCCCAATTATTTTTGGCCTGTGAAGAAACTTAGAATGGTTTGGGTTGGAAAGGATCCTGAAAGTCATGTAGTTCCAGCTGCCCCGCCATAAGCAGGGACACCTTCCACTAGACCAGGTTGCTCAAGGCCTCATCCACCCTGACCCCAGGGACAGGGCATCCACAGCTTGTCTGGGCAAGCCGTTCCAGTGCTTCACCACTCTCACAGTGAAGTTTATTTTTTTATTTTCTAATCTAAACCTGCCTTCTTTCAGTCTAAATCCACCACTCCTTGTCCTGTCACTACATCCCCTTCTAAAAAGTTCCTCTCCAGCTTTCTTATAGGCCCCCTTTAGGTAGGCCTTTAGGAGGCTGTCAACACCTTGCCAACAAAACTGAAAAGAATATATATCCTTAACCTGTTCTCTACCACTTCAAGAATTTTTTAAAGTTCAAGTGAGAATATTTAGAATTAATAATAATGATTCAAAATACTATACCTGACTTAGAATACTTTCTGCCACTTAATTATATTTCTGCAATATATACTTAGCACTCAGAATTACTTCTTTACCACAGGTTTAATCAATGACAATAGAAAAATATGAGCTTAAAGAATTACAGCACATAGACAAAATAACTACATATGGAACTGATTTTTCAAACAGCCCTTTTTCTCTATGAAATATTTCCATTTTAATGAGAATTTTTGATTCCTGTTTAATAATCCATTCTTCTTCTCCCCAACTATAGTGAAAGCAGAGAGAAGTTAACTGTGAAATTCACTATGATCTTGGGAGAAAATTGATAGACCTTGCTTGACAATTTATCAATGAGTATGTTAATTTCTCCCACCTAATTTCTTTTTTGTTATTTAGGTGGATGATCTGAAAAATTTTTTAAAGTGTTTATTTATGCTGGGGACAACACAGGCAAAGAATTAGAATTTACCTGCCTGCATTACACCACTTGTATGTATGGATTCTTCCTTTCTTGATGAAAATTAGGATTCATCTTCAAGAATCAGTCAAATAAAAAAAAAAATCACTAACGTTTACTCGAGCACGGAACTGTCAGACAGAAATTTGCAAGTTATGAGTTAATCCCATGACTTTCATGTGCTCATTGATTTATTAAAATTTCATAATAAGGACAAAAAATCTTCTTATTATAAGACACACAAAGCTCAACACTATCTTCCTTAGAAAGTAAGTCACAATCATTTATTTTGTACTTAGTAGTATATGATTTCCCAAATATGAAAGAGGAATGACATCACAACTAGGAAAAGCTATTTCACAAATCAATAAACCAAGGGCATTAAAACTAAGGGAATCCTACAGATTCACAGAGCTTTGCACTGCTGCCTTTGCCAGCTAGTCTCGGGTAGCATTGACAGAAAGCTGTTTACCCAGAGCAATCACACCTATGAACGTGGATTCAACTGGCAGTCTCTTTCAATTTCTTTCTAGTACTTAGAAATACTGCTATATAGTTGGTATGCATGCTAGAAATGGATGCAAGCAGAGAAATCAAGGGCTGAATAGGTGGAGTTTTACCTGATTCCTGAAGATGATATCCACATATCCAAGTTAAAACAGGCTGAGTAAAAAGGTTGGTCTTCTGATTTCTTCAAGCAGCCCTGCACATATTAACACTTTTTCAGGTTTAAATTACAAAACCTATTTCTATAATCTTCTATAATCAGAAAGTTTTTGCATCCATCCAATTATAAGAGATTTTTTTTTTTTAATTACATCCCAGATCATTACAGTCACAGTCATATTACTATCTAAAAGATTAAAACATTGTCAAAAAGTATATGAAGTTATTTGCCTTGGCAATATCAAATCTGTGAGGTGAAAGGGACTCCATTTTCCAAATCTTAGACATTGAGTTTACTTAAAGCATGACTAGGAAAATACAGCTGTAAACCTCATATAACTTTGTAGATTTCACTTATATTTTCTTTCTGGAGGATAACGACAGGTACACATCTTGTGAAAGGCATAAAGATAACAAATTCTCCAAGTGTGCCTTTCTGAAAAATCCATTGCAGATTTGACACAAGGGGTTTACTTTCTTATTTCATCTGAATGTCTGTTTTCTTTGTGTATTAAATGCTCAACTATACTTAAAACTGTGTTTTCAATTATGTGATTATGCATTTGTGTAGCCCCATTGAGCTTCATAGGATTACTCAAGCAGAGAAAAATTTGCAGAATTACCACTCCGGTTTGTCGATAAGAGTTTTTTCAGTTATAAAAACAGACTTTGTTTCACAGTTAGTTCATTCATTGAGGAATATGTAGTTGCAAGTATTTAAGTTTTTTAATTACAGTACGTTATACAATAGAAAAGATAATATTTCCCTAGAAACAGTGTTTATCTCTATTCTTTAATTTTACAAGGATAGAAATGTCACTGTCTCTACTACAAGAATGGCCCTTCTGAATTGGTTTCCATGAAAGTAATCATTGAACATTACTCTGAATCATAAATTGAAGTAAATCAAGTAAAGCCCCAAAGTTTCTCTGAACATAACACAGAAACACATAATGATTTTGCAATTTCTGAAGATACAAAAACAATTTCACTTTCAGGAAATGCATTTTCCTTCTCATGGAAAAAAACGTACATTTTCATTGAAAAAAAAGGCATCTTCTGTGATCAGTTTTATTTTTCTTTTTTAATTTGTGCCATTATTCAAACACAGTTTCCCACAGAAGTCAGTCCAAAAATGACCTGACAAATTACTATATAATTAATAGTATTTTCTAATTTACAGATGTAACACAAATACACACAACAAAGAAAAAGTGGCTATACCATAAATATTAATAATAAAAATAAGCTAAAACAAAAGGCAAATGCTATAATACATTCATTCTCTCAAACTAATTTTGGAAACTAGGTAAATCATTAAATACATAATTATGTCCCAATAATGTTTCAAGCTGAAGTCATATCCTACATTTTGTTTATGCAACTAGGGTAATTTGATCTTGATAGAGAAGCATGAGAATTTCTTTGAACTAAGTTCTGTCCCAAGACATAAGCAAGAATGTTTTTGTGTCCCCCTGCTTTCTTTTTGATCTGCTACTTGCAGGTTTATATATCTATGTTCCAGCATGAACTCCAACAAAATTGACCATCCTGGTATTGATAAATCTGCTCCAAATAGTTCATTAAGCTTGAAATCACACTTAAACCCATAAAGGAAGCATATATTAAAAGTGGGAAGTACTTGCCTTTAACTTGAAACACTGGACTAAACTCAGAAGATTTGTGTTCATTCCTGGCTCTGACAGACATCTTTTGAGTAACTTAATCTTTCTGAGGCTGAGGTCCCCAAGTGTAATACATCAATTTATAATTCTTATCTGGAAGGTAAAGTTCCTTAACTTCAGGTTTGCTCCTTACTTTCTGTATGTACAAAAATTTTAGACCAAATTCTTGTCTGGTCTTTCCAGATACTACCATAAGAAAAAAATATTTTTGTTCTCAGAAACAACACATAAAAATCTTGTTTTATTTACTTTTCACATGACTTGACATCTTAGGCACTGGATAAAATGTTTTCTTCTCTGAAGTTATGGTTAAGTTACTCTTGCCTTCAACAGAATGCATAATTTCACTGATCATGTTTGCAAAAGATCAGTTAACTGGATTTTTCATGTTTTCCTCTTCTTGTCTTAATCTGCCTGCAGTAGCTGTAGCGCTGCTATTTCTGCATCAAGAGAGTTTGGACTTGCTCCTACTTGCACTGAGCCAAGTCTCTGAAGTGGCCCAGTGGGAACAGAACAAATCCATTGTCAAATTCAAGCTAGGAAACTAATGATGAATCGTTATTAAGAGCTACATGCAGACACACCAGCAGGAAAAAAACAACTCCATTTTTAGACTAATTTAAAGAATAGTCGCTATCAAGGCTACCCTAATGACTGACAATTCACTTCATCAGTTAAAATTAAAGTCAGAATCATTATACCTGAGCATGATCATTAAGTGATCGTCAGACTAAGACAATGCCTTCTTATCTGGATATGCCTCTGAAGTGATTAGGGCCTCGTTGGACTGTATAATCCAGATTTTAGGTCCCTGTACTGGCACTCAGCCAAACATTTTATTTTCAGGAAACCAGCTGGCAATCGAGCACTCAGTTTACAATTTTCAGGTGTCAATCCATTCATATGAAGCACACAGAGAACACGCCAACCATACAACAGCCTTTACTTAACATTTTTGAAGACCAATGTGCTCTAACCACCTTTGTAGAGACTTTTAATGGGAAAACTGCACAAAACACCATTGTCAATTGTCTTAGGATGCGAGATGTGCCTGAGGGTGTGTATTCTATTGCCATCTGTTGAAGGTGGGGCAGTTATCTTCTGTTAATTGAGCCACCTGTTAAAACCAAGTGGGGCAGTTTTCTTTATCTCTTCCACAACCAATCCTCCCTCTGGGGAGACATCTTCTCTTAATGGACCATTGAGTCTCACTGCATGACTGATACAATTACATCATTCCACTGGGAGATGCTCTGCCCAGGGTGGGGAACCAAATATTCCTAGCTGGATATGAGATTTGGAACACCAGAAAGCCTTTTCCCACTGGATTCCCAGAGGAGCAGCTTTCTTCTCCACTGGATTCCCAGAGGAAAACCAGGCCCATCTACCCCACCACTGAATCTGCAGAGGAGAACTACACCCTTCTACAGGATCACTGCTTCAACAGAACCACACCTGTCACTGCAGGAGGACTGCAGCCACCATTTAATGGGACTGCTGCCAACACCCTGACCAACAAACAGGGTGTCAGGTCGTATTCTGACTCTGTCAGTGTTGTTTAGTATTACTGCATTTTCTTATTTTTATTTTTTCCTAATAAAGAACTGTTATTCCTACTCCCATATTTTGCCTAAGAGCCTCTTAATTTCAAAATTATAATAATTCAGAGAGAGAGGGTTTACATTTTTCACTTCAAGGGGGGCTCCTGCCTTCCTTAGCAGACACCTGTCTTTTCAAACCAAGACATCAATGCACAGGCTATCAGAATCTCATAACAACATTTCAAAGAAAATATTTTCCATAAAAGATAAATTAAGTCAATGTTTACTTCACAATTGTGTCTTGAATTCTAGTGTTTCATGACAGGTGTTAACTTCATGCTATCCCTATGACTGACTTTCAAATTAGAAGCTGTAACTCTTTCACTCATCTGTAATTAAACAAGTAGTTTATGGGACTTGTTAGTGAATGCTGTTCTCAACACCATCCACTATATAGAAGACTAATTATTTTTAACCCAGCATGAATGTTAATGGTATCTCTATGAGTCTTACATGTGTTGGTGAAAGGTTAAAGATTGATCTCAATGCATGGAGAAATTAAATCCATTTCAGACAGTTGCCAGTGTCTGACATTAAAATAAAACACAACATTGAGAGAACTTGGACTGTCCCCTAAATCTCCTTACTCACACCAGTACACTGTGGTGGAATATATCAGAATATATTTGCTGAAGAGCATGAAACTTCAAGTCTACAGGAAAAGCACAAGTACAGATAATTTTTCACAGTTTCCAACTGATTGGAATCCCCATTAGCAAAGGTCAGGCTTAATTTGCCACAGCTGCATTCAGAAAGCCTGTGGTCCATCATAGTTCAGGGAAGACAAAAAAAAAAAGCCCTGCTTAACTCACTCGGTAGGAAATCATTCCATTAGATGCATACAAAATATGTACTCAAGGGCATGAGGTTTTATTGCATAGCTACTAAATGTTAAGAGCATGTAATAAATGTTGTACCTAGGTCATTAAAAGAAGAAGATATTTCAAAAGTAAGACAGGTATTTTTGAGCTTATGTAGCAGAGGAAAGTCTAGGAAAACTCAACAATAGGTATTACTACTGCAGCTGTCATATCAGGATTTCGATTTTTTAAATTTCCATTTCAAGTATTCCAGAGCTATTTTTTAATCCCTGTTACATAATTAGCTTTAAAAAATACTCAAGTTAGCATTTTGTCTAGAAGTCACAATTGGAAGTTTAAAATAATGCTGCCTATTCTTTGCACAATTGAAAAGCTGTGCCAATATTATCTTTGTTGCAGCAGCAGCTGCTTGCAAATGCCTTTAGAACTGATTTGGGTCTCTCTGTCATGTGCTAATGGAATCAGGCAGAGGCTTTAATAGTGTGTGTTCAGTGTATACAGTTCCTGGGTGATCCTACTGGAGCAGATAAATTCCTAGCAGCTGAGTGTGCAATTACAGCATCATCATATCTTCATGGAATTTTTTTCCCCCAAGCATCTTGCCCTGGCATCCCTATTGCCAGGAAGTTCCACAGGCTGCAACTCTCACTGCTGCAAAACCTCTGATAAATGTGGGCATGAGAAGCCCAGGGTGTGGGCACAAGGACCTCTGACCTCTGTTACAGCAGCAGAATGAAGAGAAGGTTCTCAGTGCTGCTGTGGGGAATAACACACTGCACTTAGAGGGACTTTCAGCATAAAGCAACCTAAGCAGTGCTTATTTTTTATATGTATTGCCACTAATTAATTGACATTGGTCCACTTATTCCTTGCAAGTGGGAAACAACAAGGTAGACAAAATGACACTGAAAAGGAACTGAGGTTTTAAATGTGTAGTAATTTGCAGAGCATAAGTATGTCTATCTAGGATTTGACAGAAATTGTTTCACATTCTATCAAGTATATGTGTTTTATTCACAGACAGTCCTTTAAAAAATGTACCCATCTAAAAATAACATTTCTAAAGAATAAAATCTATTGTCCAAAGAAAGTTAAGACAAGAAAAATTCTTCTCACTCCAGACTGGCAGAATGAGAGCAAAGTGAAAACTGGGACAGTGGAATAAATCATATAGTCATTATTTTAAATAAATGCTGATCTGGTTAAAGAAGCTATTGAAGGTAAATTAGGAGTGGGACTGGATGTCTCCTGTCTGTGTGGTCATCCCATTAGCACCTGAAGAATTTTCATTCAGAAAATGTTCCTGAACAGATTCTTAATGTCATGGGAATAACAACAAAGAATAAATGGTATTGTGTCAGAGCAACATTCCTTCAAAACATAGTAGTTGGCTGTCCACCATATTTAAAGCACCATGCTCCACTACATGGAAAATGCTTCTCCTAAAAGAGCACAGCATTTTTGAAATATATATTTTCAGCTGAACCAACTGCAAAGCAATCACAGTATGGCAGCTGAAGTATAAAAGTACCAGCAGTTTTCTGGAAAAGTGATGACTCCACATGACAGCCCCCCAGACTACACTGCAAAATTTATGACCTTGTACAAGAGTTTAATGAAAACTCTTTTTCTTATAATTTAAAAATTGAGATTTAACACATTTTACCTAGATACAGTAGATACAAATAGGATACATTCCTCAGAAACAAAATAAGACTGTGGACAAGATTATGAAAAGTGCTGAGATGGATTATGAAGGGAAAACTTCACACATAAGCAGTCAGCTACCTCAGGTAAATCCACGGAAGTTAGATGTCCAGTCTGCCTTAGTGATCTTGAAAACTTAGTGATCTAAGTATCTAAATGTCTTTGGAAACATCCCTCTGTGCCTAACATTATTAGGAATCACTGGACTTGAAAGACTAAAGAGACTCAGCCTGATCTGATCCATACGATTCAATAGTACAGCTGTCCAATGAAAGATCCCTCCACCATCAAGTAGAAGGCAGACACTTATCATAAAATCTGCCATAAAGGATAAAGCACTCTCTGGAAATACCTTTCTCAGACTTGGTATAAATTGGCCTCTGGAAGACAACTAGAGGGAGTTTAAATGGCTAGACACATAATTCATACCTGCAGTCTAGGAACAGAACAAAGAATGCTCTGTACTGATGATTTCAGAAAGTCTCTTTTTTCAGCTTCTGTTCTGCCCCAAACACTAATTAGGTCCATGTTTTAACCTGTACAATTGTGATGACTGTCACAATAGAAAAACATCCCTCAAAATAGAGGTATATTCCAGGCACCAACTTTTTCTACATCCTCAGGCATGAGTCCCCAATAAAATGCAACAGACTCACTGAATCACTGAGCAAATGTACCAGGTCATGTGAAGGAACAAAGATGTGACCATGCTGCAATCTGCATGTTTATTTTGAGACGCCTTTGAACACGCAGGCAGTAAAGTGGTCTCACCTACTCTTACTTGAGTAACAGTAATTCTCTTACTCAAGAATTACACACTCAGCAAAGCTAGCCAGTGCACTGCTATAGGAGAGCACAAGATCTGAATTACTTAAATTTCACAATACATTCATGAAATAAAAATAAAAACGGGGCCTCCTTGCTCAACAAAGGGGAAAATTTCAGAGTTCACTGAGTGAAAAGAGTTACACAGGGAATTCTCTGAAATACTGATGGATGGGAAGAACATGAAATTTTGAGGTATGATGAGCTAGGGACAGGAGGGATATAAGCAGGATGAAATGAAGGGAATTTGTGAATTGGCTTTGAGGAAATGGCAGAGATAATAAGGACACAACAGAAATAAGAAGCACCATTTTTTTACAATGCTCCCTGTGCTGGGAAGTCGGGGGACAATTCATTCTGAACATACATAATATACAAAAGATGAAGAGAAAGAACAGCATTCTCATTCTTGCCACATTTTCCATAAAATTATATTTGTTCAGTAACTGCCTATTAATGGAGACATCTTTTGCAGCCTTTTGCTTTCTTTCCATTAACTTTGGTTCTGCTTCTAATCTTGAAAATGTGAGCAACCTGCACGCAGAATAGTCAGTGCCCTCAAGTAGCCAGTTATTTTGTTACCAATTATCATTAAAATGTCTGTATTGCATTTTGCTGAAAAAATTATTTTATGTGGTATGAGCTATATTTATAGTTTCAAGATAAACACTGGAATTTTAAAAATTTTAAGAAAAATCCATTGACATTTGTTTCCAGTCATATTCAACCACTTTTAAACTGCTTAGTGTCCATTAATTCAAGGGATATCTGAACAGAATTATATTATTCATCACTTACCTTTCAGATTTATTGAGACAGACCAGAAATAATGGAAGGAAAAGATTTTTAATGCAAGTTTCTTGAGAATGTGGATTAGGACTTTTCACATTCACAAAAAAACCCAGGAAAACTTTTGATCTGAGAGACTGCTAACGTTAATGATCACAAAGAATGTCATGGAGGATTTGTTTATATTTTTAAAACTGTATATAAAAATTATTTATAAAGGAAACAAAATGCAAGCAAGAAATGAAAGACATTCTTTGATAAATTAAAAATGTTTGCTTTCTCCTATAATGTGAGAAAGCTAGATGTAAAAGAAGTATATTGTGTGTATGTTCAAAGGCTTAACAGCATGAGGTATAGAAGTATTTCAAGTGGTAACAGCTCAGAAAATAGTATAGGTCTTGAAATTAAATCATCCTCATAAATAAATCATCAAATAAAGATAAAATGACAAATTGGTATTAGTCTAATACAAATTTAGCTGAAGTATTAATATCCTTTTTTTTCCACCCTCAGGAGGAAACTTGCTATAAAACTACTCAGATAAATGTCTTCAAGTGTAAGTATTTGCGGTCAATTCTTTATTACTCTTGGTCACTTATAAAAATTTTAGTGATGTCAAGCCATTGTTAAGATGTCAAACTACAGAGCAAACATTTTGATGTATCTTTGAAATCTGCCCTACTATTTCTGAAAGTACAGGTTCCAGAGTTCTCTTACATATTAGGCACTGCATCGATGTCTTTGGGAAAAGCTCCCCCTACTCCTTGATATGGACCCACACTCTTAGTGGCAGCTGTACATTTCCTTCATGTCTGAAAGATCATGTGTCACCTTACCATTTTGTGTTAAAGTCTTGTCAGCTTAACACACATGAAGGAAAAGATTCTCCCTTTGTACAACCAACTGAACCCAAGATTTAACAGGAACTTTTCTATGAAAGACAGATGAACCTAAGAATATAGGGCATAATATTCAGAGCAATATCTCATCCTAAAAAAAGTCATAAGAATAAGGAAAATCACAGCTGCCTAGTTCTTATCAGAAGATAATCCTCCACACAGTGCACTGCTGGAAGAAAATTTCACATAATTTGTCTTCTTAGCATACTTTATAGCAGCTATTTTTCTTCACTTTCATAAAACTCCTGTGACCCTTTCTGCTCCCTCTGTCAGGCTTCTAATTGTTTGTACTGAAACTATCCTAATTAAATGCTGAGATTTTTAGGGTGTGGACCTTGTCTAATTGTTTGGTTTATAACACTGTGAGTGTACAGTACTTACATTAATATTAAACTGCACCTTGTCCTGTATTTTATGATGCTTGTTACAAAGAAACAGACATTTTGTTTTCAGCCTCCTTTCTAAATGAAACAAGGCTTATATGATCAAGGCTATGTATATCTCCATGTATATTTGTACTATCAAAATTTCAGATTACTCTGCCCAAATCAACTATATTTACATTCCCCCCAAAATGGGAATGAGCTCAGCAATAATAAATACCTACCATGCCTCATGAAAATAAGTGTGTTGAAGGTGCTACTTCCCTGAGAATAAAACCTGCAGTACATACCCAGTGCTTTTGAGATACTATAAAACAGATAGGCACACTATTTACTGCTCAAATCTGAGGGAAGAACATCAATCAACACTCACATCTTTCATTTGCCAGAACCAAATGTGTTTCACACAGCTGTGGAAAAACAGATTCACCAGTTTTGATGCTCACAGAGCCACTTAAGAGCTCATAAGCAGATCTAGTAGTCCATGCCAAAGGTCTACTTTGTCCAGCTACCCATAGCAGGCTGTGGCTAACAGCAGGAATGCATTGAAAAGCAGAGCAGTGGAAATGCACAGTGCTGTTTCCTGGGAGTACTGCTTCCAGTGATGTACAAACCATGGACATCCTGAGCTTGGCATTATGTCTGTGTGCTTAATAGTTCTGCCCCCCTGCAAGCATTTGTTCAATTGATTTTGGCATTTCTGTAGCCTTCTGGCATCCCAAACTTCCCATGGCATTAGAGTCCAACATGTCACCTACCTGCTACACAAAGAAATGTTGACTTTTGCTTGCCTTGTACTGCCACCTTTTAGTTTTACATGATACTCCCTGGAGTTTGTTTTTTTTTTAAGAAAACAGCTCTTCCTTGGTTACCCACAGTTTACAACATGCTATTCTAATGACCTTGGTCATATTCTCTCTCAATTTCTTCTTTCCCAACTGTTTAGAACAAAGATTTTAAATTAATTAAAAATATATTGGAGCTTCAATGACTTTGTGTTCTTTGGATCATTTTCAAAAGAGGTATACGGTACACAGTACACTATGCATATAATTGACTACTCTCTGTGCCAAAACCCAACCACTACCTCTTGAGGTATTTTTAATATTCTACAATATATTTCTGTTAAAAAAGAAAAAAGGAGATATTTCTGAATTTTACCTATTGAATTGATGTCAATTCAAGTCTTAAATTTGAAAAGAATGGTACAAACATTGCAATAAAACTATTTTTACCCAATTAAAATAGGCTTTTGATATTTACTACTTGATGAACAGAAAGGAAAAAGAAGGAGCAAACACCTTCTACCTTTTCATCAGGGCATAAGGTGTAAAGGAAAAGTAAATTGTATGATAAACAGAACAATGGGAATGGGTGGCTGAGTAGTTTCCAGGCTAAGTTCCAAGTCACTTCTATAATCAAGTTTCAATCCAAGTAAATGTTTGGCTCACTTCCTTTGTATCTGACAACCTAAAGTATAAGTAATTCAAGGGCTTATTTTTTTTTTCATTTTCACTTTGATGAAAGCATTCTTACTTTTCATGCAGTTCTCAGATCAGATCAATTGTTTTATTTTTCTAAAATGCCAAAAACAGCATAGCTAGGAGGAAACTTATGCAGGAAAAAATGAGCTGTTGCTTCTCTGCTTATTGCACAATGTTACTTGCTTTGTTCATGTGCTCTATTAGTTCTAGTGGATGCCATGCTGTCTAAAGCTTTATTTCAGAAAGGAAAAACTGCAGTAATTATGGCCAAAAATGTCAGGCTGTACTGCACAACTATTCTTTGTACCACAAGTCAAGAAGTATGGCATTATTTTGTAACACACCTCTTAAACCTATGTGTTTTGCAGTTTGTCTTACATCAAAAAATACTTCTTAATGCAATGCAAGAAAGCATTTAAAAGACAGTATCTGAAGCTGTGAGTCACTCAGTTTGGAAATAGATTACAGTATTCCTTCAGAGTAGCAGTAACTGAAAATCTTCTTCAGAGTGCTAAGGCCAAACACATAATACTCTAAAGGCATGGTGCTTGCTATGCCCTTTACTGGCAGATTGATTTTCATGTTCTCACTAAGCTAGCATTTAGCAACATTACACTGCTGGTTGGATAGCAATGACAACCCAATTAGAAAACACAGTCAATGAACAGGTCAGGCAGGCATAGTCCAGATATCATCAGCAAAACAAGTTGTAAAACTTTCTGTTGACCCTTTCCTTATCACAAGTGACCCACCAGAAAAAGTCAAAATTTTGTGAAAAAGCAAAACAGAAAATAAATTATAACTCATCCAAATAAGCAAATAGCTTAAGAAAACTTTTAGAGGAATTGTCAGCATAGGAAAGAAAATAAATTGGTAATAGGGTGAGATTTCTGATTTCCCCATAAATACATGCACTGTACTGCTTGTGGGCTTCAGGGAAATGGTTTTGGGTGCCCTGTGCTAATCAGACATATATTCTGATAGCTTAGAACCACCAAAAATAGAAAATGGTATGGCTGTATTATTTAGCCAACTTAGCTTTCCATGTAAACACAGATCATTTTGAATTTTGGTTTGATCTCACTTGAAATAGATTAGATAGATAGATAGATAGATAGATAGATAGATAGATAGATAGATAGATACGTAATTACAATATACAAATAATTCCATATGGATTTGAGGTTATGAAGCCTGAAAACAGGCAGTAGAGATTTCTCAACATATGACTCATACAAAGCAGATTAATGTATGGATCAAGAAGGAAACTACATAAATTTTTGTGCTTTTAAAGAGGGACAGTTAGGGATTTTTTGAACAAACTGAGAGTTCAACTCTGAAAGCACAGTATTTGCCCTAGGGCTCTGAAATATAGTGTTCATCAGGTATGAAGCACAGGTCTTTAGAGACAAAGTTACCAACCCTTCCAAAAAAAACAAGGCCCCATTGGACTTTCAAAATGGCCAAGATCTTTCCTGAAGTCTACTGATCTTTTCTAAATTCAAAATAATTCTCTCTGTAATAGACTAATGGTGTTTTTATTGTCATAAAAATAGCTTTTCAACATTGCTGTTATTATCTTCATTAAAAACACCTTAGCTATGCTATTTTTCAAAGTTCTTCTGTTCAGAAATGCCTCTCCTTACATGTTCCATTATTGATGTTTCTTCTAGAACTATTGAATCTCACCTTTTAGTTTAATCTTGAACCAAACTAGACTTAGTGTTCTACATAAGCAAGAACAGCCCTCAACTTTTATTCTGTCATATGTCCTGTTTCCAACTCCCACGGCTGACTAGTTATGTCTTTGCTATGTGGCAGCCTTTATAAGAGATGGACTTACTTAATCTACTTACTCTAACATCCATGCTGGTTTAATGGTTTTATATAAATAGCATATTGAAACAATACCAGTTACTGGTCATTAAGCTCCTTTCAAAATTGTGTCAGTGAGGTTTTTTTGCCTAAGAAGGAATGTCAGGATGCCATTACAAAATCTAGGAGCAGCATTAACTAAAACAGCAAAATTCATTGAAGCTATGTGCATGATGCTGTTTTCTGAACAGCAGTGTAGGCACATCTGAAATCTGCTTGCTCACACTACAGAAACTACTTATTAGCGTCTGTATATAACACATCATCACCACAGGGAAAGCTAGTTTAAAATCATAAATGTCAAGACATAATTAACTTAAAGGTCAGGTTTAATTACAGTTGTTGAAACTGAAATACACTAATTACCATTACTATGTCAGAAAATTTCTTAAAATGATTTGAAATGTTTTGTTGGTGCCCGTACTTTTCTGTAATTGACGTCTTTTGTCTCATGATTGAGAGGTTTCAATGAGCATTTTTTTACTAAGTTCGAAGTAGAAAGAGAACAAACCAGAAAACTAATGAACAAAGCACCACCACAAACCTGCTCTCTGCATTACAATATTATTAATTACTTTCTTGTAATTGGCACTTCAGATAATCATTTAGATAATGAAATTATTTGGAGAGTCTGGTACATGGATGAAACAGATTTAACTGTGTGGCTCTGAAGTTTAATGACAAAACTAATCAATAAGTGAAACAGACTGGTGAGAAAATAACTCAATAACTGAAAATTTTCTCTACCTGTAGGCTTTTCCCAGCATTCTACCGGGAATAGTTATTGACTCACATAAGTATTTTAGTTCTCTCTTTCCCCCAAGGTACAGAAAGTTTGAATGCTGTGATTTCATTTTCTCTTCTGTTATCTAGTGTTTATTCTTCCCTTCCCACCACAGCCAGGAGTTCCAACTTACCTCTTCCTATACTTTTAGCAGTGTGATAGACATTTTTTTCCCTGAAGAAGCCATTCCATAGAATGCTAGAAAGCTAGCTAGAATATAGCAGAGCAAAGGTTAAGCTATATAAAGTTCATTTCCCCACAACAGCATAGATTTTAGCTGGGTATGGCCCCCATGCAAAAATTCAGAACTCTAAAAGTAAATGCAGCAGATGACTCCAGTGAGAAATATTACTAACTGATGAAGACAGGCCATCAAATGCATTGATGAAAGAGACATACTCATTTATTTTCATTCATTCTGCACCTGAGGTACTGGGTTGTAACAGCTGCCCCTATACTGCGGTGATGATGCCTTCCAAAGTGCACTAATCACCTGAAATCAGCAAGAAATATTTCTGTTTCGGGAGGAAATATTTCTACTTGGTAAGTGGGCAGCTCCCACACCCCTTTCCCCCTCCTTTTCCACAAGCCCCAGTACTTGGTGCTTCACAAAAAAAAAACCTACAGAAAAGAGCACAAAAGTCTGAACATAAGGAATATATATATCAACTGAAACAATGAAGGACAGTCTCAAGTACACAAGTACAGCAGGAAAGTGGCAGCTCAGAAACCAGCAAAAGAACAGCCTGGACTGTGCTACTGCCTTGCATCTCAATAAACGGGAAAGGATGGCATTTAATTAAAGAGTACCTGCCTCCCAGGTACTGATGACATTGAAATCAGTGTGGACAGAAGGCATTAAAGCTGGTATAACCTGAAAATTCTCTTATTTAAGATTTACAGCTAACTGTTAGAGAAAAGTGAAAATTTATTAAAGGCTTCCATCTGGCAGAATGTATCATTAGTATTCAAACTGATAGCAGCAGTGATTTAAATTTAATAATCTGAGTGAAGATATGCATCAAAAAAAATTCTTTTAAAATATGTCTAATAGCAATAACTGACTTCTTTATTATAGTCTGCCTGTGAAAAATGCCAGATATCAAAGAACAAGACATCAAATGTTAATTTCAGGTTGTTCTTCTAGTTGAAACTCACATTAAAATAATATACTTGCTGCAAATCAAGTAGCACAGACTGTACCTGCTTGTACCTTCCTTGAGAAAGATTTGAAGCATCGAGGCCCAGAAAAAGCAGGATTGGACCATACAGAGGGGAGCAGGGAGGTTGTAGGAGTGGAAGTGGGGGCTGCAGGGTTGGCCTCAGTGATTCCAGCCACTCCAGTGATTCCAGGGCACAGCCGAGCCCTGCTGACATGGGTGTGGGACCTCCAGGAAAAAGTATCTAAGGGCAAAACGCTGTCCAGGAGAGAGAAGCAAGTTAAACACAAGTGTAAGAAATAGCTCTATGAACACCAACGTCAAAAAGGAGGAGGGGGAGGGGCTGCTCCCAATGCTGGATCAGAGATTCTCCTGCAGCTCATGGAAGAGACCACAGCAGAGCAGTTGTGAGCAGATGTCCACACTGCAGACCAGGAGAACCCACCCAAGAGCGGCTGGATGGTCCCTAAAGGAACGGCAGCCTCTGGACAGCTCATGCTGGAGCAGCTTCTCCTGGCAGGAGCAGCAGCCCATGGGAAGGGCCCACTCTGGAGCAAGGGGAAAGAGGGAGGAGGAAGGAAAGCAGAGAAGTGCTTTGGACTGCTGCACCCAGCCTCCAGCAAAGCTCAGTGAGTGGGGCAGGAGGACAAGTGAGGAGGGAAGGAGTGAAGCTTAGCCTGGGAAAAAGGGGTGGAGGCTTGTGAGGAAGGTGGTTTAGTGGTTGTTTCTCACTATCCAACTCTATTTTAACTTGCAAAAGTGATAGCAATTTTTTCTGTAGGCAAGACTCTCTGCCTCTGATAGCAGTCGGTAACTGATTTCCCTTCCTGATCTCAACCCATAAGCTTTTTCATCCTATTTTCTTCCCATGTCCTATTTACAAGAGTGAGAGTACAAGAAGTGAGAGTGGCTGGGTGAATGCATGGCAGCTAGCCAAGATCAACCTAATCTTGTATTTTTATGGGCAACATGTCCTCTGAAGCTGTACTTGGGTATCCTATGTGAGAATCACGGTGAGGAAAGTGCATGCAAAACAGAGAGATAATCTGTAACCTAATTTTTTTAAATATTATTACCATGCCAAGTTACATTTTGTACTTGTTTTAATTAATTGCATGAAGTTACTGTTCTGCTTTCAATTTTTACAGCTGAGGTTTCATTTTAGGTAACATTCACCTTTCATTCTCAATATTAAAGAAACTTTTTATACATCATTCTTTCATGCCCATTCTCAGCCCTCACTTAATAACATGGGATTCAGGAATAGCTCATCTAAAGCTAAGGTGACAACACAGGGTACCTGCAGAACAGTCTTTCTGTTAATATATACTGGGAATGCCAAAAAACACTCCAAAAGTCACAGACAGAATCACTGATATACCATCTAGCAGATGAACAAAGGAACAGATAATTTATTCAAGGAAAAAACAGACATGAAAATTAAGGCATAGTCCAAGTACCACAAATTGAAAAGGCTGGAGAAAAAATGTTGTGTTCATTATAAGAGCTAGCATGAAGTAACTACCTAGTGTGCAATTTACATCAGCGTTGCACAAAAAATACCTACAAATTACTTACCCTTTTAATGATTTTTTTCTTAATTGCAGAGTAATGGGCAGTTCAAATTTACAGGTTGGTAATTTGTCACTGATTTGCTTTTTAAAAGTTGAACAAGAAAACAACATTGAAATGCTTGAAATATGTTGTTGGCAAGAAGCCAGGCTAGGGTGTTTAAATGGGGCCAGGTGCTTTAAATGTCCCAGGGCCTTCTTTTGCAGGAAGGAAGGCACTGGTTCTGCATTGGCAGTGTCACAATAGGTGATCGATATCAAGATTCTCACTCCTTTGTCTCTTCTGGCTCAGCAGGGGTGAGCACAGCCAGAGTCTGAAGGAGAAAGGATTTCACAGTAGTCAGGCAGCTGTACAAAGTAATGTGGGCACATCTCATATGGCCTGGGGGTGGGGAGTGAATGTGGCAGAGTCCCTGCTCCTCCCTCAGAGAGCTGTATCAAAAAAAAGAAAAAAAAACCCAAAACAAAACAACAAACCCACTACTGTCGGTTTTTTTTTCCTATGTCTATTTTTCCCCAGCAATGAATGTGGATTCACATGAACTAACTACTCCAATGGTAGGCATACCAGAAAAACAAGTTTTGATTTTCAATTAAAAACCCTGAAAATATACACTGATTTCATTTTTTAAATTTCAGTTTTAAAAAGCTGTTTTGATTTTGTTCCATAATATTTTCTTCCAATTGATGCATTCTTGATAAACAGGAAAAAGTCTTTTTTGCTTAGCTGTGTGTCAGATTTAGAGGAGGAAAAAAAAGCTAGCAATTCAGATTCTTCACTGACATTTATTCTACAATAAAATACTATACCACAGCTCTGAAGGTGCTCATACTATTCCATGTATACATCTCAGCTGACAAATCACAAAGTTTCCACACAGTCTTTGAACTCAAAAACTCATAATTTTATACAAACTAGACATTTTATACAAACTAGACAAACAAGCTGAGGCATTGTTAGGGAGATAATATGTGATGTTACACTAGGAAGAGTGAGTGCTTAAAGAACATGAATACATGGGGAATCGGTCATTCTACCTAATAATATGAAATTGTTAAAGTTACTGAAAATGTTCCTGGCAATAGCAGATCTCAGCTTCGCACAATTCAGAGCTTCTCAGCCAGACCCCACACCAAGGCATGAGAAGGTTCCACTTTCTGGCCAAGGAAGATGTACCCTAATTGAGTCTGGATCAATTATGGTCTAGAAATACTGGACTATATTTGAATTAGTAAGTTAATTTGTAAAAAAAAAAAAAAGTCACTGGATCACTGGAAAAATTTTCTTATCTCTCATAAACTTAAATACCCCATAATTATGCAAAAATATAGAAATAAAACTAAAGTGCTCTGACTAAATTCCACTTTGTAGAGCTATAATTAGTTCACATTCAACTAAGTTAAACTTCAAGTTCACATTCAACTATGTTCCATGCACAACTATATGTCTTTCTTCAGTAAAATTCATTAAAACTAAAAAATCATGAGGGTGGAAATATAGTGTTCATAACAAGCAAGCCTTGGAGTTCAGCCCTACTAACTGCTGTGGCTTTTTCACAAATCTTCAGCCTTTTATAAAGTCTTATTGCATAATTTTAATTTTTTTTTAAATCCCCAAAGCTTATAGAATCAATAAGAATCTCATCTTTTCCTGAAAAAAAAATATTGTTCATGGCTAACCAGTGCAGCTGTAAAGGCAAATCCTCCTTTAACACCCCAGAAATTACAAGATAAATTACTAGAATCAAGCATGTATTATGTTAAAATTAAGATTAATATAGATTTTCATGCCATATATGTGGTTACTAACTATGTGACATCAGGGATACTGAAGTGGGGAATTTTTCTTTTGTAAGGTCAGGAATGTAGAAATGCTCACTTTCTTTAAAACCATAAAAAGAAGAAGTCATATAAAGAAAAACATTTCATAGAACTGGGGCAGGTGGAGATACCCAGTTTTATAGCACCACCAAATGAATAGTACTGAGATGCCTTATATGAGTGCATGCTTCTGCTCATGCACATTCAAATTGGATAAATCCTCTTCTGGACAAATTGTGACTGGACACAATCTGCTCACCCTTGACACTAGCTGACATCTGATGCAGTAATGTAAATATAAGCAAGATACATGTCACCTGAAGTTCAATGAAGATGATAAAACTGTCTATCATTACTATTTTTAAAATCCCAACTCTAAGGAATCTCTCTGCACTGGAAAAGTTTGTAATTTATGAAAGACTGTAGACAAATCAACCCAAAAAACAACCTTCTCTGAATTATTGGTTGCAACACAAATTTCAAGATAATGTATATAGGAACACAGAGCCAGATTCATCAGAGCTTTATTGACTCATTAATGTAGCTCTGAATAAATGAGATTTTTTGTGTAGATTTAGTTCAAATGATAATTGCTAGGATCAACAGTGTGATATGTATTTAAACCTGGGACTATTGCCACTGAATAAATGAAGAAATGATTACTAGTTAATCTTTGTAGGACAGTGTGTTCCTAGTTGGACCAAAAATTATCAGCAATAATTTCAGCAATGACTGGAAAAAACTCCATCATTTACAGTCATTGGAGGATTTTACCATTTTGCTGAGCCAGAAATAGAGTAAAACTTTTGAAAGATTTTCTGAGTATGCCACAGCTAAAAACAACAGCAGGTAATGTAGAAGGACAGACTGCCCAAGTGCTTTTAAATGTTCCTGTGATGTAGACAACAAAGTCATTGTTTTTCGAATTATGTGTGTTTTATAGATTATTTCTATTTGTTTTATTGTCAGTCCCTAGAGGAATTATCTGGAGGTTCTGAGGAATTGGTTTCTTTGGGCTAGAAACAATAGTCATAATCTAAGAGAATTTTTGTAACTTTCTACCCTGGAATATTTTTTAAAACACACATTAACTAGATTGTAAAAATTTTGCAGTTATATCATTTAATCTTAATTTTAGATGTCACTCAATTGTACACAGCTACAATTTAAGAATCAAACTTCAAGATAACAAAAGTAATCTGATTAAATAAGGATTTTTTGAAGAGTTTTTGCTACAGCTTGAGAACTAAAATAAAATTGGAATAAAACAGCAGAGCACTTGCATACCAGGTTTGAATGGTGGAAGTTATTGGGTCCAGACTAGATTTTCTGCTGTGAGGCAGAGATATCTCCTCTGATTCAGGCTAAAGATGTGAGAGCAGTACCTGCTCCTCTCTCTCTGATGGAATTCACTTTCTGTTGCTGGCATGACTTCAGTCTTAACAAAGAATATATTGCTCATGAACTCTGCCCAGATCCCACATGACTTCCTGTCTACTAAGCTACAGGAAGTCTTTCTTTCTTTCCCCTTTTTTCCCATAGCAAATAATGCTGTAAAATATAAAGATTTTAATTTGAACTGAGTTCACAGTGAGAAAACATGTATTACCCAGACTCAAGAAAATTACAATAAACAAATTATAAAATCTAAAATACTTAATATAATTTAATAAAAAATATCAATTATCTATATTAAAACAACCTCCAGTGGAATATTTATCTTTAGGCAGTCACTACTTACATTCCACTGAGATGAACAAAGAGGTTCAGCCATTCTTAACAAAAGTTATGTTTGGAATTGTAAACCTCATGTTTTTACAGATGTAAAATGACCAAAAAAAATTTATTAAATCAGTTGCTGACCTGCAGAACACTGACTGCACATGTCCATAGGAACTGGGGGTTTGATCATAACAGTAAGGGACTTTATAACACTGATTTTCCCTTTCACAATAGCTACTTTGGGTGGCAGTAATTTTTAGTTAAACTTAGAATGTTCAAACAACTGAAACTTATGAACACTTTTACATTTCAAATAAATGAGAACTATTTGAACTCTAAAATAAATAGAAATATACAGAGAAGACAAAGTAGAAAGGAATCGATTTTACTGTTATTAAGAAAAAAAAAAAAGACCATTTAGACCATTCTCTCATGATAATCAGGCAGAAATTATGTGAAATAGGAAGAGAGATAAAGAACCAACCTTGAGCATTGAAATAAATAGCAATAAATAAGTAAACGTTTCTTATTCTAAATACACTTGCGTTATCTGAACAAGCTAGAGAAGATTCTACTAGGTTAAAATAAAAAAACTGAACATCTAAGTATGATTTGTATCTTTGTGAAAGCATCCATCATGTCTAAATTACAGTCTAATTTCACAATTATAATTAAATGCTCATTATTGTTGTACATGTCAGTAACATTTTTAACAGCTTCATTGTTTTCCCTGGATCATCCAGAAACACACAGGTCAAACTGTTTTTAAAAATATTCCCACTAATGTGTGAAGGAAATAGTTGGTGATGAAAAACACTGAATACATCAAATGCCATTTACTGTCATTAAGATTATGTGCTAAAAGTTAAAACTACAGCATTTGCATTACATGTTAAATCTGGTTATAGCAAATTGAAAGAAAATACTGTATAAGCACTTCCAGGATTTTGGTGGGATTTTTTTACTAAGTCCAAAGTTATAATTTTAAATTTCAGTAAATATAACTGATTCATCTAGCTATTAAACATACTAGCTTGTATCTAATACCCAACATGTTACACAAGAGACATCAGACAGCCACTGATTTATGGTGATTACAATGGAGAGGAGAATGAACAAACAAGCCATTGAAAAGCAAAACTGTCAAAATGACCTATTCCCTCTAGCTGTCCCTCTGGCACCCTCTTATTCAGTGCTGCCCTGAATATGGAGTGACTATGTTTAGCAACATCCTTGGAGCCATTTACAGACTTTCATATAAACGTATACAAGCTGGCTTGGGTATTAAGGTTATATTCTGTTTTTATTTTACAAAGTACCATGTTACTTCAGTTACTCTCCACCTCCATCATCGATGGTACCATACCAAAAGGAAAAAACTAATCTTAAGTCTCTTCCTGTTCACTTCAAATATGATATATCTTTCTATTTTGCTATCATCAGATTTTGTTCATTTCCCATGTCCCCTGTGTCCAGTCAGGGTAGTTTTTCTTGTATTTGGTTTTCTGGTTTTGTATAATTAAGCTGAAATGTTAAGATCCCAAAGAAACAGTTTTTAATGCCCTCAGAAAAAGGTGTGCAGATATATATATATATATATATATATATATATGTCTGTATATGTGCATAGACATTAGCAATGCTCAAACGAGTTCTAAACTTCAGTGAAACAAGTTTTCCTGCTCTGATCAATTGATCTCAGCTTCTAAATATTGTTATTACTATGTAACTATACTGTATTTCTTTCTAGCATCATTGTGGTAGGATTTACAAGGAATAAAAATCCTATCCTGGACACCTTACAAAAAAGCAGTCTGTCAGTCTTCTCTGGAAGTCTCTTCAGAAGTCCAACCTGCTGCCTGATGATATGAAAATGAAAAGTTATGCAGTATCAAAAACTGTCCCTGCACTTTGCTGTTCTTCCCAATATCTCACTGGATTGTTGTAACTTCCTGTAGTAGCTCCAAAATCCCATAATTCCAGTTGATTGTAGAGGTTTCCTGGGGCACTAAAATACATATGGCAACACATATTGCACTTTCAAGATTAGATTTTTTATCTTTGCTTTTGTTTTTGCTCTTTTTAACTTTTTGTTGTGTAGAGTGAATGCATTAACTGCACTCAAGCACAAGACCCTGAACTGGTATCTTGCCAGGTACTGTGATAAAAGTGAAGCCCAGGAAACGAGCCTGTGGAGCAATTATGCATGAAATGTCTTTTAAATATATTTATTCATTATTACTAATAAAAAACCTTGTCTGTAGATGATTCTTTAATTTGTTTCAGATGCTAATATTTCTAACTGTTCAAACCATAAGCATCTCCTGTTGAAAATTATGTTCTTATGGTTATTTAGAGAAAATTATTTCAGAATGTGAAGCTATGTCATTCTGTTTAGATAGTTACATGTAATCTCTAAAATAATAAACTGCAACATTTGTACACCATTTTTTTTCAGCCTACTATTCGGCTGTCATTGACACTAATGAGGCAGACCTTCCAATCACACAGCAAGTATTATTACTGTTTCACAGATGAGAAAATTGAGGTAAAGAGAAACAAATAGCTCTAGGGTCTCCTTCCCCTAAAAAAAAAATTCCAAGTCAGTGATTCACAGGCCTGAAATAAGATCACAGCTTCACTGCTTTTCTGTAGATTCCAAATTATTAATAGATCATTGTCATCACAGAGTCAAGTGTACTATTAAGGAAAATATGTCTATTGCATTGGATATTCACAGATAGTAACACACAATTTAGATTTCACTTGAGAACTATTTGAAAATGTAAAACCACAATCCCTATTAAATGTTGGATTTCATCCTCAAAATAAATTTGACCCTGATATAACAACATGTGGGAAAAAAAAAAAAAAAGGAAGAAAGAAAAATCACAAAACCCAACAAATAACAGACTTTACACTGTAACAGTGCCTAGATGGCTGTGGGGTGGAGTTCATTGACTTAAACTCTCATACATGTTCAGAGCCCAAAAGATTGAAGTTCTAAAAGATGGAGAATTCATAACTAAAAAATAGATGTGAACTACTTAAGGATTCTCACTTAAGCCTGGTTCAATGGTTGGAGACAGTGCCCAGTAAAATAAAGTATGTACCACAGCTCATCCTCCATCAATTTGTATTGTAGCTGTCGCAGGAGCAATGCTGAAAATTTTCTCAGCAGGTTAAAAGCACAAATATTTTAGGAAAGTCACAAGAAGGGAAGCATACCTGAACTCGGAGAATCCCAGGGAACTGATGACAATTTTCCAAGATCCCAGTGGAGCTGTAGGAACACTTGTAAATAACTGTGGTAACAAAAAGTACCATATATAGGTCTGCTGGCTGCCAGAGTGAACAGAAGGTTTCTCAGTCCTTAGAGAAAGGCTTCAATACTCTGCCAGGTAAGAACCTGCTGGTACAAGGTCCTGTCATTATAGATTCTTTAAGTCAATTTTTGACTTCACATTTTAACTTATGTTCATTTCCCTTGCATTCTCTGTGAGCTGGAGTAAATAGTAACAGGGATCTTTGGTTGTTTTCCTTCACTTTGGTAAACTACTATTTTAATCATGCTTTAATTCAGTAGCTGCAAACATTTGTTTCTCATCTTTGTCTGCTTTCCAATTGCGATAACCATCACATACATCTGTGTTCTCTAAACACCATAGCTGGAAGCAAAATAATCATATCAATAGTTGGCTAACTTTGGAGAAATCACAGGTATCTGGTATATAGCTAAAGTTGCAGCATCTACAGAGAAATAAAGTCTTCTATTGCCTTTCAGCCCTTTATGGTCCTTTCCCAGTTGCCTCAAGGTTTAATGGCACTGAGTTCTTAAAACATCTGAGTTCCTCTCTTTGAAGAGCTATGCAAATTGCTGTTTGTGTGCAAACTGGAATTTACTCTCCTAATTTTAATTGCCACACCATCATGCAGATGTCTGCTAATAGTAGCTTGATTTGTAGATTAAGGTCAATAGATGCAAACAGCACAGTGTTATTTGTTTCAACTAAAAAGATCAAAACCATAGAATAATGGCAAAAAGCAGAGAGTTCAAATCACAGGAGAGAGAGGTTCCTCATCTTCCTAAGGGTCCATAACCTCAGCTAAACATTAATCTGCAACAGGAGTGTTAATTTTGTCTGCTTGGTCAGACAGTTTCTGAACAGCTGGCAAACTGAAATTATTTGTCATATATACAGATACTTTTGACAGATCCTGGGATCTTGCTTAAAGATAGTCTTCCAAGTGAAAACTGTTTAAACTGATGGCACAGTTTCTAGTTCTGAGAAACAAATACCAGATCTTATTTTAGATTCAGTCACTATATTAAGCGTTTTTCAAGGGACCTACAAGTTACTTTTTCACCTTTGCTCCTCATTGTAGTAATAATTCCAAGGAAAATATCTCTATAGCAACAAATTTGCTTCCAAATTGCATAAATAAAATTGGTAGGAGATGCCTATGGAAAAAGATACTCTTTGGAACTCTAAAAAGGAAAAGAAAGAATTACCTGTGTATTAAACTGTATGTTTAATAAAGGCATTAAAATACATAAGTCTTTTGGATTTTTTCTGATGGAAACTTATCCATTGACTTCAATAACAAGGAAAAATCAATAACAAGGAAAAATTTCCACCTAATTGTATAACTGTACCACAAGAGAGACATATTTTTATTTCTCTCCAAAAGAAAAATTAAACAGTAAAAATAAACCCCGTATGCTTCTGCAGGTCCACAGTTAACACAAAACTACACCTCTTCATCTCAGAGAAACTATTCAAGTTAAAAGGGCACACCATGAAGAGCCCATATTGTTCTGCCAGACAGGGCATGTAGCAACATACTCACACCACACACACAAAGCCCACTTCAATCAGGAGAAGAGAATTCCTGAACAGAATGTAATTAATCTCACATGCCAAAACAATTAGTGAAGTGTCATTGGAGACACAGCCGTTTCATCTACAGCTCCAAACTTCTGGGCCAAGATCCGGAAATTATATCACTTGAAAGCCCTTAACAGGAAATAATGAACATTTTTATGGCACCAGAACCATAATTCATATGAGCCATTTAATGTGTGAACATAATTATTCAGTCAATATACTTAGATGTAATGGCCGGTTTCTCAGCTTTCCTCTCCCACTCTAAACATTACAAAAAAAAAAGCTGAAGAAGTCATTAAGGGATTTAGGCATCATAGGGCCTAGTGAGCTCCTAGACACCAGGCTAGTAGGGAGATCCTTAGTCGAGCATCCAGGACTGCATTGTCAGGAGGACAATATTGTACAAAGCTAATTCATATTATCATACAATCATAGAATATGCTGAATTGGAAGAGACACATCAGGATCCCTGAGTCCAACTCCTGACCCTGTGCAGGACACCCCAAGAATCACACCATGTGCCTGACAGTACTGTCCAAACACTTCTTGAAGTATGTAAGGGTTGCTGTGACCACTTCCCTGGGTTGCCTGTTCCAGTGCCCAGCCACCCTCTGGGTGAGGAACCCTTTTTTAATATCCAACCTAACCTTTCCCAGACTCAGCTTCATGCCATTTTTTGAGTTCTGTCAGACCAATTGACTTCAGCCTCTCCTCATACAGCTTCCCCTCAAGGCCCTTCACCATCCCTGTGGCCTTCCTTTGGATGCTCCCTGATTGCTTAATATCTTTTTTCTGTTGTGGTGCCAAAAAACTGCACACAGGGCTCAAAGTGAGGCCACTCCAGTGCAGAGCAAAGCAGGATAATCACCTCCTTTGACTGCCATCTCATTGAAAAGAATAGAGTAAAAATTGAGTTAGAAAATGTAACAAAAAGAGGATAATTTTTAACAGCTGAAAAAGAAAAAAAATGTCTGGAAGATTTCCTTAAAAGTAATTTGAAACATTACCATTTTTTTTGTTTGTATGGAAGGCACTTAACTTAGACAATGTCTACAGTATGCCTGTAATTTTATTCTGAAGACTATTTTTATTCATATGGCTTTGTAATACAAGCATGGAAAGACATTCTATGAAATTAAAACTAAGTAAATTTCATATGTATAAAGGAGAATAGATTTTATGCACCATATAATTGCCATAACTGCCTCAGCCCTATAAGATATTACTAAAGAAATAGCTTGGTAAGAATAAATAAATTTAAAAGGTCACTACTCCTTATGTTTATAGTACAAACTAATAAATAGCTGAAATAAGAAGGAAATTATTCTTCCTCTACTGCTTTGTATGCCAAAGAAATATAATATATAGGATTGTGCCTGGTTGTGCTTGAGATGTGACTTACCACCTCTGAAGCACATAAAATACACTGACCAATGTAAGAGGAAAGAGCACAGAAAATTACCCATGCAACCCATTTTGGAGTAGGAATCCCTGCGTGCCTAAACTGGAATACAGAATCCCAACCTACATCTTAGAGAGTCTTTAGTGCCTTGGCAGTGCCCAGACTACACTCATTCTGCTGGAGTTGCAGTGATTGAGCCACTCAAGAAAAGTATGATCTCCCTCCTAATTCACCTTGGAGAAATAAAAACACACAAAAACAAATACTATTTACATATTAATACTATAAAACAGGATGGTAGTAACATTTTCTTCATGCTTCTAGGCTGTGCACTTCACACTAACAGCTGTAGCTATATGCATCCCAGAGCACAGGCTTAGAAGCATATTTGTTGTGCTCTGTGACCCGTATTCTAAAGGGTTTCTGTGGGGTCACAGAACAAATTCTGAACCTCTGTTTATAAACTTTAAGGTGTTTAGCCCTTCTGGGAAGGAGTCTGCTTGCCCTGATTCTTCAGTGTCAAATCACAATGCATATCAGTATTTGTGTTAAAGAAAGTAGTCAGATATAGCTGTACCTTTGCACTTCCTGGTCTCATTGAAGCTCTAGTAAGACCTAAAAGTACTGTACTGAGGCACCTCCTGGAACTACAGGTCTGTCAGCATGACCTTAGTTCCAGGGAAGGTCATAGAGTAGATCATCCTGAGTGCCATCACACAGCATGTGCAGCACAACCTAGCCAGCAAACCAATGGGTTTGTGAAAGGCAGGTCCTGCTTCAGCAAACTGATCTCCTTCTATGAGAGGGTGAATTGCTCAGTGGATGAGGGATAGGCTGGGAAAGGCTGTCTGCTTGGATTTTAGTAAAGCCTTTGACACTGCATCATTCCTGCATCATTCTTCTGAAGAAATTGCTCATGGCTTGGATGGGTGCAATTTTCCTTAGGTTAAAATCTGGCTGGATGGTTGGACCTAGAGAGTGGTGGTGAATGGAGTTAAATTAATTGGTGGTCAGTCACAAGTGGTGTTCCCCAGCATTCAGTGTTGTGACCAGTTCTGCTTAAAATCTTTATCAATGATCTGGATAGAAGATTGGGTGCACACTCAGCAAGCAGATGACAATTTTGGCAGGACTGTTGAACTCTTGGAGGGTAGGAAGGCTCTGCAGATGGATCTGGACAAGCTGAATTGATGGGCTGAGACCAAGGGTATGAGGTTCTATATGGAGAATGCCCTGTCTTTGCTCTTGGGTCACAACAACAGCATGGAATGCTACAGACTGGGGAAGACTGGCAGGAAATCTGCCTAGCAGAAAAGGGCATGGGGGTGCTGGGTGACAGCCGCTGAACATGAACCAGTGTGTGCCCAGGTGGCCAAGAAAGCCAGTGACATCCTGGCCACTGTCAGCAATAGTGTGGCCAGCAGGAGCAGGGCAATGATCATCCTCCTGTAGGCAGCACTGATGAGGCTGCATCTCTAGTCCTGTGTCCAGCTTTGGGCCCTCCATGACAAGATAGGTGCTGGAGTGTGTCCAGAGAAGGGCAATGAACCTGAGGAAGGGTCTGGAGCACAAGTCCTCTATAGATAACCAAAAGGAGGTTGTGGACAGGTGGAGGTCAGTCTCTTCTCCCAAGTAACAAGCAATATGACAAGAGGAATCATCCTCAAGTTGTGCCAGGGGAAGTTTAGATTAGATATTAGGAAAAAATTCTTTACTGAAAGGTTTGTCAGTGATTGGCATAGGCTGCCCAGGGAAGTGGTGGAATCACCATCCCTAGAAGTGTTAAAAATCTGTGTACATATGGTGCTTAGGGACATGGTTTAAGTGGTAGACGTGGCAATGTTAGGCTAATGGCTGGACTTGATCTTAGAGGCATTTTTCAACTTTAATGATGCTGTGATTCTATCACAAAGCTCAGTGTTTTTCCCTAAAAATACGCTAGAGCTGGCTCTATTAAGGTCATACTTGATCTGCACTTTAAAATACAAAATAAATATACTTTATGTGCAAGATGCTCTTCCACCACGGCATCTTCATTTCAGAAGGAAAATTAAGTTCTGCTATATCAAAAAAAGACCGCATGAGTAGACACCTTAGCATAGTGCACTTACTATAGTGTGCATGGACTTGAAAGCTGACTGCTCCAAAGAAATATGCTGCTGTAGGTATGAAGATTTTGAAAGACAGCAGTCAGCAGACAACAGAAGTTGCTCATGTCTCAGCTATTCTCCTTAAACCAAAATTAACAATAAGACTGTAAACCACAGTAAAAATGTCAACCACAGTAAAAATGGTCTACAGACAGAGAGGCTGCATTTAATTGCACTCCTCTATACATCTTTCCTTGAATTCCACTGACAGAAGTCTGCCAGGTATTCAGAATCTTCTGGAGCACAGAGTTCTCACTGCAGTCCTTTGTAAAACAGAACCCTCCCCTATTCCTCCATCTTCCAACATGCAAGTTCATTACATTAAGTTACTAATGTCCCTCTCTTTTTTGAACAGGCTGAAAAGCAAGGGATCCATCACTCAGTTGGAAAAACACCAATGAAAATTGTGATAATTCATTCTTATGTCAAAGACTGTGAAGAGGAGAGAAAATGTGATAAATTAATCCATTCTAATAAGGAGAGATTATAATAAGAATAGGGACTCATTCAATTAATCCACTCTTAATATAATCCTATAAGAATGATATGGACCTCCCTGGATACCATATCTCAAGATATGACAATTCTTTTTTCTTAGCCAGCAGTTCCTGATTACAGAAAAGTAATTAGACAAAACTGTCTAATAAAGTGGTATTTGAGAGATAACCAAAATATAACCAATCTAAAAATGTAGCAGATTAGTTTATAGAACCTTCTTATAGTAGCCAGATCCTTGGTAGGGTAAGCAAACTCACCCACAGATTGATTCAGATTGTCTGGATGAGACAAGATTTTTTATTTTGGGGTTTTTTTTTGCATCCACTGAAAATACTTTGGGTATTCAGATTATCTGGTTGCTCTATATACAAAAAGAATTTTAAGAATTATGTAGGAAAAATATTAGAGGATATAGGAGAAACTGTTTTTCATGCTCATTAGATATGACCCAGGGCCAATGACTAAGAGTCATAAAACTTTTCCACAGAATTTTATTAACAGTTAGTTTCCCACTGAACAATGTGTAAAGAATATAATGCCTGGATCTCTGTAAAAAGGTAAAATGCAGTGGTCTGATTGGTTAGCTGCACCATCGGTCTTCATCTATCTGACTATAACCTAGCAAGACTTGTTATGCCTGCACCAGTCATTCCTGCACACCATGCCTACAGTTTGTTTGTCTTATATCTAGTAAGTGACTTAATAAGAAAAAAATATTCTCTGCTCCTTAATGTGTAATTACACCATAACACATAACCTCAAAGCTACAGTAACAAATCCCTTGCCAATTAAAAAGAAAAACCAAAATACCAGACTGTAACGGAATCCTGATATATCCTCCTCAAGAGCAAATCAAATCCTTATCACCCCATTTTGTCTTATGTCTATAAAGCAAAACTGTTAGATTCTGCCTTTTTTTCCCATATATATTGCATTGGTTCACTCTACTTTACACCAAAATTTGTATTTTGGTTGACTATTGCTTAGATATTTTTTTATCTGTAGTTTGATGATACATGATAAGCACAATCTTTCAAAGTCATCTTTATCTGCCTGATTTACATTATGCAAAGGTTATTAATGAGGGTTGGCATCTAGTCTGCATTTCCTTTTTTTGTTAATCAAAATAAACAGTAGACCTGTGTTGAATCTATTCAAGCTCCTCCAGACATGTTTCTGTCACTTCATATAATGGATACAACATAACTTGAAATTCTAATTTAAACTTCAGTCTTCTTAAATGCTACTGTCTGCACCTGTTTTACAACCAGTTCTCCTTAGTCACGTATTTCTTAACACCTTTTTAATGATATTTTCTCCTCTGAAAAATCACCAAACCTGATGCACTTACTAGTGCATATAAGGATTATTACTGGGAGGACTGGTTTTTATATCATGAAAACTTGCTATGTATACAGTGTTAGTTTATAATTTAATATATATTTGTACAGTGCTAAGTTTAATATTTACATTTAAGGTCAATTCCTTTTCCTTTAATACTATTTTTTTTTTTCAATTTTAGGGATGCTTAGAGAAAAATAACACTTTGATTGTGGGTTTGGGTTTCCTAAGCACATATCTCCTTCAGATTTTAGGATTTTTCACAGCATAGAGATTGCCCTGTGGAACATGGCTAACCACCTGCTTTCAATACCAACTGGCATTGCTACATTTATTTTCTTAGATCTTTTAGTAGCATTTGACATCAGTTGACATTGCTCATCATGGGATTTTCCTGGAGCATCTGGAATCTTGTGTTGGCCTAAAAATCATTACTCTACACTGCCCAGAGCAGTCAGTTCTAATCTTTTTAATTTATATGTCTTCAGTGCAATGGGCTCTGCTGCTAGACTTACTTTTTGTCCCCAGGCTCCTGAAGTCTGCATAATGCTCTCAGACATAGAGTTTAAGTAACAGGGCACCTGCTACAGCAATTAGTTAAACATCAGCATCCTAAAAGTGCTCATAAAAGAATGATAAAATAAAATTTTGAAATGATAATACAATTCATATTCTGCATTGTATCAAGTCAGAGATGGACATTCTTGGACTTAGCAATAGAATTATTTCTTTGTAGTGAGTCATTCAAGGAAATAAATATATTTTATTATTATTTGCTATCTATTCAGAGATTAATCAATTTTTATTTATTGCATCTGTATAATAAATAGCAAATTATTAGTGTTTAGAATAGGAGATGGATTATGTTCAATAACTGTAATGTGTAACTTGTCCATACATCTCAGGATAGTGAGTTACTGATTTTTTTTAATAATTAAGTATTCTTTTCTGAAGAACAGAAAATGGTTAGTATCAGATACTCTTCTATGCACATACATAATTTATGCAGGTATAAACACTAGTATTGTTATGAACTACTGCTTACCAAACTCTGAAGACAGCAAAGCCATTGCTTCTTTAAATTATTAACTTAGTGGGCATCAATTTGGCCAAGCCAGCTAGGTTGGATTCTTTTTTGTCATTGTCACTAAATTCTACATTGGAGATTTTAGCTTTTTGACTCTGAACTGGGTTTCTACTTACAGCTGTCAGTCGTTTTTACAGACACAAAATGTTGCTGTAGGAATGGATGATAATTTGGATTGCTAGCCTTTCATAATGCAGATATAGTTAACATACACATTGAGACTTACCTTGGGAATGGGGAAGGAGCAAGAATAGGGAAGTGAAATGGGATGAAAGGAAGAGAGTTCAACAGATTCACCAGCAGAAAGACTGGAGGTTATATTAGGATGTCATTTGACAACATGGCTTGATCAGATATCAAACTAAGCTGGCATATCAGTGAATTAGCCCTCCTCTTAAAACCATGTATTGGCTTCTACCCAAGGATCTGATTGATGTCATTATATCACCTCATCTGCCACAAAAAATCTACAGCTCTTATGGCTCTGGCTTTGGTAGCCAGTAAAACTTTTTTTTTTTTAATGTTTCTTGACAAGTTAAGAAATTTGATGATGTAATTTACCAGCCTGATTATTCTGTAATTTCAGTTTATTGTCTACTCCATTTCTGAATTTACCTACTGCAAGGACTTTTTATCATTATATGATTCACCTCTGCAACTCAGCTCCTTCAGACACCAGGAAGATGAATGCAGTACGCAATTTTAAGGCTGTTTAATTCATTCTGCCTGGAACAGTTTTTAATTAGACATCATTTGAGATTTTTTTTTAATTACTTCTTGATGCTTCTGGTCACTGAACTCTGTAACTTGCCCTAGTATGAAAATGAGAAGTATGCCTTAGAAGTTGAAATGCTAGAATAATAAGCACAAAATCCACTCAATATTATTCTTAGAGTCAGAAAAATGCTATGATTTGCATTTTTCCAATTACTTTAATAAATTTTCTAAAATCATGGTGGGGGAAAAATAGTACAACATCTCCAAATCCGGAGATAGTCTTTTCACACTGCTTTTTCTTTTTTGGTGGGACAGGAGGCCTGGGGAAAGACTCTAGAATGGTATTCAGATGGCAAGGTAAAATCTTTTATTTAATGCAGAAAAAGCTGAAGTTAAAACATAGGATCAGTGGAGGCTGAACTGACCATGAAAATAAACAGTAGCACAAAACTTGCCTCTGCCACTCCTTCTCCTTGAAAAAAATGCAACCAAACAAAAAGCAACAGCAAAACAAAAAACAAAACAAACAAAAACAAACAAACAAACAAAACCCCCCTCCTGCATTCCAGAAAACCAGTTTTACAGTTCTCTCTTGTTTTCTCTCTGTACAATTTCTTCTTGCACTTAGGTTTGTAGAAATTGTAGTTAAAATACAGTGAAGATAGAGGACAAGAATTTTGAAGGGTTTGAATAACTACTAAGACAAACTTGCAATTTTTGGTGCTGAGTCTGCTGACAAAAATCTATTTTTGATAACAAGTATGTTGCCTTCACTAGTAGCTCTGGGTAACTGCAACTAGATATTCCAGAGCCAAAGCCAACATATTGTATGGCTACTGTCATTACAACTTCATTCTAGTAACTCATTAGAACCACAGAAGCTAAACAGAAGTGCAGAAAAATTATAGATTCTTTTTCCTTTCAGCAATCTCTCTTATGCTAAAGAAGATGTTCTTCTTAGGGGAGTCAAATCTCAATAATAAATAGATAATAAAAGCAAGCACCTTCATCCAAACAACAAGAAGAAAAATCTTACTTTATGCAAGAAGCAGTTGCCATTAGTACAATCCTATCAGCAAAACATTCTCAGGCTTCTTAAATTAGCTTCTCACACCACTGCCATAGGCACCCAGAGCTCTCTATGATAAATTATTAACTCTCTATCATAATCCAGTTTGTGTGTTTGTATACTATTATGGTGCAGATGCCCTCAAAGCAATGAGAGAAAAATATATTTAGACAGAAACTATCCAGAAGAGGAAAAAGACCTACAACATGAGACAGGGTTTCTCCATCTCTGACTTCTATGACTCAGGTATAAAATCTTTATCTGACAGTGTTGCTCATCCATGCTCATACGATTTATAAGAAATAAAGAGATTTAGTGAACTCCAAAGAACAGAAAGAAATGCTGCTGCATTCACATAAAGAAAATGGGAAAGCAGTGCTTTCCTTGAAATGGCTATCTCAACCCTGTTACTATATCCTTTTGTCTTATTCATATGTTTATATGTTATGAGCACACTGTGCGTCAGTGCCACCAGCTGGAATATAGTCAGGACTTATATAAGTCATGCCACAATGATGGGGCATATGGTCACCCTGTAAACTCTCATATTTCAGATAAAAAATTTTCTGTCTCCAAGAATGATTGGAAAGCTATGATCAAGACATCTAGGAGTTAAATGCTTTCACCAAGACTAGACAAAATTTTAATGCAAGAAAAGATATTAGAGAAAAAAATCATTTTCATGTAAGACATTGAGAAAGGCAAATCAATCTTCCTTGTCCAATAAGCATCACACACACTTGGTCTATAAAAATTCTCATTCAATATCAGAAAAGAAGTTGCTTTACTAAGTACAGAGAAAGAATTTTTAGTGGGAATTTATTTAAGTTTATCTTTCTATTGACCTGAAGGCCACCTTTAGTTGACATTGCCATCCTTCGGTTTGATCTCAAAATTCTTCTGTATCAGTATTTAAATTACTTTGTTCTCTAAGTCACTCACCCCAGTTCTTTGCCCATCACATAAGATAACTGAACTCTTGGGATGCTATCTGTTAGTAAAAATACAAATGAAATGCAGAGTTACTTTAATTGATCAAGAACAAATTGCCATATTTGTGTAAAAACAAGTATAGATATTTCTAATTAAATCAGTCATAAGAAGAAGCAGCTACTAATTATGGAAGCGACAGTAGTTTAATTGATTTGGGAGCTTAATATTTTTGTTTGATTCCATACTACTGACAAATAACAAATTGAAAAAAAATTAAAGAACCAGCATCAGGTATTTGGTTGGAATTGATTAACATTTAGATATGATCAATCCAAGACATGAAGCATCATTAATCCAGGTAGTGACCCCTAGTATGTTGCTCAACTGCTCACAAATCCACTAACCTCGTAGCTGAATTAATAGCATTAATTTTATCTTTTCCAGCACTGGCTAACTACAATAACTGTACATTAGTAACAGTGGCATAAGCAAAACCAGTGACACAAACATCTTGACACAATGTAAAAACATTTTTGCTTACTTAATATGGCAGAGTAAGCCAATGCTTTGGTCTTCTGTGGATCAGTTGCAAAAGTCTCCCTCATTTGAGAAACCAAGTGGAAAGCACCCATCACAGTTAAAACATTTTCATACTTTAACTCAGTTATATAGTTAAATTTCTGATAAATTTAAAAGCAGAGTCCCACATTTCTTTCCACTGTTCTCAAAGCAAAAAATCCATTAATCTTTTACCACATGGCTTGTTAAAATTAATTCCTCACAATCTTTCCCTTGAAACTCATGATACTTGGAAATTTACAGCCAAAGCATTTTGTTTGCTCAGAAGACAGTATCCTCAAATACACTAGAATTTCAAGAAGGCATTACTTTTTATTATATAATACTAAGGCAAAGTATCAGTCACATATTTTTCTATGAAATTCCAGTTGCAGACACATAGGTTATGATACAAAACTTAAGAATAAAACAACCACCGCTGCAGCAAGAATGCACAAACCATGCAAGTCAGTCCTGGCTAGAGAATCCTAAGAGTTATCTCCATTAAACTACACTTTCTAAGTTGCAACTGAGAAAGTATTGAAGCATTTAAAATGCAGACTGAAAAGGCAGTGATAAAGATGTAAGAAAAGAGGTTTTTTATAGGAAGTTAAAAGGAAACCGAAACCAAGCAAGTATCCAGAAAACTTTGGTATTCTTGCCTCAAATGTACACTCCAAGGTTTTGTTATTGAACTCAGGACAAGACAGAAATTAAAAAAAAAAAAAAAAAAAAAAAAAAGTTGTGTGTCCACAGTAATATTAAAGCTGTCCTTTAAAAAGTATGTCTAAACTCAGATATCTAGATACAGAAAACTTTGGTCAGTACTTTTGCTGCACAATCATGTTTCTGCAATTCCAGCATTTGCAGTACAGCACTAGGTTATCCCAAGTTTAACTTGAGCTGTCTGAAGATCCTGCTGCCAAAAATCTGCTCAGTAAAGAGGCATTAGTAGAAACTTTGGAAGAACACAAATTCCATTCTTATTTACCAAAAGGTAAATGGTCTGTTTGGGGAGTAAATTCATTTGGGCCCAGATCTCTTATGGGACAGTTCTGCTACAAAAGCTAAATAAGAAACTTGTTCTAAGTCTGGATTCTGTAACACAAAAAAGCACATAAAGACTTCTGTACTTCACCCAGCCATCAGAAGAATGATGACAATGTATTCGTTCACTCTGGTCACCGGTCACATAATAGCTTGAGGAGTACTAAGATATGTTATCAGAAGAGCTGATCTAAACCTTTCTGGTCTTGCTGAAAAAAGGGGGGTAAATAAATTCTCTCTCTACGTAATTCATTTTCCTTTCTAGCAAAAATTGTCAGATCCTGAAAGCATAGAAACCTGGGAAGTTCTCTCTGACAGTATCTGTCACTCTGGATAGTTTGGGAAATAAAAAGAAGGTATAATCAGGTCAACTTCAAGTGTCTTGAAAGTATATCCTAGCTTCACTGAAGCCAGTCATCCTAAGAACATTAACATACTTCAGAATCCCAAATTAATTTGATGCAACTGCCACTCAGCTCCTGTCCTAGTACTTTCCATTTGCTAGGCACAACAAATTAATGACAATTCAGGCAGGGCAGAGTTAAGGAACAATACATAATGTTCTTTTCAAGAACTTTCATTATTGCCTAGAACATCATTAGACTCAAATTTCTGAGTAGAAACAAAAAGTCATACTTCACATTTACAGGAAATGCGAGCTGTGCTGTGTGAGGTGTATGTAATTCCCACTTTGTAGAGATAGTACTGTGATTTCATTTAACCTTAGAAACAATCATTTCTGTTATTAAACTTGAAGTCTTTTACAGTCTACAGAAAAGTTATTATTTTACAGCTACTTTGTATTTTCCTTTTTACCCCTCAGTAGTAAAAAAATCTAATATGCTGGCACATCTCATGTTGAGGATATAAACAACTTCCCTGAAGTGTCTGTCATTAAAGGCTATAAAGCATGAACAATTGGATGCAGATTACCTTGTCTATCCACAACACTTATGCATCTCCCCATTACCATGGTGCCTGAGCACTTCACAATTTTAAATGCAATTATTCTCATAAAACAAGAGAAGCACTACCATCAGCAGTTTCTAGAAAGAGAACAGAGGCACAGAAAGTCTATGGGACTTTCAGTGAAGTCAATCACAGAGGCTAACACTCAGACTAGTGGATTCACCTCTCTGTTGTTTTATTTTGCCCCAAGCAAGTATTCAGAGAGAGGCAGTCTGTATATAAAGCTCTCTGACATATTAATCTGTGTATGTGTGTGTGTAATGCAGAGAGCCTGGTGAAATTGTGCCCTGACCTAGTTAGGGGCTCCAGATGCTTCTGTAGGCTAAATAATTATGAGAGCAATTATGTTAATTTAGAATAAAGTTACTGAATTCAATCAAGTTATTCCAGCATTACATCAATCCGAGATGAGAATTGAGCACTGAGTGACACATCCACTAATGGTTTTGGACCTTTTTAGAGTGTTCATAGCCCACATGATGCATTCAATTGCCTCCTTAAATCTAACGTGTGTCCAGAGCAACAGGAAAGTGCTGCCCAAGCAGAAAGCCTCTCCTGTTCAATAAACACTGTCCTCTGAAGTACTAGCAATAAGAGGAGAAAAGCTTCTTTAAGCTTTCTTCTGTTATCTCAAATGTTCTAGAACTGTGTAAAATTGTTTAGAGGTTACAGCAGCATTTCTGCTTTTACAGCTCATTTAACTATGCAATTAGACATTACAATAGATATGGAAGATTTAAAATTAGATATGCTTATCTTCAGTGCATGGGTCAGTACTTTTAACTTTAAAACAAATTAACATTTTGCTTCTCATCCCCCCTCCCCTCTCTACCACAAAATGAGGGTGTTTATCTTAACTCAGCAATTCTTATTACTTCAATCAGATGGTAGGAAGCAAAGGGATAAGTTTTCTGGATTTAAAAAGAAAGTGCTGCTGTAAAGCAATTGCAAGATAGCCAGACCAATAATTCATTTTGTAAATGTGGAGAAAAATATGTGCGAATATAAAATTTCCATGATAGGAAGGTGAACAGGCAGTCCAATGACTGGTAATTCAGTGCTGGAAATTACATCAGCCTGAACAGATATACAATATTATATTTCCATTCAAAATGGGGAAACTGAATGTCAGCACAGTGGGGGACAAAGTAGTAGAGGAATATTGCATCTTTAATGGGATTTTGAATTCAAATATGCTGAGTAAAACTGCTTAAAATTGTATTGGAATAATAAACAGATAACGTTTTCATTTAAAAAACAAACCAGCTGCTGGATCAACACATAGCTATAAAATCCATTCCTTTATGAAGAGGATAAAAAAATATGCCCTGGAAATAGAAATGAGAAGTGAAATCTCAACCATGTGGCCTTCTTCAGACTATGGAAGGAAAAATATAACAAGGTTAACTTTGTTCTTTTTTGTCTGCAGCCCAAAGAGAGTGTCAAAGCCACAATATCGTTTTTCATCATGGTTTCTATTTCTGGAATAGAAGTGGGAGGTTGGGGGGTGGAGAGGGGGAGATTGAAGCTGCTTTCTTTTCTTCCCATTTTCTTTCACGCCCAGAGTAGCATTATTTGTATTTAACATTCTACATAATGTTGGAGTATTTTGTGTGAGAAATTATGCATATTGGTTGTTACCCTCACCCACAATTAGTAAACGAGAACAGTGTTACAGGCTAAATGTGTCACATACATTTCTGAGAGATCAAGAAGTCAGCTTAATCCAGAAAGAGTACTTCCAGTGACCAATACCAAGTATGACTGTAACAAGGAATAGATCTTCCATTCACTTGAAGCTTTCTTTAAACACAAAAAAATCAATAGAAATTGACTTATTATTTCAATGAGAGTAGGATCAGCTATTTATCTCCTATTATGAACAGTTTCCAATGGCTGGAATGCCAATAATTAACCCTTTTTCCTCATTGATATTGAGGCACATAGAGAGGATCATCCTCTCTATGCAGAAAACCAAAGGCACCCTCCTAAAGCACCTCAAACAATATAGAAAGTCTAGCTTTAGGAGCCAGAGCCTTTGTGAAATTAGACACAGATTTTCAAACAGCTAAAGAAAGTCAAGGCTGAGTTCCCACCCTCACCAAGGCCACCTACAACTTTACAACTACCTGAAAGGAGATTGTGGCAAGCTGGGGGTCAGTCTCTTCTCCCAGATAACAAGTGACAGGACAAGAGAAAATGTCCTCAAATTGCACCAGGGAAGGTTTAGATCAGCTATTAGGAAAAATTTCTTCACCAAGAGGGTTTTCAAGCATTGGAACAAGCTACACAGGGAAGTGGATGAGTCATCATCCCCCCCTGCAAGTATTTAAAAGACAAATTTAGGAGATGATGCACTTAGGGACATGTCTTGGTCATGAACATGGTTGACTAGGCTAATTCCATGGTTGGACTCAATGATCTTAGAGCTCTTTTCCAAACTTAACAATTCTATGATTCTATTCTGTGTTTCTATGATCTAAGTTATTTTCACAACCATCCATAATTCCTGATGTTTTTGTTTGTCATTATTTGATTAAATACAGAAGAAAATTATTTCCTTTGAAAACCTTCTTTGAGCTGTGGCTAGTGAAGGGATATGAGAAAATGAGAAATGAGAATTTTTTTCATACCTGTATGAGACCTCAGGTTTTCGTCACCATTTCCCTTTCCAAGTAAAACCCCCATGATTTTTTAAATTATTTTTTCAATTAAATACTTTAAATCTTCAGCTGTTTGGCTATAAATTCAAACCATAGGCTGGTAAAAAAATATTTGGAAGAAAAATTTAGTGAACATGCTGAAGGTAAACACACTTTCGTAAGCACATTAAACTTTGTCCCGTAGGATTGCAGAGGCTGTGAACATAGAGAGCATTTTCATTTAAAGCCTGGTAAAGCTCTTGGAGTTCTTGCTATCAGTGCTCACCTAGTTTAGCTAAGTTATTGAATTAAAAATTAATGAAGGACCAGGTTTGAAATTCTGCCCCACTGCACAAAGCTTATAAATACCCTACAACGATACTGCATCATCATGATAAATTATACATGTAATGGTTCTGAAAGTTATGTAAATTCAAGAAAACTTTAATAAAGTTGTACTCTAACTGACATTGATTGTGTACAGTTGCAGACACAACTTAATCAACTGATGCTGAGCTGCAGTAAAAGAGAAATATGTATTCTCTTCTCTTGTTTATTCCCTGGAAGAATAAACTGAAAATCACCAAATTATCCTCCCTTCACAACTGTCTGAATATTAATTGCAAGCTTGAAGGGCAACAAAACACATTCAGCATCACCAGGACTAGTAATTAATTTGAAAGTTTCAGACTCTGACATATTGTGTACACAGTGCTGAAATGATAACCCAGAGAATGTATTCCTCCTTTGCTGCTTATGGTCTGTGATCATTCTTGTAGATACATGCAGAATTTAAATTTTTCAGACTACAGACAGAATAAATTGCAGACCTTTAGAAATTAATCCAAGGCAAAGAGGTCACCATAGAACAAAATTCTATGCTATGTGTAAGTAATTTTGGTGCTAAATTGTTCATAAGGAATATTCCTATTTTTTATGAAATTAAAAATTTTGTTTCAAATCATTATGAAGAAAAATTGTGGTTATACCACTATGTCAGTCAATAGTTTTCAGTGGTTTCACTATTAGCCTTGACTACTGACTCTAACAAACAAAATTTGGCAATACAGAGAGCTCACAGAATGCTGACAAGCAAACTCTCACACTTCAGAGAAAATTTTTACACTTTTTAATGTTACATTTACTGAATCATTCCTAGGTAACAATCTTTTTTCCTTACCTTAATTATTTGCACAAGGTTTAGTCATTTACAAACACATCGTAAAGCTTAAAGGAGTGTACTGACACTATTCTCTCAGGAAAGCATTTACCAAAGGGCTAGTAAGAGTTGATGAGGACAGATATAAGTATTCCAGTCTTCTCTAGACTTTTTAATTTCTTTAGATACAGAAGTCTATACCTGTATAACTGGAAACTTGCTTCTTTCCCAAAGCTCTGCCTCATGTGTAGATTATGCCAATACCTCAAAGCTTGCAGAGAGTCTGCAACAATAGCACTTATACATCAGTTTCACTGTGCATGTTATTGGAGAGTAGATCATTTTACTTACTAGAAAAGATGCAAAAAGAAATATGAAGATACAGCTCAAATGTCCAATCCAGCTCAGTTTTGATATACCTCGAACAAGTACTAGAGGACTTGATTCTTGATTGAAACAATTTTCTGAAGACCAGTTCAATTCTCTAAAATTGGGAAATATGCCATGTAATTGGGTCGATGGTTATACGCATACTAAATTTTAGTATGGCTATATTTGTTTCACTTGCCCTACCCAGTCTGTCTAAATGCAAGACATTTGTCATCTGGAAGCAACAGACATATTAGTGTGACCTTCAGAGAACAAAAATATGCTATACGCAAGATGCACCATTTCTTTTCTAATCTTTCTAAACATCAGTGGCAGGCACAGATATTTTAATAATCAGCACAAGATATTAGCTTTATCAGAGCACAACATTTTTCCACCTGTAATCCTCAGGGGGTATGACATAACACCTTCAGGGTTCATTTGGGCACCCTGCATGCCACTTACTGTGGTCACAGGTAAACAGAGTGACCCTGCTGACTGAAAATTGTAGCATTCAAAACCTACAGTTTTAAGTTACAGGTTATCTGAGGCAGAAAAAATTTTGGATTTGCTGTCTTACAAAGGCTAGTATCACCAAAAGTTCTTCAACATAACAATCATTAAACAAGGAAAAAAATAGATAAAAGACAAGACACAAAAGCATCATCAGATCATTTCATCAAACCAAATAGGGATCACTCATAAGAAGATCCAGAACTCAGACTTGGACAGCGTCACAGTTCACTTATATTCAGGTAATGACTAAAATTATCTTATGAACCCAGAGAAAAACAGATTGGGTCCAGAATAGAACATCTGCTAGGCAAAAAAGTATTCAGATACACATTGCTGGGGTTGAGTCATTTGTCCTTCTAGAGGAAAACAGCCCAAGTGGGCACACATCACAGAAGTTCTTAAATAAATGACAGTAAAACTCTTATTGACATTTTTAGAAACAAACTCCACTTTCACCAGGATATGCTTTAATGTGATGTGCCAAAAACTCCCCTTAGTAAAATCTTCTAAGGAGATCTCCCTTCTTGCAATCATATAGAGAAGCAATCATTCCCTTATTCTCTATGGTGGACAACTGGGAGTTTCAGGCTAACACCTGCAGTTGCCCTTTCCTTGCCCCCTCCCAAGGGCAAATGAATACAAGCCACTAAATCTTTTCATCTTTTTCTTTAGCTTCTTAAGGAAAGCTAGTTTTGCCTGATCCTCACAAGACCTGGAGTCAGAGTGGAGCATTTCAGCATTCAGGACTGCTAAAGCAGAAATTCAAAGCACATTCCTCCCAGCTCTTCAAACCTAACCACCAGCAACTCAGTAACCTCCGGCCTGAGATGCTTTGTATTAAAGTACTGACACATCAGTATGACACCTCAGTACTGTAACGCCTCTGGTGATTGTTTCTAAGTTTTGAGATCAGAAGTGCAAAGAAACTTTTGATAACAGAGTGTCAAAAATAATCAGAGTAAGTATGTTGTTTGTAGTCTTAAATGATAAATTCTTGTCTGTAAATGCTCAGCAGCTGGTACAAATTCTCAGATGGTCAGCAATACCGTAAATTCCACACCAAATCAAATCAATTTCTCTCCCTACTAGTTATATGTGCATTAATTCCTGGAGAGCCTGAGTGTCAAACACATTTTTTTGGTGGGTGGAAGTATTCTCATTTCTTGTATTCTCCATAGTTGCAGATAAGCAAGTAAACTGTTTTAGCTTGTTTATAAACCTTAACTCTTTCTCTCGGACATGCACACTCACATTACCTATTGTGACTCTGAAAGTGTCTTTTAAAAGTGGAACTAGAGGAGGTGGGATTTCAGATACCTTAAAGTTGGGGACAGTTCAACAATACAAAAAAAAAAAAAAAAAGGTGAAAAATGGGACTCCATTTTTCCAAATATAGAAGTAGTACAATTCAGATCTCTAGTGCTTTGTAGAGATAGTTCCAAGAACTTGTTTTGCAAGGATAAGGCTTTTCCTCTGTCAGCTTTTGACTTTAGTCTTTCATTTTCTTTATTTTCTCACAAGTGCCTTGGAACAAAATATTTGATTTCACGGTGAATGGAACCTTTTGTGTCAAACTAAATTAAATGTTTCAGTCTTTCATTTCAGCAAGAAATATTCCTTTCATTACCGTTTGAATAATTCTCTCCCTTTCCTTTCCCCTCCCCTCAATTTTATACTCTGATTTGGCAAGGCTATATCTGACATGACTGCACAGGTTGTCAGACATTCCTCTCTTTCATTGACTAATTTTTATCAAATTTTTCAGTCATAATTCACAGCTGCTACATGAGTTTTGTGACAATTGGTATCTCAAAAGATGGTAGACACCATCCTAATACTCCCACTGAAGAAAAGGCAGACAGAACTTAGTATTTGACAACCTGCTGGGTTGCTCAGCATATATTCACTATCTGATCAGTTTGTGTGTGCTGTTATCTAGAGTAGCCACAGGATGTACGCTATTTCTCATCCAGTAAGTAAACCAGAAAGTAGGTTGAGATTGACAGAAACTGGAAACAATATGATTGTCTTCAGAAACACAGAAAAGATCTAGAAATATCTCAGTGCTGAGTTTGTGCTTCTTGCAGTGGAATGGGAAGGTGTTGTGGGAGACATAGTATATAAACCCATCATAAATCAGGCTTCCATTGCTCCTTTGCCTGTAGACTGGCTGCGAAAACAAAATTGACTGTTTACGCAAATTACACCCACCTCAAATGTTGGAAAAAAGAACACTTACCAGCTGGGAAGGTTGAGGGTTTTCACTTCACAGTACTGTCTCTAACTGACAATTTCTGTGGATGCTACCAATAAGACAGAAGAGAACCCCTGTAGGATTATCTTCTCTGCAGAAGCAGCTAAAGGCATTTGTTGTCCCACAAGTCTCAGGCCCAATAGTTCATACATACAAAGGAATTTCCAGATCCATTCAGTCCTCCTTCCCTTGCTGCAGTGATTTAGGGGGTTGGCCTGCATTCACTAAAATTTCCATCTCCTTATTTGCCCTTAATAAATAATTGAGGCTGGCCATTATTACAGAAGCCTCAACTGCCAAGTGTGAAATATCTGCCTAGAGGGCACATGATTAAGGACAAGTTCATAGCTCATGTAGCATATTCAATTTTCTTGGATCCATCTGATGAAACATGTCAGTTTGCTAAGGAAAATTATTTGTGTGTGCATCTGTATACAAATTCTCCCCATGCCAAGCTGGAATTAAATGGAAATGTAAGCTCTCTTCTCTTTTTTGAAAATATTTTCAGACTACGTATAAACTGAAGTGTAATGGAGGTCCCTAGCTGATATGTTCTTGAACTTGTAATTCTGCTAACAAAAAGCCAATATGTATATCTTCTTCCTTCTTAGATTCACAACAGGACTGGAATCCTTTTAAAAACTATTGCTCATGCAAATCTTACCAAAATCATCCCATACATCTATGAACTATGAAAAAATCAGATCCTCAGCTTACCCATGGACATAATTATGCTTAACTATGCTCACTTGGGCTAAGCAACACATCCCATTACCCTATAGATAATTCATGTAATTGCTACTCAATGCAAGTAAGGATGCAGACTTCAAAACCTAGTATCTTTTGGGGGGCTAAAAGCCAAGAACAAAACAAGGCCAAAAAAAACCTTACATTATATTGGCATATATTTATGGATTCAAGTGTCTAATTGAATGGCTAGCATAAAAACACACTCATGATTGGAAATTGATTGTACTTTTTTCAAACAGAGCCAGAGCTTTCCTGGGGTTTAACCTGTCATTTGCATAGGTTAATTTTAAATGGCAGTGCAAATTTAGCTTGAAAAGATAATTACAATATTTCACCTCTTTTCATCTCAGGTTATGTAAATGAGACTTTAATCTTTTTGCAGTTCATATCATATTAATAAGCCAAAAAATTGATTTATGTTATTCTGTCAATCACTTGATAGCAGTGGACACAAATGAAAGCATGTGAGTACAAATCAAGCTAATTTCCAACTACTCTCTTAAGTCTTTCTTTTTATCTATAGGGTTATGGCATATATTCTAGATAAGAAAGTGAACAGAGAGATAGTTTTGACAGGTATCTTGTTAGATTGATTTGTCAGTTTTGTCAGTAGTAAATTAATTCATCTTTCTGATAAGCAAACTGTTTTTTAGACAGACAGTTCTTTATGCAGTATTTCATTGTCTAAGATTCCACAGCTCTGCTCAGGTTCAACTACCTCTCACACATTGTTATTGCTAAAAGTCATCCTTACCACACTCTTTTTTTCCACAGTGAGAATGAGGCTCCAATAATTTTCTTCTGGTTTCTCTCTTCCATTTTCTTACAAGTTCAGAATTTGTTCCAAGAGTAGTGCAACTCAGCTGGAATCAGGATGGTCATAGGCACTAATGACTTGACTTTGCTTTCAACAGGCACTTTTATTCCAAGGATGTGAAATGGATGGAAAGAGCTCCAGTTCCTATCCATCATGATCAGGGGACACTGTTTTTTACCTGTATGTAAACTTTGTTCTCCATTTCACAGATGAAGTACTTTCTGGGTCTTGGGGCTACCAGCCTGTCCCAGCAGGAGTCAGGACTGGGCAGTTGCAGATTTTCTTGCTGTAATTTGATTTCTTTGTTCTACAAACTACAGACAGGGCCTATTTCCTTCATGGGAAATATTGCAGAAATTATTTCCTGCATAAATCTTAGGAAACACCATCTCCCTCTCTCTCCAGAAACCGTGTAACAACTTCAAAGCAGATCCAGGCACTGATACACTTCTCTCTCACTGAGCCCTACTTTACTTATAGGAGATGACAATATGGCCTTAATAAGCTGTGTCTCCATACACAGAGCTTCCTTGTGGCACTGAGGAAAACCAATGAGATCTATCACTATAAAGAAATGTAAGTGATTAAATGCTCAAGACCAAGGCTTTTTTTTATATCTCTGTTCCTTTCTATTAGACTTCAATGTATATCGGTATCATCAGCAGGCTAAGAATCATTTCTCATTTTGCTAAAAAATATTATCTTACCAGTTAAGTCAAATTTTGAGGACTTTTATACCATAGTTGTAGTTTCTTCAGACCTTGACACACCTACCTGTCACCTGAGATAATTTTAACATGATTCTTACTGCATACATGGCAATATTTGAGAGTTAAAATAATCCTCTGGCTGCCTACAAGTATTTAAATCCAGATAATGTCCTTTTTAAAGATTTTCAAAAGTATATTTTAAGATTTTTCAGAAGTTCTCTAAAACTAGTTATTTGCATTAAAGTGCTCGCATATTATCTTCCTTACCAAGTCAAGACAACCAGAATTTTTGTCCTCCTGATGTGTTGTAAAATAACCAATAACTCTCAATAACCATTGTCCAGTCCTTGAAATGTCTTTCTCATTGAAAGGAAATAGTGAACTTCCTACAGCTATGAAACATAAGAGACAGCTGAAAAAAGGGATTGCCTAAGAGAAAAAAATTATACCAACAAAGTCTTAGTTGCTGTAAATAAAAATTAACTTTTATCAGTAGAAAATTCAGCTTATGGTTTGTGTATGAACATTACCTGAGCCAGCCTTCATCTCTCCCTTACACCAAACTCAGTCTTTTTTTCAAATTTCAAAGTGTTTTCTATATCATTTTATAGATTTCAAGGAAAAAAGAAATTAGAAATGCTGGTGTCAGAAAGTCTTTTTCCAACATCTGATCTGGATTGAAAGAAAAATCACCAAGCACATTCTTAAAAATCACCAAGCACCAACACTCTCTTTTGAGGGTTTTTGACTGCCATTAAAGATTGTATTGGGATACATCCAAACTACTTCTGTAGTTTGAAATTTGCTTTTTACACTGCCCCTCTAAATTGAACTCTCTTAAAATTTTTGGAATGTTTTTTTAAATGATGTAATTTAATAAAATGTACAGTAATGTTCTGCTTCCTGAATGCATGTGAGGAGTCTTCAAGTAATTACTTTTCCGTAGTTTTCTCCCACACATGTACAAATGCATGCACTATGCCTCCCACATTATCCTAAATGTGCAATGCAAAATTACTGCACTGACAAGGAAAGAGAAATAATTAAGTCCTCTACTTTACCACTAGATCATCCAGGTCACATTCCTTGTGACTTTCAGTGCAATAAAGTACTTTGACTCATTAAAATCAATAGGACTACTGCTGGACATGGTTGATATACATTTGCAGAAAAGTATTTTTCCCCAGTGAGAACATGGATCAGATTCTTTTAAACTCTTCTACTACCTTCTAATGTTTTCACTCTACTCACATGAAAGCAATGCCAATTTTGAAAAATTAAGTAGGGCTTTCCTTAGCTGCTACTCAAATAAGGCTGGTTTGGGGTTTTTTTCTGAAGGATAAATGATGTTTGTTCACTTGACTTTGTCTTTCAGCCATGCAAAACAACCTGCTTTGTATGAAACATCTTAGGCCTAAAATTCAGTGTAGCGAAAAAAATCTCCTTTTCCCTTCTCTTATAAGGTGAAAAGAAGTACAAAAAATTTAAAGTTCAGCTTTGGTAATGACACTAAAATATTCACGAATGTAAAAAGGAGAGAGAGCACACACTAGAACTTTACTCCATGACTTGCAGTGAAAGTGTTTTACAGTAAAAGGTTGTTTTACTCTTGGGAATTCATCTGCTGTCAGGTTTTAATGTGTTATATAGTCTACTCCAAAGTAGTAAAATAGTAATTCCAGTACTGAAAGCATTTTTGTTATTTGCTTTTTCTCTAAAGAACAAATTACCAGTTTTTACCTGGGAAAATCTCCCAGCTGAAATGCTCAAGCATTCAGTGGATCAGGTTTTCCAAAGCAATTTTCATTCTTACTTTATTTCTTTTTTCAATACAAAATTACTGTTGTTGAGCATTATATCAAAATGCAATCCTCCAAAGTAAACAATCTATTCTATAGCAGATATTAAGAATAAAAAAATTAAGCACCTCATTCATAGGTTCAGAGTCCCCTTTTTTGAAATAAAAATCTGTACCCTTTATGCTTATCAGTCAAGTTCTTTCCTTGAAGCCAGACTGTAGGTAGCGTATTGAATAGTCACACAATAAGCAGCTGTCACTTTACAAAACTAATATCCATTAAACAAAATGGTCATAAGTGCATCAATCTAATGTAATAGCAAGAATGACACTGAAATAGAAAGTTGTCACAGGATCAATGTCCCCTGCCTTGAAAATAAACATTGTGCTTTCGACTCAGCACTTATCAAGCAGCAGGAGAACATTATCCTGTGATAACATCCTATTGTATTGACATTATCTGTTAACTAGAGATACTCAGTGAAATATCAGCTTTTCTCACTTTGGATAAAATAAGCACTCATTTTACATTTGTTATACATAGTTATTGGGTGTGTGTATTTCCCGTAACCTGGCTTTAAAAATACAAAAATTATTAAAAAATAGTTTACAACTTATACTACTACTTATATAGCCATAGAACGATCTTTAATGAGCAAGAGGCAGTGAAGCATTAGACTTATAGCTATCTCCAGATTGCTTTCTACTGCTGTCAAACCCTTCCCTGACTATTAATTATTTTGTCATTTGTTTCTCACATTGTCAAGCTATGATTTTTCCTTGGCTACCCCTATGTCTGAACTACCTTTCCAATATCCAGTCTGACTGCTGTACTGTCTATGGACTTTTTTGGACAAGGAGGATGAGGTGTGGGAAGAACTTTTTGGTTTGATTTTGAAGTAAAATTTTTCACAGATCTGTTTTAAATAAGCAAGTACATCAGGACCAGATAACATTTTGACTGATAAACCAAAGATTACTGATCCTAGGGTGAAATCTTCCTCGTACTAAGACCCACATGCATCTCCCTTAGACGTCAAAAATTATTGGAGCACTGCCAGACCCTCTACAAGCACCTGCTGAATTTCCTAATTCCATCTGTCCTTCACAATTTAGTCACTAATTTCATAGCTGAGGCTGCTATCTGGTATGTGAATTATTTCAAGGCATCTTCTCATTCACAAACTAGGATTTTGGCCTCCACTATCCCATCACCCTCTCACTCAAGTGTCTGTAGGTATTCACCAACAACCATTGCCTTATGAGGTCTTTATTTTACCTTTTTTTTTGTGTGATTTTTTCACTTAGAAAATAAAAACTCTTAATCTTGCTCCCTGAAGTATGGAAATTGCATAAGGCATCACGTAGTTGTCAAAAAAAAAAAAAAAAAATCCACCTTTTTAGACCTTAAGAAATTTGCTATGTTATTGTGAAAAATAGGGCAATTAGTTTGCACATTCCAAGTGAAGTGGTCTTAATTTATTGCAAAATTGCCACATATTCCTATATCTGATTAAATAACAAATAAAAGGGCCATATCAAATTATGTTAGCCCTTTGTAGCTAACTACACAGTTTTTTCTCATGGAGGTGGAGTAGCTGGTCTGCTACATAATAAGGTTTAGAGTATTGAAGTGGAAAAGTTTTCCTTGTTGAAAGTTTAATGTCAGCTGTATTCTTTTGCATGCCTAATGTGTTTCCTATATACTTGTCAATATCAGGGAAGAAACAGTTGCAGGAGTGGTGAATGCGAGGGAATTAAATTTTTAAAAATGAAAATCAAACTCAAAATAAGAGGACATCTTATAAAATGAAGAAAATGAAATTTATGCAGCTGGCTAAGCATCCTTCTATCCTGCTATATGTGGGCAAGTTGTCTCATGACAGCCCATCACAATGCCACGTTGCCTTATGTGTTGCAGTTAAGCATGTTTGGCACAAGGATTTTGCCCTAGCTTTCTTAACACTTAGGCAGCTTGGAGCTTTCCTGTGAACTGGCTTACAATGTGCTGTGAATGTTTTTGCTTTTCCTTCAGATCTCCATAACTCCTTGACCATTTGTGGAGCTTTTCTTAAGCCTGCATACTCCTTTCTTCTGTCCTTTCCCACTACCTACTCCCTTTCTTCAACTCTATCTCAAACAAGCTATTTTGTAGTCATGAGGCTCCACAGAATGTTTTTCCTAGAATACTGATGTCCCAGACTAATCTCACGACAAAGAGGTGTAGGCCTACCAACTGCATCTCACAATTTCAATTGTATCCACATTTCCATGTCTCTTTCTTGGACTGTTTCCATAAAGATCTCCAAGTGTCTTCACAGAGAGAGGGAAAACAGTGCAGGAACAAGAAGAGTCCACAGTGTTTATGGGTGAATGGCAATATTCCATCCCTTAGAGCCTTCAATGAATCAATGCTCCATGGCCAAAACAGAAGTCAGAGGCAAATATGGAGTATCCTGTTCATACTAGAATCTTCACTAATCTTGAATTTGATCTTGCCTTTTTTCATCTTTCCTTGCTGATGCATCCTTACTATTTGAGCATAATTTTTACACTCTTGCCAAACACTATATGTATATGTATGTGAGTATATTCTACCTGAAGTTGATACCTTATCATTGGAGGTTAATTACTGAATATATTCTAGTACATTTCTAATTATTCTTCACTATGGACAAGCCAGAATAACAGGTTTTGTTTCACAAGGGAAGAAAACCTTCTCTCTCACTAAGGCAGAAGGAAGAGGGTGGGTGATGCTGGAATCAAGCCACAAATATAGCAATTTCATACCCTGTGACTTATTCATTATTCTGTCCTGTCCCAGTGTGTTCAGTCCCCTCAGCAAGGCGCTAAGGAAACCAGCCTGATTGTTACATAAAGCGCCGTAGAACCACCCAACATATGTGAGAAGAACATTTAGATGTTTCCCACTTCACAGAACAGCAGAGAGGGTAAAAATGGTATATTTCAACTTTTTATACATTAGGATACCATAATGTTGTACAAGCTAATTTATGCATCCCTCCTGGCTCTTATTACCACACAGGTACTGCAGAGAAGGACGAAAGAGTAGCTAAAATCTACTGCAATTACATATAGGCAAACAGTTAGGGGCAAGTTCTGTTTGCCCTCTGTGGGAGCACACAGTAGGTGTTACAAGTATAAGAAATACCAATATTCCTTGGCATTTTTTTGCTCGGTATCTCAGAGCTCATGGCAAAATTTAGCACATGAGCAATTTTTAATATGCACTAATATATAAAATGAGGTCATGGCTGCATTTTTGTTGTGCATGGGGTTTTTATTGATATTATTATTTTAAAATTGGTAGAAAGCTATTTTAAAAACCTGAAATATTAATTAGGATTGTAAAGGAAGATCCCTGTGAAAATATTTTCATTTGGCTTTGGCTGGGTGAGAAAAGGAAAAATGATTTGGAGTTATTAAGTTTCACAGTGGGTTCTAAAACACTGAACATTGTTAATCATGTTATGCTGCTTCTTTCCCAGAAGAAGTTGCTTCTTGGGAAGTCCAGCTCTAAAATATCAAGTGGCTAAAAGGCTTGGCCATTCTTGCCTGGCTGCAGGTCTCTTGCATACCCTCTTCAGACCGGGGATTTCAGACAGAGTTCCCCACATGAGGTTAGTACCTTTGCCAAACAGGCTGTTAGCTACTTTGATGTAGATCTCTCAAATGCTTTCTTGGATCTGTTCTACTTTATAAAATTAAAAATTCATTTAACCACATCAAGAGGCAGCCTGAGTTTGTATGACAGTGATTAGAGCACTTTCAGATGCAACAAATTGATGTTCAAGTACTTGTTCAATGGAAGTTTGATTAGTTATTCAAAATGGAGCAGCCCCAACAAGGGAAATGTATCCCTGGAAACAGTGTGTGGCAGTAAAGGAACTCAGATGACTGAAGTCTGTAATTAGAATGAATTGAGATGAATTCATGTAGCATCATTTGCAGGGAATGCCCTAATGTCTTGACCATTTCCTATTGGTGTGTACACATGTGGTTCTCTCTGCTTTTTCATGTGTAAGTTTGAAAGGTCACATCTTAATATTAAAAAGGAAACAAAACAATCAAAGAAAATTCTACAGCTTCTAATCAAGGTGTGCTAGTCACTAAAATCTGCCCTAACTCCAGACCACACTTCTCAATATTTTACTCCTAATAGAACATGAACAGAAAAATTCCCCATCCTGTTCCAGCAAGTTTATCATATGGTTTCAGTGGCTCACAACAACTCTGTTCAGTAATCAGTCATGATTACTAGCTATATACAGTACACACAGCAGAAGATATTAATCTGGGACAGTCTGGAGTAGTGTGCTAATTAGTGATATGCTGAAACAGCATTTGGGCATGGCTCCTTGAAATTGCAATCTTTCCATTGACACAATTGCCTCACCCTAAGTATCTCACTTTACAAATGATGTATCATTTTATAAAATTAATTGGCCTGTTACATCAACACAGTCTGGAAGAAGGCTGGTATTATGTATTAAATCTGAATAATACTATGCTTCATATTGTATGCTGCATTGCACCATGTCTTTCAAATATCACCAGATACTTTTCACTTTTTAAATCAAAATAAGAGAGCAATAACTTTTTCATATAAGTATTATACTTTATAACATAGGATACATATTAGTATCCTAGTCGTCTTTTGCTGTAGTATGTATTAATCATATCTGTCCCGATAGCAAATAATTTTGTAACCCTATTTTTGAAGATGCTGGGTCTGTCTGATGAAAGGAAGTCAGAGTAAAGATGAGAAATGAAAACTCCAGCCCCAGTGGCAGATTTCAGTATCTAGCCTCTCAGGAAATGCCTAAAAGTCCAACAATGTGAATATAGTTAAGTCTGCTTTGTTGGTTTGGTTTGATTTCATTTATCATCTCCCAGAAACAAAGACTGGTCTTTAAACTACTAAAGAAAATAGCACAGCACTAGTAGTCATATCCTGAAGGTGGCTTTGGGCTGAAGAATCAAGAAGTAACCAAGAAGCTCATTTTCTATGTAGAGAAACAGTTCCTTATGCAAGAAGTGATTATATACACTAAAATATTTTCCTTGAGATAAGGGCTGTTGGTCTGGATTTGTCAAAAAGTGTGTAAAGAGTGCCAGAGCAATTTTCCAGTAGAATTTAATGCAATATCCGAACTGCTACTACTGTATTACATCCCAAACTGCACTGTGGTGTTAATTTCATTCCTTCACCAATGGTCATAATAAACCATATCCAGGACAGATTTGAGCTCAGGACTTCCTGGTCTTAAATAAGCATGCATTACCAAAAGAATTACATCTTCTCGAAACATATTAGAGGACACAAGAATTAGAGATCATAAATAAATTTTTTTTACAGAAACTTTCTTAATAGGTAGTCTTTTTCCTTGATGTTCTGCAAGACAGAGGGAAAGAAGAGTCTTTCAATTTTGATGCCCCTCCTTAGCTTTCTTCATTTTTTTTTTCCTTAAGAAGGAAAATTCAAAACTGAAACATTCATTTCAATCTTTACCCTGACCTATTTTTTATGGGCAAAAAATAAATTTCCCCTGAAATCAGAAGGGTGTAAGCAATAAAGATGTTGAAAAAAATCTAAAAATTGAAGCAGCTGAAATTTCATTTTTCTTCTAAAATTCTTAATTGCAACTGTATCACTTTTCTCTACAGGAAATATTTAGCTAGAGAAGTCAGTTACTAAATCCTAAAAAGCTTTTGCTATTTCATATAAATTAAACCCTACTAAACTTTAAATTGAGTGCTTTGGAGAAAGAGTGTGAGACATTTGAAGTCATGGTTCAGCATTCATCGTTACTTAATATATGTATTGTCTGACCCACTGGCGGAACAAATGTGGTCTGGATCAAGTGCGAGCACACAATTACACATTTCTCCAGTTACCCACACAGCAAGCAATACAATGCTTATGCCAGATCTATGCCTGCTGTGGGAGTACAGGGGCTAAATGACTGGACAAGAACTGCTGAGACAGCAGAGTGAGCCTGTACTGTTTCTGTGCTTTGTATTTGAGCAATTTTTTATTTGTTGTTCTCCACTCAAAAGCCTGCCTTACCATTTGGTGGAGCTGCAACCTGAGGCACTCTGCTCTTCACATCAGATAGAATACACATAATCAAGAAATTATTGCTCTTCAGCATCCACTGAGATGACTACCTTTGGAAAGAAGAGATACCTAATCCTAAGGCACATTCAGTCTCTTTTGATTGAGACTGTTAACAAGGGCAATTGCAATCAGTTCTGACAATGCCTTCAGTGCTGCTGATGCCCATCACTGGAAAATGGTATGAGAACAAAGCTGTTGACAGAATTCAAGCAGCTGTTTGAGAACAGATAATTTTCAGAGTCTAATTTCATTTCAAGGTTAACTCAGCCCCTTCCTGATATTTGTCCTATGCAATTTTTATACAAAAACTTTGACACAGGTTTTTTCAGTTTTTAAGGGTGAGTTCTGCAGTTATCTGCCCACATCTCATCAGACTGAAGGCAAAATCAACCTAGTATTTATATGCATGTCCCCTATCTTCCCTAAGATACAAGTTTTTCTGGAAGTGATGGAATTGACTGAAGGAACCCTGCAATTTCTCAGTGTGATTAAACAGGAAATCAAGCCTTCTGCTAAGTAACTATAATGTAGGCATTCGCTTGTACACAAGTTAACATATTGAAAGGGTTCTTCAACATGGTTCACTGTGCATGAAAGATACAGCTTCAGCAGCTGCGCACTTGATGTAGAATTCAAGCAACAGTCCAAGGATTAAAGTTCCCTGAATTCATTATCTGTGCTCAGAAATACCCAGTCACCTCCAGAAAGCATCTGCCTACTGAACTGTAAACGTGACCATCATGGCATTCTGAAAAGATAAGCTAAATACAATAGAAAGGATAAAGAATGGCTTCAGTTACACAATATTGGGCACTTAAGCAAAATTGGAAGTGCAAGTCTCATCTAAAATGTAGGGGTTGAAGAATACAAAAAACACATCCCCACCAAAGTTGGAGAGTTTCTGTAATACTGAATTAATTATAGCTAAATAATTTTTATGTAGTAGTTGCTAATTTTTTGCTTAAGTGGCTACTCTAAGATAAAAACATAGATACAAAAGATCACTTTTTGAAAAAACTCAGACAAGAAATAAACAGAGTGATTTCAAAGTACACAACTCCTAATTCTTAGAATGTCACTGCTTCACCTAACACAGTGACAAACTTATGATGGGGAAATCTACTAAATGGCTAACTCCCATCTACATTTCCACAATATCAGCAAAGCACAGAAAGCATCCATTCCCTCGAGAAAAGATGGGAAAGCTTCATTTATTATAGGAAACATGAAAAACACCTTGAGTAACGCAAACCAAAATAGTAACACTAAAGTAGAGCAACTTAGTAGTCTGCTTCTGCCTTATAACTAAAAAACCTCAGCATGAGATGGGATTCGGGTGAACATGTACTTTTCTGAATTAAAAGTGGTATTTTCATAAATCTTTCGTGACAATAATCCAAAAAACCATAAAAAGGTCAACAAACAAGAATTCCCTTAGTCTTTGGCTGTCAGATGACTGGCTACTGAATTGATATACTATATTTTCAGAAAGTAATAATAAGCAAGTGGACAAACAAGAATTTCAAGCATTACATTAGTAGCATATTAACCGACTTCTGCATTTTAGAAAAACTCAGTCTTAACTGAATATGAAGAACAGTTTCCTTTTTTCATCACAGAGAATATTCTCCCCTATTTGCCCCCCCCCAAAGATGAGCAAGAAAAAGACAATTGTTTTTCAAATCTGAGATAATATTTCAGATCATAACCATGGAGATACAAATACGCTCCCAATCCCAAAGACACCAGGAGATTTACAGTTATAGCCATTGCTTATAATGTGAGAAATGGAGATTTGGGATTTTGATGCAAGACCAGAGTGAACTTAAATTTGAGTTTCTTATATCCCCAGTAAACTGCAAATATGAGTAATAGGGGATTCCATTGTACATGCATTTCTTTCTGCATTAAAATAATTTCAAACACTTGATCAACAGAGACAAAAGAGAACACAAGAATAAATTATTTCTGATGCAGGAATAACGGGAGATCATAATACACTATTTTTTGTACATATACAAAAATGCTTGTGGGCTCCAAAACAATACCTATTTACTCATCAGAATATGAAATTTGGAGTTAGACCTAATTAAAACTAAGTACGGATCCAAAATATGAACCTGCTGGAGTATGTGCATTGCATTGACAGCAGTGTTAGTTGAATGTTATTTTCAAACTGGTATTATATGTTTCACTTGGAACTATATTTTACACAGCTATATATCTATAAAAATAAGATGTTTTCAAATATTTTTATAAAGCTTTTATTGCTGTGATAGAATTCTTTTAACCTGCACCATGTCTTTATTATCTTGAGGAGGGGAGCTATGAAACTGCTGGGTTTAAAAATCAATTTATTCTCAAGCCATCTTCCACTAGCAATTGCAACCTTGCTCACTGCTACCTTCAGTTTGGTACTTGCATTTCTATAGGAGTTCCTGCAAAATATACTTTTCCCCCCTGTTCTCAATTACAGGTTTCAGAAAGAAAAGTGTGCTGACAAACTGACACTAGAGAGACCTTTCAGCAAGTTATCCCAGAAGGGGTCAGCTTTGTCTCCGAAGTACTTAGAAATGTATTGTACATTCCTCTACTATGACAATAACTGAGAATACAGCTGCTGGGTATAAAATCCATGATTTTCTCTGATATTGGCCTTCACACTGCTCAAAATGAGGTATATTGAAAGCCTTTTGTAATGAAGGGGCAGCCAGATGTGGAAGAAACAGGAAGAGCAGTGTGGAGGATCTTATGAAACTTCCCAGAAAGGGAGCCTCATATAAGCATAGATAAAATGGAAGATGTGAAAACATGGTATTCTACCCAGGTGGTATCTACAATACTTCAGTGATAATAGACAGGAAGATCCCAGACCTCCCTGCCATATGCAGAGAAAATGCTTCATTTCACAACAGCAGTGTCATTCCCTGCGGAGGGCAGAGCGTTCCACCCGTTGTGGTACTTGTGCAATTGGTTGAGGTGATATGTAAAGTCTACATTTGGCAATTCATCCATCTACAATTTTCCAATCACATTTTAAGAAACACAAGAAAGTCTGTGGCAGAAAAATAAAATAAGTCAGTTTTAAAATTTAGCTTGCAAGTCTGCTCTAAGGCTACAATTTGAAGCAGGATCATCAATCCCAAAGGTCAGTGACCTTTTCACTAGGGTAATACATATTCTGTGACAAATGCTTCTTTCTCCCTGCTCCCTCTCATTCCATTTCAAACCTGAGATAACTTCCTGACAATACTTTTGACAAAAGTTACAACTCTGTTCTTTCTCTCTTTTGTTTAGAATGCCTCCACATAATACAAGTTCTGCTTTCAGCCACAGAGTTGAGCTCACATGTAAGCATTTTGTTGACAGAGACATAATAAGCAGTTTAGAAGAATTTGTTTAAGAAGCAAGGTACACATTTAATTTTCATACTCAAATACTATGACTTAAAAAGTCATCCCAAAGATTTCAGGTTGTCTCCAGAATAGCAAATAACCTTCCAAAAGTAATAAAAAGTATCAACTTTGTCTTTGTTGTGAAAGACAAAGTGAGATATAAACAGAAAGGGAATGGCAGATGAAGTTGGATCCATTTCCTATGGAGTTCTCTTCCCTCCTATTGGGGAGATTAGTTTGTTTTTTAGGATTACCATCTTTCCAAATCCACCAAGACAATAACAGAATATTAAAATGCAGGAGGTTACCCCATCAAAATGTTAAGCATCTTGCAGAATGTGCTAAGAAATGGTGATGATAATTAATTCTTACCTGTAGAGCGTAGTACAAAATTCCACTTATATTCAATAGTGTGAGTAAATTTCAAGTCATTGCTCCTGAGCATGAGTTCACCACAGCCAGATGTTTACTCTGTTCTTTCAGATCTTAAGTGCCTTTCAGAAAAGAAAATTCTGACACCAAAATCTTCAAGACAGTTTCTTCAGCTCAAATTTTTTTCTGTTTTCTAGTTATTCCAAACTCTATTACTATTATTATATACTTCTATGCAAAAACACAACAAAACAAAAAACCACAGACTAAACCCCACAAATTAGAATGCTAATTGGCTTTAACATGATACAAATTAATGACTTTGAAAAGATCACTGTGTTTAATAGACTTTACATGAAGAATTAAATAAAATGTTATCTGATGCTTACATGTACTGGGCAGTGCTAACTGAACCTACACACTCTTGTCTTCTTCACGTTAATAATTCTCTTCCTCTAGAAAGAGAAGTGAACACAGAGAGGCCTGAAAAGAAATTCCATGAACACAATTAAAATTGAGGTTTTCTCAAAAACTCTTACTGCATATTTATATTTGGTGAAGAATGGTGGAAAGACAAGAATAAAATGTGGACTGTATCACTGTGGACACTACCCAAAGAGACAGAAATGTCAGTGACTACCTAGAAAGCAGTGAGGAGAGGAAGGGAATTATGTCTCAAATGCAAAGTTTCTGTTTGATTTGTTTTTTTCATTTATGAGGAAAAAAAGAAGCAACTTATTAGATGTAAAATGACAAAACTCTAAAGGTGGTAACTTCCAAAGGACCCTGTGAATTCAGGAGTGCCCTTACAAAAGAGCATTCTGTAAGCACCACTAAGAAGGCACCAGGCATGAACTTCTGACCAGGTCCAACTTTTAAAATAATTAACTGCCTTCATTTGCAATGCCCTAGCAACCTCACAGCCCATCACAATGCATCCTTTGAACTCCACTGCAGAAAACCATCTCTCTTGTATATAAATAAAATCAACCTACATGATATAAGCAGAATCTTTAATTACACAGAGAGAGAAAAAGATTCAGTCAAGGCTCATTGATCCTGAATATGTAATACTGCCATTCAGAATTACCCCTTTCAGCTGACAAGTTTACCTTCCATAGTAAGTAACACAGAGAAATGTCACAACCAGTGTTCTCACAGGTCCCATTTGTGGGGATCATAAGGTCAGTATGCAGAATCTGAATTCTCTCATTATCTCTTAACTAATATTTTGTGAATGTGGACTGTTCTTGCAGACCTTTGTCTTGTTCTTTCTAGTGACTGATTTTATCATGGGGCAAGGGCAGGTGTTTCAAAAAAATACATCTAGGGAACCTCCTTGACCAAACAGGGGAAGCTACTGAGTATGTCACACTTCTTCTCTGCCCAAGACCACTCACTTCCTTTCTTCCAAAGCTCAAAAGATGGTCTCTCTGTATGCCCAGGACACACTGTAACTGTACATATTCAACAGCATAAAAATAAGCTAAAATAGACTATGATGACTAGTAGTTAAATATCTAAAGGTATTCTCACACTCACATTCTCACTTCTTCAATTTGTTCAAGTTCTTCTATGTAGATAACTTCTTGAAATTCCACATATTTGTGCATTTTAACACTTTTCTCCCCATTTAGGATCAGATACTTATCTGCTCTTGAGATTAAATAAATCAAACCTTTTTCAAAAATTGTTAAAATGACAAAAGTTTGCCAGCATAATGTTCCTGATTGAATTACAGTCTGTACAAATTTCATGGTGCAAGCAAGAAGAAGATCATGCACAGAAGATCATGCAACTTAAATGCGTGTAAAACATACCATTTTATTCTGTATTTCTAAATTACAAAGCTTAATCACAATAAAATAAGTGACTGAGCAATAAGACTAAAGTAATTTCTCAGTTCAGTTATTTTTGTTTAGATACTTAATTCAGTCATTTTTGACAACTGGCTGGCAACTTCCACATCTAAAAGCAAGATCTAAGCTCTGAGATTATTCTAATGACTATAGCCTCCAAGCCCCACCAAACACACTTCCAATATATTCACAAGTAGGTCCCCTCCAATAGCAGTAAAAGCCTACATTCTCTAAAGTGAAATGCTGGTCATGCTTTTCATGTCCTACATCCTCACCAGTGCCCTTGCCAGGACAGGGCAAAGTTCAGGAAACAAACTCAAGGTTTAGTGCCTCAAGAGGATGAAGTCATGGGTGACAGTACTTAAAGAAAATCTCATTAAAAGTGGAAAATTTCTATCCACAACCATAAACATAATAACAATTAGATACCTATATATGCTATGGCTGTTGCCATGAGCTAAGGTTTTAAAAAGGTGGAGAAGTCTACAGAGACCAGCAGCAATTTTAGTGAAATCTATGCAGAAAAAAAAAAAAAAAAAAAAAAAAAGCACTTTTTTTCTCTGATGGAGCTTTATTTTTGTTCCTATTTTGTTGTCCTGATTCATTCCAACAGAAAATTTCTGCTTGCTCTTTGAATGCAGAGAAACAAAATGGAACAGATTAACAAGGTGCTGTGCTGGTACTGATGCCTCTTGCTGGTATCTTTTGTCACAAAAGTATTTTCAGAAAGCAAGTAGAATCTGACAGGTCGTCAACATTAGTCTCTTTCTCTCTAACAGTATTTCCACAGATTAATTAACTCAAATGTCATTCTCTTATAGCTGCATGCACTCTACAGAAGAGTACTTGGTAGCTGCTGTGTGTTTTGGATCAAACAAAGCTCTGCAGGGATACAGTCATAACTCCTGTAAATTACTAATTGCACTGGAATGTTACAAAATGGCTTTTCAGATATATTCTGGGAAAAGTCTTAGCCCAAATGCATTTTCAGAGCAAAAGATTCACCGTGGCCCTTTCTTCACCATTAGAAGCAATCTGTTGTTGTATTTCTACATGTATTTTGAGAACAAAAGATGTTATCTTTTATTTGACATGGGACCTTTACTTGGGCCATTACGCCTTAGTGTTTATTCCAGAACATTCATACCTAGTGTTCATCACTTGTTTAGCAACATGGTGGGGCATTGCATCCTTAAGGGGAAAGAAGCACTCAAGGTTCGTGTATGCTTGCGGTCAAATGGAAACACAAAAGTCAGAGGGTCCAAAAAAAAATGTACGGGACTTTATTATTAAATTATACACTTGGCATGGAAATTGGTATGGTAGTCCCTTATCTCCTACTATAAGCCCAAGCAGTGGTTTTTGGATAAAGGAATAGGGTGAGAGGCAGGGGGGGAGAGAGACACAGAGAGCTGGATTAAAGAGGGAGACAGAGAAAGAAAGGGAAATTATCAGTCCTGTCTCTAGCATCATTCAAGCTGGCAAGGTGCCCAGAATCCTGGAGAGCATTCATGAGGGTACCTTTTCATAGATAAGTTTTCCCTGCCCTGGAGATAATTCTCTCACTTTCTATGCAAATTAGTTATCATGTGCAGTCTGTTCTTCTATGGTTTGGAGAGCTTTTGGGAGTCTTTGGTGATCTTGAACCCACCCCTACAGCCCATATTTGCTTCTCAGCCTCATTCCTACACCTGTGCTATACTGTGCTGTGCTCATCTCCAGGAGCCAGAACAGTATGTGTCCCCCAGGCAAGTGCTGCCCTACCTTCTCCAGCCACACCCTCTTCTTTCTCACAGCGTGTTCTTACCAGCAATCCTTGGCTGGCTCCAAGACTACCTGGCTGTAGGTGTTTGAGACATACACATCAACCACCTTATCTTCTAGGCTTCCACACATGAGGAGCTGTTATGAATAACTCCTGCTTGTCTGTTGACTTGCATCATGCAAGCAGCACATGCACACGTGTCCTGTGGGGTAGTCTTGCACCAACCCTCAAAAATCAGACCCAAAAATTATTCTCCACATTCAAAATATCTGAAAGACATTCAGTAACTTATATAGAATTTGCTCTTTACTCTGTTCAGGCAAATGCTCTTGTACTTTCAAAAACATAAATGTGTCTTTATCTTCAGGCAATAAAGCAAAGCAGAAAAAACGTGGCCTTCCTTTAGGAGGAACCTAAAGTGCTAGAGAATAGTTCACCAGGCTCAAGTGCTGCAAGTGTCTTCATGCAAACTTTTGTTGCCTTTTCCTGACTTTGATAAATCTGAGTCTTTCTTTGCCCTCATCAATGGATCTCTGCTCCCTAATGTCCTTCCTCAGGGACAAAAGATCACAGTCATTCTTTCAAATGCTTTTCCTTTTTTCCTGTTTTCCTTGCCATTCTTAAAGTAAGCCCAGAAAAGGGTGTATTCTAATTGTCTCCTTCCAAACAATGTAACGATTTTCCCCTTACAACTTTTCCTGCTGGGGTTAGAATGAAAAGCAATTATCTGTGAGCATTTAAGGGTGAATGACACCTAGTATAAAATCTACATAGAAAAATTGGTAAATATACAAACAGGTGGCAAAAAAAAACACTGAAAAAAAGTGTTTCATATTTGAACCTCACACAAAGCAACTCTGTCTAATAGATTTATTTAACAAAACAAAACAAACAAAAAAAAAAATCCTACCCAGTATGATACAATTATTGTAGAATCCAGAAGGATAAAAAGACCTCTGAATTATCACCATTTTCTGAGCAACTACTAAACTAACAGTTAAAAGGGTCTGAATACTTTCTAGGCTAGTATAGGGAGGCATTATGCAATCCTGCTCCTAAGCTTCTCTGAGCTTAAATCAGCATGGGTATATTACAATAATGTCATATAATTTTCTACATGAAGCTATCATTTTGCTGTTACCTGAAGGGACACTGTAAGATACACTATAGTACTATAAATGTAAATATTCTGTACACCAAGTGTTCCATGAGAATGGAAACTTAATGATGTATATATTACAACATCACTGCTGGAGTTAGGTTTGTATTAGCATTTTTGTGATAACCCACCCCACCATTTCCCAGAGGTTTATAACTCAACTGTAAAAATTTACTACAAGTTAAAATTTAACATATCAAGTCCATCCCAGGAGCACTTTTTTAAAGAAGACAGCCATCTGCATGTTTTTAGATTGAAAATGTATATATAAATGTTAAACATATTTGTTAGTGTTCAATTTAATGAGAAAAAAATTAATAAAATGATTAAAATCATAACACCCTAACCTGAAAGTGTCAAGTTAAAATAGTTCATGTACAATTAAAATAAATTTTCAAAAACAGTTTATGAAGTGTCGAAGTAACTGCTAGGAATAAAACCTGATGAAAAATTACAAGATCCTGAATTTCTTCAATGTTTGTTTATTTTTCTGCATTTTAAAGACCTGATTTTCAACCTGTTCTGTTTGAGGACACAGCACTGATTTTTGCTAGTACAGCTACAGATTCACTTCCTGCGTTATTGATATGCTTTTAAAATACAGGATACACTCCAAGTAAGCTGAGCCATGAAAGAGTTTCTTCTCCTCAAGCATACTCTCTCCCCAGAGCTCAGCATTTCCATTCCGCAGACTTAGCTCACCCTGGTACCCATCATGTCCGGCTCAAATCTCAAGTAACTGTGTAGGAATCAAAGCTTTCACTTCCTTGATCCAGTACCTATAGTTGTTGAGGTTAGTTCTCAAGAGACCTTTGTTTGCTCAGATCATACATAATATGACTAAGGGAAACAGTTTTTCCTATGTCTGCACCTGTATTGTAAAGCTTTGATACTCACTTATGTTCCCATTGATTTTTCTCTGTTATTGCTGCTGTATACATTTTGAATCCTTCTTGAATATAAATAAGGTTTATTGCTAAGATCTAGGTTATTGCCATAAGCTATTCTAAAAAATATAAACTATTCCTTATTCTATAAGAGGTTAGGAATGATCTGAGCCCAAACTCAATATATATTTTTCCTCAGAACAATACTGGAATTATGTAACATATCCTAAAACTAGGAAATTGGGGTGGGATGATTGAACACATGCAAATTTGAAACTAGGATTTCAGAACCACCTTACATTTTGTTTTCAGAAAATCAAGTTACCTCTCTGTAGCTTCATTTTTATTTTTTTTTTTTTGCATAAAAGTTAAAAGGAATCTTAATATTCTCCCATCAGCTAAATGTATCAGTGTAGCTGTGCTTAGGGTAGGGAGAGTAGAGCAAGATGATTGATTTTTAAGGTGCCCTCCAACTCAAATCATTATGTGTTAACACCTCTGCAATGTACAACGGCAGATAGTCCATGGACTGAAGAATGTATATGTAAAATACATGACATACACAAGAGAGTACTGAAGAACACAGAAATTTCTAAATTAAGTTTTTTTATTGTTTAACATTCTCTATTTGTGTTGGAGAAAGATGACTGAGAAGCCAAAGCAGTGAAACTTTTAAAAACAGGAGTCTTCTGGATGGATCCAAGTGAAAAAAACATTCAACAGCAAAAATCAATTGTGATAGCAACAGTATGCATTAATGTGACTGAAAACAAATCACAAGTTCTTGTGCAGAAATATGAAAATTAGGGCAAGAAGTAGCTACTTACTTGAAGCTGACTAAATCAAACAAAAAACAGATACTCAGTGAAGTAACCATGAAGCTGGGAGCAGCAAAAGCACAACAACTTTGAGGATTATGATCAGACTACCAAAGAGTGATGTCTACTTACTTTAAAAGTCTGTTTGCACTTTGCAATCAGCCATATGTTGTTTCTTTTTTCTCTCCTCAATAATTTCCTGTCCTAGCACTCAAAACCCATGGCAGTTTAGCTGAAACTTCTGCCTGTAAGTCATGTTAAGGTGTCAAGAAGTTCTTGCCATAGAATCTTTCAATAAGTAGACAGAACATACCTTGAGAGGGCAGGACGTGCATAAGCACTATAGACAAATCATTGCCAAAAGCATTCTTAAGACCCTTCTCTCGCATCCCCTCCCTGCCTACCAAGTGACACTGGGCCTTAGACATGTGCCTAGCCTGTCTGTAGGAGAGAAGACCAGAGCTCCAAGTGAAGTTTAAATTCAAATTCTGACCTTCTGGACAGGTTACCTTTCCATATAACCTGTATATTATTTCTCCAGTCTGAAGTCTTGCCAGCTTTGATAAAATTGCTATTTCCAGGTTTTCAGACGATTTTTTTTCTAACATTTCTCATTTTCCCTCCTCCAGTTCCCTTTGTAGATGCACTAAATAATAGTGTTGTACAAGCCTGGAGAACTCTCATAGGAATCAATTTGACTAATACATACACAGTATAAAAGGGGGTATTTAACCATCAAAAGGATGTTTTTTCCCTGAACTGAAGAACAAGAACAATCATTTCAGCTAGAGTTTCTCTATGGCAGTTGGAGAGAAGTGATGGCTTCCCCATGGATTAACATTTTCTGACTTTGCTCTTCACACAAAGGTTACAACTACTTATGTTATATGCAAGCTATGCATAATAATTAGAAACAGGGCACACTGTCTAAATCATCTTACTTGTTAGCATTTCAATGCAGATATCATTTTAATCCTTGCATTTCTAATGTCAACAGTAGCCGCTTAGAGTTGTCATTGAAATCTTTAATTTCTCCCCTCTTCATATTGCGTCTATGTACACACATTGTTCATTGATTATGGTTTGGCATTTCTTCTAGGTTTTTATAACCTTGCAGTAGATTTATGCACACAAGAACTTAAACTGGCAACCTAGTACATGTTGTACAAGAGAGGTTATATTTGAATCAAAAGTATTGAAGTTACTATCATATTCAGCAGGATTATATAGATAATAAAGGTCAGCTGTGATACATACTACTATTATAACATGCAAAAGAATGTGTAGTAGTAGTAGCATACGATGGGAAGGGTTTATTTATAATAAAAGCAGGTCATGCTTTAGGAATAACTTTAGGATAGCAGTAGACAGTGATAGTGGATTATTGTAGGCTTATAGGAAAAGCCATTTTCATGTCAGATAAAACAATAAATTTAAAACTGGAGTCAGAATCTCAAATCCTAACAAAGCAAAGAAAAATACCTGAGGAACTTCAGAAAGAAGCTTTCATAAGGGCTTCATAAGGTGATGTGGTTGTTTCCATTAGCAGGCTTCTTTGCAGTGGACCTATCCATTCATATTCAATTCATACTGAAAGTCCTGATTGTGACAGTGACTTTGGCACTGCAAGAACACAAGTATTTTCTGTGATGTTCCATAGTCAGAACAACTAACTATATCAGGACATTCCCTGATAATTAAAAATAAACATTTTTAGTTTTCATGACCAATAGTTGCCTCCCTCACAATTCTTCCAGATTTTCTGAAGTTTGGAAAAGAAAGGGGGAAAGAATTTCTCTTCTCTTCTCTGTAGTATCCCAATAGAAGTGATGAGTGTTACAAGGTACTTAAGGCCCTGTACAAGTCAGCTCTGAAACACAGTTCATGCATTACTTATGAGATTTCACTGAAATGTAAATCTGAGTGATTTTCATTTGTTCCCTTGGTCTTAAATGAAACAACATTTACTGAGTCCAAGGAATCATTCTCAGAGTTCAAATTCTAGAGAGAAGTGTGTGGTATGGCAAAAATTATTAATAAAAAATACATACATGTCCAGGCAAATAAAGCTTCTGCACTAAAAACCTTCACATTTGTCTGTATTAATGTTTAATGCATTTGTAAAAAGCAGTCCTGCTTTGTAGGATATAGCCACAAAAGTGTCCTGCAATCTACTAGCACTTATGATCACAGCATGGGTCCAAAGAGGATTGTCAGAAATGCATGATCCATGTTTGATAGATCAGAGGAACCATACAGAGTATATTAAAGCCATATTATAGCTGCTGAAAGGGATGCAAAAATATTTCTGGATTAGCTCTAAAATTATAGACTAACTTATCATTTGATTGGCTTATGCACACAGCATATTAGCAGTAGGTATTGGAGTTTGCTAAGAAAACTCAGTTATGACCTACAGAAACCAATTACACAAGAGGGAAGTAAAAAAAAATTAAATTATGCAATAACAATGTTTTATAAGTGGCATGTCTTTCTAATAGTATAAAATAAAAACATTGAAATACTATAGTGTGTTCTACCATAACCAGTTTACATCCATGGTATTGAGAGCAAAGCATAGTCATAGTTTCTTAGGCAGGTTTAAAAAATGCCTAGTACCTTTTAAACCTTAGGCAGGTTTAAAAAATGCTTAGTTATCTGGAAAGTTTGCTTGCATCTCTGAGTTAATAAGATATGTAACATTTTTAAAACAATATAAACTTAGCGTCCAGGGAAAGTATATTTGCTCTAGCATTTTTTCAGATGATTTTACAAAGGGTTATTTCAGTGATATTGCTGTTGTTCCTACATTTGTGTCCAGGTAGGAGCACCATGATCTGCAAATGCAACAGAAAATATTTCCAATTATCTTCACAAGATATTTCAATTTCAACTGAAAAAGACATTTAAAGGGTTTTTTTGTATCTAAAGACTTTAGATATCAGTAAAAGTTAAAGCACTGAATTGAGTAATTGCACAGAATTTTAAAGAAGTGCTAATATTTGAAGTAAATGTGACCCCAAAGAAACACGTTAGATGCAGACAGCTTGTGAAAATGCAAGCTCAAGTTATTCTCCCTTGAAAGATAAAAAAGGGCAGGGGATGTCAGCATAGTCTCAAGCTTGATATATATATACACACATGACTAGTTATAATCTGAACTTGAGACTTGAATTCTTTCTTATTGAACAAAAGCTTAATCCTTCAAACTCCTTGGGGAAATAGCCTTAAACAGGTGAAAATAAAATACAATTAACAAAGAAGTGAAAGGAGATGAGAAGCCCTTTGAGACTGTAGTGAAAAAAAAAAAGGCAAAACAAATTAAATTTTCCAACCTGAATAAATCTTTGTAGGAAACATTAAAACAAAAAAAGGATAAGAGGAAGAAATTAAATAGATCCAAAATTATGAATGCACTAGAAAACACAGCACAATAAACTTGAAATCAGCCTCTTGGGAAAATATTAAAAATAAGAATTGTAAACTATACAAGAAGTATTTTGTAGAAACTGCATCTTGTTCAAAAATAAAGCAATCTAACCTATCTTTCCAGAAGCATTTTCTACAGTTTAATTTGGTAGGCTAAGTATTGGTTTTGAACTTTTAGCTAATTTCTGTCTAACTAGCTTTAATTGTTATGTTTATTTCTAATTGACATTCAGCAATTCCATGAGTTATTCACTATGTAAAGAGGCTCAAAATATCTTGAAGCCAGAGCAACCAACTCAAATGCTATTCAAAATTTCTCAAAATATTAAAGAAGTAGTTCCAAAATGGCTGCAAACTTTTATTATCAAAGGAGGAGTCCAGAATTACTTACAACCCACTCTTTTAGTTAATAGTTGCCAAACAAGAGAAGCAAAGCATACCACCATGTCTCCAAAATTGTTTATCATTGAACTGTAGTTTTTAAGATAAGAGTATTTCCAAATATATGTCATGATTAGGAATGTGCTTTTGTGCATTGTGCAAAATTCACTTGTGTGTGTACAGCAATTTGTTTTAAAGAGCCAAGAGACAAAGCAGAAATTAAGCATTTCCAAAAAAATATGGTGAAGTCTGTCAGACCAAGATTCTTTCCTGATTCCCTAGGATTACAGTCTCCATAAGAGCAAATTCGTATTTATAGGACAGAACTGGCAAAGTGTTGAACCACTGGAATATCAAATCCTTTATCATTAATTTGGCAGCTAGAAAATAAGCCGAGGTCTCCAGTTTACACCTGAAATCGGAGAAAGAAATGTCCATGGGTGTCTTTGTTCTAGCTTCAGTGTGCACAGAAATGCAGCAATGGAGATGCAGTCACAGATTGGCAGCCGTGTACTTCAACCCCCAGTTTGAATTTTAGTTATTAGTCCCTGTGCTGTTGTATATGTAGATACAGAGATACAAGTATATTCATTTTATTCTTAGTGTGCTGCAATCACACCTACAATTTCACTTTGTAGTTATACCTTCAGGGAATAGCTTTCAGGAATATTATGCTGGTAAACTTCCCAGGAAAATGTCATTAAATGTGTGCATCTTCTCTCCTATCCCTCTCTTCCTCCTGAAATTTTCTCCTTCACATCAAAAGTTTACTGTTACTTTGAAGTAATAGGAATCAAAGAAAAGGGAGAAAGCTGGCTCTATCAGAGCCAGTGTTGAAAAGTTCCTGAGGATGTGGGAGAGATGAAAGAAACTGGAATTGTTTCAATCAAAGATAAGAAGTTGGAGGTGGGAATGCAAGGATTTTTGGACAAGCCCGTAGAAAGATGAGGGGAGGCATACATATATTTACACACATATTTGATGGGTGAAAGGAACTAAGATAGCACAAAGTTTCTGAAATCTACTTCAATATGTTATTCATTAAATCCTTCTTTTGCCTCCTTTCAGTCAACTTCTTGGTACTATTTCAAAAATGAATCCAAGCTTAAATAAAAGGGTCATAGAGAATATCTGCAAAGCCCTTCAGAGTGAGTACAATGAATGACAACTTTCTGGAGTGACAGAAAGATGATGCTGATATGTTTAAGCATTTCATCCATTTCAAACATTTCTTCAAAAATATTTCAATCATTATCAGTTCCTAGAGCTAAAAAGAGTGGACAAATAAATACAACTCTTTAGATTGCAACACTTTTACATTTAAGAATAAATGTAATTAGAAATATTTTTTTTATTGTATATCACATTTTAGTAAGTGGAAGTCTGTCATGGTTTGACCCTGGCACAATGCCAGTATCTCCATGAAAATACACCTCCCAAATAAGTGCTGTGAGATGCGATCAGGAACAGAGCAGAGCAGGCCCAAGCTTAAAAACAAAAGCTACTACTACTATAATAAAAGACACACAGAATTGGAATGAAAACCCTCCAAAACACTCCTCCTCCCCCCACCCAATTTCCAACAAACCACAGTGAAACAAAACCCTAGATTCCTGATCATGTTACCACCCTTCATATAATCAATTCTTAGTTCATCAAGGGAGAGTGGAGTCTCTCCTGTACCACAGACCCCCAGGAAACACAACTGCCACCCTTCTGTGTTTCCCTGTCACACATGGCAACGCCTGGAGAAAATCTGCCAGTGTGACACTCTCCTTTCCATGTCACAGTGCTCTCACCACCGTGCATGGACAGACTGCTCATAGGGCTCCTTTAAGGATGTTTTGCCAAGGACCAAAAGAAACAACAGTTCAGTTTCTCATTTTGGGACCACAGTCCCCCCCCATTTTCTCTCCCCTGGGGCCAAGGGTCTCGAGAACAGAGATCTTCTTCTTCCTGAAGACAGACGGCACCACCACACCCTCCTCAACTCTTCTCTGCTCACTCCACTCCTGTGCTGGTAGTCGCTGAAGCAGGTCTCTTGGCTCACCATTGCATCCCCCTAAAAATGCAGTCTCTGTTGCAGGAGAAATTGTTTCGGTCTATGGCTATACAAGAAAAGTCCAGGCAAAAGCCACTCCATCATCTTCTCCCACCTAGGATTTCTTCTAACATCTCAGGTGCCAGACTGTCTCTCTTCTCTTTCAAATCACAGAGGAGTAGCATTTTGCAAAGCTTTCCTTATCCAAGAAGGTGTTAAAAGCCTCGGACTCCCAGGATGGCTGAAATCTCTGCCCAGAACTCCAACTCCCACGGCTGGGCACCTTTCCCCCCAGCTCTGCTTCACTTTATCCTCTGCCGGTGTACTGCTGGCACATGATATTAAATTTCCAGGTGCCTTCAGGCTCTCTCTCTTTGTCTCTCTCTCTCTCTCTCTGGGGGAGCGGGGGGAACAAAGACATCTCCGTCTTTCTCCATCCTTCCGTCCACAGGGGCTGGCCTGGTTCCAGTCCCTTCATACCCTGGGCCTACCTCTGCCAAGCCACATGGCTTTCCTTCCCCCAGCCAGCCTGTGGCTGGGCAGGGGAGAGTCTGCACTCGTTTGCTGACTGGAACTAAAGACAGAGTTCCCCTGGGAGTTCTCTGCTTTTAACCCACTGTGTTCTCAGAGGCGTGTCCAATGCCTTCAGTGGTCACTCCAAGTGCCAGTATCTGAACCTGACCACTGATTGGTTTGACCCCAACTTCCTGAGAAAATTCACTTCCACGTCAAACCACAACAAAGTCAAAGCCAGCAAACTCTGAAAGAAGATAACCAGTTTGGCTCTGAGAAATTCAGGGCAACTGAGAGACTTCTCTCAAAGACACAACATACAGATGTCCTAGAACTCACCTGGAAGAAATACTGTCCAATCTAATATGGTTTTCTGCAGGTATAAATCCACTTTCTCTGCTTGCCATTTGCAAAACCCACTCATTAAAATTCTATAAATATTCCTTTAAATCAAAAGGAGGTAGAGTTGCTAATATCCAGACTGATGTCCCATCTTTGAAGAACCTCAGAAGAGAGAAAACTATTCCATTTCTCTTCTTCACTACAGGAATAATTAACAAATATGAGAAAGGACAACAATAATAAAGTTTCAGTTGTGTCTCCAAACATATGTGGATGACTCCACACTCCAAATTCACTACCCCAGGCTTCATCCAGATATTAAAGCAGCAAGACAGAGATTACATTTCATTGATAGGAACAGACAGAACTACAGATCTGCCATTCATCTCACCATCTGGGCTTGTATGAAACAGGGAAATACAGTCTGGAGCACAAAGTAGCCACAAAAGCAACATCTTCTCTTGGACCCTGCACAATGGTAAATGCTAGGTACCTTTTAAAAAACAAATGTATCCATCATAGTAAAGAAGAGGAAATGGAACTTGTACCTTTATGCTAATCCTTCTCCTCCAAAAAACAGCAGCTCTGGTTTCTCTGAATCACTTAGTCCATAAATGGATCAAAAATTAAGAAGGCAAGCTGAAGATCAGATGCTCAATGGTATCAATTGAAAGTGATTCCACCAGCTTCTCGGTAGACCAAGTATTGAATGTGCATATCTGTAAGTCAATATCAGCAACAATAGCATGAAACTTTAGTGGGGTTTTTTTTTTTGAGGTATAACAGGAGGAACAGGTGTTGAGCAGTGGGGGTAAGGAAAGCAGAGAGAGAGTTTGAATTATGCATAACATGCATGGATCCTACATAATTTTGCACCTTTATTCTGATTCTGTGGAATTTCATCTATAGGGGGGTTGAGGAGGGGAAGGTAAAAAAAGCACAGGACGTCACAAAGAAATCCTATGAGTCTGAATTATGTTCAAAATCATAGATGCGGGAATATCAGAGATGTAAAGCTATGCTACTAGTTACTCCTTCCATGAGCAACACCAACCTGAAAGTTGGAGTTGCACCCTCTTTCCTGCATCACAGCCTGACACAGAATATCCAGTTAGAAACTAAACTGAGAAACTATACCATCAAAAGATGAGATGCCTATCCTGCTTGGGGCCAAAAAGGGTAACAGTCATTGACTCCCTTGAACTCTTCAACTCCAAACTTTCCTTCTATTGGATTCTCTTCACAAACTTATGCTGGCATCACTACATAGACTATAGGGTCTCCTCTCATAACCAGGAGGGGAAGAAAAATCATGCCCAATGATTCAAGCCTAATCAAATTCATTCATATTACTGCCATTTGATATTTCATAAGAGGAATTATAACCATCTTCTGAGCAAATATAGAGGCTGTTCTGTGAGGATTGCAGGGTAATTCAGCTTGGAAGGGATCTGAGGGCATTTCTAGTCCAACTTCCTGCTCAAACCAGAGCCAGCTCTGAGTACTGATTCCTGGAACCTGACTCCATCTCTTTTGTGACCTCTCTGGCACTGGAAGCTGATATTAAGTATCCCCATATCTACTGTGCCATCTCTTCTCCAAGTTGAACAAGCCCAGTTTCCTCAGTCACTCCTCACAGGACAAGTGCTACAGCCCACCCACTGTCTTCAGAGCAATTGAATATTAACTTCTAGATGCAAATGGGACACATCAAAAATTCCTTCATTCATCCAGTAACAATTTAGGGAAGAAATACTACAGATAGATTAGAAATTAGGCAAGATGTGGCACTATGATCTATACTGGTGCAGTTAAATCCCAAAATGCTGTATTGAAAATATTGCTATGGAATCCCTTATAATTCATAAAATCATAGGAAAAGTTAGGTTGGAAGGTGATCTAGGCAACTTCTGCCCAAAAACAAGGTCAGCTGTGAGGTTAAGATTTGAATTCTTCAGTCATCTATTATCATGGGCAGCAGATGAAGAATTCAAACTTATTTTCAAAAATTCCATTTCTTGCTAACTCATGTTTCATTATAGGATTCTAAGGAATGAAAATATTTCATTATGAACATGGAAATTGTAAGGCAAGAGGGAGGAGAAGCCATCTGTAGCAGAATACACTGCTCCTGTTTATATTCTCCCATCAGTTTGTTTACAGTGAACCCTCCTGAACCTCTCCTTGTTAGATAGGATGCCTTCCCTTTGTGTTAAGCAGGCTTATGCTTAAAGTCAGAATGAGCAGATGGAAAGAAAACTTTTAACAACAAGAGTGCTCCTCCATTGTACTTATGATAACAAAACAGTACAAAGTGTCAGCAGCAGAGTCTCCTGCCATCTACAATATTAGGTATATTTCTGGTTTTCTTCAATCCAGAGTAGGCTGTTTCTGAGCAACTTGAAACATGCAGAAAATGATTTTTAAAAACCTAGTCAACTGAGGACAAAATTCAAAGGAAGTCTTTCACTCCATGTCCTATCCTTTTGTGTATAATAAATACAAAAGAAGGAGTCAACCCACAGCCTTGGTTCAGAGGTAGTGCACAAGTACAATTCATTTATGTCCCCACTTGCTGTTTTGCAGTCAGGACACCTTAGGCACAGGCAGGAAGAGAAACAAATGCCTCAAACAGGCAATTAGAACCTGCTTCTAGCTAGCCCCTTCAGTGTTGAATTCAGACACAGCAACTTGCACAGCAGTTTCTGGACCCTGCTTCTAGATCTTTCTGAACCCCTGGGATTGCTGGAGGACTGCTGGGTACTTTGAGGGGCACCAAGATTCCTGCCGCTGCCAGGTAAGGATAGCTACAGGAGACTGAAGTCCTAGCAAGCTGTAGCAGCTTCTAGCAAGATCCCATAGCTGCTCTTGGTCAAAGGTTGCTCTAGTCCTAATCAGGATATTAGGAAGGGTCAAGCACCCTTTCAGCAGGAGCTACAAAGAGGTGTGGAGTACATTCGTTTGTGGAAAAGGGGTTAAAAAATTTTTTATCTGTGCCTAGCCAGCAGTAATGATATGGCACAGGGCACAGTGACCGAAGCAACTACTCCTGCTATCCTCTGGTTACTGAGGACTGCTTGGAAGAAGCAGGATCCACTCAACAAGTGGAGCAAAAGTATCCTTACCAACAGGCTAGCCAACCTGGTAAGGAACCCTTCAAACCAGGAACAAGGGGGCCAGGAAGTTGGCAACAGCCAATGCAGAAAGGAAATGATGGGTGGGGTTGACAAGTGTGCAATGTGATGTGAACAGGAAGCACCTCAATCTGACCTGAAGAGGATGCCTCAAATTTATGCAAACAAATGAAGTGCCAAAAAGATAGCAGATTGGATATCTTTTCTCTGAAATCAGCAAACTGGTGCTTCTCTGAAGTGCCTGTACACACAGTTTGCAGCATGGGGAACAGACAGGAGTAATTAGATATCTGTTACAGGGCTACAACCTCCTTTGGTTAAAGATGGGGGGTAGCTCACTCAAGTGCTGCAATGGGTGAACACAGGCTTATTAGGAAACCTTATTAGGAATGGTGAATCCAGATGCATCCACCATTTGGATGGTCAGGATAGTGAGGAGGGAGAATTGCCCTTGATGTGAAAACAGCAGATGGGTGATGAGCCAGCTGACAGCTTGTAAATCAGAATCATTGGGTAGACCAAAATCAGTAACATGATAATGAAATAATGGATTTTGTGGCCTTCTTCAGGCAGCTGTAACAAGCCTCACCTGCACGGGCCCTTGTGCTCACGCAGACTTCAACAATTTTTCAAGGATCATTTCCCTCCAAACTCAAGAATGGTCCACCCCAATGTGCAGAAAGTCAAATAAAGGTAGCAGAGAGCTCCTGAAAATATCAACTATAAAAAAAATAAGGGCAGAAGGGACATTTGACCCAGGAAGAATACAGAGATATGGTCCAAGTGTGGAATGATGGTGTTAGGTACAACAAAACCCATCTGGAGCTGAATGTGGCAGGGAATCTACAAGGTAATAGGCCTCACTTCAATCGCTGAGAAGGTAATGAAGCAAAAAAATGGAAGTACTTTCCAAAAATATGAAAGAAAAGGAAAGAATAGTCAGTATGCATTTATGATTACATTTTTATATTGACTTTAGCAAGGATTTTGACACTTTCTCCCATAACTTTCTCATAGACATATTGATGAAATATGAAGCAGATTAGTGGATAGTAGCAAGATGAATTGCAAACTGGTTGAACTGGCAGGATCAAAGGGCTGTGATCTGCAGCACAAGGTCCAGTGACACCAACCCCTCACAGTGTACCCCTGGGGTTGATACTGGGGCCAGTGTTGGCTAACATGTTCATTAATTACCTGTAACATGGGGCCTGAGTGCACATGAACAGGAGGAGTGTCTGGTACACCAGATGTTGCCATTTCAGAGCCACCGCAACAGCGTGGACAAATGAGCCAACAGAAAGGTCATGAAGAGGGAAGAGCAGAAGTCCTGTATCTAGGAAGGAATAATCCCATCCATCAGCACAAGTTGGGGGCCAGCTAGCTTGGAAGCAGTTCTGCAGAGACTCTGCAAAGAAGGGAATGAACAACTTGATAATTAACCAGCAATGTGTCCTTGTGGCAAAGGCAGTCAGCAATCACTGTGTTAGGGAGAGTATTGCCAGAAGACTGAGAGAGCTGAACTGATCCTTCTCCTTCACCCAGCACTGGTGAAGCACGGAGTGCTGGGCACAGTCCTGGAATCCCCAGTGCAAGAGAGACATGAACACAGGTGGAGCAAGTCTGTTTACAGGCTGTGAGGGTGATTAAGGGTCACATGAGGAAAAGCTGAGAGCTAGGACTCTTCAACCTGGAGAAAAGAAGGCTCACATCTGATCCTGTCAGTAAGAAGATGAAAACAGACTCTCCTCAGTGGTACCAGCCATAAGTTAAAATAAATGAAGTCTGGTTTGACCATTAAAAAAAAAAAAAAACAAACAAAAAAACACCAAAAAAAAAACAAGAAGAAAGAAACCCCACATTTTCAGTGTGAGGGAAATTAAGCATCGGAACTGGTTTCCCAGAGAGGTTGTGGTGTCTCGGCCCTTGCAGATACTCAAGATCAGATTTAACACAGCCCTGAGAAACCTGCTCCTTGGAGAAAGGGGGCTGGACAACCTCCAGTTATCCCTTTCTAACTCAGACTTCCGCCAGAGTCTGTGGTTCTGGGATCAGTTTGGTCACCTTCCCAAAGACACAACCAAAGTGCAGGGACCTTTCATTGTGTTACATGGAGATTTGTGTTCACTTGATGGGAACCCTCATCTGTTTTAGCTACATTACAAGAATGCATTCATATCCATAACAGAAAAGGATCATGACCTATAAGCCCTGGAGTGCTGTAGGAACACGTGTATGCCGCACTGCACCGGAATCACTGGGAACTGCTGATGGAGTAGATTCTTCTAGTTAAAAAGCCTAAGCAGAGACATTATAATTAGCTATGGACTCCAAGCTATATTTGCTGGCAGTAGAACTCCCAGGAAGAATTACTCTGATTTACAGTAATTTTCCACTGAGGATTTCAAACTTCACAAAAAAAAAAAAAAATTCTGAGTTCATAATATAACAGCAGAGATGAGAAAACTCCCCAGGAAAGTCTTCTGCGCTGGAATATTTTTGTAATATTTTTGCATCCTTTCTCCACTCTGATTGCATACAAGACTGTATTTGCTAACAAAAGGATTAGAAAACTGAAAAAAATATTGTCATACTCTTTAGAACCAGTGATGAAAAGAAATGGCTGTCTAGTTTGTAAAATATTTCTATTTGTCAGATTTTTTTTTTATTTTGCAGTTTTGAATCAGAAAAGGAGGGGGAGGGGGCAAAAAAAAAAAAAAAAAGAAAAGAAAAAGAAAATACTATCTATCCTGTTGACTCTGAAACCTGCAAAGTAAAGTAGAGCTAGAGGTTCACTCTCCTGCTCTGAATTAAACAAAGAATTTTTTTTAATTAAAGAATTCAAGAGGCTTGAATTTAAGTCTCCAATTAATGCCCTATGGGTTAATTTAATGGACTATGTTAGGCAAAAAAAACCAAAAATCTATGCCTTTACAATTTCAAGCACTAAAATTAATCAAAAACTGGCACACTTCAGCTTCTTAGCAGAAAATAAGCGTTACATTTTTTAACATTTTACAGCAAAGAGAAAAACAGGCACAAAACAAGTTGAAACCTGAAAGAAGGTATTTCTAGATGGGAGATTGTTTGTTTTACCATGGAATCTTTTCTATCACCAAGCACATTGTACAGGATGATAACAGAGCTAACAGAAGTCCCTTATAGGAGAGCAAACCATTCTGTGGGATGAACTAGGTTAATTTTAAGAATGAAAGAGAACAAGACAAAACAAAAAGTACCAACAACATCAAAAAGGTAGAACATATAATACCTGTTCATGAATCTTACACCACATGGTGCAGTTATATGATATACATACACATGCCTGCACATATGCACAGCCATGTCCTGCATCACTCCTGTTCACGCAGACACATCAAAACTAGCTTTAAGCTAACTACATAATTTTGCTGTCAGCATAATCACAGCATCTAGTGCAGACTGGAACACCTACTGGGGAAATTTACTCAAGACCCATTGGTAATCTCTGCCAAGACCAACACTTCCAGAGCAATACTAATAGCTATATTTGAAATAGAACATTTAGCTTCATGTATTGGCACAAGACATACTTATTCAATACTACTGAAAGATATTCTCTAACACATAATTCATTATGGACAAAGAAAAGGAGCAGATTATAAAACTGACAAAGAGGCATCAACCTTGCAAATTTATATCACTTTTACCATCACCTAAGAAACATCTATCTGCACCTTTTTTCAAAGGTCCCAGAAAAATATTTCAGAAGAGCAGTCTCACCTGCCTAAGAAGCAGTCACGGCAGAGGTCAGGGAGCCTGTAAGAGTGAGACATTAATTTCAGACAACCAGACATCCTCCAGGACCCCTTCTTACTCAAGCTGTCTGATCAGTCCCTGTCTCTCTCCCAAGTCCAAGATACTCAAAGCCCCAAATGCCATGAGGGACCTCAGGATGTAGCAAGAGCCATGAAATTCAAGCTCTTCAACCTAGCTTTCCCTCCAGAAAGGAGAGAGGTAAATGGATCGACATCTAATTGTTTCAAACACCGTGTTGTTTAATCACCAATTAGACCTCATTTCTCATCTGCTAAGTTCAACCTATTGATTTCCAGTCACACACTCTTCTTGTTTACTATAAAGACAAAGGCATGCCTCCTGTCTGCTCAGAGGAAGCAGGAACTGTGGCCCCATGTGTACCCCAGCAGCCCCATCAGCACACATCCCTGCCTGTCCGTGCCCAGATGCCCACGTCAGGAGCAGGGCATTTCATTGCAGGCATAGCTGCACAATAACAGGTCTGAAAGCTCCAGGCTGAAGCTGGCTTGGAGCAAACATCTGACTAGGCAGATACTGCAGTCGAAAGCTGCCCTGGGGTTGTGCCTGCAGAGCTCTCTGTTTGCATTAGTTTCCTGACTTTCTCAGACTTTTCTTAGAATAATTTTACATAACAGATTGGGATGGCACTTGGAGTAGGTGCAGCTATGTAACCCTTTATATAGGGGTTGTATAGAGGCCTCTGTACAGCATAAGTACCAAACTAAAAGCAACACTCCTCTTCAGTGCCTGGCTGTCAGCTGTTCTTGGATGATCATATTTTTAGCACTTTCTCAGTATTCCTGATGCTCAGGTACCTTCCTCAGAAAGTTTTTAAATCATTGCTTCAATAAAATGTTTCAGTTTCAACAAAATAATAATTTCTGCCAAAAAAAAAAAAAAAAAAAAGTGCATTCAGTAATGCTGAGCAGTTCCACCAGTTTCTTAAAATAAGCAAAAGTAACAGTATCAGAAGCAATGAACTGCAGTCATATGCATAGTAGAGGCAGGAAAAAAAAAGGCAAAAAGTGACACTGTAGCCAACAAACTCTAAAAATGGTTGGATTTATTGCCTGGCTATTTCATATGCTGACCAGTATAAACCTACTGTTTTTGCAAGACATTAATTCATCTCAGCTATATACTGTACATTTTCTTGTTGCTGTGATCTGAATGGGTCTTTCTTATCTACCATTTCACAGTTTATACATCTTATTGATACTACAAAATCAAATTCGTAGCAAAAGGATGGCCTGTCATTTTGTGGAAAGTAATCTATACAAAGCTATGCTTCCGTTAGCTTATCTGTACCTATCAAATTAATCTGATTACTTCTAAGCTTCCCTAAACTATTCAGAAGGAGAAAATTCTGTTAGAATTAGGAGTTATGATTTTTATGTCATTCTAATGTGCTTAACAAGATAAATCATTACAGAATTCAAACACTTTGGCAATGCATATCCCTGGCAGGGGAATGGACATTAAAATGGCAGCAAAACCAATTTCTCATGCTCAGGAGACACCCTAGAGGGCTGTCCTGGAACAGAACTTTGGTTCTGCATGGGCTTAAGTCAGATAAAAGCAGTTGAAGGAAATAAAATATAATGTTGGAGAACAGATATTTCAGCAGTTCCTACGAAGAAAAAAAATTACAAACCTACCATCACAGATAGCTGTAGAGACACAGGCTGATTAACAAAAAAAATATAGTACCTGATCCTGTGTTTGGCTAGATGCTGAAAAGCGAAGTCCATTTATTTAGAAGAACAAGACGACAAAGATACAATCTGTTTAGAACAAGAATGTAATTTTCAGTTGCATGTCCACTTTCAGCAAGTGCAGTTGCTGCAGGAAAAACAGAAATCGAATCACACTTGCTGCTAAATACATATTTAATTGCTTATGTTTTTTTTATATTTTGTTTTGCACCAGACTGTTTACTCTGCTCATGATGATGTGGAATTAGTGTTGCTAAGTTTTCTGCTTCTTTTAACCAGTCTTAAAGTGCCGCCTAGTGCACAGTTAAGGCACCATCCCCGCCTAGCATAGCAGTGCCAGGGCTGAGCATGCAGAATATTCTGGCAGATTTTATTTCATGCAAAAACATTTCATTATCTCCCTCCAGTCAATTTCATCAAATTTTAGGGGCTGAAGTGGATTCTGCATCTCTGGGAATGTTTATTAGTAGAAGTTAATCCAATAAGACCCTGGATTGATGTAACATAATAAGTCGTACTAGTGCTGTCTAGCCTTCCAACCTGCACAGCTGTGACAGAGGAGGGAGAGCTTTCAGGGTGGCTGGAACACTCTGGGACCAGCTCTCAGCACCAGCTCCCACCAGGACACTTGCAGTATCAACCTAACCCAGCAGGCTGGACCCTGCCCGGGGGCCATCAGACCCACAGAGAACATCCAGGCTCCAGACCTTCTGTCCTCTACTCAGCAAGAAAGGGTGAGTCCTATGGCTCTGTTTGGACACAGGGAAACAAACCTTAAGGAGTGGATTGATCTGTTCTGAGGCTTTGGAAGAGAGTGCCAGGGCCTGATACCCTCCCTGGAGTTACAGCTGGCTGCATCAAACTAAGCAGTTACAGCAACAGATACTGCTGAAAACTGCAGTTATTTAACCACACACAGACATAGCATTGTACATCATCCTAACTGCTCGTATTTTCCTTGGGAGTGAACAAATCGGCAGTGCTCCGTGGCACAGTAAAGGAAAAGAGGGATTGTTCCTTTTTTTTTTTTTTTTAATCACAAAGATAAAGAGCTGAGACTTACTTAGAATCCTGTCAAGAATTACATGAAAAAATCTGAAATCACCTGAGTTTTTAGCTACCTGACATTTGCTTGAACCACTGATTTCTTTCTTCCTACAATACCATGTACACTCAAAATGAGCTCTGCTTTTCCTTCACTAATTAACTTAACACTGCAGTAATATGAAAGAGCTTATTTCTCAAATGCTTAAATATTATTCTTGATGTATAGGGATCTACCTGTCTTTGTGATATGTTGTGATAAGCTAATTTCTTCTGCAGAGCTTTCCTGCCAATAAATGGTAGTGCAGGAAATCACAGAATAAGCTGAATTGGAAGGGACTCACAAGGATCCTCAAGTCCAACACCCAACCCTTCACAGCACCATTCCCAAGAGTCACACCATGTGCCTGAGAGCATCATCCAAACAGTTCTTGAACTCTGTCAGGCTTGGTGCTGTGACCACTTCTCTGGGGATCCTGTTCCAGTCCCAACCTCCCTCTGGGTGAAGAACCTTACCCTGATATCCAGTCTAAACCTCCCCTGACACAACTTCAGGCCAGTCCCTTGGGTCCTGTCACTGAGACCACAGGGAAGAGGTCAGTGCCTGCCCCTCCTCTTCCCCTCAGGAGGAAGTTGTAACTGCAATGAGATCTCCCCTCAATCTCCTCTTCCCCAGGCTGAGCAAGCCAAGTGACCTCAGCCATTCCTCATACCACTTCACCTCAAGGCCCTTCATCATCTTTGTTGCCCTCCCTTGGACACTCTCTAATAGCTTCCTATCTTTCTTATATTGCAGTGCCCAACACTGCCCCCAGCACTCGAGGTGAGGCCGCCCCAGCTCAGAGCAGAGCAGGACAATCCCCTCCCTTGCCTGGCTGGTGATGCTGTGCCTGATGCCCCCCAGGACAGGGTTGGCCCTCCTGGCTGCCAGGGCACTGCTGGCTCATGTCCAACTTGCCATCAATCGATCCCCAAGTCTCTTTTTGTGGCACTGCTTTCCAGCACCTCATTCCCCAGTTTGAACCTACATCAAGCATTGTCCCATTCCAGGTACAGAATCCAGCACTTTCCCTTGTTGATCTTCATATTGTTGGTGATTGCTCAGCCTTCTGATTTGTTGAGGACTCTCTGCAGGGCCTCCAAGCCTTTGAGGGAGTCAACAGCTCCTCCCAGCTTTACATCACTGGCAAACTTGCTCAGTCCTATGTCCAAGTCATTTATGAAGGTGTTGAAGAGCACAGGGCTGAGGATGGAGCCCTGTGGAACCCCACTAGTGACAGGTCACCAGCCTGATGTCACCCCATTCACTGTAACCCTCTGTTCCTGAGCTGCGAGCCAGTTGCTCAACCATTACATGAAGTGTTTATCCAGCTGTGTGCTTGAAATTTGGTAAACTGTTACAACATTTTCAGCTGGATAATTATAAAAAAAATATTAAGAGAGTCCTTTGGTCATCACTATCACAAATAAACGCAAAACCGATTGAGGATCAATAAATACATCCAGCTGGCAAATCTCAGTGACAAGATGTCCTTAGAACAGCAGCATCTGCTTTCCCCATCCTGCCCCACAGAAATCACTTCGGTCTTGCCTCTTTAGATATTTAGTATTTACACTGATGAAATGAATCTAAATTCCCAGGCAGAAGTCACTGTACATATACATCAAGAATATTTTAACTCCTCTTAGTTTTCTTTTCTCTTCGGGATTAAATCAGAGATCATAATATGCCTCTGCCTTTTGTGGTTTTATTAATTTGTGCCTAATTACTTATAGAGCTATTTTGGTTTGACATTATTCCTACTTGAGCTCTGTTAAAAGATCTTCAACAGCTGTTCCAGATCAGTGTAAGCATTATTTCACATCCATTTTATCATCAGAATTAATAAAGAGAAAAAAGCACCTGACTTACTGTGTAGTCCAGGGCAAGTGGTTTTTCTCTCTGCTTAGTTTCTACATCAGTACCACCTCACAAAGACTTATCAAGAAGAACTTTTTTTCCATTCATACAGCATTAATCATGCTCAAAAAAATGCCAAGAAAATGTGTGTCTTTAAATGGTGTATCTAAAATTGGCATAGTGCAGAATCCAAAAAGTGTCATTAGACTACAGATAACAGGACCCAAAAGATCATTAGTCCATCTGGTCAAACCAAGACAATAAGACTTTGTACTATAGGATTTGAAAACACCCAATAATGTCACAGCAAGAACTGCTATGCAGTAATGAATTAATTTATTTATATTTGCCACAAGCAGCTTGTTCTCTCATTCTCTTCCCTGTAACCAAATTACATATGCAAAGTAGGATGTGGTAGGATTGTTTTTCCCTGCATAAATATATACATGCTGCTGTGCGCCTATTTTAGAGAAGTCAAGGTCAAAAAAGTATACTTTCCATTTGAAACAGCAACTCCCACTGTGGTTCCTATCGAAGATTATAAAAAAATCTTTGCTGAAATTGACCTTACTTGCCTGAAGAGCCAAAGTGACAGTGTCTGAAGGCTTTCTTCTGAAACTTGTGCTTGGTGGAGTGCTGCATGGACCCAGCCTTTAAACACCTTCAACCTCTCAGGGGTTCAAATCTGGTCAAGAAAACTGAGAACAATATCACTGAAAGGTTGCTTGCAAGAAACAACCTTTTGTTGTTCATTTGTACTTTCTGAGGAATTTTGGTTCTCTCATTTTCATAACTCCACATACTGAAGTAGTTATAAATATCTATTGATCACTCCTTAGTCTCTACATGACCATGTACATGCCCAGCTCCCTCAAAGAGCACGTATCCTGCAGTCCATCTTGGTGGCCCACTGACAGACTATCAATAAATAATTTATGTATTTACTTAATTGAAACATGGCCGTGTTCTGAATAAAACTTCCTAAGTCACTGTGATTTATGTTTAAACATGCTGTAATGCTGTAGACTCCAAAGCTGCATCATCTGCTGGGCAGGACAGTACAGAGAATGACAGAGGGTCTTTCAGATGCTAATATGCAAGAACACACACAGAGAATTCATCCTCCCCACAGAGAATACTGTACTGCAGCTGAAATGACTTCAGCATACACCTCAGGTCTAAACTAAAACTCTTGTGTGTATATTGTTAGCATTCCATATGGTTGCAGTTTGCCGCCATCCCCAGATCATTTTGATTGGAGTCATATCACCTTACACAACTGAACAATGCACTATACCATGCATTAAATTGCCCATATCTTAGCTCAGCTCTTTCTAGGTATTGTCAGGTTGCATAATGTCACAGTCAACTACACCATCCCAATGGATCTTTGTAATGACTCCAGGTAAACTTTCAGTAGGTCTAGAAGAGGATTGACCCTCTTGAGAGGATGGAGCCATATGAAAGGTCAGTTAGCAGAAGCATGCTTCTCTTGATACTATTGTTTGTCTTGGACCAAATATTTAAAATTTCAGGATTTACAACTAAAATCTAAAGTGAACACATCAGCAGAATAACCACAGCCAGAGTTTCATGCACAGACTGAATGTCTAGAAATTGGAATGTGGAATGTATTTTTAATATGCAATCTAGTGTTTAGCTCAGAGCAAGAGCAGCAGAGTCTGGCCTGCAAAGTACCCATCAAATTCCACCTAATGCTTAGACCAACATAGGATCTACTTCTTACAGCTCTTGTGATAGTCACTTTTTTTCCAGTCACTGGTCTAAAAATTGCCTTTTTATCCCTGAACATTTTGACTTCAGAAAACCACTTAAGTAGCTTTAGTTCAGGACTGTGTCAGCTCCACTCTAGCCTGAGCTACATCATATTTTCCTCAGTCAGACCTTTTTGATCCAATGCATCCAGTTCACTGGTTGTTTTGACATCTGCATTCTGAGAGCCATGCTATTCCAAAATGGCAACAAACAAAACAATTTTAAGAAAACAAAACAAAACAAAACAAAACACTCAACACAGACTCTGACAAATTAACATACTGCTAGAAACAGAGAGAATCTGCTACAAGATTTATGATAGATGCCACATCTCAAAATTTCATGTTAAGCATTGAAAGATGGAATTCTATTCATAGATTGTATGGTCCAATTTCTAGTTGCTGTTCTGTAATTTTGCACATGCATGCAAACAAGTGAGAAAACAATATTTTACTTCTCTCTCCCAAAAGAAAAACATTTTCATCCTGGATCTGAAAGCACCAATGTACAAAGGCTGCTTCAAGGCAGTGATAAAAACCTAACACCTACTCTACCTGCCAATATCTGTGTGCATATAACTCAGATAGAATCACCAAGGGCTTGGCTTAGTTTTAATCTAGCAACTGTTTCAGAGGATTTCCATTACTTTTACACAACTGCAAATGTTTTCCATGCATCATTGCATACCAGCAACATTTTCCAATGTCTTTCTTCAATAAATTTTACAGAAGACCACAGCAGGAAATTCTGCATGCCCCATTGGGCTAGCAATCATTAAATATACAACATCCTAATGAAAGGCAGTTTAGAGTACCAGAAAAGAACTTTTCACACATTGACAACCAGTTTCTCAGCTTTTGAAAGTCTCATAAAAAGGCTTCCAGCTGCCATATAGTATTTGCAACCAAACAAAAACTAATCCTTGGCAAATGTCTTTGCAAAAAATAACTACAGAGGATAATAAAGTGGTTAAAAATGGAGTCATACCAAGAGTAAAATCAAACACTAAACCAATCCTTTTTAGCCTTCATTCCTATTTTAAATTGATATGAGTCACTCTTCCACATCATTCTCCCACCTGTGCAAACTTGGAGACAATATACCAATTTTCAGTCCTTCAGCACAGACAAATATGATAACAACTGTCCTGTCTTCAGCCAAATTTCACACATCTCAGCATTCAATAGTACAGAACCCAAGTTTAGTTCAGCTGAAGCCTAGTACAGACTGACACAGTAGTATTTTGACATTCAACTATGTTTTTCATAAATTTATGATCAGTTCATAAATCTCATTTCATAAACAAGACAAGGGAGTGCAGCTTCTCAAGGCTCTTGCCTTCCCTTTCCCCTTGGCTGCACAGGGACCCGTGACAGCCCTCAGGGCAGCAGGACCGTGATTATGGTCTGGCCATCAGCGATAGAGAGCAGAAGCCTTTTCCAGGGGCTTGCATTTCACTGTTTTTGGACTGCAGCAGCCAGTCAGCACAGTGTTAACCCCTTCCAGCACAGAGAGAGGAAGGGGTAAGACCTGCATCCAGAGGAGGAATGCCAAGGGGCAAGTGGGGCCAGGGAAGTTGAATGGAGAGCATTCGGGATTGTTATGGGTTGGGCATAAGCGGGCAGCTGGGGCCATGCCTGGCAATGTACAAATCCAACCCGGCAGGAGTAACAAAAAAGATGATTTGGATCAGCATCAAAGGCTTTATCACAATCCCTCATCCAAATCCTACCCAAAAAGTATCTTGGCATTTGGGAAGGAAGCTTGAGATGACACTTGTGGAAGAAGGCCTTGTGGCAGCTGGACTACCATGCTGCACTCTCAGTAAAAACCAGTCCTTCCCCCAGCCCCAGCCTGTATTCCCAGAGAGCAAGCTGCAACTTTCTCAGAGAAGACAGTGGGTTGGTAGGTATGTGGTATGACTCAATACACAGCCAAAGGCAATGGCACATATCTGACCTATTTTAAACCACAAAATGTGCAAACAACTCTCAGCGAGAAAATATGAGCTTTACTTTCAAGAGTAGGGAGGCCCAAGTAGTCCAATTATTTACCACCCAAGATGCTAAGGAGAAAAACAAGTCTCTCGCTTCCAGTGCTGCTACAGAATCTCAGAAATATTCATGTCTCTAATTACTTGATAATGTTCCTAATATTTTTCACTAATGCTCCCCTCTCATTTCTTTTTTTTTCTGGTCACCAGCAAGATCAAACTACAAGTAACTTGAACTGACCCCATTTAATATAAGAATTTTTTTTTCTAGGTTGTGTTATATTATTTTCCTATTTACATTGGAAGTAATATATTATGGAAATATAAATTAATTGGAATCAGAAAAATTCAATGTTAGAAATATTAGAAAGACAAATGTATGTTTAACTTTCAGCTAATTTTTAATTTTGTAGTTCCACAAGAGAAAAACAGGCTTTTCCTGCTCCCTATAAAAGCAAGAAAAATATCACTAATGTAAAAACAATACAGTGCAAATGTATTGAAATTGTTTCTCTAATCCTTTTAGCCTACCCCCAAGAACTGCACATAAAAACCAAACAAACAAAACAAAAGGAAGAAAGAAACACAAGTAGAGCCTTGTTTTAAGTGTTTTTTACTTAAACCTTTTCCATTTTGCTTTTTTAAGTATAGGTAAAATTTTATGTGGTGCATTTGTGACTTGCACTTTAAAAAAACCCAATGGCTATGTATTTTTTCATGTCTTTCTCCCTCTCTCTAAGGAACTTGTGCAAGAATCACCTTTTTAGCATATCTGCTGAGCTTATTGGCCTGGTCATTAAAAAAAAGCAAAATGAAAGCGCAGATGTCTGCCACTAGAACTACCTAAGTTAGCAAGAGTCAGCCAGGAGCCTGCCTCCAGTGACATCTATGAAGATGTCCTTTCAAAAAAAGGAAATGTTTGCTCCCTCTCATCACTGATTTTAATAAGATTCATTGGCTGAGACAGCTATTCATGCACAGCACTTATGATCCCCTCAGACTTTCACTGACCTTCAGGGAATTATAAAAGAAGGAACCAATTTCCATTCCTGGAAAGGAGGAGGAGAAAGGCAAGGCCCCTCTCACTGTGTAAAGGTAAATACTTCAACAGAAAGAGCTCTGATGTTATAAAAGAATTCCTAACAGTAGGAAAGAAGGCATCAAATCAACTGCTGTCATTTTAAATATTTCCCACAAAGGGGGAAATACGTTTTAGTGCAATGAGATATCCAGCAGTGGATTTTTATGTAGCATGCTCAAGAATTAATCTCCATGTTCAACCCTGCACTACTACAGCTGAGTCAGCACCATTCTTTTAAATGACCTGATTCTGCAATCGCATTATTAATATCATGAAAATTACTTTCCTCTTTGCTGTTTTGTGCTATCAATGGAAAGCCACAGAAGCAAAGTGCATTAGCTCTCACAGGGCTCCTCTAGGATTATTTGCATCAATACAAACTGAATTAATCATGGAGACATTTGAATAATCACCAGTCGCATGATAGTGCCAGAGCTGTGTCAGGAGCTGTGGTTCACTTCTGTAAAATGTTGCATTTTATTTGTGTTATTGTCATCTGAACTGTGCATATTTTATCATTCTCTATCAGGATGATATCTTGCAATCTGCACTGTTATTCCCTTTTATTTATTGGCATATTTTATATACACTGTCTGCTTTGTGTTCCCTAATGTTCAATCCTAAATTTTTAAGTGGCACATGCTTAAATTTATGAATCTGAAGAGGGGAATTCATTATAAGAAATATCAGCATAACAGAGACCCCCTTTGTTCTGAAAGACATTGACTCCACCTTTGATTTGTAGTGTTTTGTATAACTCTAGGCTTTAACAACAAAAAGGAGAACAACTAGAGAACCAAAGGATTGCTCTGATGGTCAGTAAAGTTTAGCTCTAATTTCTGAGCACTTCTATAATTCAAGCAGACTGCAAGTGTTAATAGTAAAGTACTTTAGAAAAAAACACTCATGACAAAATAGACCAGTTGTAATCCTACTGGACTGGTAACCAGTGGGTTCAAGGCAATTTGTGGAGCCTGTTTAGCAATCTAAATCCTATAAACTTCAGCATTTCTAGCAATATATTAGTAAACATTTTAAATTCAAAGGAGGTTCAGATAGCTAAAGTCAGAATTCTGATAAAAGTGCTATAGGGTTTGTCAACATATTTAATCTGCAAAACAAATTTTAAAAGATACTTCATCAAAAGTATCAAAAGAAAAAAAAGCAACCAGACTTCTCATAAGACAAAGAACATACTAGGAATTTATCAAACACTGTGATATACTGCTGAAAAAAATGAATCTCCCTCAAAAATACTACATAAATACATATGAAAGAGATCCAACAGGCATGAGAGTGACAAGCAGTCTTGCACACATACAAAAGCAGGAGTCAAACAAATTACTTGTACTGAAAATTATCATAGAAACATACAATTACATCCCTGTTAAACATGGTTCAAGCAAATTTTATACTATGAAAGAAAAATATCCTTATGAAAGGGAATTCAGAATAACCAAAATGCCACATGGTTGCCACAGGCTTTGGAAGAAGGACAGCCACAATTCCATCCATCTTGCCCATCACTTTTCTGAGTCCTTCTAGCAGCAGGCCCCTGTTGCAGCAGTATGGCAACATAAACATGATTTCCCATTGACACAAAATTTCATGATGCAAACACCCTCTAAGCAAAACTATGGAAATAGTATCACCATACCAACAATAATAAAACTGGAACAGCAAAAAGCAGCAATGCACTAAAAAGCATCCAATCAAAGCAAACATTGACTTTCAGTGGAGTAAATATATTCATCTCTGCCCAAAAGGAGACAAGATCTGTCATTTGGGAGGGTAAAGGCATTTCATGAAAGTACCACAGCCAATTTATCCAAACATTCAACTGAGCTATTTTTCATTAATTTTCCTCTGAAATGCTTTTTTCCTTTCTTATATGTGGAAAACAATGCTTCACAGAAGTCCACATGGGGAAAAAAAATCAAGTATTTAATCCTACCCTGTTACTGTACAGCTCCAGTTACCATAACAACTTGCTGTAGCTCTTCTCATAATAGGCTTAGAGTAGCTTGTCCATAAAACCATTTTGTGACTGGAACTACACTAGTACACTATTCTGCATCCATGCAGTCCTATGTTGCCAAGAGTAAAATTTATTTCATTTTAAGTGTAAATATAGTTCACAGTATTTGAGATTTTATGGCTAGAAAAGCCAGACTATAGGAAAGATAGCCATCACATCACTCTTCAATGTGGCACTGCATTAATCATTAAGAAAAACTCCAAAACACAGCCTACTGCTGTTCATCAAATGCTTCAATATTTCACTATGCTTATAACAGGAATAAAGTGTTTTAAATATATGTGAATTTGTAGCTGTATTTTCAGTTACACAACCGGTTCATTTCTAGATTTGAAATTTAAATGTTATTCTAGTTCTTTCATTTCTAGATTTGAAAATTAAATGTTATTTAAGCCTGCACTATATATCAACTCTTTCTCAGGTATCTTTTATCTCTGTTCTTTGATAAAGTACTCCAGCTATGGAAAATGACTGTGAAATCTGCCAAAATCCTGTGGGTAAAGTTGGAAAACTGGTACTTATTTTTTCTTTCCATTTCACAACACAGATACCCTTTCATAACATTTATTGTTAAATTTCAGCTTCCCTTTAGCACATATGGGTAGGAAGTGTTTGTACAAAGGCTAAGATGGAATTTGATGTCAAAGTACTAGGTTGAAAGATCCTCAAAATATCTTTTAGCTGTTTTGAGCACTAATAATTTTTTAATGAAATTACACTATCTTTTTAAGATAATTATTCACAGTGCTTCAATGTAAGGGAAAATATGTACATCCAGGCTGGTCTGCTATTTGGTGTTCCCAGCTGAGTACATTGGAGTGAAGGTGACAAGCAAGTGCAACTTTCAAATATTAGGAGACTTCTAGACACCCTCTACTGTCAGGCAGGGTAAAAGACTAAATTTAAAGCTCCAGAATTTTTTCTCTTGAAGGAGACAATAAACCTTTTTCTCCAGATGACAAATTTAAATACAGACAGCTCCACATTTTTCACTTTCAGAAAGCCTTAAAATCTCCATTTTAGTACGTCGTAAATGGGAACTCATAGGTTTGCCCCTATAGCTGATGATCAAGATCCATCCACATTCCCAACAAAATTTTACTCCTCTGGCTCAGGCCCTTGGAGCAAGCTGCACTCTAATCCTGTATCAGGTTTTAGTGCAACAAGTCTAGCAAATTCTTACCAGTACCAGGAATCTGCCCATTAGATCCAAGACCCAGTGGCAAAGCAGACAAGGAGTGGTGCCCTCTGTAATTCTACAGGATAACTTCCACAAGGACTGGGTGAAAGTCTCTGCTCAGGCTGCTGCCCACTCCCTGTGTGAGGGGACTCTCTCAATATGTGTGTGCAGGTGGGAGCCAGGATGAAGGTAGGCAGTAGCCTTACTTACAGATATGAAAAATCCTCACAGTTCCACTGGTTTTCCATACAATTTTCTGTACTCTTCATAAGACATTTTTTGTACCTTGTCAACTGTTACAAGAGCATTAGAGTCTATTTGCTGTTATTTTTCTTTGTTTCCTTTTCAAACGCATTTCCTATTTTAAATCCTCCCCAGCAGTTTATTTCTATTCAAATCATTTGCATCTGCAAAGTTCTCTGAGTTATTCAAATTTGAGGTGTGTTATTTTATGAAGTTTGAACTTTAAATCATTCCTAAATCAAAGCCAACAATGTGGCATATTTGGACTTAATTTGATGTGCAAAGACCATTATTATCTAGTTAGCAATTTCCTCTCAATTTTAAGTATTTTAAAAAGATCACTAAGGGAAAAATTCTGCAGTGTTTCAGTTAATGCATACAAGTCATTAGCTAGCAGAATGTGTGACCTTAACTATGGATAGAATTTTGTCTGTTTAATTAACAAGTGATGAAGAACAGCCATAATTTTTGCATGTAAGCATCCTAAGTGGCTCTAGTCCAATTGATTAGTATTTTCTGAGCAGAAGTGGCAGGCTAGCAAACACCACTTTGCAGATGTCAGCTCAGCTCTGGCATTGGTAAAGTCTCTACTAAAAACTTACAAAGGACTATCTAAGAAGAATAAGCAGATCTTTATTTTGGACCCGTTAAAATGCTGGAAATTGCATTGTCAGTTAAACCAGCAAAATGGATATGAAAAGCAATTATTTCTACCTTTAAATAAAAGTGTACTTGAATCTTCCTTGGAAAAATAACAGTATCAAATTCTTCCAAAATCACTAATCTGTTCAACGTGGTCCAACTTAATACTGCAAATTCCGCAACATGCATGGCTAAACAGCCTTCTGTGGAGGGAAATTAAAAGTGAAAGACCAAGAAGAAGTGATGAAATGACATAGCACAACCTAAAGGTTACCACTGCCTTACAGTTATAGTTAACTCTGGTCAGTGTAACAGGTTTTTACTGTATACAAATTAATGCCCTGTTTCTATTAAAAAAGATCAGTGTCAATTACTGGCCAGTCCATTTAGATGAGGGAACAAATAAACATTCCTTTAAGAACACATTGCAAAATCCAAAGCTGTTGTCCAAGACACTGCTTTGTAAAACACAGTCTGAGCACAACTTTCAGGCAGGGTAAGAAAGAACTTCCAGAGAATTCTATGCAAATGCAGGATTTGGAAAAATACATGAGAGCTGTGAGGTTCTGGCACAAGAAATGGTGGAAGCCCAAAAGACTTTTCGTCAGCAATAGCCTTAGAAGGCCTGGAATATGCAAACACAGAAACTGCTTCCTGTCCAGTAAAGCTACACTTTCATACACCTGTCATACATATGTACAGAACAGTGCCAGAGAAATGCTTGCCTCAACCTCGACCCTCCTCTGAAGAAGCCTCAGTGGGGGCAAGCACTAAAAAACAAGAATGCCAGAGGCATTCATATCTTGAGATGCTGTAGCAGCTATGTATCTACAATAAACATTGAGAATGAGGGGCAAAGCCACATCCAAGTATACATGCAAAGTCTGCTGTATTGTCATAGCATGAACAGTGAGTTTGGCCAAGTGAGCTTAGCCTTTATATTCTTCTAAACACAGGCTTTTTGCTGTATCTCTTACTAAGCAGCTGGATGTTGCACCAATTCACAATACCCTGAGTATTACTACTTGCAAATTACTTCCAAGGGAATGAGTACTCGGGAATTTGTCGGAGACCCGATTAGATGGTGAAATGAATTAGTGTTAGAACCACAGCAGACTTTGATCAGTTTAAAAATGGCTTGTTTGAACATCTGAAATCATTAGCGAGGTGCAAATGGGAGTGATTTAATATAGTGTTGAGAGCAATTAGATTGGAGTTCATTTTGTAGTGTCTATTGAGAACATTATTTTTATCTGGTTTAGCAACATTATAATACTTGCATAATAGATGCGACACCCATTCTCCTTGAGCATTATTATAAATGTCTTTCCAGTAATATTCATACATGTGAAAGCAGCAGTAAAAATAGTATTTGCTCTTGATCTTTTTCTGGGAGAAGGCTGAAGATTTCAGTGGATCAAATACTTATTCTGCCTTCCAAGATCTTTAGACATTTATCCAAAGATCTACTAAAGCAGTCAATGCAGATTGAAATGAAGCTTTAAGACCAAGCTCTACAAGGTATTTATATTGAATTGCTTCAGAAAAATCCAACTACACATATTAAAAAAATGCACCTTCCTTACAAAATGCCATTAATCTGGAAACTATGCCTCCAGTTTCTCCCAAAATTTATGGCATTAGTTTTAAAATAAAACCTAGTAAAATGAACAACCTCCAGAAAGATCCAGTTCAGAAAATATAGTGCTCAAAGTCCCTGAGTTTTCCATTATTTATCAAATTGATTTCTATGTGAAATTCTGTGGTTGCCTCTGCTCCTTTTCCCAGCAGTTCTGCCTTTGTCTCCAATAACAGAAATTTAAAGCTCTTTCTCATATAATTTTGAAGTAAAAAAAAACAGTTGGGAAATATAGCTGGTTTCATGGTAGCCTGTAGAAGAAAAATATATACATATTGACTGTAGTGGTCTGAAAATCAAGAAATATAGCTCAAGAAGTGACCTACTGACAGAGAACAGGGTTTTCAAAGTATCATCCTTCCACATAGTTTATATCTACTGCCATGAAAGTAGATCACATTAAGGGCCTGAGCCAAACCAGTTCAAATTCAAGAAGTTATTGGTAAGCTTGGAAGCCTATACACATGGAATAAAAGGTGCCGTTTAGAAACCAGTAGTAGATCTGCCTTCATGTGATTTATGTGCAAAAGCAAAGTCGTGCAGAAATAGACAAGTAAATGGGGGGCTTTCGTTTTTTCCTAGTGATTGTGTTCACCATGAGTTATTTCTAACACAAAACACTTACTAATAAATGGATCACTTCAGGCTTTAAAGTTGTTTTCCTCATAGTACCTGCATGTGATGTATAGAATTAATTTTATCTTCATTTATAGACCAAAAATTTGAGGCCTAAAATATGCTTATAAACAGGAATTCTATGACAGTAAAGGAAGCTACTATGCCAAAATATGAAGTTCATATAACCAGCTTTTTCATTCCCATTTATTAAGTCTCTTGTTTACTCAGGCAATGCTGAGATATTTGTCTCTGTGCCATTCCTAAACAAAAAGCTACAGCTTCCTTCAGGGAAGCATCAGTAATTCATATCAGTGGCATGAGCATGTTCCACACTGGTTCTGGATGGGGATTCATCCCAAATCAAAGGATAATTTCCTGTTTCTCAGTCCTATTCCAGGTTCCACAAGTGAGTTTTGGGTTTTCTAGGACAGCATTGACATGGGAATCAGCTTTGGCACATTAATCTTCACTATTTAATGCTGTAAACACTCCTCATCGGCCAAATAATTTATGCCTTTTACTGATGCTAAATCCTTAGAACAAACATATTAACTATATACAGAATCACTTTCAAATAAAATGACGATTTCTGCCCCAATGCCAAGCTTTCACTCAGGAGCTTAATTTTTTTTTGCCAGGCAAAGCAAAAACTGCTGTTCCCCTCATTAGCACTCCACAGTTATTGAACAATTATTTCTCATTCAAATACCTCCTAAAAACTCACCTTGCTGAAACATGTGAATGTCAGGGACCAAGAGCATGATCTTTCACTAAGCTTCATTCATCCTGCATTTTCAGTCAGGTATTTTACAGAAACCACATAACATAATCTTTCTCATATGTTTTTTAAAGCATAGAGTACACTAATATTCAATAAAAGGTTAAGAAACAGAGTAAAACTAATGAGGAAAAAAAGATGTTGTTCCATTATCATAGGAATTTCCAATATTAATTTTTATTGTTTTTCTCTCCTGCAGGCCGTTATGACATGGAAGACAGAGCAAAGCAAGGCAATTCAGCTCATGACTTACATCTAGTTCCCATGAGGAAGCCAGTGAGAACATGATTAAGTGGAATCATCCAAAAACATTTGAACTATGAGTTATTTTTATGAAGCAAAATGTTTCACTGTGCCTGTGCAAAACACAGAATTGTATATATATTTTTAAATTCTGGAGAAAACTGACCATGTTCAAAAAGTAACAAGAATTATATTCTTCTTCTGCAAGTGGCCAGATGGAAAATAAACAAACAAGCTCTTAATGCAACTTGTCCCCACTAAAGGATTTCGTTATTTAGGGGAATGAAAGGTTGTGATATTATTTTATTTTAAATAATCAGTCCTTCAAGAACTTAATCAAGTCACTTAAAGAAGAACCATTAAAATAAAATTAAAAAGAAATTAATTTCTGCCCTCGTTGTAAGATGGGTAATTACACAAAACCCAACAACAGTGAAAGCAAGATCATTACAGAGAGAGTTAAATAGAGAGAAATTCCCAGAGGAGCACATAACAGATGTGAATGGTATATTACACCACTGTTATCAGGCAAAACTATTCTCTTTGCTTGTAAATTAAGTCAATGTGTTAGTATTAATACTTAGGGATTTGAAAAATAAACCAGATTTCTATTATCATCACATTTCTATATGTAGTGAGGATCGAGTCCCTTGTGTCAGGATGCATCCTGCAGAGTATTAGCTACTTAGAAGTGATTTCTCTGGATTTTTACCTCCACTGTTTGCAGGAAAAAAGGGCAAGAGCATGGGAAGGAAGGAAGGCTGACATGGGTAGCAGCAACAAAAAATCTGATTATCCCCTCACTGAGACCCCATGTAGGCTCCCAACACTACCCATCCACCAACCCAACAGGGCTAAAGAGAATCAAAATTAGGGCAGTCCATTCAAAATATCCCTAGGACTGATCTGAACAGACAGTGCAGAGCTAAGGGCTGTGGCATGTGCATAAGTAAGGAGAAGCAACACCCAAGGGCCCCAAGTCTGACCCAGTCAAGAGAGAGGGAATAAAAAGCATTTCCTTACCTCCCCTTCTGCAGCCTCACAGCTCATTTGTGTTCCCCGCTTTGACCCACCCCCTCCCCTCCATGGGTCTTGCCAGGGGAATTTGTTTGCAACCAAAGACCCTGAACCTTTATGTCCATCTCTCCCTGCACAGCTTCAGAGAACCTCCCTGTGCCAGATCCAAGTGATACAAACCAAGGCAGAAGGTTCCTCAGTAGTACAAGGAGCCTTCCTCCTGCCTCTGGAGCAAGAAACAGGAAACTTGCATAATTAGTTAATTTAGACCCTGTAATGAGCATTGTTTTATGTTCTGACATTAAAGAATGTAGGAATCATTTAAAACCCGGAAGGCAAATTCACTATTGGTGCAAACAGCTGACTCCAGTGACATTCAGCTTGTTTATGCAAGCAGCGAATTTGGCCTGCATGTACTTTTTGCTCAATGCTTCTGTCAGACAATGCAGAACAAACAATATTTGGCTTCATCTCACTCTGGGCAGATCAACTATTTGCACCCAGGACTTTTTTCTTTGCCTGCCAGTTTGAATTTTCCCCCAGCCCAGGCTTTGATGTACCTTTATAACAGCTGCAAAACACATTTCATGCCAAGGAGCAATTTGCAGGCACAGCACTAGACATTTCAGAGCATTGCTAGTTATTCATACAGTATTTTTTTGGCAGCTTTTCGAAAAATAATACCATAGAACTGTCGTCTCTCACAGTAACAAGTATTTTCATGCATTAGTCTTTTCTGTGAAAATAATTTATAATTTTTTACCACAACAGAGAACTCATCCTAGCAACATAGAAATTTTAAATCCAATAGTTTATTTTAATAGTGCTAATTCTAAATCAGTCTTAACAAAAGCTGTGTTGACATACGTGTACAAAATATCTCAGGTAACAGAAAGGAGGGAAAAAAGAGGCAACCCCATAAAAAAGCACTTTGCATCTCCACTGCATGCTTTAGCTGACCTACCTTTCCCCAGGGAAAGAATGCAATGCCTGATAAATCATATACATGCTGCGAAAGCAAAGGCTCATTTCTCTGTTCCTGCTTTTTCTGTACAAAATGTACATAGAAACACCTTTAATTTGGATAATAATTCCCCATATGAAAAGATTTCTGTTAAGCAGATGTAAGTCTTATGTAGCTCATTTACTTGAAACTCTTAAAACTAGGCTAGGAAGGCCTTGCACTCTGTCTGAATTTATGACAGATTACATAGCAAAGATATGATAAATAATATTTGTTTAAAAGAAGACCCAAATGTATCTTGTCCTCATAGTTTACTATCAGGAAAAAATAAAGCTGCTCGTATTAGTTTTGCTCAATGAAAAGAGTTTCCATCACAGGCTAGATTCTGAAATATGAGAGGATGATTTTTTCTTAGTTTAGTTGCCTTTTAAGACCCAAATGTACCTCCTACAAAGTTTTCCAAGGACAGTTTCACCACAGAATTTAAATTCCATTGATATTCAACTACTAGTAATCCACTCCTACAGGCCAGCAGCCCCAGGGCACCATTTCTAGCCTTCTATCTTTCTCAGTTCAGCAGGCACATCACTGTTTTCTTACTTTGTGTTTCACATCACAGGCAGACTGAGCCATCACCCTGAGCTATATTTTCAATGTAGAAATCAGACATTCAAATCTCATATTCTGGAAGACATCCATCCCTGCTCACCAAACCCTCTCGTCTCATTCACCTTGTCAAGAAGTCATCTCATCAGACTTAAAGGCATCCTGATATTCTGGCTTTTAGGAAAGTACTAATTCATCCCCAGGATCTGGGCTGCAGGCATTTCAAGGAAAACCTCCAGAGAAGAGCCACCTGCAGCAAGTTTCAACTCACCAGCACAGGTCCCCTCTGTCCTGGAAGGCAGGTCAGCCTTGCTTCTGCAGGAGGGAGTGTCTTTCTCCCATCTGCTCCAGGCCCAGAACTTGTCTGGGAAAAGGATAGCCCCTGCCAAGTCACCACTCTGCTCCTGTGCCCTCACGCCCTGTCCCCAGCTGCCAGGCAATTTGATGTTTAGCTGGCAGCAAGCATCTTCTTCTCTCAGAGAAATTAAACTAATTGCTTTCATTATTACTGCTGTTTCTCATCCCATTTCTGCTTTGTGCCACTTGGCTCTTTTGATCATTCTTCTTAAATATGCACAGACTTCAATCCATTTAGATTTATCAGTGTTGTATTCTGCAGGTTATTACTCTCTCAGAAAGCAAGTTTTCTAACAGTGTGATAGCATTTGGAAAAGTAAGGAGTCACTGTCTCCCTTTGCACCTTATTTACTTTTCCCCTCCCTCCATGTGTCAGTTAATAAAAAAAATATGGATGCAAAATATAAGAAAATCTTATGAGATAAGAGCTCCTGCACAAATATACAGAAAAGTTAAACATCATCACTTAGGAAATCAATAGCAAATTCAGAAGAAGATCCAGTCTCTTGATCCAAATCCAACAGTCTCAGAAAAGTACTTTATGTCTAACATCATGTTGGTTTCATTTATGACATATTTCTCATTGCTGTTGCTTGTAATACTTTCAATAGGGAAAGAAAAAAATAAGTGATGAGTTCTCCTTTATTTTCCTGGTTTAGTTTTAAATTAAAAAGAACCTTATATCATCCCTAAACCCTATATTTCAAAATTTAAGTTTGCTTAAAGAAGAAAAGATTGAATGAACAGCAGAAACTGTGGAAGTTTTTTGCTTAAAAAGAGGAATTTTTTATTTAAAAAGGAAGGAAAATATCTACAAGTATTTTTCAACTGCAACTTGCTAGACATAGATGCAAAATACAAGTATTTTATTCCAATTTTATTCCAATTGACAGAATATTAAGTACATAAGAAAAATAGTCAAACCCAAAAGACTGATTTTCTAATATTTAAAACTTTACTTAGAAGCATTTTTGGCTGTTTAGTAGGTGAAAGAGATACACATATCCAAAATGATCAGAGCACACAGTGCAGCAACCAGGTTGCTTTCAAGTTGTCATTTAAGAGACCCAGACAGCAAAATACACAGCCAGCAAGGCAGCTGGATGCACATTTCCAGTCCCTTTTCTCATAATAAAGACTACTTTTCTGTCATAGCAGCAACATTCATTATATCCAAAGCAGTGAAACAATGAAAACATCATCACGCTGTAATTGACCTGAGGGATGCTGGCATGTCAGCTCTTTCAGTCAGAGGAACATTGTGGCTCATTGCCCCAGTGATCCCCAACCGAAGCAGCTCTGCAGCTGAGAGCTCCCGCCCCTTTGTTATAGCTATTAGTCTGTCCCGTCAGGGTTAGATGTCCTAAAATGGAGTAAGCAAACTCAAAACTAACAATCAGTCATCCCTACAGGATTCCACTCTGGCTTGTCACAAATTGTGAGGTTTACAAACAATTACAATTAAATCATTTTGTGATGAAACTGTTATTAAGAGACAGGACAGAAACAAAAACAGCAGCATAATTCAATTTGTTTTCTCGCTAAAGATACTTTGTTGATCAGCATTTTTCAAATCAAGGCCTTCTACTCTTGTGTTTTGTAAAAGACAGAGGACATTTCTCTAACCTCATTAAGTTCTCAACAAAGACCAGAAGGAATACTGTCTTCAGTTTTCAAAAGATGACATATGGTGTGTTCCACAGGATTGTCAGAACTAATCTCTGAAATCTTCACCTTAAATTGGCTGACAACTGTGCTAAGCTAAAGTTATTTTTGTATTAACCCTTAGGAATACAGATTGCCAGCAAATAGTAAAACTAGTAACCTTTGCAATTCCTTTTTGCTGTGGATCTGAAAGGCTCAAGGCATTATAAATGTGCCGGCCTTCAAAACATCCAGTAGGAGAGATAGTAAAGCCACTTTAAGGTAGGAAGCATTGAGTAACAAATAGAATAAATAGATGGCAAGAGAAGTTTGCAACTCAAGGGCAGAGATAATTTCTCAGTGCTAGCTCACAGCTGCAGACACTCTTGTCATTAAAGGAAGTTATTTCCTAAATGTTTTCCAGACCCACTACAATATCAGTACCAGCCAGTTTGAAAACTTCTGAAATCTAACATTTTTACATTCACAGAAAAACACACAGAAGGCACTCGCTCCTGTTTTGTTGACATTATGAAAGCTTTTCTGGTTGGGACTCAGAAAAATACTGATTCCAACACTTCCACTGATGTAAATCAAGAATTTCATGAAACCTGGGAGACTTCTGCCCAAATAGAGAATTAAATTGCTACTGTCCTAAGCAAGTACCTAAAGTGAGATGCTCAAAAATATTAAGTAACTTCCCCCTACCCACCCACAAATCTAGGAAACATCATTCTCCACTTCACAGATCCCATGGAGAAAGCTGATTAAACACTAACCTAGTCAGCTATTACAGCCAACAGTCATGTAGGACAGGAGTTTATTAAAAGGAAAGTTTCTTCCATAAAGTACAGAGTCACCAGGTACAACTTCTCCTTCCATCATTTCAGATGGTCGTTTCTAGCTTTTGCTGAAGTCTGTTTCTAGAATTACTCTGTACAGCATGTGAGGCTATCTAAAAAGATCAATAAGATCAGTGAATGTTAGCAAAATCTGTTTTAACAATACATCCAGACTAATTTTTCTCAGAAACTAGACAATATAGGCATTCTTTATCTTAGTAGTAGAGAAAAGGAAAGCTCACATCTCTAGAAATCATTCCCCTTTGCTGATTTCTTGATCAGACAGAAGATCTTCCCTCAATTCCATCTAGAGAAGCTGTCTTAACCCTTCCTAGATTTCCTTCTCACTAAGGCTTATTGCAACATACGTCTGCTCCAAGGTGAGGGATTTTTCTCATAAAACATTTGACTAGAAGAAAAGAAAAGCCATTTTGGAAGCAAGGACTATCTATTGTCCCCAAGACATTTTTGTGTTATATTCCTACATATTTTTATCCCTAAACGTTGCTCCTCACAGCTTCTTCCTAGCTGTATTTCCATAAACAGCTACAAGCCATACTTATTTTTGATCTGCATGTTCATTGTGCTTGACTGTAGTGCTAGAAATCACAGCCCATCTGGGTATGTCTTTTTTCTTTATCTGACTACTATTTACAAGAATTTGCCTCTGTATATTCCCCAAGCTGTGAATGTGGTTGTTCAATCATGATACATAAAGATCATTTCAGAGATAATCTCAGATTCAACAAAAAGTATGGGCAAAAAGATGGGCATTCCTTTCATGAACAACAAGGAAAAAATCTTCAGCTGGTTTTGTTCAGTCAGGCAACAACAGCAACTTACACACAGTCTTTGGGAGACATCACTTGGACTTGTGTGAAGAGAGAGTCATCAGAGCCAGAGACTCTCTGCAAACATTAAGTTTGCAAGCTCCTCTAGGCAGAGAGAAAGAAGCAAAGAAAGCATTCAAGTGCCTTTTATATCACATACATATAATACACAAGTGAAGGAGCAAAAATAACACCAGTATAAACTCTTCATCTAGCAGCTCATCACCTCCACGGGAACTGCTATAGCAAAGATTTCAGGTCAGCTTCATATTGATCAGATGAAAATCAGTTAACCATTTTCTCCTCACAAAGATTCTTGTCATGAAATTGCAAGCATCTTAGTGATATAGAAGTTTCTTGCTTTTTAACAGCAGAGAAGCTTTAACTTCAACAGTCCTGAAAATTAGGCCACCAACTGCATTGTGCTGCAAACTATTTTCAAAACTCACTGCATTCAAAGGAATTATGAATGGCTATCTATTGCTCAAAATTATCTGATGATTTTTGGAGGATTTTTTTTGCAGCTGTACAGTCATAATAGCATAGGTATGCCTAGACTTTTTCAAACTTTATTTCAATTATTCCCTAAAAATTAATGATGATCTTTTGCAGTAGGCCAGTATAAGTTCAGAATCTGTAGACTCTCTCACAGAGCTCTGAGAAGCATTCTCAAAAGAAATACAGACATTACTTCAGAAATTCACATCATCAGAACACATGAAGTGTTATACCTGAGAATACCATAAGATTGTCACATCAGTCACAGCTAGCCTATAATTAATAACACTGCACTGTCAAGCATATGCATATGCATATATATTGTAATTTTATAGGCATAATACAGCTTTATCTTGCATAATATTTCTAACATAAATTAATGTGTAATATAAATAATTCTCTTCTACAATGTTAATGATAGTGGTTTCCAGTTAGACCTCATAGACAGTAAAAGCTTATGCCTTTGCCAAAGCGTGTATCAGAACATGCAACACTATCTGTGAAGCATTGGCAGCCAGCAGGCCCTAGATTTGCAAACATCTAGAAATCCAAGCCTGTTTTACACCAGCTACATAGGCAAAAGTGTTTTGCTTTTAAACTGAAATCTTGACCTTTCCAGGGCAACAACACTTTCTACTCTGCATTGCCATTTCCAAATATAGGCAGAAATAGTCCTTTCTGTTGTAGGTTTACAGGAAGGCATTCAGTGCATTTTCAAGTGAAATACAAATCTATTTTCCCAAGAAAGTGAAATTCCAAGGTTAGGGGAATAGTTACTGCTGGTCTTCAGTAAGATGATGTCTGTTATGTGAAGATACATGGCTGGCCAGGATCTAAGTGCCCCAAGACGTGTTTGTGAGAGCCTCCAAAAACCATAAAGAGTGATAAGATACTGTTCCAACACCATGTGTAGGTCCCAGCTCACACCACCTCTCAACACCACGGTTTCAGTGGTCCAATAGATTTTACCATGCCAGATTTGTGGCCACTCTCTGGTGGGTTCAGACTCCCCAGGTGTGTTCAAGCCCTGTCTCTTTTGGTGGGGAAGCGGGTCTGTAAAACAACAGTGCACTCCTGTATGAACACATAACTGCCATAAACACAGAGAGCCCAGCACCAGGGGACACCCTCGTTCCTCCCTCATCACATTTCTACACTTCAGTTTTATCCAAATATTCATCTTAATGACTGTAGTGGATTTAGAATTCTCTAGCTGGATGCAGAAGAGCAGGCCCTGACACAAATTTGATGCCTTCTCTTGACTTTTGATGCAGCAAAACTTTAATAAATGCTATCATTTAAACAATCATATTAACATGAGCAGTTGTCACCAGTATGTTGCTTCCTCTTCTTGTATTTCCATCAGGTCTTTTTAACAGATAGGATCTCTGAGAGGAGGACTAATTATTGCTTTGTGTTTGCACTCCAACATGATTGAGCCCTACTTACAAGCATTTAAAATAATAATTGCATAATTTTATAAATTGCCACACAGACAATTCAGGCACAACTATTCTTCAGCACATGTAAAAAAAAAAAATCTCACTTTACAGTCATTTGAAAAACAAGATACAGCACTTAAGACAATACAAATTGGCAATTTTATAGAGATATAGAGATAGATATACATTTAAATCCCTATCTAAAAACTTCAGGACCTAGGATGAACTTTTCATGCCTAAGCTTGTTCCTATCTCAACCACCTCTCTTGTGAATAGAGAAAATAATTAACTAAAGCTCATGGAGGCATCCTTGAAACCTGTCTTTAAGACTAAGCAATAAAAATTGCATGGAATTTCTTTTCCACTATTTGGGGTTTAATTAGCTTAACGTTTGCAAGATACAACATCATTTAGTCTAAACTAGACACTACATCTGATCTGGCTTTAAGTACCATAGACACAACCGATTCCACAATGTTTTTCCAGGGAAGCAGATTTTTGCCTGTAAAATAAGTTAAAGTGTTAGTAGCTCCAGGTTTACCCAATACATCATATAAATGATGGCATACATTAATGTGACATGGGCTTTTCAACAAGTTCATGAGAGAAACATTTCCATGTTCATGCATCAGAGTGTCAAATTCCTTTCTAGTTATAGCAACAACACTCATTGTTCTATCCATCAGACTATGAAGACTTGTGCTGGTTTGGTTTGGGGTTCTCATAAAGCAAAGAACCTGATAAAAAGTGGATATTTTGATCTATGTAAATATTAAACTAAAGAAAATTATGATGAGACTGTTAAGGTGGTGCAGGTTATTACATTAACCCACCTCAGCTACTCATGAGCAATGAAAGCTGAGCCATGAAACTCAGTTGTAATTATGTAATGTTGGATGAAAACCAACAATTTAGAACTGACCGCATAACTCACAGTGCACAGTGTTAATGTGCAACACCTATATGAGACAAAAAAGGCAAAAATATCTATTCTTTGATCTAGCAATTGTTTAGAGAAATGAAATTTAGATCAGAATTTAGCATCTTAAAAATGCCAACTCAGAATTTGAACAGATTAACATGTTATTGTACTTAATACCCCAGTATTTTCAGGGAACAGGAGTATGTTTGCTTAATTTCCTGGGATGTTATTAAACATTAAAATTGCATGGGAAAGCATGATTGTGTCCACTTGTATACATTAGTAACATCATCATATGAAGATCTTGCACATGCCACATATTTCTCTGCCAGCTTAATTTTCAGGTTATGAAACGTTTCATGGAATTTAGCTAACTCTGGAATAAGTCCATAATGAGTAGCACAGAGGTGACAGACAAGAGGCAGCACAGGGAGATGCACTGTGGGCCAGCCCTGCATCCCTGGCGCTCACGAGCGCTGTGTGCCCGCGATACCCCAACAGCACTCACAGGCAGAGGAAACTAAAAACCTGAATTTAAGCTAAAGGGAAGCACCAAGTACAATATGCCTGCAGCACATGACTCATTCAGTATCACTACCCCCAGGCCAACAATGTTGGGGAACATTGCTACAGGCAGATTTAATGCCATCTTTAATATGCTTTGCATAAGCTTTTTTTTTTTTTTTTTAATTTGCTATACAGAGTGAATTTTGTTTTAATTAACAATAATGGAGCACAGTCTCCAAAACTCCAAAGAGATTTTCCAAATAAAATGTAGCTTTAATGATAGCCTCTGAGCTTTTTTTATGGTGAAATAAGGCAACTCCAGTGTCATTTGAAAGTGACACTGGCTGCAGAATACTGCTCTGCCTACCCCTCAGAAAGAAGCTATGAGAAACCTTCAGGAAAATTTGTTTCCCGTGCAGAGTATCATGACTAAACACCACTTAGATTAAGTCAAAACCAAAAGTTATTGATTCTCTCTAATTTTCAACAAGCTAATTTTGAAGTGTCACATGAATAAACAGAGTACACAAGAGTCTGCTGGGTACAGTGCTGGAGTTGATTCCCTTCTGTCTCACAAGTACTTAAAAAATATAGGATTTTCAATTTAGACAGTATAGTTTGATTTCACAAAAATGTATGTCCAATAATAAGCAAAAGGAAAAAAATAATCCAAAACAACACATCAACAAATTTTAGGAAAATTTCCATGTGTAGATCAGGAAATAGATTTTTTTGCTCCCTTCCTGTACCCACCACAGTATTTATTCTCTTTACACAATGTGACAGAGCAGTACTTTAATAAGCAGGATAAAATTGCTTTAAAATATATTTCAATACTGAATGGGTATGACTAGGATACAAACTCACCACAAGTGGTGGTATCCAAATTCTCCACAACAGAAGGGAGTCTTCACAGATGATTGCTTGACTTTCGTAGGAGGTCAAAGAATATGTTAGACCCCTTTCCTACACACATATTCTGTTCTCCCTGTTAGTCTTTGTTTGGTTATCATGACTGATAAAAACAAAGAACTTCAGGTTAAGCAGCATTTCCAGTTATAGAAGTAACATTGCACATATTGGGATTAAGGCAACGAATACAGGCTTGTAATCCCCAAAATTTTCAAAGACAGTACCTAGAAATCATGAGAATGGGTGTGAGCAGATTCTCACATAGAGAAATATGCACCCAAGAGAGTGAAGGTGATACCTAAAACACCACATGACTTTCAGAATTAATAGGATTTGATCCTTGAGAGAAAGAAAAAAAAAAATCTAGGGGGAAAAAAAAGTGTGACAGCGAAAATCCACAACCAAGCTGCAACCACAGAAGCTGCTCTTGATAACTGTTATATTCTCTTCTCTCTGCATATGACTTGTAGATTCTCTCCAGAGACACTCACCTCCCAGAGGGGCTGTAAGCTGTTCTCCAGACTGAGCAGACCCCCCTGCTCTGTGTGACCAACCATGTGTGCTGCTTCAGGAGCTTCGTTTGAGACACAGAGATCCAGAGAACCCAGAGGTGACTGTGCCAGGTAAGCTGCTTTTGGGGCTTACACCAGGCTACTTTCAGTCTCCCCTGCTTTTACCTTCCCCATTCCAGCAACCATCACACAGGGGAGAATGTAAAAGGACAAAATCCCTGAAGCCTACAAAAGAAAAATTAACAAAATAGCAAATCTATATCTGCAGTAAAGCCGGCAGACCGTTATTGCCAGAAAGGGAAGAGCCTGAGACAAGTTCAGCCATCCTCAGCGTAAGGCAGGACAGGTTTCTTTGCTGTCTAAAATCCTTCCATTACAAGTACTATGAATAAAAGTTGTATTTTAAGAATCTGTTCAGATCAAGTGCATGGAAACTATTTTTGTAATGAGATTCTGAAATGTTTGGGGTATTTTTTCCACATTGATTCAAGAACTAATATAGGCCTCTTCAAGTAAAACTTCAGGTATTCATATTATTACTCAGCAGACATTATAAAGGCAAAAAAAACTACCAAAATACAAGCAAATTTTTATCGAGGTACAACAAGAGACCCTTAAAAACCTATTTCAGCATGAGATGTAGAGAGTTTTAGTATTTTGAACAAACTTTAAAATCCCATTCTTGTGCTGTTTGCAGAAAAAAAACCCGCAAACTATTCCCTGCAGCCAGAGAGTCTGCTCTGATAAGAGCTTCATGAGACTAAGCATAATTTTAAATGGAATAGTCTTTTTTTTTCCTCCATATAATTTGCTGTTTCTCCCCATTCTCTGTCTATCCCATAATTTTATTTTTTAGAAGTGGTTTTCCTTTGAATTGGATTTTAAATACACATCATTACAATTCTGTTAAGTAAGACTGCAAGCACAAATGTTCCTCTCAGTCAGGAAAAATGTCTTGTGACAAGTAAAATCTTAAAGTTGCTTAGTTTTCAGGTAGTATCTTTGCTTAGGGTTAAAAAAAAAAAAAAAAAAAAAAAAACTAAAATATCCCCAGCAATAAACAAAAATTCCATAACTCCTGAAAATACAGCCTAGAAATGGATCCATTTTCTTCAAGGATCTCCAATCCACTGTTGACACAATAATCCTTCATGGTCCTTCAGTTTCCTACATGTGCCACCTATCCAATCTCAACTTTGCAATTTTTAATCATTAATAATGTTCTAGTATTAATCATTCCCTGACAATAGATGAATGATGCATCTGCATGGACTTTGAAGAAGGTTGAATCTTTATTAGCTGCAAAGGTTATTCCTTCTCTTCCAAAAACCTGTCGCCTTACTGCACCTAGGCTGAGTTAGATGACTCTTTCAACAAGTAAGGAATCACAGCTAGCACTACCAAAGCAAATCCCTTGGCATCTCTCCCTCTTATGAGGATAAGAATAAATCGGCTATCCCCTAAGACTCTCTTCATTATTTGCTCCTGGAAGCTGGTTTTCTCAGAATACCTTCCTTACAAAAGTTGTAAATTGATAAGATATATCCCTGTAACATGAGAAACCCTATTTGCACTTCCCTTTGAAACAAAACTGTCTCTTGAAACACATGTGATGACATAAACTGCTCCCTTTTCTTCCAGATAGTGAAAAACAATTCAGGCCAAACATACACAGGCCAGCCAGGCATTAGGGTCTAGGCAATATCTCCACTGTTTAGAAGGACAGGCAATGCTAGCAGAACAGCTATCTGGTTCTCAGGAATGCTCAAATACAGAAAAGGCTTGTCAGATTGCCAGTGGGTGCAGGAAAAAGACCAGGACCCCACCTTCTTCAAAATGTAAGGAGAGTTATGTCTCATAAACATCACATTTTAAGGGCAGGGATATAAGGCAACTTCAGGTAGGGACACATTTTAGGTACTGCAACAGTGATGAAATATTGCAATTAATACATAAGCAATGCATCAAACTCCATGCATCAAACTCCATTGAAACACCTTTTAATTCCAAAATATTTATCTTTATTCTGATCAACCCCTATTAATGCAGAGGGTGGTCAGCATTTACTTCATTTACAGCATTTACTGTGTTGTATTATTCCCTTTTAATAACGGATTTGAGATGCAGCATAGACTATACATCTTCAGATAAAATTTTGAAAACTACTCAACTTCAAATTATTTTTTCTGCCTGTCAGGTTTCTTTGTAGGTCTAAAATCATCAGACCTATAAATCATTATATTGCTTTGTTATGCAGTCACAGATTTCTCACACCTCTCTTTTCTCTACAGGTCATACACATAGTGTTACAATCATTCCCTAAAATGGCTTGTGCTTCTGTTAAAATGTGTTTTCCACAGAGAAAAGCTCCAAATTGAGAAAAATAAAAAAAACCTCTGAAAACTGACTTCTGTCTTTTGATTAAAAGGCAAAATATTTGAACGAATATTTACTACTAAGTTGTCTCCAGGTTTTCTCAGTGAAACTACAGCAGCTCCAGCAGGCAGCCAGCTTACCTTCTGGCAACACCCCTGCAGAGGTTTTTCCCTGATGGGCTCTGCAGCAGCACAGCAGCTCACCAAGGTGGGCAGTCACCAGCACAGCACATTGGTTTCAAGAGGCCAGGCAAATCTTTTCAACCACTGTTTGAATAGTAAAATACTGAAATGATATTGCTGGAGGAAAATGAGGGGAATGTTGATATAAAGGAAAGTGCACAAGCTGACATGTCAGAGAGAAGCTAAGATACTTTTGCCTAATACTATGTTAATAAGGGTGGAATAGTCACCAATACTGTTTGCAGCTCACATAAATAAAATTGTGCACAGTACTTGGTAAAATGGTGGGTATTGAGGTTTCACTTGTGCTTTCACCAGGAGAAAATGCAAAGTCAAAAACCTTTTGTATGATAGCTTCATAAAACACAGTTAAAAACCCTTTGTACGATAGCTTCATAAAACACTGTAAAAATCCTTTTGTAAGATAGCTTCATTAACATTAAAAACATGTAAGAGTATGACATTCCTCTTGTACAGGGAACAGCTACAAAGGTAGTAACCCTCACCTCCTGAACATCACTTTGTTACTTGATAGCAAACCCCTGTGGAAAGCACATTAAACAATATTAGCATAGAGCTTCCTGCTTCACAGAGAACAGAATCTCCTCACGGTGACTAGAGCAAGTAGAAGAAAAATTATGTCACAAAAGGTGACCTCTGAACAGTTTTATAGAGAGGTGATAATATAAACCTATTTTCCCAAAATAGAACAGCATAAGCATTGCAGTTACTACCTAAGGAGGATTAGTTCCTATAGCAAGGAGAGAGTATTTTGTTTAAATTTAAGAAACTAAAAATTAAGAAATATGATTACACTATGAAAAATTCAGTTTTTTATTACCTTTCCCATTGACAACAAGGTATAAGTAATCTATAGAAACACCAGTCTTGTCATGTCAAGCAGTGCATAGCAGCATTAATGCTGAAGACCTTCAAGACACCCTAATGACAAATGGTTTCATTGCAGTAGCACTAGTTAGTATGCAGAGTGCCAAAATCCCTCAAGAGTCAAAATATTCCCAAAAATATATATCACAAATTTTGGAAAGTTTTGAAAAGTAAGCACAACAGATTTCCTACAAACAAATAGAGCAATTGAAGGCTGTCTTCAATTTTATTTAGTAATGGGGTTGATTTATTTTTTTAGAAGCAGTAAGAGAGCAAATTCATACAAGTTTTAGTCAATAAAATGCTGCTTTTATAGTCTATAGAAATGCTAAACTTATAAGCTTTGAGGATTTATATATAAATAAAGATGAAGCTCAGAAATAGGCACAGCATTCTTCTTTCCTGTTTAAAAATATTTAGGAGCCTTTGAGCCAAGCTGAATGATAGATTTTTCATAAATTCAAGTATTGATATTTTCCTGAAACTTTTACATTAAAATTTTTTGTTATTTATACATACTTTTGCTTTTCACAGTTAAAAAAAAAAAAAAAGGCAAGAAACCCCTCATCAGGATTGTTCTTCTAATGTTCCCTTTAACAAAAAAGCTTTGTTAAGGGGTGTTGGGAGCAGCAGTCACCTCCAGCACCTCCAGCCCAGGACTCTGTCCTGGTCCCTGGGGCCCAGCCCAGTGCATGGGAACTCATGTCTACGCTCAGCCCGAGGGATGTGGCTGCTTCTTTTCCAGTTGCAGGTTCAGCCACTGGCAAAGCTGCACACACATCCAGAGAGCTGACAGGGCTGGTCACACAGGCTGCCACAGACAAGGTGCTGCCTTCAACACCTTCCCCAAACACAAACCAGAGCCCTCCTCCTCTTCAGCTGGTAGAGACAGGAGGTCACTGGTGAGAGCACACACAAGCCTTAATGCATCCCCCAAGTACCAGCAGAGCCCCTCTGTCCACCCAGCATCCCTGCCCACATCCTGGGCCCTCCAGCCCTCCTCCAGGTCCTCTCCTGGGTGGCTGGTCCTGCCTGGGGTTTGCAATGAGCACACCCAGGCACACCTGCTCTGGGGGGACACTCAGGCTCTGACCCATTGTCCCCCCTGCCAGCTGTGGGCACTGAGCCCACTTGCTGCTCCTGCCACAGAGGTGGGGATGAGGCCTCCCTGCACGCTCCCGAGGGTGGCACAAAGATGCCACTGGCTCCAGTGGCTGACATCACAGTCCAGGGGAGCCCACACCCCCACTCTGACTCCAGCTGCTTCAAATCCATTCGCACAGCACCGCAGCAGCTGGCACCTGGTCTTTGCAGCACTCCCACGAAGGGATTCTACAGCAAATCTTTAAGACATGATCTGATCAGAAGATCAGACAGACTGTGATCAGTGTAGGGTTCAATCAGTACTGACCAGCTTTGTTTACAAGTGAGCAACACCTTTTAATCCCTTTCTGTCCATATCCACGCTTCCCCTTTGACTCCCTTCCCTTGCACATTCCCCCGCCAGTGTGGGCAGAACCAACAACCCCTTGCAACATCCTGGACCCTCAGGTTTACAACCTTATCATTTTTAAAGTGCCCATTTGTTAGCAGATCATTCATTCATTTTTGTTTGCTTCTTGTCTTTGTCCCGTTATGTTTGTCTGCCAGGTCTGTCTCTGTGTTTCAGTTATTGCTTTCCCTCTTCTCCTTTTTATCATGTTTGACAAGACCCTTGACCAGATAATCTTACAGAAAAAAGTGTTCCCATGTTCCCCACACTATCAGTTTGACATACCTCTACATGCACCCACATAGTCCTACAAACTGCTGATTAAAGTGAAATCAAGTAAAAAAATACACTTCAGAAATATCCAGGGATAAACAGCCATGGGGGCCTTCCACCTTCTATTCTTGCTTCTGGTGTGCTCAGGCAAGGACTGCATTCATACTCTTACAGAGGATTTATATTCCCTGCATTTAGAAAGCAGCTCCATTTTATTTCAATGAATCCTCCAGGAAGGAAAGTTCTACTCAGCCTGAGTAAAAGGTGCTTTCAACTCAAAACACTCAAAAGCAGGTTATACTGCAACAAGCCAAAAAGAGAAAAGAAAAAAAGTCTAGGTGGTCCACAAACCAAAGACAAGTATGTAGCAAACAATTCTATTTTCTATGAGAAGGAGGAAAAAAAAATTACACATTCTCCAACTTCAAGGAGAGGCTTGCAAGCCAGTGCTGTAAGTGCTTTACTCTCTTTTTAAACCACTAAGAATATTGAAAGCTTTTGGTAAAATGCAGCATAACTTTGAAAGAAAGGATACTTTTTCTTTCCCTCTTATTTCAATATTTACATTTATGTGTCCAGCTAGCACTCCCCACCTTGCAAAGATGGGCATCAGTCTTGGGAGAAGCACTACAAAATAGTGTTTTAACCCCCACAACACCAACCCTGCTACAAAATCCAGAACAAATTGTAAGCACTGAAAAGATTATTTTCTAAATAGTTTTCATTTAGGAGTAGCAATAATATACTCACCATGGGTGGAGGGGGAGACCAACAACATGGGCAATGAAAACATATACTAAACAGAAGAGAAGTGTCACTAAAGCTGGGAAAGGAAGAACATGAACATCCTTGGGTTCTCTACCCCCCTCCACAGCTCCAGAAAGATTTTCTAGACTTGAAATGTCTGACCTCCGAAAGAGTCTAATTTAAACCTCTCTCCTCCTGAAAGCTTTCTCTGCCCCCCCTTTTTTCCTCCCATAATCTAAAGCTCAGAACAGTATCAAGAGAACAAGAAATTATGCTTAAAATATATTACACTGGCCAACAAAGAAATTATATCTAATGTTTTAAAATTCTTGGAATTAGAGGATCTAGGGTGGAGCTTTTTTTTGTTTGGATAAACACATATTGAAGTGTTTATTTAGGTAACCATTAGAGGGGCTCAATTCTTCTAGGCTCTTACAATGCACAGAGCAGTTTACACAAATGTATTCAGCCTGAAAGATCAGCTTCCTTACAAAGGTGTTTAAAGTATCCCATCTCCCTGTTTAACATGGGTTTTGTGTTGGAATTTAATCCCATCATATGCAAAGAATTTGACATAGCACTGTTGGAAAGATTAGCTCTGCCCCCAGCCTCAGCCCCTCCCAGGAAACTCTACATACACGGCAGTTCATACACATTACCTCAAAGTCGCTGCAAGAATCAGCATTTCATAGCAATTATACTTTACAAAAAATTCTGCAGCTTCTAATTGAGCCAGGCACTTTTCATATAGGAAAACATTTTATTATTTTTTCTCCTTTAAAAAACACAGGTTATGGATTCTACCTGCTTACTGATACATTTGACACTATTGGAAAAATAAGGCAGCTGATTTAGGAAACAAGAATTATCCACACTAGGGAGATCTATATCATTAACCATTTTTTGTTTCTTAAGCTGTTCTTTGTGTGCTGTAGATAGAGCAATTCTGCCACCTAGAGTAAAATTCAGGTCCAAGATAAAAAGATTTTGGTGAACATATACTGTCTGCTTGACTAATTTGAAATGGAAGAGATACTTTCTCTGGCGGATAATTAAATGCAAATATTATGGGTTTATTCATTTTTTTAAGGCATGCTACAAAATATTTAGTTAGCTGCTTGCTATCAAAATCAGCAGCAATGCCAGAGAACCAGGTGAAATACATAATACAGTTGAGATAATTTACATTTTTATTGGCCCTTTCATTACACACTTCTCTAAATATTTCCACAACTTCACATAGAAGTTATATGTTTCCCCATATAAATGGAGGAGAATTCCCTTAGCAAAGTTTTTAAATCCAGAATCAGTCTATTTGAGCAAATCAGAAAATTAAAAAAATTATAAACCAACTGCACATAAAAATGGTTTCAGTTCATTCATATATATACATGTGTTTGTGTGTGTATATGTTGTATTTCCAAATATTTCTATTTTGGAGGCAAAAAACTGCTGCCAGTTGATACATAAAACACTGTCTGTTAGCTATGAGTGGAAAAGTGAGGCAATGGCAAGGCAAAGTAATTCCTTACATAGAGCTGATGATCTTTAATTTATATAAAAGCCAGGATTTTAACATCTCATTAGTATGAACTAATGCCTCTATATCCAGTCATCTTACTCACAAGAACAGAGAACTTAGGTCTCCTCAGGTTTTAAAGATTCTGATAAATTTAAAGCAATAACTCATCCTTTTCTGGGGAAAGGACATATGCTGAGCTCTTCCATGAGCAGTTATGCCAAAGTACCAAATATCACATAATTTTTACTCTAGTGACTCAAATACATTCGTCAAAATACATTGTGGTGGATGGAGATTTGCTTACAACTGGAAGACTAAATACCTTATTTTCTTCCTCTATTTTCTCTCTTTCAGTCAGGGGAGAACACCCTATAGAGAGTATGCAAGGTTAATCCCTTGGCTCACCAAGCATTGGCTGAAAAGGCAGGGACGAGAATTCCCTTCAGGGGCAACCTTGGATGTAACCTTGAGATCACAAAGTCTTTAAAAATTTGTTTCTAGAAGCCAGGAGAGTTTGCCAGATAAAGCCTCTGTCTTTTGTGCAGATCTGTTCCTTAAACACCTGCTACTCCTGAAGCAGAGATAGTGAGCTAATGGAACCTTGGCATGACCCTTCCTGGCCATCCTCATGTGGTTGCTCTTGTGATAAAAAAAAGCATCAAAAATCAGTTGTTGCTGGAATTAAAAATAGCCTCTGCTTATTGGCAATAATATGTTGCACCGAATGCACATAGCACACTTCATCTGAGGATCTAAGTGTTTTGCAAACATTAATTAAGCTCTGCACTGCTATTATGATTCACAGAATGCCATTATCACACCCAAGGGATGCAGGAAAGAAGCAAAGTATAGGGAAGCAAGCCCTTGAAAGCACAATGATTCTGGTTCCATTTCAGATCACATCAACCTACATACATCCTAGGACAGAGAAAATAAAGTCAAGGATTACTCAGAACAGAGCAGTTGATTTTTATGTGATTTATGAAGCATAAATACTTTTAAAAAGTACTGGTTTCTTCTGACCTTTCTTCCTTTTCTTGTCATTTGCAGGATTATGTATTATTAGCATTTCCCAGTCCTACTATTATTTCTGTATATTCTGTTATCTTCCTAACCTTGAATACATTCACCTATCTTTTCAAATCTGCCAGTCTCAACCTACTTCCAATTGTTTGACCTTTGAGTGTCACATTTCCTCCAAACACCCTACGCCTCAAGTTCTTTCACTTGACATTTCCCTCCAGAAGTCAAAGAACATTTTTTCCTCTCTCAACCTTTAGCACATTTTTCAATACTGCACCAATCATTGCTGACTCTCTGGGGAGCAAATAATTTTCTATTCTAGGAACCAGGAGTAAACAGGCAGAGTGGATCTTGGGAGCCAAGAGCAGTAAGCATTCATTGTCCACCGCTACATCCTTTCAGCTCATCTCCATTACAGCAGAAACACATTGAAGGACATGTTCTGAGTTTCAATAACTGGTGTATTCTGTGTTGTGATAGGTCTTTATAGCATCAGTCATGTTATCAACAAGCAGCCAGGATGACTGAGTGCCACTCTCAAGGGCCTGTGCAGCAATGCTCAGTGGGCAGACACAAGGACTTGGAGACCTGGCAGGGTTCTCACTGGGACCATGAAACATGGTGGGGTAACTTACACGGCTTCTGCAAGGGGTGGATATGATGGTGAGGAACTGGAGCTGCTCTAGAAGCAAGAACACTGCAGGGAGTGGACAAGAGACCTGCCTAGGGATAAATGAGCCAGCTGACAGCTTATGGGCCCAAAATCACTACTTAGACGAAAACTACTAATGTTGTAGTGAATGCCTGCTACCAACCACCTAATTTAAAGTTTTGGATTTTTGTGGACTTCTTCAGGCAATTGTTGAAGTCCCCCATGCACTGGCCCAGCTGCTTATGCAAGTTTTGACCACACCAGTATCTCGTGGAGGGATAAGAGAGCAGAGCACAAGTAACTGAAGTAACTGAGGACGTTCCAGGAGTGCATTAATGATGACTTCTGGACACAAGTGATTCACCCAAAAGCCAGCCAAAAAGGGCAGATGCTCTGCTGGACTTCATCCTTGCAAAGAAAGAGCAATTAGCCAGAGGTGTTGTGATTTAAACCCCACAGGCATCTCAGCCCCATACAGCTGCTCACTCACTACCTTCTGCAGAGTGCTGAGGGAAAGAATTAAAAGAGGAGCAAAAGTGAGAAAAATTGTAGGTTGAGGGAGGAGGGGGAAAGGAAAAGGAGAACAATAAAAAAAATTTGCAAAAGCAACTGTTTAGCACCAGCCAACTAATGCCCAACTAAATCCCTGAGCAACAGCAACCCCTGGAAAATTCATTCCCAGTTTTATGGCTGAGAACAATGTTATAGAATCTTCTTTTGGTCAGCTGGAGTCAGCTGTCCCAGTTGTGTGCTGTCCCAGCCTCATGTCCACCTCCAACCTCTGCAACTGCAGCAGAGTGAGAAACAGAGAAGGCCTTAATAGTGTGTTAGCACTGTTCAGCAGTAGTGAAAATATTGGTGTGTAATGAGTCTCGCTTTGGTCACCAGTCCAAAACACAACACTTAACAGGTATTTTCTGCACAGGTACAGAAATTAACTCCATCCCAGCCAGACTTAGTACAGGGAGTGTGAAGGCTGGGGGCAATCATGAGATGTGGAGTTCAGAATCCAGAAAGGAAGGGACAAGGCAAATAGCAAGACCCTGCACTGCAGGAAGGAGTACTTTTGGTTTCTTCAGGGACCTGCTTTGAGGAGCCATGTGGAGTATAGTTCTGGAGAAAAGAGGGGGGCACCTGTTGGATTTTTGTTCAGGCATCACCTCCTCCAATCTCAAGATTTGTCTCTCCCAATGTGGAGAAAGGACTCCTGCACAGATGAACAGGAATTTCCTGACAAAACTCATCTATCAAAAGGAAAAAATAAGAGATGACAGCAGTGACAAGTGACCTGGGAAGATCACAGAGACACCATCCAAGTGTGTAGCAATGGAGTTAGATACATCAAAGCCCATCTGAAGCTGAATCCAGTGAGAGACACAAAAGGCAATATGAAAGGCTTATCAGGTATAACTGGCATATCAGCAGCTTAAGGAAGATTAGGGGCAGTGTGCTGATAAATGGGCTCTACAGTAGCAGTCAACACAGATAAGGCTGAGGTACTCAATGCCTTCCACACTGTGGCCCTTCCTAGCAGGATCTGCCTTTCAGAAATCTCAGGTTCTTGAAATCAGTGAAAATGTCTGGAGCAGGGAAAGTGCTGTCAGTAGAGAAGGAATGCACCCAGCCAATGTGATTGTGAGACCATGATCAATGATCTTTGAAAGGTCATAGTGATTGAAGAAGGCTCCTGAGGACTGGAAGACAGCAAATGTCATCTTCCAGAAGAACAAGGAGGCAGATATGAGAAACTACAGGCCAACTGGCCTCACTTTAATCCCTGGCAAGGTGGTGAACCAAATAACCCTGGAAGCCATTTCCAAGCACACGAAAGGTGATGAGTCAGCATAAACTTACAGAGCAGGACTCATACCTGAACAGCCTGACAGCCTTCCACAACAAAGTGATGAGCTCAGCAGGTGAGAAGAGAGTCATGGATGTAGTTTATCTTTGCTTCATCAAGGCTTTTGACAGTCTCACATAACTTTCTTATAGATACACTGACAAAATATAGACTAGGTAAGTGGATAATAAAGTAGATTGAAAACTAGTTGAACTGCCAGGCTCAGATGGCTGCTGTGATCAGCAGTACAAAGCCTGGCTGAAGGACAATCAATGTATCCCTGAGGCTGATACTGAGGCCAGTACTGTTTAACAGCTTCATTAATGATCTGAAAGATGGAACAGAGAGTGCCAACAGCAAGGTTGCAGATGATAAATTCTGGGGAGGAGTGGCTGATACACCAGATGGCTATGTTGCTTTGCTGCCATTCCAAGGGACCACAGCAGTCAGGAGAAATAAGCAAACAGAAACCTCATGAAGTTCAGACAAATCAAATAATGTATTTGGGAAGAAATAACACCATGCAGTAGCACAGGCTGTTTGGGGCAAACGGAAGGAAGGCACCTCTGGAGAGAAGGGCTGGGGGATCCTGGTGGACAAGGAGTCGAACTTGAGTAACCCTGCACCCTTGAAACAATCCAGAAGATTGGCAGAGCCAAGCCAGCAGGCAGAGGGAGATCACAGAATCACTAGGTTGGAAGAGACCTTCAAGATCATCAAGTCCAATCCATGCTTCAATTCCTCAACTAAACCATGACACCGAGTGCCACATCCATCTTTTTTTAAACACATCCAGGGATGGTGACTCCACCACCTCCCCAGGCAGACCATTCCAATACTTTATCACTCTTTCCATGAAAAACTTTTTCCTAATATCCAACCTAAACTTCCCTTGGCGCAGCTTGAGACTGTGTCCTCTGGTTTCGTCAGTTGCTGCCTGGAGAAAGAGACCAACCCCCACCTGACTACCACCACCTTTCAGGGAGTTGTAGAGAGTGATAAGGTCACCCCTGAGTCTCCTTTTCTCCAGGCTAAACAACCCCAGCTCCCTCAGCCGTTCCTCACAGGGCTTGTGTTCCGAGCCCCTCTCCAGCCTCGTCCTTCCAAACTGAGGGACCAGAACTGGACACAGCACTCAAGGTGTGGCCTCCCCAGTGCTGAGTACAGGGGGAGAATGACCTCCCTGGTCCTGCTGGTCACACCATTCCTGATACAGGCCAGGATGCCCTTGGCCTTCTTGGCCACCAGGGCACATGGCTGGCTCATGTTCAGCTGGCTATTAACTGGTACCCTCAGGTCCCTTTCTGCCTGGGCACTGTCCAGCCACACCATCCCCAGCCTATAACGCTGCAGGGGGTTATTGTGGCCAAAATGCAGGACTCGCCACTTGGACTTATTAAACTTCATCCTATTGGACTCTGCCCATCCATCCAACCATTCCAGGTCTCTCTGCAGAGCCCTCCTACCCTCCAACAGATCGACACACACTCCCAGCTTAGTGTCATCTGCAAACTTACAATGAAAGACTCAATACCCTCATCCATGTTGTCAATAAAAATATTCAACAGATGATACTTCCAATGGTGATACACAACATAGGTGCTGGGACTAGCCCTGCACTCCCCAGTACAGTCATACAGCAGAGATGAACTGGAGCAATTCCAGCACAGAGACACTGTGGAATCTCCATCTGTGGAGATAAAACCAAACTGAATATATACGCTCTAGGTAACCCTGCATTCAGCAGGGGTGTTGGATTAGACAGCCTCCAGTGGTTCCTTCTGATCCTAAAGGTTCTGTGACTCTGTAGCCCACGTTCTGGTGACTGAATAAAATCGAAATAATTTTTTAAAAAAAGAAAAAATAACTGACTTTCCCCCAATATGTTTAAAACTCAACATACAGAAAGAAATCAGAGATTGTCAGACATTCTCATATACTAACTGCAATCCACCAGCAGGTTAAACCTGCAGACATCTCACCCACAGTAAGAGCTCAGAACACTTTTGAAAAACTAGGAGGGCTCACTGAGTACATTGGATTCCAATTAAGACAAGCTGCAAGACTTTTTCAAGAATGGAAATACAAACTACAGAAACACGGACTATGCTCTAGCAGAATATTTCTGTTAATGTTGTCAGCTAATGAGCAGAAATGAGGGGATAAGCTTGAACATTCTTCTCTCCTATTTGTGTGGACTCCAGTAACATATACAGGATTTTCAAATAGCTAGAATACAGATATGAAGTACATTGAGAGCACTACTGAAAGTCTTTCTGATGTTTTCATACCACTTGTGTTTTACATTCTCAATACTTTTGTATCTTTTCCATTCTCCTATCATGTCACTTTATGAAACTCCCTGTTTAAGATGAAGGAAGGTGAAACCTGCTTTTTATAATATACTCTTTCCTGGATTTTCATTTTACTTTCCATTCACTCTTCCCCATGCCCCCCACTCTGTAAAATATGATTAGGTTAGAGTATCTTGAACAACAGAGGAGAGTTTAATGCAGCTTCAGAAAATCAGCACTTTTCTTTGCAAGAAAAAAAATGCTTAGCTCTCAGAAGTTCTATCCCTTAATCTGGTATAGTACTTTTAATTAACAGAAGCTTAACATTCATTCAACCCCTTGCAAGAAGCCAGTCACTATTGCCTTTATTTTACCAAACAATTGAACTGTCTAATTAAAAGTCACAAAACAACTAAGTGACAATGAGAACTAGATTTTAGCTTCTGAAGCTTAGCTAAATGTATTATGTTATCTATTTATATTCATTAGAGCAAAGATCTAAAGGCACATCTTTGGCAATACTCGCCTTTGAAGGGCCAGAAGACAAAAGAAATCTCTCACTTCAAAGTGACAACAGACAAAACAACAGAATTTTTCACTGAAAAGATTCATTGCTCTAAGGTATTAGTGGGAATTTATATAAATACTTTTTGATTTATTTTTACATACATATATATATGTGTATATATATATATATATATATATATATAAACCCCACACACACACTAGCTGATGTTGAGCTTGAAGTAGACAATGTCAATTTTCTTTTAAGGAAGCTTTTGGGGTTTGGGGTTTTTTTCCCCTGTCACACTAGTGTGAATATTGCTATGCTAGGCAGTAGCTATTTCATCTAGATAGAACCTGGTTGAGCTGCTCAGGGTTGAGTCTTATCAGGTACAGCCCTCAAATCACACAAAGCACAGCCAGCAGCAGCCTAGGCAGATCAAATATTAAGCTGGGGTGCAGTGGGAAACCACAGCAGGGACTGCTTTATTTGTCTCCTGAAAGAAGAAAGAACAAAGTCCTACCAGTTCATTAAGAGCAGCTTTGAAAGTCCTGTAGTTTTCTCAGGTATTTCCAGAGCTACTTAAGATGAAGAGGGCTGTAAAAAGTTGTGTAAGGTTCACGAAGCAAACTTCTTCCCAGCTCAGAGCAAGACATTACTGTTGTGGTATCAATAAAAAAATGGAGAAATTAACACCACAACACCTCATTTTCACTAAACACAGGTAAATTACCTGCAATAGTGCAGAATAATAAATAATGTTCTTCACAGTGAGACTGCACCTTGTGTTTTCATACACAACAGACATTTTCTGAGTATTTCTACAACCCAGTTCTATAGTGTTGTGGAAAGAAAGTGCAACTAAAGATTCAGTGATTAAAGGTTTAGTTGCACTTCCAGCAGGACTTAGTATGATATGGTCAGCTTCTTGCTAACAGAGATGGGGGGCAGAAGTGCAATTAGTAATAACCTAATTGGAAAACATTATTTGGAAGAAACTCCCAAACTAATTTGCATGAGCCATAATATCAAGCTAGCAAGTTGATGGAGATCTATTTAAGTGTTTCCAATTGATAGGATAATATTTTAAACCACCCTAAAATCCACAGGTGTCGATAAATCTTTCTGGTGTCCATACCAGTAAGCTATAAAATTCAAGGAGCAAGGAGGCTTCCAACTATAGATCCACAATCCAACAGTATTTTCCTGAAAAGTAATACCAATGTGATCTTTGAATTCCTGCCATTTCTATTCTTCTCTGTCCCTGAAATTTTCCATTGCTTCAATAACACCCTACAGTACAGTACTGATCAAAACACATGTCCCTTACTGCTGCAATCCCCTCTTTTCTTATATATAGAAAAGCATCCCAGTAGGGGATTTCCCCACATCTTCAGTAGATTTCACATTTCCCCAAGTCTTCAGTAGGAAAATTGTGAATGTGCTATGTCATGAGCACAGCACTAAAACAGTCATTCACCACTGCAAGACTAAAAAAGAGGAAACAGGCAATATTTCAGCAGAGGTTGCACCTAAAGTGAGAGAACTATTTGTTTAATTTCCAAGCTTTCCTCTTTAAATGAATGTTTGACTTCCTCCAGACACGGAATACAGTAAAAAGTAAAAGGCTTTTTTCACAAAAAGCTAAGAAATGGAGCTGCCTGCCTAGTTTATGTAATTCTTTGCAGAGAAGTCATCCTCTAATGTGAATACTAATTTCCCTTGTGAAAAGGAGCAGCAATAATAACCAACAAGTTGAATGTTAACATATTTGCGACCTAACTGTCAAACCAAAATGTGTGAATTACAGTGCTGCTTTTGCCACTGATGTTTGAAATCTAACATATGCCAGTTTGCACAGTGCTTGGGGATGGAAAGCATATTTTAAAGACATGGAAAACATACACCCCCTTCTCCCTCTGGAACAAAAGAAGAAAATTAATGTTTGGTTGTAATGCAACAAAAAAGTCAATCACAACTCTTTCATAAAGGTTTGTCTGAGATCCCCTGGGAAATAGAACACTTGAGACTTCTTAACTACAGTAGATACAAATCCAAAATAGTTACAACAAATTAGTGCCAAGGAAGGCTGAATTATTTCCATACAAATCTCAGAATAGTTTAGTTCCAGGGGGATGCTGAAAGATCTGGCAGAAGCCAAAGATGATCACCTGAACCACGAGGCACCACCTTTACCTACAGATGTAAGTAAGTAGCATGGAGTAAATATTCTTGACAATTTTGTCTAAGGGCATATTTAGGATAACCTAGAGAAAGGAGTGAATATGCTATTTGGGATCTTACACTTGATTTCAATAGCTCTAGGTAAAATGGGGAGCATGAGCAGCAGAACTGTATTCTCTGCTACACACTCAGGAACAAGGCATGGGGAAGTTTATAGTCTTTAACTGAAAATGCCAGCTGGAGTTTCTGCTTTTGTGGAGCTCCCTTTCACAGTACTCCTGCAGGATCTTTAAAATACAGAATCTTCAAAATAGTCTCAAATTATTACCATACAATGTTACTAATGAGGGTCTGAACAGCAGGAGTCTGGTCAGAAATGTGGAGGAGCCCCATTTGTTTTTCTTTAGCTTGCTTTAATGCTGAAGAGTATATAACATCCCTCAATATGATGATTCAAAAAGAGCAAAGTTAGCTTTTACAAGAGAAATTATTACCACAGTAGCTGATGATTACCTTGCACAACTGGCCACACTATAAATGTCCTTATCAGCATCCTACATGAGGCTGCCAAGTCTCTTTCCTGACATCTAAACTACATCTAGAGTATTCTATGGGATAAATCAGTTGATATTAACAAAACTAATAATCTAATTGTTCTTGTACACTTTTTCATGCACATTCCATCTTTAATGAAAAAAAAAGACCAAAAAATCTAACAAGGTGCCTTCACTGTTCCTATCAAGTACAGAAACATATTACTCCTTTTAGTTTCTCAATTCCTGGCTGCTATGTCATGAGCACTCTCACAAAGGGTTTGCAGAACTCCAAGAACTACGTGTTTCCTTTCATTCACACTACTTTGGGATATTGAAGAATAAAATATTACTAATTTTTTTCTTTTCAAGAAAATAACCTGATTGTAGACTGCAGTAAAGACTGCAGTAAATAGAGCTTCTTGAAGGCTTTTCCTTAATTTATATTGGCATGATTTAGGTAGAAATTGGAGAATTGCAGAGCCTCAATTGGTATATTTGTCTCTGGCTATTAGCAATGGTACTGAGTAACTACAGCAGCTCTCTCAGACATGCCATCGATCACTAGCAATGCACAGTAGCTCTGGCCAGACCTGCCTGGACTGCAGTATTCCAGGCAGAAAACTCCAATACAATAACAAAGCAAAACTCCAATAAAAAACCCTGAAAAAAAATTTAAAAGCCTTAGATTTGTCTGTAGGATGAGAAGATACATTGCTAACAAGAAAGCAGCAGAGGTGCCCCAGACCTGCTTTAGGCACTGGAGGCTGCACAAGTCCACTGGAGAGCATGGATTGCACTGCAGAAACTTTTCAGTGCATTACAAAGACTAAAGTCAGGTCCACTACAAAACTTCATATTTAAGGCGATGCTGGCACTTATGGGTTGAGCAGATGACTGAAAGAAATCAAGACCACCAATACACAATTAATTGTTATATTTGGTTAGTCTACACTAGAAAACTTGTCTTTAAAGTTCTCTATGAGAAGTTTCTAAATTGAGGTTTTTGAAATTGATTTTTTTTTTAACTTTTACATATTAATTTTGGAATCATTACTGTTTACAAATCAGAAGTCATACATCAAAGCAGAAACTACAGACTTAAAGCACACCTGTGGCCAAGCAATGCCTAGATGCATGAATGCAAGAACTCTTCAAAGTGACAGGAATCTTGTTAGAAAAAGTTCACATTCAGAAGCCCCTTGCTTGTTAGGTATTGGAGATACATTAACTTTGCCAACTTTATCAAAACTCTGTGTGTGTTTCTTATGTCTCTTCTGGAATTAATCAAAATCTCTGACAATGTAAACTGCAGTTACGCAGGCTGTTATATGCTCCAACTAGGCAACAGCAATCTGAAAAAAGAAAATACTTTAAACACAACAGGGATGGGGTTTGGGGGAATTTGTTAGGCAGGGGCTGTTGGTTGGTTGGTTTGTTTGTTGGGAGTTTTTGTTGTTGTAGATATTTAGGGTGGTTATCAATCTTGCAGTCTTCCTGGTAGATGACATGCTGTCTCCAGAGGTACATCAGATGTTATTTCTGATGTTTTATCTTTCTCAAAGTTTATCTAAAATTGCTACAAAAATTTTATACACAGTATAGATTGAGCAGAAAGCAAAACTGACCTTTTTTAACACAAAGCTGTATTTCCATTGACAATCCTCCTTAGGATCTTATATCTACACCTTAAAAAAGGGTGTATTTCTTAAGAGCAGGAGTAAGGAAGGGAAAAAAAAACAAATATCAATTACATAGTCTGTGTTTGAGCTTCCCTCATATATAACTTGCACCTTCAATCATTATACCAGAGTACAAACAATTGATGGTATATCCCTTCTTCTCCTGCTCCCTGTCTCTTTCTTCATCCATACAATTATTCATGTGCCTGCACCCCCAGGCTGTAATTGTGACAATTTCTGGAATATTTCTCTATCGCTAAGCATCTTCTGTATAAAACTGATGAGAAACACTGGAGAGTGAATAGTTTAGTAGCAAAGAGAAAAACAGGAAATCTAGCAAGAGGTTCAGAAATTACTTCCAGGATATGATTAGCCATAGGCTGAAAGACAAGACCTCTTAGAATACAGACAAAACCTGTCCTTTAGAACTTAACTATTTAACTTCCTCTTTGAAACACACAAGTAGAAGAGGAAGGATTGAAACAGACAAGCACTGCAGCATTAAGCGGACAGAAAATTCAACTAAACTTCTCTTTGAACACAAATTCATTGAACAAATAAATATTTCCCGCTGTATTGATATATTTGTGGATACTTAGCACATCTTTACAAGGCACTCAAACTAACAGGGAGTATATGGTAGACCTTTCTAAAACTGTTCCAGAACCAAAATAACCAGGAACACTCTAAGCTTAGGAACAGCTAAATGCCCAAAAGACTTTACCTGAGATTACATTCCCATTTGAACCCTATTTCACATCCTCCACCTCACTTAGGGCAAGCAGGATACTATAGAATTTTGCTGGATGATTCCATCACCAATGAAATTGGGAAAATTATCAGTTTAAAAGCTGAGTTAGGAAATGGACTTTGATTCAATAGTAGTCAAATGCAGTTCATCAGAAAAAAAAAAAAATCAAACCCTGACTTCACTGACTGCATACCAGCTTGCTGAAGCTGTTAATTAACCAAAACTCAGTAATGTCCTTTGGGATTAGAATGCTCTTTGTTCCACTTGCTTGGTTGCCAAATCTTGCAGTAAAATAAGCCATTTCTTATAAGCTATGCTTAATAGCTCAATCAACATTTGCAGGAGAAATTAACAGCAGGTTCCCAATAATTTAGCTCTCTGAAGATGCTGATTTTGGCTTTGCCAGCCTATATGATCTCCCCATTGATGAACTGTTAACACTGTTTAATCAAGAACACTAATGACAAATTGAAGTGAAACCAGTGACCAACTCTCTCACACACACACTAAATTATTGCTTCTGAAGTGGGCTGTATTAAATAACTACAGTTGAACATAATTTATATACAGACTCAATTATCAATATCCATTTTTATCTGGAAAAAAAAACTAATTTAAATTCTCTAAACATGATTCACATTGAATCTGTGGTTCACCTGTGTTGTCACTCACTGATTTACCCCACCACAATCTTGTTACCTCCACATAAGTGGGATTTTTGGTTACAAGAGAAGCTGATTTGAAAAAGCTCTTCTTGAGCTTCTTCCTTCTCCAAGCTACAAGTTAAAAGGAATATTACACAACAACAAGGATTTTTTTTTTTTTTTCTGGTAGAGAGTCACAGGCTCTCAAACCAATCCTCATGCTCAAAGTCACAAGGCTACATATTATTCCAGCAGTCACTTGGAAAGGCTTTTCAGCTTGCCCAGAAGGGAAAAGAAAAGAGTGAAAAGAAAGCAAAACAGCACAAGCCCAAAATCCCCAATCTTCAAAATGTTAAACAACTTAAACTCAGAAAGGATCTTTCAAGCAAAGCAGTAAGACTCAGGATTTACAAATCTGACTGTAGCACTCTAGTTGCCAAACAAAACGGCCTCTACCTTTCCCTTCACGGTAATATTGCTGTCAAGCTTTAATAACAGCACGAAAAAAAGAAATACTGGCAAGAACCGTAAGCAGAACCAAGAAAACTTATCTCAAGATTAAAAAAAAATTTTAAAAAATCAATTTTTTTATACTCAGGGAACAGGCTAAGATCAATTAAAATTACATAACATTTTCACTAACACAGTTTCACTTTTCAAAATGAAAGTCAGATTTATTCAACATTAAGTGCAACAACACATCAGAAATCAATAAAATCAATTTTCACTTATAAAGTAAAGCAAAGTAACATGAATAAACACAGGAAAATACTGTCTGAGACTCTCCAAGCAGGACATTTCTCATAAGACTCACAGAAAAGGAAAAAAAAAAAAAGATTTTTATATGCAAACAGACTAAATTCCCCAAAATTCAGGGTTTTTTTTTTCCAGTTGTAAAGCAATATATAGCTAATGGGAGGTAAATTAGAAAAGGGAATGAAATGCATCATGCTGTACAACACCAAAGAAATACTCCAAATGCATTTGTGTACAGCATTAACAACATGCAATAGGTGAGGCTAAAAGCAAGTACAGTGTGTATATATTAGGGACGGAAACTAGTCAGTCTGAGGGCTTTCTTTCTTTAGTTCAACTAATGAAAACAAACAGAAGCCGAGAGCAAACAGAGGAAGAGCAGAATCTGCATGGAGAACATCTCTTCCCAGAACAGTAAACATCTTAAGATTCAAATTTTGCACACATTTACTTGCCTTGGTCCTCTTCTTGCTATGTCATTAGAACATATCCAGATCAAATGGGCTGTATGCAAGTATCTACATTTTTATAAAGCAGTAATTAAACAAAACAATGCAAGTCATTCAAATTCTGCTAATCTTTTAAGTCAGGCATTAATATGCTGAACACTCACTACAACTCAATGTTATTTAAATTAAAAATAAAAACAGGGCAAGACATCGCCCAAACAGCCTTGCTGAAGTGTAGGGTATTCTAATTGTATTGCTTGGAGGAGAGCAATGTGAAAACAGACGTGCTACCCAATTCATTTCATTAAGAATTATCTAAACAATTCTTTTAGACAATAGCTGGTCTCTTTGTTCACAGCCTGATAAATTTCTCTTGACAGTCTTTTTTTTTTTTTAAACAGCAATTTTTTAATACAAACTCCCAAGATCTCCTATAGATTTTGTCAGCTATTGAAAAGCAAGCAAGCATAGCACACATGCAAGTTATTAGAATTAGAGAGCCAAATATAATTAACTACAAAGTTCCAAGCAGTAAGTACATCTACATTCCCCTGGGGAGACTCCATCTTACTGGGAGATGGATTTGAAAGCTGATAAAGAAAACAGGATACCTAGTTCACTTCAGAAGTTCTCTGCCTTCCACCTGAAGACTTATCAGAATCCATTCTACCACCCAACAAGCTAACAAGCTAGTACAAATATTCAAGATTGTCATTAATTTCTGTAAGAATGGAGTGATGGCTGACAACTGAAGACCAACTTTTGTAGGGCTGGATATACTGACCTTAATTTTAAATTAATTCAAGTCTGAAAATAATTGTGCAGCATTAACTTAAGACACAAATAAACAATCAAAGGATAACTTTACCACTCATACACAAATCACACCAACCAATGCTCTACCTCGTTCACCTGAAGTACAGCAGTGTCTTTACAATATCCAACTGTGACAAAGTCTTTAAAAGGCAGCTATTAATCATTTATCTATTAGTAATTCCCAACAGAAAAAAAGCCTGGAATACTCTAAACTATAAACAACTACCAGTATTTGTTTATTTTTTTTAACAGGAGAGGGATCACAAAGAACTGAGATGAATTAAAATAAAAGGAATGTGAAAGACAAAGTTTTGATTCAGATGTCTTTAGCACATATTAAACCAAAACTGACATTAAGACATGCTACTAAAGGTTCTCTGAAACTGCTCTGATGTCTGGCAATCACCCCAGTTAGTACTGTAACTACTAAATTTAATGCTGGGTGAAAAACAAAATAGAAATTAGAAATAAGAAGGTAATACCCTGGACAGTACATGTAAAGAAGAAAGTGGGGTTTCTTGCTGGATAAAAAATTACTGATCTGAAAACCTTGAGATTGAATGTACCTCTTATCTCCAGCAATCTAAACTGTGAGTGCTCCTTAGGAAATTCAATACCACTGAGTATTTTTCATCCTCTCCAATGAACAAGAGGCATTTCTTTTTACCTTGCTCAAATGTTTTATCCTTAGCATCTAAGCAGAAATCAACCTTCCCTCTTTCATTTCAGTGAAGCATTAAATACATAGAACACACATGCAATTTGGTAAACTTGAGATTTAAAGTTGTAAAGAAAAACAACAGATAACACAAATCTACTTTATTTCTGAATGCCTGAAGTGGATTGAGAAGTACTGCCATCTGCTTAAGCAATGTCAGATTCAAGATCATCCAGGAATAATAGTTTAAAGTTTGATATTGTTACCACTTATATGAATTGGTGCATTCTGTTTATGTAACAGAGGACTAAGTGGAGAATCAGAAAAACACCATCTGTACTGGGCTGGAAGCAAAAACTATCTGTTGGAGCTGTATGACACATTTGAACTGCTACTGAAGCCTCAAAGAATGGTCACCTAAAAACATCTACACACTATCAGGCAGTCAAACTCTGCAGGCAATTTTTGTTTATTAGTTATCCAAACATCTGTGTCACTAGCAGAAAATGTTAGCAGTACTTAGCCTCAACCATAGTGGGCTTCACCATGAAACACTGAGGATGCAACATCCAGGATTAAAATGCCTACAAGCAATTTGGAGCAGTGATTCAAACATGAGATAGTAACACACCCCTGTAGTAAGAGCAACTGGAACAGACTAGAAAAATGTGTTCATCCAACTTAACATATTGCACAAGGAGATAAGCAAATAGACAAGAGGTCCAAGAATTAGCAATTCCTCTATTTGGCTTTAAAAAAAATTTATTTACATCCTCTACTGCTCATAAATATGCTTGTAATTGAATGAAAAAAAAAAAAAAAAATTTCATTGCATACTTATGAAAGTAAGGTAGCAATCAAATGTATCGTGGAAATGGAATGAAACTATCCTGAAACTCTAAAAGCTGGTGATACAAGAAATACTAATCAGCTCATCTCCCTCCTGTGCAAGACATGTTCCCATATTTTGGGAAGCAAAAGGTCAAAATCTTGCAAGTTTTAATTTCTAATTAGCTTTATCTTTTTAGGCTTTCAGTCAGTTGTAAATTACTGCCTAACTCCAGCTGGCATCCATAAATACATAAAAAACCTGAAATCAAGTATTCTCGGCTTCATCATCTTCTAGGCTTCCAAGCAAGGAACTATATTCTTACTATAACATTACTACTTGGGTTGTGATCAAGAATTTTTCCTCTTTCAGCAAATTACTCTTCAGGAAGTAGAAGGTAATCCACCACCTAAGTACCAGTGGGGGAAGAAAAGCTGACATATGCCTGGAACTGTCAATGAACAATTTTAAGTTCCACCACTGAGCTGTGGGGATGAGGGATGGAGGGGAACCAACCAAAATGAAAAACCAAAAAACCCAAACACAATCAACTGTTTTAATCTTTAAGTCCACTATAAGATGGTAAAAAGCATCCCCATGGCAACCAAAATGCCTTTCCCAAAACTTTTATGCTAATAAAGTGTCATATAGCTTTAGTAAGAATTGTGGAACGGTTTGGGTTTGTTTAGTTTTGGAAGAACTGGGATTTTTTTGCTTCTTTATACAAAACCATACATTTGACACGTCTTCATTTTAAAAGTGACTTAAAACAGCAGCCTTGAATAGGGAGAAGTCTTTTAGGCAATTTCCACAAGGGAGCTGCGGTTCCGACAAAGTACTCTAACAAAATATTTAAATAGCAAAGAGCCTAATCTTCTGAAATACTAGATAATTAAAAACAGAACACGGATTTTAGCTATAAAAGTGAAAAAACACCCAAAACAAACAAACAAAACAAAACCCCACAAACCAATCTCTAATGACACTAGCTGACTGTCTCAAGTGACTAATATGTCCTATGAATCCTAGTGGTTAGAATGCTGGCTGGACTCACTGACTGCCAGCAAGTTCAAGTTACACTGTTAGCAAATGGAACATAGAACCTTTTGAGGCACATTGTCTCACTTCTTAGATGTGGATGTATTCCAGGTACTTCAGTGCTAAGACTGGATTTGATGACTGCCAGTGAAGATCCACCTCAGAGCCAGTGCTCTCAACATCCCTCGGTAAAATTACTCAAACCATTTAAAGACAGGAATTTCTGCATTAGGAGCAATGGAAACCACTTACATTGTGGACAAATTTAAATGGCAAGAAATGCAAGTGGCTATTAAAATAATAAAACATAAACTCAATTACCGTAGAATTAGTTTGTCCTCCAACATATAATACTCACCACTTCTGATTACATTAATTTAAGCTTTTCATTCTCTAACACTTTTTAAGAAGCAGCTATAAAATTACAGGACAGCTGGTGATACACTGAGTGTTGAGAGCAGTCTGTGCTCCAAAGTTTTGCTATTTCGAAGCCAAAATCTACCACTATGAAAATCTCATCTGATTTGTTTGTACAACATCAAGAAATATTTTTTCTCGAAATTAGCTAAATTGTTTTTTGAAAACTATATTTAACATTTTAACTCTCAGCCAATTAAGAGTTCAATACCTCCTCTATTTCACTTTTAGTTATACTTACTACAGAAAACTGAATTTGTCTGTTTTGGCTTCTCAGTATTTGAGTTTGCCCAATTTTGGTATCAGAATTAAGAAGTGCTGCCTTTCCACTATTCAGTGCCAGCTTTTTTCTCCATGTGTATATGTTTACTCTCCAGTACCAAAATGCCACTTCATCTTTTTTGGTAATGACAGAGACAGAGTTACTCAAACTTCACACCAAGATCTACTCTCCAGCCCCAGATCTTATTTTAAACTCAATTATTGCTATAGCCTTCTCAAGTGCATCAAGACTTTTCTGGTAGTAGTCTTCTCCATGTTGTTTGAGAGGCACTGGAAGTTCCCTACTTGCATAAAAGTAATTGTTCCCTTTGTAAATGTTCAAGTACTTTATCAGGCTTTAAACTACAGCTCTTGAAGGCTCAGCATCGAGGTGGTTCTTCAGCACAAGTCTTTTTTCATTGCTGCTTTTTATTGTCTGCCATGTACAGAGTGTACAATCTTTGTTCAAAGAGACCATTGCTACCTTGCAATGACTTTTTTCTTGAAGCTACAGCTAGTCAATCTGATCATTCAGAGAATAATGGAACAATATTACGTTCTCATTATTTTCCTTCCACTAATTTTTCTTCTCCAAACTTCATCAAACAGTTGATTTGTCCCATGATTTTCTGCACAGATGGCCTACAATCAGTCTCTGTTAGACAACAAAACTCTGGATTATTTCTGTTCTCTTAAGGAATTAACCGATGGTACCAGGACATTTAAAGTACTTGCACATGCAAGGTCTCCAACCCCATTTTATAACCCTTCTCTTTCCACCATGTCACTAACCACAGTAAATCTGGTAAAATCACCACCACTTCTTGAGAGAACTAACACATTGGGTATGTACAGTGGAACCTAAATAGAAAATGATAGAAAAGACACATATCACTTGATTTCAATTAGCTACAGGTTTTGAAGTCTCCTTACTAGAAAAAATGTAGGCAGTCCGTGAAATAATTCTTTCACACAGTACATCACATATATATTGGCAAGAAGTGAGCCCCTAATCACAAGTCCCTGGCAGTGGCACCTGCTACTGAGGCAATTATAACACCCCTATGGAAGATCTGAGACTGTTTAGTCATCATTGGGTAAATTGCTTCTGTTGACTAGAGCAGGAGATATTTCTTTGGAATGTACCTCAGAAGAAATTCCTGCTCAGTATTAATATTTTCAAACTGAATAAAAGGCACTGTTGCTTAAGCCGTACATTTCTCATCTCCAACTGTTTAAAAAAAATAAAAAGATGTTTTTGAACACCTAGCTACTGCTACCCTAAGAAGGCTTCCTTGTTACCTCACAGTAATTTCATCTCTCCCTAAAAAAACCTTCACAAAAATTGCTTTTATCTGAAGCATGCCACCTCACCTTTATATCTATCTTTATATCTAAAATTATGAGTTAGTATAACAGTATGTATTATAAAATTATACCATTTACTTCAGACATCTCTGAACAGCTAAATCTTCAAACTATACAAAAATAAAGTGTATGAAATCTTACAAAAGGAGGACATTAAGACAATAATAGCGAATTCAAAAAATATAATAACTTATACACAGCAGTAAGCATAAGCAGTGTAGCCTACAACAGCTTCCAATTAACAGGACCTCTGAAACATGTGTGAAACAAGCATTAGCTAGAACTGGAACATTCCCAAGCACAATAATGTTTCCAATTTATTATCTTTACCACAGTACAAACTTTCACCCAAATGTCCATTGTCTATCAATCTGTAAACAAAAGCTACTATTCCCCCTCCTCATTTTGAGAGGTGAATTTTTTCAGTCTTCAGTCAAGTTTCACAACCATCTTGCATAAGGATTCAAGAGCCTGTTCTCTTGGTAATTTACTTTTTTCTTTTTTTCCTGTTTTTTTTTTTGTTTGTTTGTTTCTCATACAGTCTGCAGTGAATTAAAATCACAGTGAAAGTCCTGGGAAAAAAATGATCTTTACAGCAGGACTTGAACCATTCTAATAATAAATGCATCTAACAAAGCTTCCCATAATAAAAGCATGACATTTCCATTTCCAGAAATCAAGTCAATTAGAAATGCTAAATTCTACTTAAAAACCCCAAAAGATCTAAAAGTGAAAAGATTCATCTTCTCAGTCAAATACAAGTCTTTCAGTTTCACTTGCAGAGACTGTTCCAGTCTGTAAAACAGTAGTGCAATTCATTTAGTTCTACTTCTTTTATTTTTGTTAAAGTCCGGTAGATAAACATCCTATTTCTATGGAAAGATAGGAAGATGCTCCAGTAAACAAGAAACTTTGGCAAGCCCAGGAAGGCTTACTAGTCCATTAAAGCTTAGGAGTCCAAAGTGGCTTAAGAATGGTTTATGAATAAACTTAAAAAAGTCCAACAAATCAAATTTTTAAAAAAAGCTGAAAAAGACAACCTAAAAAAATAAAGAAATAAATAGGCAGAAATTAATGTAAACTGTCTGAACGTTTTAATGATTTCTCATTGATAGCTGGCACAACCGTTGACAGTACAGTCATTAAATATAGGTGACCTACAGAGTACTCCATTAAAGCATCCGGTCTGGAATGCTCAAATGGAATTACATTCCTAAAGATTTAAAAAATAGAGTTCTTTTAATATTACTATAGGTTTTCTTCTGCCCACCTCACTTACACTTCTTCTTAAAGAGGTTTTTTATTTTTGATGGCTTTTTATTTTTTTCACCATTCTGGTAGAGGTCCTGTGGGATGCTGCTTATCCTGGGGACAGAAGCAGCTTCATGGCTGGGTTTACTATCACTGCCAGTCGAAGAACATGAGGTGTGACGAGGCTTTGGGACTGGGATCCCAGTTGAAAGCTGGTTCATGCTGCAAGACTTCTCCAGGATTCCATTATAAACTTTGCTTGCAGGACTAAAGATCATGCTCTTAGTTTCTACCATGCCTACACAGTCAGGAGAGCCCCTAGAAACATCTGCAGTTAAAGAGGAGTCTCCCGTAGATGATTCCTCAAGTGAGAATTCTTCTGGTGATACTTTCTGTGGAGAAATTGTCTGGTACATCTCAAGACTTGCTGGAGGAGACTGTTTTCTTCCAATGGATGAATTTAAGGAGTCACATTCCGAACCTGTTTCCTGTACTTCCCTGAGTCAGAGAAGAGAGAAGAGAAAATATAATGAAACTACAATTTCCTTCATACAGTTAAAAAGGAAATTAATTTAGAATCAATAACATTAGTCTAAAAGCACCACCCACACTTTTCCTTAGTAGTTAATTAAACAAAAAAAAATTAAGTTAAACATTTTAAGTTACAACTTGCATTACATCATTTTATTATCTAAACTTAACGGAATTAGTTTGTGCAATCTTGCTTTTGTGGGCAGCAGCATCTGCCCAGAATCAGTCATTTGTATCTCACTTCAAAGAACAAAGTCTATCTTTCTGGCACGTGAAGTCAGAAAAGTTATGAAATGAAAGAAGGAGATTTAAGCCTATCATATACAAAAAGTTTCTTCAGGACAAGTGTCCCTACCTTTCAACAAGCTCATTTGCTCCTTCCAAAAGGAATTTAACCTTTTCCTATGAGGCCATGTAACAAGAGTAGGTACACGCTCAACATGCTGTAAGAATTGTGTTACCATCCATCTCCTCTTCGCCCAGTAGCTGACATTGCTTTTGATCCTAGTTTCAGATGTAAAAGCCAGTAACATATTGTAATGGAGAATCAGGGTTAGTTCAGTGCACCCTGGATTGTAACATTACTTAACTGTATATGACATGCTAGCTATTTACATAGACATACCAGACAAGAACTCTCTGCTCCATGCAGACTATATTAATTTATATTATCCTATAGATTACTTTAACTTTTGGCTTGGTTTAACCTCTAATTCTAAACTGTTAGTCTCAATAATCCTATCAAGAGTTCCAAGTGCTGTTTGCTAATCTCCGTACCATTGTTTATCAGCAGAGAAGTAAATGGCTTCCTCCTCCTCTTCAGTTCGATAGAGAGCTGGGCAGCTCGACACAGAAAGGATGTCAGGGTCAGGGGAGTGCAAAGCGTGCTGAGACTGTGGAGATGATGGCACAACACTGCGTCTTGATCTACACAAGCTACTGCTTCTTGCCAGTGTGCTGGGAGGTTTTACAATGGACCCTGAGGCAGAGAAAAAGCAAACCAAAACCCTCCAAGTGACATTGATGTTAACAGTATCTACTCTGAAGACTAAGTAGCAGATATCTGCTTCAGTGACAGTGACTTTTAAACAACTTTGACATTGCTTGACAGTTTCAGAGGAATAAAGACTGACACACCTCATACATTCTACAGTTAGATGAAGCAGCTAACCAAGATGCAACTGCAGAGATTTTGTGCCTGCCAAATACTACCCTGACCAAGTACACCAAAGCTCTGGCTCACTATGCTCTCTTGAGAACAAAAAGAAAGATTCTACTGAAACTCCCAAACCTTCATAAACTAAAAATAGCAGTGCTGAAATTAGTATGTTACATAATGTCCTGTATTTCATGTGGCGACTTAGAGGTTAGAAGAAAATAAAAGTTTTGCAATGCAGGTATGACTAACCAAACAGCCTGCTGATATACACTACACTAGTTGAAAAATAGGCTAGATAGAGAAGACCAATTTCATTTATGCAACATGACAGAAAATACATAATTCAACCTCATTTTAAGATCAAGAACTTTCTTTTATATAACACTGCCTCTTGCCAGCCTAACTATGAATTTCTGGAAGTAAAAATACTAAGAATGGGTGGAGACAGCCACACAAGATTTCATCAGCAAAGTACCTAACAGGAAGTGATAAACTCAAATCCTAATCCAATTCCTCCTTCAAAAGATTATTAGGCAGCAATACTTGTACAGAAGAGAATCTACACACAACTTTTCAGGCTAGCTGTTGCAAGTCTCAGGATGTTTCCCACCCCTCCTCAAACTGTCCAATGGAATGCATCACTGCTTATGTAAGATACACCAAACCCTTACTGGTGTTCAAAATTGTTTAACACAACATGATAAAAATCCCTTCAATTATTTTTGTAGACAAGGATGTCTAGCCTGACAAAATAAATTTTATTTTCTGCAATGCCAGTTTATCATCATATAGGTTACAGTTTCCCTTCCTGGAATCTCAGAAAAGGACAAGTTGTCCACTCTCTTTTAGTACAGGAAATCACAACCTAATCTTCACTAAATAGTAAGTAACTGCACCTTTGCCAGTACTTAGATTTATTTCCACTCCTGAGCAGAAAAGAAAGGTTTGTGATTCTCAACATGAGAGTTGACATGTAACTCAAACTTCTAATATTACTTTTGAGGACTTCCCTACTGACCTTAAAAGCAGGTTGGGAGCTCAAAAATCATCTTGTGTCATTACAAAAAAAATTCCTCAAAGAGAAAATGTGAACTGAGATAAGAGAGTAAGAATCTCTTCAAGAAATTTGCGCTACAGGTCCAGGTAAATCAGATACCATCCTACTTACTGATGGTAAAAAAAGAAAAAGAAAAGAAAAAAAAAAAGATCACACCATCAGTGAATTTTCAGAGAAGTAACAAGCATTTTGATTCTTTGTAGGTGTATATACACAGGAATATAAAGAATTCAGCTAAGACAATTGAACACGTAGAATTTTCCAGTGCAAATGAAACTCACTAAATCAAAGAATCACCTGAATCCTTATGAGTCAATGGAAAAAATAGAAATTTCACTACCACTGCTGTAAGGACTTTTTTTCCAGTTTTAGACACTATTTCTCATTCCGTTTTTGTTCTTCAGCTTGAAATTGATCAAACAGCTCTATTACTTGACACCATATAAGCCTATCAACACAATTGCTCTGGCACAAACAAGCCTGTCCAACAGACTTCAAATTTTGTCAATCTTATGAGTCCAAAGGATGCTGGGGCAAGGCAATAGCCCAGTCCACTTTAGATCCGGCAATGGAAATAGCCCTTCTTACGGGACCTCCTGCACAATGCATTTTGCCTGAAGCCTCATGACCAAGACAAGCCATTATGCTTCTGTCCTTCCTCATGTACATTTGTTATTTTTGTCTAAAAGATGGGAATAATTCAGTATTTACTGAACTAAGCCTACAATAATTGGACTCCTCAACACTGTATTCAACAACAGATCATTTAGCATAATTTCCTTATTCAGTAATATTTCAGCTAAGTATGTTCTTACAAACAGTACAGTCCTTTTCTAATTGTAGCTCTTTTGAATCAACTGCACTTTCTTCTCTGGCTTCACTTCTAAGCAAGAGCTAAATGAGAAGAGGGACTAAAAAAACCCACAAGTCTGAAGTTTTTTTACACATATCCAAGTGTTGTCATTGTAGACCATCTGGAAAATCATGACAATAAATGGAGCTCTTAATTTTGAAATCAGACCACAGGCTTCTCCATATAGAAGCTGGAAGCTTAACTCTAGGTATCCCTATTTTATTGGGTCTCAAATAAATTTGTTGCTAGGGTTTAAAGCAAAGTATTTGCACTGAAGGCAACCAGAGAAACAGCATTCCTTAAAAGTGATTAGAACTTGTGGTAAGTTGCAAGAGGATTAATGAACTTTTCAATATGGTCTGCAGAAAAAAAGCTTGGTACATTAAGAAGAAAAACAAGTGCCCAAGGCACACTAAGTGAAGGCAGCAAAGTGGCGATCTTATGCTATTTTAAAATACAGTTTGAATTTCTTCTGAGAATCCCAGCCCTGGGAGAAAAATGTACCCACATGACAGTTTTCCTTCCTACTCATTCCTCAGCTTAAAACAGCTTGTTTGAAGAGCTGCATGGGAGTTCATCTTTTCAATTTGCCTCTAGAGTCCAGTTAATCACAAGCTCCACGAAGCAGGCTCTTGTTCTGACACAATGACTCATGATACAAGGGTGGTCTGAATCCCCAGTGTATATCTTCTGATCATAGCTTAACCAAAGCTGGATTTCTCTCCCTCCAGAAGTCGGCCTCTCTGACGGACACTCAAACAACCAACCCGCTATATCCAAACACAAACATTCTGCCTGAAAGCTTCCCTTGAACAACAACAGGATTTTGTTCCAACCACTAAAGAATGTGCACAAGGCGATGTAGCATGTGGCCTCCCAAAGGATGCGATCTTTCTCATAGCTCAAGGAACCCTGGACTAACCTCATCCCTTCCATCTGAAAGAATAAGTGAGCTAACAGAAACCCAGCATTATTCATTACAAACTTTTATTTAAGTAGCAATCCAAGGTTGAGAACCACTTTCAAAACCCTAGCTGAATTTTCCCCACTCTCCCTCTGAAACAAAATAGAGGCTTTTTCTTCATGTTATCTTCAGTGCAAAACCCAATTTTCCATTTAAGTCCCACTGGAGCTAGTATCTGAAATCCTACATAGAATTTTGGTCTTTTTGACTTTGATCTAATCCCGTTTGATTTCAGTGCTCTTCTCCCATCTGACTTGAAAATCCCATGTCCCACAAGTTTTCCCTGTCTTTTTACTGAGCTCATCACTTACCATGAAACTGTGAAACTATTGGAGGAGTGTCTTCATCTAAGTCATCAACTCCCCCTGCAATTGGGTAGGGAGGAATGGAAACTCGAGGCATAACTACCCAGCTGTGATCAGAGTAGAGAGAGGAGGTCAAGCTTGGTAGCCCAGAATTGTGTGCGATTTGAAACCCGCAAATCTTCTCAATCTGTTGCCATCGATAAAGACGCTCTCGCAAACATGTCGTCAACTCAGAGAGTGCTTTCCTGAAGAAAAGCACATATTAAAATTATATACACTGTTCTTACTGATAAAGCAAAGCAACACATTCATTCCAGCATACCAGAAGATCCATTACAGCTGTTGAAATACTCCCATTTTAGTATTTTTTAAATTGCTTTTCTAAAGTGCAAAACCACTCAAGTGCAAAAGATACTCAATTTCATAACTCTCCAGGAGTTCTGTTTCGGGAGCAAATAATCACAAAAGAATTATGCATCCTGTCCCAGTATCCCTCTTACTTTGCTTCAAGAATTTTATGGTCCACTTCATCCAGGGAGGAGCTGTGTGCAACATGTAATGTTCCAAATACAGTGCTTCTCTTCTTTTTTATCTTCTCTGCCTAAAAAGCAAAGTAAAGTGAAATGCATAAAACTAGTAACACACTTAACAGATGACAAAACATTAGCAATACTGACAGGTAGCAAACAACAATTCAGAGAAGAAAAAAGCACAAATGCTTATCTGCTTTGTGTTTACTATTTCATATCTCTAGCAGCAGATCAGAAAAAAATTTTAGTAGCTGAAGAATAATTTATTACCTCATCTTTAGCAATTGCTAATTGCATTTCTGCATGCTGTCTTTTGATATTGTAATATTGTACTTCAACTTCATGTGTTAACTGTAGCCACTTCTGCAAAGCTTCAGGAACAGACCAATTACTTCTCAACTCAAACTCCTTCTCAGCCTTTTTTAAAGCCATACGAACCTAGTAACCAAGAAGAAGAAATTAAAGTGTCACCAAAAGTATCATTAGAACTAACAGGTGAATTATAAGCACCTTTATACCCCACGGCAACATACCAAAGCTTGACAGAGTTTTGGTGTGTGCCGATTGTTGTCAGATATGCAGATTTGGCAGCTCTGAAATCTAGCATATGACCTTCCATACCTTTTCCAATGCTATATGGTTCCTAATTAGAATTTTAAATATTTTTGTAAGATGATACTTTTTTTAGTACAACAAATCCAAATTTATTGCTGTTCAGATGAAACAAAGCTACTCTCTCTCTTCTAATAACACGATAAAAAAAGCCTTTGTATATATTTTGCTCAGTGAATCCCAAAATATTATGATAAGCTAACATACAAAGTTTACAGCTTCTAATAGTTTCAGAATTATTTTACTAGATAATGTCATGATTGACAGACAATCATTAATCGCTCAGAATTTTTCCATTCAAAACTAGCACTTGGGGAATGCTGCTTTAAACACTACTGAGGATCTAATAAGGACAGATTTAAAGTCAACACTAAATTTATAAACAGCTGGCAGATACCTGTACTAACTCTTCCTCTGCATATTTGAGCCTGCTGAGCTCACATTCAGCTCCCTCTCTCAATTCCCTGAGGCGATGAGCTTCACGTTTTGCATCATTGATCTCATCCATCATTTTGCGCTCCAGATTTTGCTTTTCAACAGCAACGTTTCTATTCTCTTCTTGTGCCTTCTCAAGCCTTCACAATTGCACAAAAAATATGAGAAAATACACAGCATATTTGTTAAAAGTTGCAGTCCTCAGGATAACAAAATGCATCCAGCAACAGGGCAACGGGCACAAACCAAAACACATGAGGTTCCCTCTGAACACAGGAAACACTTTCACCATGAGAGTGACCGAAGACTGGCACAGGTTGCCCAGAGAGGTGGTAGAGTCTCCATCCTCGGACATATTCAGAAGCCACCTGCACATGGTCCTAGGCAACCTGTTCCAGATGATCCTGCTTGAGCAGGAGGGGCTGGACAAGATGAACTCCAGAAGTCTCTCCCAACCTCAACCACTCTGTGATAATAAAGACTCTGCAAGCTTCATGAATCCACAGCAATTACATCACACAACATGATATCCATGCCAGGAAAAATACCCAAATTTTTAAGTGAGCTATCATTAAAAGTGTAGTATCAAAGTACAAGTCTCTATAGACAACTGTGTTACAGGTGCACCACAGACTATCAACTTTCACATTGCTATATATGCAATAGAAACTAATCAGTTCAGGTCTGTTTCAATCTTAAAAGCTTAAAAAGAGAAAGTGCTCTCATTCCCATATATGTAACAATTTAAAATAAACTATAATTATATGAAAACAACAATACATACTTGTAAATCTGTAGGAAAAAAGACTGAGCCTCTATTCTCTACCTTCATCCACAAGTTTGCATTGCCTGCTAAAATATCCAGGAGCAATCTCTACCCAAGAAATCAGCACCACTAAAATCACAATTTCCATGCAAAGGGAAGATGAACAAAATCCAAAGGCAGTTAATGCAAAGAACTTAAGACTGTAAAGGATCCGCATTTGTGTTTAACATCAAAACAAAAGGACAACTTTTTTTTTCTTTTAGGTTTTATACCTTTCCTGCAAGTCAAGAAGACTTTGCTCTGCTGTTTGGAGACTTTCTAAGTCCTTCATCATTTTTGTGATATGTTCTTTCGAGGTTCTGTTCTGTGTATATGCAAACCAGCAGCCTCCAAAACCAATAACTATAGAAACTGTTAATATAAAATCCTTCATCCAGTTGTGAGGGGGACCTGTGCAGAGAACAACACCATCATTAACTAGTTCATTGATACAGACAACAGACTAAGGCCTTCCCCCCCTCTCTCCAGCCTAAAAGGTGACAGAACCTGATGCTAAACAGAATTCTAGCTCATTTACCTCCATTCTACCTCGAACTACCTCCAACAACTACCTTTCAAATGTATTCCACAGCATTTTCCATACAACATAAGCAGCTCTGCTCTAGTACAATTTTCTTAATCTATACTAAAACATTCATTAGCCTGAGAAAAGCTTACTAAACACCTTTACAGTACATACTCTGCATCTTTATTTAGAGTTAAAATAGAGTTCTACAATTGCACTGCATCAGGCCAGTAGGAGGTGCAATTAGATTTGAGCAAGTTCTCCCCAGTCTGTACCCTCTTAAATATGCTATGCTGAGTTAAAAATGTACTTAGAAAAAATAAGGTACATTTTAAAATGGTAACAGCAGCACTTTTTAAAAGTAAAAGTTGTATTGTCAAATTATCACATCCAAGATTCACATAACACATCTTTGTTAGTACAACTTTCATAGTCACTTGCACCTCTGTAAAGACAGCTTCTGTGTACAAGCAAGCATGCAGAGCACTCGTGATGTGGTATGGACATGGTTGCATATGGTAAAATGGGTCAGAAGTGGAACTCCTCTATTAAGTTTAACTGCACTTAAGTATACACAAAAGACACAGGTGTTGGATTTGCACCACCATCTCCTTTTTTCTTCTTGGGGAAGAAAAAAATCCCCTCTCATTTCAGTATCCCAGCTGCACTGTCCAAGCTAGTTAAGAAGTGAATGTAACCTTAGCTATAAATGTAATTTAAACAGTCAAAAATATTTAGAGGACACTTCTTGTGACACAAAAGCCAACATCCATCTGTCAAGTGGCATTATACTAAAATTTCTACATGATCTTACACACAGAAGTGAACCTTTGTTCTGCTCACAGCACCTAAATAATCTTTTTTAATTCATTGCAGAGCTCCACAATGCATGCCAAGCAATCCATCAGCACATCCACAAAATAGATAAACTGTCCTATCTACAGTATCAAGTGTCATGGAAAATATGCTCTGTTGAATTCCTACAATCAAGAGATAAGAAAAAAACTCCAAAAAGTTACTAACGGGTGAGAGGTCCAAATAAAACAACATCCAAGGCTTTAAGCTGAAGCTTCTGTCTGTGACTCCGGTCAATTATTTTCAAGTGAGAGATCATGAAAGCATGTTCATTTACTGCTATCCTGTTAATGACAAGACAAAATGTTACCTATTCCATAAGCTATATTCAAAATCAGCCTATGCAAAAAAAAAAAAAGACATCAATAGCATTTCCCACAGTTATACAGATTACAGCCATGCAATTAAAGAGTGAGAAATACAATACAGCAGTAATGCTATATATCTGCATATCAGCATGTGGCAAAAGAAGAAAATATAATAATTTAACTATTCTTTCTGGGAAAAAAATCATTAAATAAATCAATTTTGTATAGTAAAGGTATATTTACAGACTTGTGACTCCAACTCCTAAGTACACGCAATACTCAGGTGTGGTATTCATGCTCCAGGAAAGGTATTTTACAGTTACATTTTTTTGTATATACCCGTACAATAGATTAGAAGATGTTCAAAAGGAAGTTTGCTACCACACAGAATTATGTGACCTTTGACAAGGTCCACAGAAAGAAATAAAACTTTTAGGAAAGTTGTATTTTGAAATACTCTGGCAGAAAATAAAAATGCAGCCACCTTTTCAAAACTGCAAGGACACTTCTCTTTTCTTGCATTTGACCATATCTTGTTAGACTTTAGGTTCACATAGTTGTTCCTACCATATAGACTAATGCAGCAAGCTATAGAGAATTATTTGAAACTAATCCAGAAGATATATTCACCTGGGAAGTGTTGTTCCATTGACATTGCTGTCTCTAAAATTCTTTTCATATTGGGGCAATTCAACAAAATCTGAGAGCCACTGAAGAGTGTCCTCTTGAGTCCAGTTATGAACTGAAAGAAAAATTCCATTACCTTAGGTTTTTAGTAAAAATCAACAGCTTAGAAGACAAGCAGTAGAAAAGCAGGTTATAATAGCCAAGAGAGTTTAGCCAAACGTAATTCCAGAAAAACTACCATTACCATAGTGTTTCTGGCATTTTGCCTTTTCCATTACATGCTACTCTGTGAAAGCTTAGGCAAACTATAAATAAACAAGCATGGAACCAACAGAAGCATTTCTTTACTAAAGCTTTCACATAACAATTTAGTCTTTCACTTTAGTTTAAACCAGGACAGCATCTTGTGACTTTCATCTACTTAAACCAATTCCAGCCTCAAGCCCTTTGTCCTTGCTACCCTTGCAGAACTAAACACACATCAGCTGGTGCTATAACCATTTGAGGCAATGTATCAAGATCTTTCCTAGGATGATGCCTTAAGAGCTTGTTTTGACAAGAATTTTCTTAGAGGCTTATGCCTACTAACCACTAAAATGGGAGCTGACAAGAGAAGGAGAGAGGAGACTGAAAGAAAACACCAAAGACAGAAGAAATGCAACAGGAGAACTATTAAATCGCTCGCAAACATGCCCAAGAAAAGTGGAATATCATGCAAAAATACTCTAAGAAAAATTACTTAAAACATGTAGAGAGTAATTAACAATTTTCCTTAATAACAGCAACACTCTACATAAACATTCATAGCTACAGATATGCTAAGAAAATACTTCCCACAGATATTACAAAATAAAAAAAAAAAAAACCACCACATTTCTGTCCCTTACAGAGCAGCTGCTGCAGTTTACAGCTTCATACTGACAAAATTGAAGGGAAATTGTTTACTCCATTTATGAGTCTGCAAAAGTCTGTCTGCATATGGAAGAAACAGGGACAGCCTCCTTCTGGATAGACTTGCATTCACATGAAAAACTAGGGATTTTTTTGAACACTATCTAGAACTACTTGCATGTGACAGTGCTGGGCAGAGATTATCACTAGGACATATTCTCAGTGGTGACTTTTGACAATAATCCTTTAGAAAGCACTGCTGAAAGCTTGACAGGTAAAGCTGCAGGCAATGGAAATTTTTATGAGTTCAAATTCATATTTCAGTTCACACTGTAACTGAAATAAGGACTTCTAGGTCTCTTGTCTACACTAACACAGCTGCAAAATAAGCTTAAACATTTTAAGATTATTATCATTCCCGAAAGGGAGACAGAACACATTTCACAAACTCACAGCTTCAAGAAACAAACTCTGTACAAACCTCTTGCTATCTATCCATATGAATGGCTACACAACCTTCCAAGTATGGTGTCCCATTTCTTTCTCTCCTTGTAAGCTACAGTCAGGTATTGATTTGACACAGACTCGGTTTTGTCATATTACTCTAAAATTTTATGCAAAATATCTGGGCATTATTTATAAACAGGCAGTTTTCCCATTGCAAAGATTCTTAACTGTTTTGTGAATAATAAGTAATCAGATTTACAAATCATTCAAAGTAATTTGACTAGTCATTACAAGTCTCAAAAGAGTGGTAAAATCATCCAGAAAAATATCACCTTAACTGCATTCTAGAAATATGTTCATAGACTGATCCAAAGTAAAAGCATTGTTTTGTTGTGACATGAGGAAAAAAACAACTAAAATAGCCACTGCAGACTACCACTGACAGTACAGAATACTCAATTTCAGAAGTCATACAATTCACTGAGTTTATAAGTTGGGAGGAAGGATTAAAAATACCATTGAGACTTTTCACTTTTATTACTGAAAGAATTTTGTAGACACTGCCAAATTTTACATCAATTTATAGGTTTCTATAATCCAGTGGTTTATTAATATTAAACATATTATCCTGAAAGAAATGAGCTACATATTTAAGTGGTTTACCATAGAGCAAATCACATCCATTGCACTGCTTAGACTGGTGTGATGTTTTCTTCATAGATTATCAATGAAATTTTCCCAAACAAATCAGTTATATTCTGGAAAAAGCACTTTATTATTCATTGTCTATCACTGTATCAGATACATCCATTAGTACAGAAACTGCAAAAAGAAGCAACCACAGTCTATCCTAAACTAGAACTGAAACTTGTACTTTCTGTACTCTTATACTGTTACTCATTTATTAAAAAAAAATAACAATTACTTCTTTATTTATGTTGTGTCCTTTTAACTGATCACTCAACCATTTAAACTATGAATATATACTGTCATCTCTTATTCTGGGATGTCAAGATCTGAATCTCTTTTTACATACCTATTTTGCAAGAAATTTCGGTTTATTATGTAAACTAATTCTTCACTCACAGAAATCCAGTGCTAGTGCCCCCAAATCCCCAAGTTTTGCAGGTGGACTCAGACTCTAAACTATACTGTTCTTCCCTTACTATTCTATCAATCAGTGAAAACATTCAGACTGTTCCTTTTTGTTGGTATCTTCCGTATGCCATATGTTGGTAAGGAGTATTACTTGTCTCCAGTCATGACATACACATTTGTTGTACAGCAGTATAAAGTACTGAAAAGCAAACTGGCCTTTCTCCACAAGAAGCACTTGTAGTCCACTGAAACACGACACAAGGCAAGTGTGATATACACCAGGACCAGGTGTACTGAAGGGCAAGCAGGACAGCCGAAATTCATCTTGATCAGCACTGCCAATTAGATTGTGCCAACTCACACTAATTAGCTGAGGTTGTAATTATTCCTTAGTTTAATCACCAAAAAAGAAAGCACTACTTCAGACAACAGAGTAGCAAGCCACAATTACTGTAAGTTAAATGCATATAGCATTACAGAGTAATCATAACATCCTTCTCTCTCACACCTCTTTTTATAAAGAGATAACTTCAGAGAGAGGATGTCAGCAACATGCTTTGGGCAGACAGGTATAGAAGGCAGTGTTCACACCCCAGAGCAGTACTCAAGTCTCTAGACTTCCATCAGCCATTTTATTCAGACCACAAGTTTGAGTTTTGGGTTTTTTTTCCTGCTTCTTTTCAACTGTTCTACCAACATACCTGAAGGTGAAGACAGCAAAAGTAGCTTTAAACTGGCCCTGTATGAAAGTTTCTCACTGTTAACCCACAGTAATTAGAATATCAGTCTATTTACCAGTTTTTTGTGTTAAATGTATCATGCTAAATTTATCATATCACACAAAAGGATTCAAAACTTAGTTTTTAGGACCTTCAGCAGTAACATCAGCAGTAAGCAGCATTATGTAACTCATCCTTAGCCAAGCCCTGCTTGCATTCATTTCCAACCTCCAGATATTTAAAACCTGAGACAGCAAATTATTGAGAGCAAGGCCATCACAACATGTTTGTGGTATGCAGTTTAGTCCCAGTTGCTGCAAGAACACTTGTGCAGTAGTACATCAGAATACAACAGGTACAACAGAATACAACACATGCAAATATAGAGCCATTTTTGTATCTTTTTGCCCTAATAAATAATGTACCAGACTTCAGTTCACCTCCTATTTTCCACAAAGAAGGAAAGAGAATTAAAGGAGGGGAAAAAAAGGTACAGAAGGCAAGCAGAAGGTTTTTTTTGTATTATAGAACAGTCTATAGGAGATACTATACATTAAAGCTCAAATATGCCATAATGGTAAAAAAAAAAAAAAAAAAAAAAAAGCTACTTTTTCTTTTTTTAAGGTTCTTTGTAACAACTAGGTTTTGACAGGATTCAAATTAGTCTGACAATAGCCAAGCGTTCATTAACTCCACGTTTGACTTCAACAGTTTTTAGTTGGCTACAAAATCAAGTCCCAGGGGACAATGCTACATCACTAAGAATGTAAGAATGCAGCATCCAGCCCTACTCACTGAGACAGGTCAGAGAACCACCCAGCTGAAGGCTCTGGACTGATTTTACAGCCCCCTTGCTACTGAGATGAAATACCTACATCCTGCTCTTCAGACAGCAAATTCCCATGACCACAGCCAATTGCAGGGGCAAAAAGAGAAGGCAGGTGCCACTGAGTGAGAGAACTTCCAAAGATAATTGTACAAAGACTGGTATTCAGATATCAAACCAAATGTTCATCTGTCCCCTTTTCCATACTCAAAACTACTACCCCTTCAAGGCCCTTGCAGAAAAAAACACTGAAGATGCACCTTTGATATTAACCTAACAGTAGCTACTAAGTTTGTTACTTGTGAATAGCTGAAAGACTCTGTAGCACATGTATAAATACTGCTTAGTTAGAAGAGGAGACAGACAAAGAATACCATACAACAAGCATATACTGGCATTTACATTTAAAGAACAGTAACACACAGTAACAGAAGTCAGAAGACTTTCAGAGAGAAGTGTTTTCTACATTTTAAACAGCTATGATAGTTCATAGTCACTCCTCTAAAGAGAGCACTCTGTAGAATTAGATTATGAGATTAAAAAAACATTCAAAGGCCACAAAAAGCACATTCTAACTAAACTAAATTAAATTATAGTCTTGTTTTGTACCAAAGGAGTCCTTTAAACTGAGTGGCAACACAGCAACAATAGGCTAGATGCTGATTCAAGCTACAATATGACTCCTGCCATGCAGGTAAAACCTGTAACAGCCATGAACTTCCTTTAATTTGCACCAGCCTGGACTATGCCTTAAGGATTCTGCACCAGGCAGGGACATCAAAAACCTGCCAGCACCAGAAATATTAAAAAGCAATATTCTGAAGCCTCCTCTTTTATTAGGCAGTTTTTAGAGCTTTGAAAGCAGCCAATCCTCAGTGTTACATTCAGTGTATAAAATCCTTCTTAATCAATTATTTAAAAGCAACCTCTACTTTCCTTAACCCTAAAAGGAGACATCAAACAGCAATGGCATTTTTTTGCTTTCTTCCCTCATACATTATCTATTTTCTACCACCAATATGTTGAACAAAGAACACCTTTAAGCTATTTGACAAATATTTAAGACAAATATACACATAAAAGCAAGCATTATGGCAAAGAATAAGCAAATTCTACTCAGCATAAACTATACAGCAGTAGATCCTGAAGATGTTTCTGTATACACTGTCAAGAACAGTAGAGTTTGCAATTCTCACATGATACCTCAACAGATTGTTTAGAAGTCTCAAATTACTGATACTATCATTTACACTACCTTCCATCCTCTTGTTTAATGTTGTCAAATTACTATAAACTAGTGGCACATAAAAAAACAAATAAATCAAAAATTCCTAAAACATCTAGAAAAGAATGGCAACATCTTCCATGCTACCTGAAATCAAATTAAAGTAGTTCATCTTCTGAGGGGCTTCATGCTTTCTAGCAGTCAGCAGACCACTGTTAACACTGCTCAGAAGTCTCATTCTAAAGGTCTCCCTCTGGTGCAATTTTAGTTCTCTCAGCAGGATACACAAATAAAGCCACTATAAGCAGACACAATGAGATGAGACATTCCTCTCCAAGTCTTTTGAGTCTTACTCACTCACTACATCCAAGAAAACTGGAATATATACACAACAGACAAACTATACTTCTAGAATCACTATAGCCTAAATTTTTGAACAGTTACTCATGACTTAGACCTAGAGTTTTGAGGAAACAATTTTTTCTGATAATTTAGTTACAATACTTTCAGGGAACAGGATCTTCAGCAAATAAGTATTTAAGGAATATTTGAAGAGATAAGGCCAAAAGTTGCTGGTTAAAACAGGTATTTGCTACATTCCAAACACTTCATGCATTACCTCAGAGTGCACTTAAGTGACTTCCTGCATTAGCAGAATAAACCAATGCCATATTCCTGGTTTCATTCCCCTCCTGTTCTTACTTTCAGTTGTTTGACCCATACTAAGTTTTAGATCTCTATGCTCACCATTAGAACATGTCATGGTTTAGGAATGGTATTCTCAAGTTTAGCAGTCCTTTACCAACAGGTGTGCAGTTTCCCCTTCCCCTCCAATTGGAGGCACAAAGGGTGAAGATCACAAATTGAGATAGGAACAATTTACTGGAAACAGCAATGAGATCTTACTTCATTTAAATCAAAGTGAGGGATGGCTGGTGGTGTCAGGTTGTCAGTACATTTTACTGTATCTCAAGATAAAGAAGATTTTCAAAAATTCTTTGGACTAAAAATTCTAGATCTTTGTAGCTCAAATACAATTTAAATCAAAGTGAAAGTGCATTGAATTTTCTACTTAATACTATATTAAAAAAATAAAATAGCTTAGAGTAACCCTTAGGGTTTATTAAATTAAAAATTAAATTTTAATTTAATTTTTATTAAATTAAAAACACGCTAATCTGGAATTCAGCAGTTGTACCAGTCACCTTGATAAATTACAACCTTATGTAAGCTATCTTAGTTTACTCACAATAAACAAAATACATGAAGAGGAAATTACCTCTAGCTGCACTAAATGAGTTCTTAGTCAGATTTATGTGTGCCTATAAATAACAGTGTCAAAATAGATTCATGAAGATGCTTCAACAGGTCATTCATTCACTACTCTATACTTGGTGGAAGAATTGTTGAATTTTAACTATGTCAATAGCCACCATCATTTTCAGCTATACTTCTTTACCTACCTTCAGACGTTTTCCAGCGTTTCCACAGATCCTCAATGGTGATATGCTTGTCTTCTCTGTGCAGGTGACTATGTTTATTTGAGGCATCCTTGTATTGCATATCTTCCCTTAGAAACTGAAGAAAAGGGAAAAACATCATCTTAAATGCCTAAATAACAATTTCTGAAGAGAAACTACACAGAAATCAGGTAGAGTCTTTCCCATGTCTTCCCCATGCAAGCAGCAGAGAATTGATCTGAGTTTTCCACATCAAAGACTCAGAAGGTAAGTTAAACACTGTTACAAGATTTGTTTTTCACAATTATTAAATCCTAGTAAAACTGACAATGCAGTTGCTACTGTACTGAGTTTAACATTATTAGTATGCCTCAGATTTACAGTGATTACAGGAACCTGCCACAGTTACACTGCACACTTTCTCTATTCTGATGACATTTAACCAACTTCCCCTCCTTGAAAATGAGGCCATGCAAGATTTGAAAGTGTGCCAGTAATTTTTGGATGAGTAATGCCTGAATCCTGCCATACCAGTTAAATGCAACTGCCTGAGGGATGAGAGTAAGCTGTTTACTACGTAGTATTAAAGTCTTTTGATTAGACAACAAAAATTTGACTTCTATTTATCAAATTAAAAAACAGAAGTCATGTGAGGGCCAATTTTCTGCTTGCTAATCATTCCTCAGTGGTTACACTCCAAGCACAGAAGCATTACATAAAGCTTCTTCATTTTCAGTAATTAATAGGAAGCCTTTTAGCAAACATTATAAAAAAGAAGATCATGCAATCTTGACATAGAGAGTGGGTGGTGAGGCACTGGCACATGTTGTGCAGAGAAGCTGTAAATGCCCTATCCCTGGCAGCATTCAAGGCCAGGTTGGATTGGGCTCTGAGCAACCTGATCTAGTGCAAGATGTCCCTGCCTACAACAGGGAGGTTGGAATCAAATGATCTTTAATGTCTCTTCCAACCCAAACCATTCCATGATTCTATGATACAATTATATGATGGCAGTGCTGTATCAGTATTCCACAAGTTGCTACAAACAGTTCTCCAAATACATACCCAAGAAAAGCCATGGAACTGTAAAATGCCCTCTATTTTTTATTTCATAAAGGCCTAGAAAAATTGGAATACTTGTTGGCAAATGACCTCCCGTTAATAGTGGAAATCCTTCATAAGTATCAGTCCCTGAAAGCATTGTATGAACAGTCTCTTCAGGTGAAGACCTTAGGATTAGTATCAGAAAACTAGTACCTGGTACTAACAGTACCAGAAAACCAAGTAAGCTTCCACAGTAGATAGCTTGCTGTCTTCAGTTCGTGAAAGATAAAGCTGCTCAAACAAAACCAGCTACAGATAGTCATGACTGCTAAGTCAAAAAACAGCCTTTTATATGGGTGATCATATGTCATCACCACTTCAAGCGAGGTGAGGAAGAAAGCCAAGCTAGTGATGCACTGCAGAAGAACTTAATTCTTAAAATTCAGTCCAGGTAATAATTCAAGTGCAGAGCATCCCACAAAGGCTCCATTTATAACAAAGGCTCCATTTCTAACAGATCTAGAGATTATACCATTCAGAAACTACAGGAGACACTGAAAAGTAGCCAACATTAAACAATGATATTAACTCTTAATAAAAAGGACCAGTATACAATAGCAGAAATATGCAAGCAAAAGCTAACACTTACCAACTTTCCCAAACTAAAATATTTTTACTAGAATGTGAGGGAATCTCAAACTATGAATGGATTCAAGTTTCTCCCCTAACTGATGGACTGGGGACAACATACAAGTTGCCCTCCTTAAACAAACCCCAGAGCCATAGTATTGAAACACTGACTGGATGTATCTATTATTTCAAAACTTTCTGATTGTCAGACATTAGTTTTGTAAAGCCTTCTGATTCCTAGAATAGTTCCATTTAGCCCATACAAACTGCATATGCATTTTTAACTCCTCTTCCCCATGTGTATAAGAATGGCATAAATTGAGATATAAAATTATATATACACACACACATGCATATACATGAGAAATATATGAGAAACTTATGAAATATATGAGAACTGAAAATAGCAGCCTGTTGGGGCAAAGGCAATTACAGAACTTCTGAAAAACAATGGATCAGCAACAGTAAAAAGGTTTAATAAGCACAGGACTGTATGCTGTAACTGTATGCAAATGTAAAAATATCTGTTGCATATTCCATCATCCAAGTGGGAACCCTGAATACTTCCCATATTGGCAATGCTACCGTGAAGCTGCCAAATTCTACAATTGTCATGCAATGTGCAATGAAAGATGCATTGTCTTATTCATTCCCACTCCATGTTTATTAAAGGCTAAACTGAAGAGCAGGAACTAAACAATAAGAAAACAAACAAAATTATCCACTAATGTGGATGTTCCTATCTACTAATGTCCCTAAACCTTCCCAGATTACAGTACAGTCTCACAGATGGAACAGCAGGAAAGAACTGATGTTTTCCCACCTTACCTTTTCCCTCCAGACTGCAAGTATCTGCTGTCAACTGACATCCCCAGAATATCTTTCACAAACTTGCAAAAAACATACTAAAAATACAGCAAAATCATGTATTATATGTCCCTCTCTGTAATGATTATCTCTTTTCACATGGGGGTTTAAGGTAAATGTTAATGCTCACTCTTCAGCTTTCTAGTGATTGATGATGCACCATCCTTAGATTCCAAATGTCAGGCATGGACTTTTTTTTTCAAAACAAGTGCTGTAGGGTGATCAAGCTGCTGAAGAGGGACAGAATATGTTGTATAAACAGGCTTGGGCCAATTTTGAGTCTTCTCAGCTACGACTCAGATCACTTTTGTTTGTACAAACTTGCTACCTTTACTAATAGTTGTCAGTAAAGGCTGTAAAATATCGAAGGATGAGAACTTTTGTTCAGTTACAGGAGCTGTCAAGAAAAATCTGAATTGCTGTTAACAGTACTACTCAATTTTTAGAAGAAGAGAAGGAAGATGCCAAGTGAAAACAAAAAGCTTCAAGGTGTTTCACCTCCCCATCCTAACCCGACCAGGCCCGACAGGAACGCGACGCAGCGCGGCTCCCGCGGCTCCCGGCCAGCGGCTCCTCCTGCAGTTCCGCCGCGCCGCCCGCAGAGGGCGCCGCCAGCACCGCACGGGAAGCGCGGATCCGAGGCCGCTGCCCGGGATTTCCCGGGAGAAGGAAGGGCTGAGCGCAACTGGCCCATTCCGAGACACCCACTGGGGCATTTGACTGCGTCCCTCTTGTAAAAGGGAGCGCCAACACAAACTGGAAAGCAGCTTGCAGTTAGCAACCAGTACAGTTACTGCTCAGGGGCAGAGACAGTACATCTGTGAGAACTTCTTCCAAGTGAAAAGCCCCTCTTCTCTTCTGTCCTACCCGTACTGTTCCCAGATCCTGAGAAAATAACCACGATGACTTCTTCAAAAAGGTTCTCTGACACCACAGGGTGTCACAACACTAAAGTTACAGCGCACGTATCTGGAAAGAGGTCACCATGTTTCAAAGAGTAGGTGCGTTCACTAACAAAGAGGTATCTAACAACATCAAACATCTTTCTTCTGTGTAAAAGATCTTTGTTTCAACAGTGGCCTAATACGGAAGTGCTTCCTTAAGAAAAAGAACTGGGACCTAAATTGAAGAAAGACAAAACCAGAACAACTCTAGTTAAAAAGAGGATTTTTCTGTTCCTTGTCATGGCAGCTAATCTCTCTTCTGTTGCCCTGGTCACAAAGGAAAGGTTAGAAAAATAACTCTAAATAGGGAGGTTAAAAGAATAAGCTCTAAGAAAAACACATTTAAGTATTATCTTAGCCAACATAATTACTCAGGAAGGAGAAGTCCTTTTAAGACTACAAAGTTGAAACCAAGAAAGCAGAAGATAAGTTACCTAAAAACTCTGTATGTAACAAAAATAATCATTTGTCAAACCACTTACTTCAAAAACAAGTACAGAATTAAAAAAACACCCCACCTAGACTTGAAACTAGAGTTTTGATCCCAGAAGTACTATAACAGCCAAAAAAACTAAAAAAAAAGAAAAAAAAAAAAAAAAAAAAAAAAGAAAAAAAAAGTTCAAATATCAGTGCTGCAAGACATGCTTGCAAGGTAAACAAGCAATAGCATACTTTCAAGAATGCCACTGGAAAAGTAAAATTAACCACACTCACTAAGAGCAGCAGGAACCACTCTCATGATGTTTATATTTTGTTCTGGGTGAAGGCTGAAGTTTACAATTTTCAGCTTCATCAACTTAAAATAGACCCCCTAACTGACACGTTTACTTTAAGAGCAATCAGTAACACCTCCTGGCCAGGTATTACTCTCACCCTTGAGCATCTATTCCTCAAATAGTGTTATTTCTTTCAGGTTTATTCCTTCAAAGGGAAAACGAGCAGAAGTTACAACTTCAGCCTTTTAGTACGTTTCCTCACATCTATTTGCTGCAAGATTTGTTGCAGCTATTGCAATGTCACACATACTGACTAAATTATGATGGTTGATATGCTTTTAAAAGGCAACATACTATGATTCAGGCATGACTGCCTACCTTACAGAAATGGCTTCTAAAGATGCTATAAAGTAAAATAACATATTAAGTAATATTAATAATAAAACATGACTAGAACAATGTAGGACATAGCCAGGAAAGTGTTATCAAGTATCTCTTAAATAACCTACACATTCTATCCAAAAAAGTTACTGCAGCTCAAAACAAAACTGTAGCCACGTACTGCAAAGTAAACTCTGCAATCTCTGCAAAGCCAAGATAGAATTTCCAAGGGATCACTTCATTGTAGCAGGACTAAATAAAGAGGTGCAGACAGCTACATATTAGCTTAAGCACATCCAAGGAGGCAAGGCGTGAGGTAGGTCTAGTCCAAACCACCTTGGAACAGTTTCTATGCAACTGTACCCACAATAACACGTGCTGCCTCTCTATAGGGCTTCTTTGCACAGGCACAGCTGTCAACTAACACCATCAATGCTTTCACACAAGACCTGGCTCCTTATCCTGCTCTACAAAAACAAATTGTCTAGACAGGTTCAGAGTGGCTTACAAAACTACAGAAGACTAAAACACACTCTGCCTGGGGACAAATACATTAGCAGTTGAATTAAAAAAAAACAATTTCAAAAATACCTCTATTAAAAGAGCAACAACAAATTAAGGAATTCAAAGTAACCCAGTAGCTCTGGGGGCAAGGGTTTGCTGCACTGCTTAGGAAGCTCAGAATCCTTGTTTGAAAGATCAATGTTTGTAACAGAATGTCTTGCACAGTGAGATGTAAAACGCACTCAGGAGCCATCCCGGTGTCATGAAAATACAGTTATAATGTCTTCAGTTTCTGAACCACTCCAGCACATATTTTTCCGCATGCAGAATTTTGTCTAAACAGCTGACACCAAAATATTAAGTTGCCTACAGAAATACGAACTCCAGTTTAAGGGCTTTTATTACATCAATGACAAAACCAAAATACTAAGGGAACTTGAAAGGACATGTAACATTCTGCTGAGAGTGTATTTCCAGAGAACAAAATGAAGCCTATCCTTGTCAAACTTACTACAAAGTGCTATAAAAGTATTATCATTCCAGACCATGCTAGCTACTTTTCCTGCTTTAATCACTGTATAGTAGAGAATCCTCTTCCCTGGTTTAGGCCACGAAAGTTAGATTCTATTTGATTCTTGCCTCCAGACAACATTTCTGAGGCAGTCACTTTGGCATATCATCTCTCTGAGGTTCCAACTCCTTTGACCATCCTGCTAAAAGCTGTTCTCTGATGCTTTCAGTGCTGCAGTCTCTTCTTCTCCTTACTGTACCTTTTTGTCTTTTTTTTTTTTTTTTTTTTTTGGGGGGGGGGGGAAGGGTATGGGGCAGGGTACTGGTGGTTTTCTATGGGATTTGTTCAGTTTGCAGTTTTTCTATAAAGTGACAATTCCAGTTACCTCCTTAAAAAAACTTCAGCAAAATACAAAGTGATCTATCCAGAGATCCCACACAAAACTGTACATTTGTACCTTTACCTTAGTGAGACATTAAACACACAGTAAGATACTAATACTTCAAAAACATCAACTTCTAACACGGCAGAGAGATTCCCTGAGGAAATTACTTTATGTAGGACCTTCTTAGGGAAGTTCTTTGGAAACAGGAAAAACCTATGTAAATAGTGAACATATGATAAGTCTGTTTTACTGCTTGTGTTTCATCATTAAAACAAAACATGTTCCCATGGTGCAACAGATGCTTCCTGAGGCAGCCTCCCACAACACATGACTAAAACCTCAGTTAGTAATGCCACATTCTCCCTTTCAGTTACCCATTTACAGCCTACCTCTTGAAACCAGCTTAAACAATCACAATCCTTACATATGAAGCATGTCAAGTATAAAGTATATTTATTACTTTATATTACATATAAAGTAATAATATCAGCAGCTAGGTTTGATAGGAAAATTCATATTAGCCTGCCCTCATAATAGAGGGTTTTTTCCTTCATTTTCCTTTTCTCTGCTGTACCATACCAAATAATAAGGAAAAAGTAACTACGCCATGCTCAGACTAGAACCCCTCTAACTTCCATAGAAGACTTCAACAAAATCTCTCATGTTTTGCTGACTATTAAATCCCATGCTAAAAATTTAGATGAGGTTTCCTCACATCAACTTTATCAAAGCCAAATATAAGTTTCTTTCCAGTCCGTACAAAGTACGTCCAAAGGTCTTCCAGTATCAGACAGTTCTTGAGGAAATAAGAAATATCTTCATTCAAATTTTCTAATATCCTAGAAAAATTCCTTCTTTACAGAAGGGTTTTATGTGTCGTTCATTTTACAGGGGAAGAACAATCTACAACCTAAAACAGGGCATAAAAACATTCGGAAAAATAAACTGCATGCAGATGAAATGTCTGGAATTGCGTTGGGAGTTAACTGGATTAGTAAATTAAAATAGTTCAAATAAATAGTTCAACTTCTTTATTTCTTTTTACCTTCCTGTCTCAAAATAACTTATTTACAAGAACTTCCTTCCTTGGTGTAAATATACCCTTGCAACACTGTTGTAGTGCTGGTAAAACAGCAGAAAGTTATTCTACTTTGTCACATTCTTCCTGCCAGGTAAAAAGCTAATGAGCATCTAATCCACATACTCAATATGCTGCTCTCCAGGAGTCTTGCAAGTAAAAACCATGCAGCATAAAACAGAAAATCCATTCCCTGCTGTTAAGTAAAATCCCTGTATTTCGTGTAAGCTTTACTTCTAATAAAGTGGGTTTTTAAATTATCAGTCCTCATTCTTAATCAGAGTAAGCAGCAATACCTACTGCGACAGAACAAAAAAATCTGGTTCTGAAATATAAATAGGACATATTTAGTACATATTCAGACCTACTGTAATCAGGTGACTATGTAACTATGTTGTATAAATGTAGATCTTGTAAGATAATGATAAAGATTTAGTAAAAGCACTACAAGAAAAACAGAGGTTACTAGCTGAACTTGCAATTAAACTGCATTTCTCATTAATTTCAGGTTTGCATTTAATGTCCTAGAAGAAAGCACTCTATGCAAATACATATTCATCACTGATTTGTGTGGAAATTATATGTAGAAAAGTGCTACTTTGCAGGGAGTGGGTTATTAAATATTTCTTCAATAATTAAAAATGAACTAGCAGAAACAAGGCTACAATTAAGTCATCTTATTTTATGCACAATGTGTAGTTTGAACAGTTTCACCCATCTATAATTACCCCAGCTGAACAACATGCCTCATCAACTATTATAATTTCAGCCATTTAAACAGGTCTTTAGCATAATTTCTCTTGTTTTCTCTGGAACAGGAAGAAACTTAAGGTCAGATATAAAGATGGTCCACTGGAAGACAGGGCAAATCTTCTGAATACTAATAAAATATTTCCAATGTATAAATGTTTCAGTATTTTCTTTTAACTTCCTCAGCTTCAGTGTCTAAAAATGCAGTACAAGTCAAAAGAAACAACCAAAGTACTGGCAAGTTCCTCAGGAAGCTCACACTCCATCACTAATGTTTCACTTTGCATACTGAACTGTGCCTGTCCCAAACGTTCTGCAGTAACAAAGGCAGACTATATGCATTATTTTTGAAAAGTCATGGCAGTCAGGTGAAGTCCCTGGTGACTGGGAAAAAGGAAACATCACTCCTACTGAAAAAGGAAGAAATGCAGACCTGAGAAAATAAACACCATCGAGCCTCACACCTCTGTGTTTTGGATGATCATGGAGCAGATCCTCATGGAAGCAATCTTACAGCACATACAATGAAGTGATCTGAGACAATCCAGCTTGGCTTTACTAAGGGTAAACAGTGTCTGACTGATCTGGTGGCCTCTATGATGGGGTGACAGCAATGGTTGATGAGGGAAAACAAATGTCATCTACCTAGACCACTGAAAGGCCTTTGACACAGTGGCACATAACATCCTTATCCCCAGACTGCAGAGAGATGGATGGATCATTTGATGAATAAGGAACTGCCTGAATGGACACAGCTGTCAATCATTCTATGTCCAGGTGGAGGCCAGTGATGAGTGGTGCCCTTCAGGGCTCTCTCTTGGGACAGGGGCTCTTTGATACCTTCATCAATAACACAGTGAGATCAAGTGCATCCTTAGCAAGTTTGCAGATGAAACTGAACAGCACAGTTGAACTAGAAGGAAGAGATGTCATCCAGAGGAATCTGGACAAACCTAAGAAGTAGGCCCATGAGAACCTCATGAAGTCCAAGGGCAAGGTGTTGCACCTGCATTGGAGCAATGCAAGACATGAGCACAGACTGGGAGAAGTCATTGAGAGCAGCCCTGCCAAGAAGGACTTGGCTGAAAAAGATGGGCTTTTGAAAAGCTGAAAAGCTGAAAAATGAGCCAACAATGTGCGCTCACAGGCCAGAAAGTCAGCTGCATCCTGGGCTACAATGAAAGAGGAGTAGCCAGCAGGTCGAGGGAGGTGATTCTGTCCCTCTACTCTGCTCTTGTGAGATCCCACCTGGAGTGCTGCCTCCAGCTCCTCAGCACAACAAAGACACTGACCTGTTGGAACAAGTCCAGCCAAACATGATGATCAGAGCACTGGAGCACCTATCTTAAGACAGGCTGAGAGAGCTGGGCTGTTCAGCCTGGAGAAGGTCCCAAGAAGATCTTATTGCGACCTTCAGTACACATAGGAGGGGTATAAAACAGAGAGAGAGCAACTTTTTACACAGGCAGATAGCGATAGAACAAGGGAGAATGGTTTTAAACAAAAACAGGAGAGATTTAGACTACATGTTAGGAACAATTCTTTACTCAGAGGGTAGAGAGGCACCGGAACAGGCTGCGCAGAGATGTTGTGGATGACCCAATCCTTGGAAGAGTTCAGGGTCAGGTTGGATGGAGCCTGTTGATGCTGTTTGCACAAAGGTACACAGAAAAGTAAGTAGCATCACATTAAAACTGACAATGATAATTCATAACTCATTCAGGGAGAATAATCTTCCCCTAGATGGTATAAAAAAGGATGACAAAACGGGGCTAAATTCTTCTCCCATTCATCTACAGTAAGAATGGGTGTCAGAACCACATGACAATATCTTCATTTTTAGGGGACATCTTCATTCTCCCTTGGTTGTCAAGCATGTGCTTAACAATGGCCAGAAAGCAAAATAAGCAAGCACAATGAAACTACATGGACATTTCCATTCCTACCCAGTAATTCTGAGAATCCCAGTGGTAAAGTTGAATAAATGCAAGGGCAAGTCCTTTGCCAGGACCACCAGGAGCCTACCTACCAAACTCATTCAAGCACAGTCACAAAAAACTTCCTTAGGTTGTAGGACTTAATTTACCATTAGTAAGCACAATGTTTTTAATACTTGTCTGTAAAATGTAAACCAAGCCAGAAATCTTTCTTCTAGACTTACCTCTCTGTAACAGGTATTGTTTTACACCATGAAGTGCCTGCAACAGATCTAAGGTAAATAGGATAGCCCAGCAATGCCTTAACCAAGAAAATTCTGAGTGAAGAAACCGTAACACCAAGCAATGGATCACATCACTGTCGTACTACAACCTAAACCTTTCACCTTTACCCACTTCTTAGACCAATCACAAAAGTAGCACCTTCTATACATAGTCACACATTGTTCCTTTAGGCTAGAACAATGGACAGTAATATCCCATTTCAGACAAATACAGAAATTAGACTTTCCTTCCATATTTGTCTGAGGAAAGGGCTGAATTAAAAAGAGCAGCAACAACTACTCAAGTGCTGAAAGATAAAGAGCA